>NC_046193.1:6705429-7367112 GCF_011004875.1 Balearica regulorum gibbericeps
TTGTTTTGGCTTAGCAGTGTGACAGCTTATAGACTTATGATAGGCCATTACTAAGAAATATTTTAATTAATGATTAAAAAGTACTTTGTTGGTTAGGTCTTCACTGTGTGCCAAGCATCGTGCAAGTTGCCAGTGACATCAGCTTCAAGTATTGCTTCATAAAGGATAGAATAAATGGAAGCTTACATTGTCAGTCTATCTACATGAGGAAAGTCTTCAGAAGGGGCAGGCTGGGAACACGCAGTTGTGTTAGCTTACCCTGCACTGCTTTGTCCTGGGAACATTGGAGAAGTACGTAAGGATCCAGTGGAGGTTGATAGAGATTGGTACCTGTGCTTAACTTCTCAGTAACTTTCTCATAGGGACAGAGCTGATTTGGGAGTTAACTTGTGACCTTGTGGGTATATGCTGAGCGCAGTCTTTTTGAGCTGGAGAGGAGTAGGTTAGAAGCAGTATAGCAGAAATTGGCAGCTGAGTTTCCTTCCAAACACATTCCTGAAGCTATAATGAGTATAACCATATTAATAACTTCTAACAGTAGATTTTTGTGGCATTAAGCTACCATTCAATAGGAGCTTTTAATGATACCTCTTGCTACTCTTAAAAAATGTTATTCTCACATGTAATGAAAATTTTTGAAGTTGGCTGTATTTTTGATTGTACTTGAGAATTTCCTACACCACTGAGCACTGTTGGTGGATATTTCTGTAATTCTGTTCAAATTTGTCGTCTTATTTGTGTGTGAATGAAGCCACTAGTGTTGTGTACAGGAGATTTCAGCCAGGCTTTTCAGTGCTTTGCACGGCAGTTCCCTAAAATTCATGCCAAGGACTGTAGCTCAGTCTACAGTACAGTTTTGGCATCTTGCTTTCATTTGAAGTGTGACTCGAGTTTGGTTTCACTTGCGTGATATGGCAAGTGCTTGAGCCACACCGCCCAAGTTGCAGAAGGCAAAAGCAGGGGCTAGGAGAAGGAAAAACCACCCATTGCAGGAGAAGATCAGGTTCAAGACCATCTAAGGAACCTGAAGGTACACAAGTCTATGGGACCTGATGAGATGCATCCACAGGTCCTGAGGGAACTGGAGGATGAAGTTGCTAAGCCACTATCCATCATATTTGAGAAGTCATAGCAGTTCAGTGAAGTTTCACTGACTGGAAAAGGGGAAACATACCCCCATTTTTAAAAAGGGAAAAAAGGAAGATGTGGGGAACTACAGTCTGGTCAGTCTCACCTCTGTGCCTGGCAAGATTATGGAGCAGATCCTCCTGGAAAGTATGCTCAGGCACATGGAAAATAAGGAGGTGACTGGTGACAGCCAACATGGCTTCACTAAGGGCAAATTGTGCCTGACAAACTTGGTGGCCTTCTACAGCAGGGTTACAGCATTAATGGTTAAGGGAAAAGCAGTTGACGTCATCTACCTGGACTTAGCAAACCATTTGATACTGTCCTACACAACATCCTTGTCTCTAAATTGGAGAGACATGGATTTGACGGATGGACCACTTGGTGGATATGGGTTGGCTGGACAGTTACACTCAAAGAGTTGCGGTCAATAGCTCGATGTCCAAGCAGAGACCAGTGACGAATGGCATTCCTCAGGGGTCAGTATTGGGACCAGCACCATTTAACATCTTTGTCAGTGACATGGACAGTGGGATCAAGTGCACCCTCAGGAAGTTTGCCAATGACACCAAGCTCTGTCGTGCAGTCAACACGCTGGAGGGAAGGGATGCCATCCAGAGCGACCTTGACAAGCTGGAGAGGTGGATCAGTGCGAACTGCATGAAGTTCAACAAGGCCAAGTGCAAGGTCCTGCACATGGGTCGGGGCAATCCCAAGCACAACTACAGGCTGGGTGGAGAATGCATTGAGAGCAGCCCTGAGGTGGAGGACTTGGGGATATTGGTGGATGAGAAGCTCAACATGAGCTGGCAGCGTGTGCTTGCAGCCCAGAAGGCCAACCATGTCCTGGGCTGCATCACAGGCAACGTGACCAGCACGTCGAGGGAGGTGATCCTGCCCCTCTACTCCACTCTTGTGAGACCCCACCTGGAGTACTGCGTCCAGCTCTGGGGGCCCCAGTACAAGACAGACATGGAGTTGGAGCCAGTCCAGAGGAGGCTACGAATACGCTCAGAGGGCTGGAGCACCTCTCCTGTGAAGACAAGCTGAGAGAGCTGGGGTTGTTCAGCTTGGAGAAGAGAAGGCTCCAGGGAGACCTTAGAGCAGCCTTCCAGTACCTGAAGGGGCTACGGGAAAGCTGGAGAGGGGCTGTTTACAAGGGCAGGGAGTGACAGGACAAGGGGGAATGGCCTTAAGCTGAAGGAGGGTTGATTTAGATTAGATATTAGGAAGAAATTCTTCCCTGTGAGGGTGGTGAGGCACTGGCACAGGTTGCGCAGAGAAGCTGTGGATGCCCCTGGCTCCCTGGCAGTGTTCAAGGCCAGGTTGGATGGGGCTTTGGGCAGCCTGGGCTAGTGGAGGGTGTCCCTGCCCATGGCAGGGGGTTGGAACTAGACGATCTTTGAGGTCCCTTCCAACCTAAACCATTCTATGATTCTATGAGATTGCCAGCTAGCAAGCCTGGATGCTCCACAGACATGCTCAGGACACAGTCATCTGCAGCCTACTACACTTAACATTTTACAAGTAAACCATGTACATCCTTCACAAAACGGAATTACGGTACTTTGGGAAGGTGGGGTGGTTTTTTGCTTTTTTTTTTTTTTTTTCTTTCCAAGTTCTCTGTGTCTAAATGGTAGAGGCACATCCTGATTAATTTGCTTTGCCTGGGGACCATGGGAGCCTAAAAATGGCAGTGACCCTGCCCTTTCTGGTCCCAGCCACGGGCATCTGCCGACTCCTGTCTGGAATTATGGGAGCTGCCTTCTCTGTTTGCTCTGAGACCACTGAGGAACTGGGCAGACAAGCTGGCAGAAGTAGTCGCTCTCCCACCTAAACTTCCCTGCAATAGAACTACTTCTTCAAAATACTTGGTTGAACTGTTAAGAATCTAGTAAGTTTAAAATGTATACATATATTTAAACTTGTCTTATAGGTGTTCAAGACCAGAGCTGCAAATTGCCTGAAGGCTTGTGGAAAGCAAATGGCTAAAGTATTAGAAACCCACAGCCTGAGCAGACGTGTTGTAAGCCTTACTGTGCTCTTTCTTTGCCAGTATCAGTTTGCCTTTCTTGACTTTAGACATTTTCGTTGGTCCAGGTGACAAAGGAGTTGGATTCTTGTTTTGTCTTGTTCCTAATCCATGACTTGGTTAGTTCCTAGCTTCTTTAGCCTTGTGAAGGGTTCAAGGAGCTTTTGAGATGGGTGGATTCATTGGGAAGCTGAAGAGATGTTGAAAGTCAGCTTTATAATTGACTGATTGAGGAATTTTTTTTTTCTACAATTAGTTTGGTCTGCAGATGAGGGGTGTGGAATAGCTAAACATACGTAGACACAGTTAGATGCTCTTGTTTGCTTTAAGGTTTTTGGCTTATTGCTGGAGTAGTGTTTTTAATATATCTTAAAAGTAGTTAAAATCTCATAAAGATTTTCTTATCAGTTGTTCCTTTCAGTTTTTTTCAGGATCCCTTCTTGAATGTCCTGACTGCCAGTAGAATCAAAGGTGGAAGGCAACTGATGACCACCAAACCGTGACAGCCTCAGATTCCCCTGATTCTGGCTGCTCAAAATAACCACTGGGCTACTGTGGAGATGAATGGAGAACAGCAGTATGATGCAGGTAATAGTCCGGCTGAGCTCTCTGGCTAAACAATCCTCGAAAAACTTGGCAAGTGTGATGGAACAAAGATGAGCACAGTGAATGTTTCATGCCTGTATGTCTGATGCTATGTACTGTATACAGGGAGAAATTCAAATTTCAATGACTCTGGGTTAGATTCTGGCTACGGGGCTTATGTTTGTTATTGCTCTATTTCAAAAGCAGAGTGTATCATTGGCTTAAAGGAGAACAAAATCCGACCCACCTTGGTAATTGTATTTTTAAGAAGCTGTGTGTTTCCTCTTCATGGTACCACTATGAGATGGGCTTATGAAAAGCTGAATGGCTTTAACACTACAATTTTAAGGCATTTGTCCATCAAAATGGTTAGTATTATCTTGTTCTGTCATGTTCATCTTGTTCTTAATATTTCAGCAAGGTTGTGCTGCTGGTTTAAAAAGTCAGATAACTGAAGTTGTTTGCTGGCATTGTAATCTGTCCTGTTTTTCTGATGTGCCTTGGTGTGCCCGCTTTGGTAGGCTTAGGATATCAACTCCTAATCTGCTGCAGAGTGGTATATTATGATAAATTAGCTCAGGTTTTGGTTCACCTTGAAACACCAGGCTGGGAAGAGTGTCAGTCTGGGATGGCTGGGGATACTAACAGCTTTCTGAAACAGTTCTGGGACTGTATACACTAATGGGGGTAGGGACCATCTGTTTTTCTCCCTTGCCTGCCATGGTTTCTTCCTTTTCCTTGAGGAGGTCCCTACCTACAGTGTTGGTACAATTCGTATAAAGTAAACTTTCATTTGTAGTTACCAGTGTAAACAGCTGGATTAGGATTTTATCTTGAGTATTACTTTCCTTTGGTACTTGTCCAAAAAGCAGCTCTTCTCATAGGACAATTCACTATTGGTAACTTTTGTACCTTTATTTTATGGAGGTCTAATTGCTGTCAGTGTTACTGAGGAACATGCTTTTAATATACAGTGCTTTTAGCAGAATGCTATCATCTGCTTTATGATGCTGAAATATGCTTTTTGATTATTAATTATAGCAAATCAGTCAAGTAGTTGTCAACATTTTATCATCAAATAAGCAAGAAAAAGCAGTATACACAAGTATGCAGAATGTCTCCAGGCACATGCAAATACTGTTTCCTCTGCTAGTGGAAACTGCTAACTTCTGTCATGTAGTGTAAGAAAGAGAAAAGGCTTTGAGCAGCTGAGAAGAACAGTAAGGAGATGTATACGTGGTCAGCGATGGGGTGTTCACAGGCTGATAGCACATCCCTCTGTACGGAAACCTTTATTGGCATTTTTCCATCTTCCTCAAAAAGTATCAGAGATCAGACAGTCCTCTTTTGGAATAGCTAGGAAGGGTTTGATACTGTCTTGAAATTACTCAACAGCTATTTTCCTGAGCATCCTTTTTGTGCCTGGTTTGAGTACAGGTGGCTGTGAGAAGCAAGCAATAACTGAAGAGAGCTTTCCTTGCTGAGTTCAAAGGTAGTTTCCAGCAAATGCTACTCATGTAAGCAAAGCATAAGCACATTGGGTTTGTTGTGCCCTCTGATAGAGTTTCCTGAAGTGCTTTGAGATAGACCAGTCCCGACCGCTACTGGAACGTTCCCGTCGTATTCTTTAGCTGGTGTAATTTTTTTCCATTTGGTGCTTTTTAGCAGTTTTTGGAGATTCCTCTCTGTCTTTTTGTTTTTTACGTACGGGCTCTCTGCCTATAAGAACCCAGACAGTGGTCGAGGTTGTTGGTTGTGATGCTCTCCTGCACTACAAGGGGAAAAGACAACTTTCATTCTTGTCCCAATCTTTTTCAGCTGCTGAAATTCCAACCTGTCTTTATTTATTCATGGCCTTGCAGCTGGTATAGATGGAAAAGATTAACTGTTATTAAAATCAGATTGAAATATATCTTAAGTTTCAGGGTGAGAAACCTTTAGGTTAGCCTTAATTGAAGGTCTCGCAGACCTAAATGTGATATACTTAAATGTCCAATATGACAGTCTTCAACTAAATCAAGTTAAAGATGCATGAAAATTATTTGCAGTGAGAATTTAACTTGAATCCAAAGACCAAACCAGTCTGGTGTAGACTGTTTCCATTGCAGGTATTTTTAAGGGCTATGTCCTTCATATTTCACTACCTTCTTGTGTCCAAATGGTACAATTCAGTATTATTTCTCTTCCTGTACATATCAGAGAGCAGCAGGACATAATTCATGGTAAAATTCAGAAAGGAAGAGTTAGTGTTCACAGTAATGCTAGTAGAAATAGTGATAAATGGGAAGTGATATACCTGCCTAGGAAACTTCTAATTCTTACAGACAAGTTTCTCACCTCCAGAGTGGATAAGCATTCTCCACAGAACCTCTGCAGGACACTTCTCAGATTTTACAGGAGAAGATGTTAGCTTGATTTGAAAGCTTTACTGACAAAAACTAGTTGTGTGGTGAGGCCACAGAGATGAGAATAGCATCTGATTTCTTTCCCTGCCTTTGCCAAAGTTATGCTTTGCTACTATGCTGACATGTGGCTCAGTCATCCTGTCCAATACAGAAAAATATGTCTCCGTGTAGTAGAAAGCTGAATTTATTTAGGAGTTGCAGCAATTAAGGATATGGGGAGAGAGAACATACATATATGTACACCCATGCAGCATTAGATTAATATATCATGCTTTAGGATTAAATGGATTAAATACTTTTGCTTGTTGTCATCTGTCATGTTAATTTGCAAGTTTTCTCACAGTAGCAAGGATTTCTGGTGTAAATATCTGAGGTTTTACTGAGTAGTTTGAACTCAGACTGCTGAGGACGTTTGATATAATGTACGGCTCCTCAGGAATGTAGCTTCATTAAACTGGTCCTCTGTGTATCCTGTATCCTGGGATCTGCTAACCCACGAGGACAGTGCTGTGCAACAGGGTCTTGCAAAAAATACCAACAGACTAGATCAAAAGCTTGATTTAAACAGAGCTTGCTCTGCTGCAACTGTCCTGCCAATAAAACCAGAAAAGTGATTGGATTCTGTCTCTCAAAAGATTTCCAGCAAGCGTCAACCTTACCAGGGAGATGGCCCTTCGCCACACTCTTGGAGTGTTTCTGCATTCACATGTCAAAAAATAGATGCTTAATTTCTGAGATTTTTTTCATGGTTTATGTAGTCCTACTGCATGTCACAATTAAAAAACTAATTTACTGCTCTCACTATGAAACCTCATACAGCATTTTTGCTTGGAGCTTTATTCAATGAGCTTTTCATGTTCCACATTGATTCAGTAAGTGCTGCACTAAATAACCTGGAATGCTGTGGCAGGGCTGTGTACGAGAAGCAGCAGATAGATTTGTTAAATCTAAGCAGGGCCCTCAGTTGTGTTGGCCTCCGAAAGGATGGAAAGCACCTGAACTCCCCAGCTCTGCGTGCTCAGTGGTTGAAGTGCAAGGCTAATCATCTAGTCTCGTTTAATTGTAATACCATAGTAAAGTGTAAATGTAAGCTGAGTTGACCTCATGAATGAATGGAACAGCAAAAGTTCTGGGTGCTTTTTTATATAAGTTTTTAAAAAAATCCCTCTCACCAAAACTCCCTAAAATAAAGCAGGAAGAGTATGAAATTTACAGTAGGTGTTGAACATGAATTTGTGATTTTTTTTTTAATTATTTTATTTTTCCTATGAAAAATGAGTTGCAAGAGAGCTTCTGGGTGTGCTGGTGAGGTTTGGGCACTGTACAGTACAAAGCAATCTAAGCCCTTCTCACCGCAGCCCAGACCTGGAAGGAAACTGCTCTTCTGGATATGAAAACATGCAGAAACCATGGATTAGTGGAGTGACAAAGGACCTCTGGTAACTCTGATCCAGTTGGGAACTGGTTTTAACTGTAGTTAGAGGCAAAGGGTGGCTGGAGCAGCCTGCAAACTGGCTTTCTCGGGAGCTCCTTGTAGTAATTAAGTGGCTACATAAGTTACTAATTGACCCTTTCAGTGTGTTAAGTGACCTGTGCCTCATTTAAGGAGCTTAACTGCCCCTCAGACAGTTATCTGATGATAACACCTTATTGAAGGCTTGGTGCTGCAAGCGGCTGGTAAAGAGCACGGCTGGAAAGCCTCAAAGTCTGCGTAGTATTCCCAGGTCGAGCTACTTGGCTTTCAAACTTGTTAAAAAGCACAGAGCAGTCACGTTGCTTTATGTTTCTCTTCAAATAGGAATGCATTAGACAGTTGCAAGCAGTGCTTTTTACATGCAAAGTGCTTGTTGGAGTTGGATGAAAGTGGGGTTGTTGCTGCTGTTGAGCAGCCAGGTGCTTTTCGGTGGGAAAGGGTGAGCTGGCTTTCAATACGCAGAAAAAAAAAATTAGACAAAGTTTGCTCTTGGTTTTGACTGACCACAGATGTTGTGTTTGAGCTGATATTTCTTCCCACTTTGGTTCTGTGGCTGTGAACTTAAACTTTTTTATAGTTATATTATTGTAAAATGCTGTTTTAATGAGTTAAGAAATATTAATGTTTTAACAACATTTTGCAATGAAGTATTTTTCTTAGAATGACTTGCAGCCAAAGCTTTGATCAGCTCCACCCTAATTTGCAAACAGCTGTGGTCTGTGCCTTAACTTCTTTACTCCCCCCCCCAAAAAAAAAACAACTTCTGTCCTTCTCCAGGTTATTTCTATAGTAAGTTAAAAATTATCCCCTAAAAGTGATGGTGATATTCAAGCTCTGAATTTTTTGAGCTCTGAGGCTTATGCAAGGCCAATATAACCAATTGTGGTTGTTTAAAAATAGCAAAATGAAACTGGGCTTGGGAGAGATAAGAGCTGCCTTTAAAACAGATACTGTCATCAGCAAACAAAAGCTAACTGAATATACATTTCTAAATTTGAGGAAATGATAATTCCTAGAATTACAATGGAAAGTCAGTTTGAAGAGAAAATGAACCTACTTTACACTCCGGAGTTGTAGGTTTTTTAGATGATTTAAAGTAGCTGAGACTTCTGGGCAAATATTTGCTCCTCTCTGTTCGAGGCCTAAGAACTGCTGTGAAGCATGCTTAGCAGGTTGTCAGCATGTCCATGGATCTGATAAGGGCATGTAATAGTATTTCATTCATTTTTTTTGGACACATAATGTTTCCTACTCAAACTACTACTCCCTGAAAGAACAGTTACCACCTGTCCTAAGAAAGGCTGAGTGTGTAGGAAATGGTGGTGTCCTGTAACCTTTGCTGAGCTCTCCCCTTGCTTGTGATACACAGCGATTTCTCTGTTTTCAAATATAAACAAAGTACCACGTTTCCTGGTACTGAGAGATGAAAATCTCTTGTATTCATTCATAAAGCCAATTATGGCACACATGGTAGAATCAGTCTAAAAGTGAAAGTGAAAAGCTTTGCTTTTATGTCATATCACTGCTATCTCTTTCGCTGCTGAACCTGACATTGTAGTTTGTGTGCTGAGGTTAAAAATGCTGCTTATGTGAGGTGGGACCCTCCCTGGTCATCCCATACTGTGCCTGCAGGAAAAATATAATGGGGCGGCGTGCTGAATGAAACAGGGGACCCCAAATCCAACCTGTGTGGGCTGTGGTGTCTTTTCAGCAGAGCAGGTTACACATTGGAGAAAACAGGAATAGGAGGGGGAGCAGGGAAGTGAGCCGAGAAGTGGAGACCACCGGGGCTGGGGGACAGGCTTGACAATAGTAATAGAACATCAGACTAATGGGTAGTGTGGTTCACTACAGCCGATTGCTTCCCTAACGGCCTGAGTGAGTTTTCAACTGTGGCTTGAGTGGTTTTAGCACATTTTTGCTTTAAATGCACCCAGAAATGAGGTTTTTCTTGGTCTAAAGAAGCTGTTACACCTTATGAGCTGGGGTTTTTTTCAAGTGACTAATTTGAGTGTTCTTGATTTCAGTTGTGTCTTGGGCTGTTTTCCTTAGAACTACCCTGAATCCTTCTCCGTGCTTTTGGTGTTTTATAACATCTAAATAAGTAATATCTAACTTAAAAAAGAGGGGAGTCATATTTCAATTTTTTTTTAGCCTTTCTTTTCAAACCTCTTACTTCTGGTATTACTGTTTTCTGGATGGTTTTTAATTTAATATACTGATGGTCCCAGGTGCCCAGAGTTTTGAGTGTCTCATATTTGTTGATAAGAATACGGAACTCTTCTGGCTTGTCAACAATTTGTGCCTTAAACAAAATCCTCAGGATCTCACTACTTTTCAGACCAAATCCAACTTAAAGTGCCCTTCATGTACAAAGAAAGGTTGTCTGTGTATTGAAATGTGTAACTGAAGTTCGTTGCGCACTTGTATAGTCAGTCATTTGGAATTGGAGTGGGTTTTGCTGTAGTTCCTAGTAGCCTAAAACTTATGCCAACAGGTTGCTAAATAGAAGGTGTTTGCCTTCTCTTCCAGATGCTGGTTCCAGTGTGGAAGAAATGGAATTCAATTGGGATGAGTATCTAGAAGACACAGGAGCAACTGCAGCCCCTCATGGATCTTTTAAACATGTGAGTAAGGGAGTGTGGGTTTACCTACCATCTCCTACATTGTTTTTTTGATACACTGAATGTTTGGAGTTTCTTTGAATTAGTTGATACTCTCAAATCTGGAAGACTAACTAGAATCATGTTTCTTAGAGTAATGAGAAATGAGGAATTTTTATTATTGTTTCTTGTCTTCCTCTCTGTACATAGCACAGGATAATCCCATCCCCACATGCTGAAAGTTAAGCGGCTCCTAGTCTTTTCTGCACCAGAAGATAAGCTTGATTATTTATTTTTTTCTCATAAAGCCCAAACTGGCCAGTCTCTTTCTTCTTTTGGTGATTGCTACTGGACATCCTATGGAGGAGCTAGCTTTAGGAGGTTAGTGGCATGGTTCTTGAACAGCAGCATTCAAATGCGCTCTCAAAGAAGGTTTTAATGGTTGTTATCAAGGAGGCCAAGGAGAAAATAATAGCTCTGCCAAACACTTGACTGTAGTAGTTAGACAACTGATTAGGATAATTATTGAGCAGGGGCTTAGTGGATAAGATGAAGTCTTGATAAGCCCTTGTCTTTGCCCTTGGATATCTTTAATCAAATGTTTGTTGGTAAAATCCTGGAGTGCACCATCCCATTGGGGGAGATCTAAATGTGAAGTCTGCCTTCTTGTACAGGGTCATCAGTGAAGGTGAGCTGTGTAGCGCTGGTTTCCAGACCCCTTGCCAACAATTGAAACACCTTCCAGGCTGCTAGCCTATATCCTTATCCAACTCTTTGTTACATTACTGTTTAATAGTCTTTCAAAGACTGCCTCTGAGTCTTTTACCATGGCAGTGAGGGTAGTGACTTGTGTGTGGCACATTGCTTGGAAAACACTCCGTGATGTTCAGGCTTTCGGGTTCAGTATAGCAGACTTAAATTGTCAGGAAAACGAACTGAGGTCTGTTTGTGAAGGATCACAAAGCATTTTGAGTCCTAAGGTAACCTGCAGAAGTGCAAACAATTAAAGAATCTATTAAAATATGGCAGTTGTGTTAGTAGTAAAGATGCACAGTAAATGCAGACTTTGCAGAGGCTCTTCCATACACTGGGATGTAATTGTAAGCTTTTTGTTCAAAATAAACATTCAGGTATTTAATTTCTGAAGGGGAGAGGCCTATGCTTGCTTTGTTTTTCCATAGTGTACTCAGGCTCTAGCAAGAGCAAGCTTACTCAGACTGGTGGTATCCATGCAGCCCGCATTGAGGGAGCAGTATGAATTGGAGCAATTTTGCAGTAGTGCGAGTAGCAGCCTGTCTGCTCCTCTGGCGTGGTTTACTTTACATGGTCGGCAGTTAAGGAACCTTGCTATCATAGCTCGGACATTATACAAACTAATTGTAACACCAGCTTTACAGCGGTGCCCAACTGAATTAACACTGCAGCTATATTTTGTTAATCGGCAGGAGACGCGCTTTGAATGACTTTGTTACCCTTGCGCTGCGCTCTTTGCCAACTCAGCTGTGTCAAACAAGAGACCGTGGCCACGGTCAGTAAAAATACAATTAGGTTTAAGAAAAAGAAATATCCACGGTTTGTATTGTTATTATTCCCTGTTTGTGTAGAACATGGTACGGTTTGGCTGCTGCAAGTAACATTGTCGTGGGGAGTGCTTTAGCGAGCTGCTGTGGGCACAGCCTGGCCGTGTCGCCCAGTCCCTTCCTGCTGCATTGGGTGCCCTCTTGTGGGCAGCGCGGCGGCGGAGCTGGGCTTGGGGAGCTGGGCTGGCCGCGCTCCGCACCCAGCACAGGGAGCTGGCCCGGGAACTCGGGGTGCCAGCAGCGCTGCGCAGGGGGTCGTGAGAGACTGTGAGAGCAGATGCTTGCGTGTTCACGAGGGGAACCATCGGAGTTCCCTTAGAATTTGCCTGGAGGCCAATTGTGATGTTCTCTGTAATAAGTGTGGCATAAAGTTTTGGAAAGTTAATGCTGACACCAAATTGACAAGCAGAGAGAGGAGTGTACTTACGGGCAGCATCACATCACCTAGATCTCGCTGTTAATAGAAATTGAGTAGTGCAAGGTCACATACTCAGGATTTTTGCTGTCCATTAGAAGGCAATGGTTTGGAAAAGGTAGAGGAGGAGAACGTCAGTGCCTCCCGGTGGATAGCGACAGCCTATCTGTGTGATGAAGCCGTAAAAGAATGTTAGTGTGATTCCAGGGTACGTCAGGTGAGAGATTTTCAGTGGAGAGCATACAGGCAGTGATGTCTCTGTGCTAGCAACTGGTGCAACTGGTGGTTGGAATCTGGGGTGCTAGTTGGTTGACTTGAAGAATGACAGATTTTTATGATCTACTGTCAGGAGAGCTAAGAGGGAACTACTTTTGTATTCTCAAAAAAACAGTGGAAAAAACTAAGCTGAAAAAATAATATTGGCACAAGAGGGAATGGGCATGTATAAATAAGTAAAATAATTAATGTAAATAAATTTTAGATGGAAGCTTAAGGGTTTTGTTTGGTTCTTTTTAAATACTGGAGTAGTGAGACTGGCCAGCCTCCCATTATGAGTTCTGGGTGAGAAATCCCTAACCCATGTTGTAGGAGGGTATGCGATCAGGTTAAGAAAATACAATCGATGGTTACACAGCCTGTGTTAGCAAAAGCACTAGACTTGCTGATGGGAAGGGGACTTTTTTGTATTTCTATGCTTATATTAATTCTGAAAGTTTTGCTCTTACTATGAGCAAGACGCATTGGAAAATGTAAGCTACTTCCTCAGATTAAGCATGTTCTAATGTTTTATTTGTTTGCATTTTAAAAATTAATATTGAGATCAAAGTGACTGTTTTGTCTACAATCTAGCAGAAAAAAGAGCTTACAAAAAACCTGGAGTTGCACTGCATGTTGTCATCCTCTCCAAATCTAAATACACTTTCTCTAGAATTGTTGAATGCTCTTTTTAATTCCTTTCTGCAACTTATATATATGTGTAAACATACATTAAAAATAAGTTAGCGTTCAGTGTCATCTGAACACATGTATTTGCTGTGTGTTCTTGCATGCTCTTAATACTTCTTTTCTGTTCTTTGTCTGTTATCTCCTGCTGAGCTGGATCAGGTCCCCAGGCCTGACCTGTGACATGGCACAAAGCAGGGGGATAACGCTCGGTGAGAAGGAGGGACCAGGGGCCAGAGCTGCCTAAGCAGCGCTGTCGCTAACCGTTCGTGGCCATCTCCACTTGCCGTATGTGTAGCAGGAAGCTGCCGCTCTCAGACCCACTGCTCCAAAGAAAATACTCTCAGAGCTCATCCACAGTATCTCCCAGTAGCAAGTCTGCTCAGTGAGCCAGCCTAAAGAAACAAAGTTTTGTGTTTTAAACCACTTAGTGATGTCGTCTTGCCCAGCTGCCAGGAGAGGGTGCTAACTTCTTGGTCTCTGCTATATCCACCGGGGAACATAAATGGCAGTGTTAGAAAAATGCACCTGACTTCAGGGAAAGCTCCACGTGTTGCTGGTGCAGCTCTCTCCACCATGAGGCTTTGCTGAAAGTTTGGGTATGGAGAGCTGCACAGATTTCCCAATTCCTCAGACTTTGTGTCGAGCTCATGGCTTTTCTCTCAGGAATCAGAATAGGAAGTCTTTAGTAATATCTCTTTAGCAAGACAATATCTTTTTGAAGAGATGACCTCTGTAATACCACTTCAAAATGCCTACATGTGTTGGGTCCTGCTGATCTTGTTTCTAAGAAGGGGTTTCTCTAAGTGAAGGGTATTACCCTAAAGGATGTGAACAGTTAACAGAGGCATATGCTTTTCTTTCTGGTATGGTTCTCTCAGTTTTATTTTTAGCAAACCAGTATGTGCTGGCTGATGAGACTATAATAGCTATGGCAGTTACTGAACCGTCAGTGCAGAACTGGTAATAAATAACCCAGAAAATATCTACTGCATCTGCATCATACTGAAAGCCTTTCTTGCAGTTGATTCAAAGAGGAAATGGAACTTGGGACCACTTAAAAAGAAAACACCAGTTACATTCAGCTGAGAACAGGGGATCGACATGTTAGATTTTTTTTTTAATTAAGCCTGAGGCCGTGGAATTAACTGTAACTTGGGAACGTACTGTAGAGACAGCAGGACAGGGTCCTTCTGCACTTTCAGGAGTTTGAGCCAGGAGAAGTTAGGGATACGAGAAGCTTAATGTTTTGCTTTCTCTTTTTATGTTCACGCTTCAGTATCTGAGTACTGTGTAGTCAGATTCCTTACCTGCGCACAACACACATACGCACAGAGCACACACATTACTGGGTGCTGGATTGTTGTCAAAGCCTGTGTTCGCTGAAGAACACCTGCTGTTTATGTTCTATGCAATATATGTAACAATGCTACATGCAGAATTATTTAGGTTCTTGGACAGAGGCATTAAAATTCCTTATTCTGCAATTTGTGCAGGTTCATGCCTTAACTGACCACAGCAGCAGAGACAGTGATATCGTTACCTAAGTACATGTATGTACTTTAAACAGGCTCTTCGTCTAAAGAGGTTGAAAGACATAGTTTAACACAAAAAGTCAAAGTTGTGCTGCTGAGTTTGACCTTTAGTTTTGCCTAGCTTGACAGTCCAGCTGCGAGTTGGAAAGCCTTTCGGCGATGGCCCCAGGGCAGAAAGATGAATTGCAAGGTATTGATTTAAGGTTGAAAAGATACTCTGAAATGCAAAGAAGGTTTCATTAGTGGTGATTCTGTGTATATTCCAATTTGGGTCACATAATGTGCTGAAGTTGTTTCTCTGAAGACACTTGATGGCATTTGGCTTGAGGTTTTTTGCTAATGAACATGTCTAAATGGTTCCCCCTTTTGTTCCATGAAGTTTCTGGGAGGTCCTCAAATGTGATGATCATCTTCCTTCTCAGGTGGATACAAGTTTGCAGAACGGTTTTGCCCCTGGCATGAAGCTTGAAGTTGCTGTCAAGTCTGACCAAAACACCTACTGGGTGGCCACCATCATTACTACCTGTGGGCAGCTGCTCCTATTGCGCTACGATGGTTATGGGGAGGACCGCAAGGCTGACTTTTGGTGTGATATCATGACAGCTGATTTACACCCCATTGGCTGGTGTGAGCAGAACAAGAAGATTCTCAAAGTGCCTGAAGGTATTGGGTCCATATGCAGAAGCGGGGAGTACATACATAAGTATGCTTTTGTCCTTTGTAAACATGGTGGGTAGTCTTCATAATTGCTGTAATGCGGAGGTGGTGTTGCTGTGATGACAAGGTGAGGTTGTCTGCCATGTTTTCCGGAAATCCTGTGACTTACAGTAGGAGGTTGCTCTTTCACTAGAGAGGAGTTAGCTTAATTTCAGAATTGAACCTATTTTTAGAGGGACTTGTGGTTATCTTAATCATCACCCACCAAATTCTACTGCTTTGTCATTTCCTTTAAAGATTTTGTTGTCGTTTTGTTTCTTCTTTTAAGGTGTTACTGGTGAGTGTGTGGTAGATTCTTGTGAATTAAGCAGTGCGAGAGTGTGGTAATGTCTTGTTGTCTGAATAATCTTTAACTGGCAGGAAGAATCACGGTCTTCTTCACTTTTCACTTAGGTATCAAGGACAAGATACCTGACCAGGAGGAATTCCTTCAGCGGGTGCTGAAAGGAGCATGCAGTGCTCCTGCTAACCTGCTGGAGGGGGTAAGTGCTGCAATGTGCTGCATCTTGGGTTGTATCTTGATTTTCCCCTTTGTCATTAAGGGAACCACTATTCAGATTGTCAGTTCAATTCCTTTTGTAAGTTTAGGGAGCATTGTATTATGCTACTGACCCTAAAGTTCCACTCTCTAGTGTTTCCTGTTTACAGTATTTAATTTTGATAGTGTTGTTCTGAAACATATCTGTCACTGCAGTTTTGGGCTGTTCATTAGTCCTATCAAAAGACAGACCTTTTTCAAACTCCCTTAGGTTTCAGTCTTCCTCCTATTCTGCTCCTCCTTCATACAGTTCTAAGGAAATAATCCTTTATTTATCTAGCTTTCATGTTGTCCCCTTTCTCAATTGACTCCTTTTGTGGGTTTTCTTTTTGTTTTGGGGGGTTTTTTTGAGTAATGTGCAGATTATTGTTTCACTTAAATCTTGCATCTTTGCTAGTGAAGAACCAAATTTTTGTCCCCTCCTCTGCATTTAAAATAATATTTGCACCTTATATCAGTGTCTGATTGTGAAGTGCAGAACATAATTTTTTTTTTTAAAATTCCATTGATGTCTTCTTTACAACTAACATTTTTATCTTTGTATCTTTTCTGTTCAGTCATCTTTGTATGCTAAATGACTCAGTTTTAGAAAGATATTATTCATCTTTCCTTCAAACCTTGAATATGTAAGTGATAATGCTTCTAAAAATGATGAGAACTTAAATGAAACATGTGACTATCTACAGACAGTGCAGAAGTTCTGATACAAGCACCAGTGATTCTAAACTTTGTCATTTCTGTTTTCCTGTGTAAGGGACCTGTATTTCTTCTGTATTCATACTTTATTTATGCAAAAAGAATGTGTATAAAGAAGTGGAAACATGGAATTTGTTCTGGTCTGTTGTACAGAATAATTTGTGTTCTTTTTGTAGCTTCACAGAGGGAAAAATCCATTGGATCTCATTGCACCAGGCTCCCGACTGGAACTGCAAAATGTCCGGGATTCCTTGGAAGCCTGGATAGTCAATGTGGTAGAAAATGTTGGCGGGAGACTTAAATTGCGATACGAAGGGCTGGAGGATTCTGACAAATTTGACCAATGGATATTCTACTTGGACCCTTTCCTTCATCAAGTGGGGTGGGCAGCTCAACATGGATATAGCCTGCAACCACCTTTAGGTAGGTACTTCAAAACATATATCTTTTATATGGTGATCAAAGGCTAGAGAATGCTGCTGCTGCTTTGCTGCTCTAAATCTGCCTTCCAGATGTATACAGTCAGTGTGTGACCTGACAAATATTCTGCCTGATGAAATGTATGTGAAAAGACCAGTAAATAGTCCTACAAGACTTTTCACCTACTCATTCAAAAATTGCTAAATGGTTTTGGCTGTAAAAACTTTCCACCTCTTTGTGGAAAGAGAGGAACTGAGCAAGGGGTTGCCTTCATGGTTATTTTTGGTAGGCTTGTATCCTGGAGGCGTGGAAAGTCATCTTTTTTTGAAGTACTGCTCAACAGGAGCTGTTGCAGTTGGGACTCCGAGTCCACTGGGCTAATTAAGGCCTTGTCTAAAGAGGTATTATGTGGATATGAAAATGTCCGTAAAAATGGGTGCCCAGGGAATAAGTGCATGGAAGTGGAGGCAGAGGGTGGGACAGATTACCATGTTGTCCAGGCAGGTGCATGTCAGGGTCGGTCATCAAAGAAGTGGGGCATAAAATGGCTGAAACACAAATGGATTGCTTATTAGCTGAGGAGTGATGTAACATGTTTCTTGAGGAGGGAAAACCTTTGGATAAAACTGGAAAATATTGAGCATTTACCCTAAAGCCTTTCTGCAAAGGCAAGTGTGCATCTAAGGTTCTGGCACACTCTGTGCTATTAGTTGGGGAAGTTCAGATTGTTTAGAACAGTTATTTTTGTTGGTTTTTTTTTTTTTAATGTTTTCCCCTTACGGCAAGAAGAATCATGCTGAGGAAAACAAAACAATTTCCATTGAAATGACTGAGCATACTGCCTCTGCTAGTGCTTGAGCAATCTCTGCTGAAATCAGGATTGTGAACAGGGAGATGCCAAATCACTGACAGAAACTAGATGGGTAGATTCCGCAGCGCTATTTAAGTGAATAATATCTTTTAAAAATATTAGTTAGCTACTGGACTCGTTTCCATTTTATGTCTATGTAAGAGCCTTTGATATACTCACAGGCTTAGACTTAGACATCCTTAGACATCCTTTATGCGTGATGGCACTGGTACAAGTAGTCCCTCTTCTGTCAGAGGGATGTGTGGTCTGCAATTTTAGATGCTAAAAGAGTAATTTATGCAACTGGGACAGAATTGTGGAACGTTTATTGAGCTTTCTGCCTGCTTAAGCATAGAACAGAATAAAGTTATCCAGCTAGGATTTGTTTTCTGGTCATATGTTTATCCAGAAGTTTTCCTCGGAGATGATACGACCTCCCTTTTCTCAGAAAAACTAGACTGGGCAGCATATGGGTGATAGTGCTGCTTGACTTCAGTCCCTTTTTGTGACATATCCAAATGTCTAAAAAACCAGTGAGTTTTTAAGAAGGAAAGTATTTGCACAGATTCTGAACAGATGTGAATTTAGCACATGGAGGAGCACAAATCAAACTGTTTTTTCTGAGGGAAAAGAAGAAAGATAATGACTACTGTTTTCCTTTCTTTTTGCTCAAGCCATTAGGTCCTTGAAGAGTGAAGCAGATTGGCAAGAGATCCTGAAGAAGGTGAAAGAGGAGGAAGAGGCGTCATCAGTTCCTACAGATCTCTTTAAGGTAAAGACACAGTATGTGTAGTTTAATGCTGTGGATGGTATCATGAAAATGCTATATTCCCAAGAAATGATTCAGGGAAGTCAGTCACTGTTACTGAAACTTCTGAGGCTGTTTTGGTTTGGTTTTTTATTTTATTTTCCTTTCTCTATTTTAAAAAGTCATACTATGGTACAATTCTTGTTAAGTTAGACAACGTACCCATCACAAGTGTGTGAGCCATTAGTTGTCATACTGGGAAAAATCCCTGGTTCTGATCCTTTGTAATGGCCTCTCCAGTTGTTCACCAGCTGGTCTTGTGGATTACTGTCCTTCTAGAGGAGTGCAGGGTTACTACAGTCTCTAATTATGTGAGTACATTGAAAAGTTTAATTACATCTGATTTGTAACCTGATAAAGTCACACATGCTGTATAAGGTGTCCTGTTATATCCTGAGTGTTAGTGAATGTTGCTAATGAGTCTGAATTTAAATATACATTAATTACAATTTTTTAAAAATAAATAAAAAAAAAATCTTGACACATTTTGAGAAGTGGGAATGTAAATTTAGTCCTTCAAGTTCTTAGTTCATTTTTCTCAGCTTCATTTGGACCTCTAAGCAGAATAGAACAGGAGATGCTGTTGCTCTTGAATGTATTGGGTCATATACAGAGCGTTCTGTATATACATATACATATATATATGTATATACATATACATCGTTCTGGAGCAAGAACCCTATTTTGCATGTTTTTGCTGGCTGAAAATGGAGACTTTTATAGTTCTCTTTGAAATTAGCTCATGATGAGTGCTAAAGGTTAGGGGGAAAAAAAATTTCTATTGACTTACCATACCATCCCGTATTATGCAATCTTGCTGCTGTGTGGAGAGTATCAGCAGAGGAAATATTTGGGACTCCATTTCCTAAAACTCATAGAAAACTGTCAGTCTCAGAGGGCATAGTTGGGCTTTTCTCTTCGTTACAGAGACACTGCTGGTACTCCAACATATTTATTTCTTAGAATGAACTAATAAAAACTCAAGTTACCCTCTTCATTTGAATTACATAAGGTACATCTTTTTGATGGAGAAAGGCAGGTAACCACTCTGATTCATTTTTCAGGATAAACCTGTGATTGGAGTGCATTCGTTCTCTGAAGGCATGAAGTTAGAGGCTGTGGACCCACTGGCTCCTTTTGTAATCTCTCCTGCTACAGTTCTCAAGGTACCAGGGTTCTTTAACTTGTCCTGCTAAGATTCAGTTCAATTGTTACTTCTCTTCTTAAATGCTCAGGAAATTCTCATGATATGATTATCTTAAAATCTTGAACTAGTTTTCAAATTAAGTATTTTGTGTGTCTCCCTTAGGGGACAGGCCGCCAGGAAAAAAAACCTACTGACAGTGAAGACATTGGTTTTGAAAGTAGGGGAAAGGTCCCATAAAGATACAAGCTCAAAAAGGTCAAATGGCTGAAATTGTCAAACTTAGATTTTTAAAATCAGATATAATCCCTCATAATCTGAGTATTGACTTGAAGATACATTTCGGGGTTTTGTTTTTGCAAAAGTTAATGTCATTTCTGTGTACAAGCTCTGATGTTTAAGTAGCCTGGTTCAAGGTAAAGTGTTTCTATCATGCAGTGTTGCTGTTTATTAAAGTTACCAAAAAGGGGAAGAGGGAGCAGTAGATCAGAATCTGCTACTTACAAGACCACATGGTTCTCTTTTGGCTAACTACAGGTATACAATGACAAATATTTCATGATAGAAATTGATGACTTGAGACCAGAGCGTACAACCAGCCAGTCTTACATTTGTCATGTCAACAGTGCTGGTATTTTCCCTGTACAATGGAGTCTGAAGAACGGCTTGCATCTCAGTCCCCCACCAGGTATGTTTGTGCAAGCTTGTCATGCTCACTCCTCTTTGAGGGAAGTAGATTGCCAATCCCCAGAGCACTACAACGCTTTTGCAAAAGAAACGCATGTAGTAGCACAAGCAAAGAACAAGAAAGATCAAATTCTGAGAAACAGGAGCTCTTGAGTTAGTGAAACTGAAGTTTCCTGGGTACGTGCCTGGATTTGAGAAGATGGCAGCGGCTGGGGATGCTGGTTGTGCATAAAAACCTGAACACTTGAACGAATGGAGTATTCATGCCAGCGCTGAAGGCAGTGTTGATTTCAGCATTAATTAAGAGGATAGCAGAAGCCTATAATCTTTGCATTGGATTTTTGCTTCTGGTCAAAATGGAACATGGTTATCCACTGTCTTATAATATTTTTAGAATATCTTATCACTTAGAAGTTAATGAAGTTTGTTGTTGTTTTTTTTTTTTCCAAGGACCTATCAGGCAAGGTAGCAGATTGCTGAAACATTGCTTTGGGACATAAGGGAATTAGGGAGTGATCCTTAGCTACTGAAATATTTATGCGTTTTCTCAAAATGGAAATGTCAGTGGTATTGTAAAACCAGGGACTCGATACTCTTATTCACCACCACAGAATTTGGCATGTTTTGGTTTAGCTGCTCGTGACATCAGAGGAGCAAAGAGTATAGGATGTTTGTCTCTTGCCTTTCCTTGGGTAAGGTACAAAAAGTGGCTTTGCTTGACCCAGCATTACCTAGAATTCTGCATGTGAAAGATGAAATCTCACTTTCTAGGCATGTGACTGGAGCTGAGAAAGATTTTAAGCTTCTCTTCTCATAGTCCCCCTGGAAATGGTGGGCATTCTGAATTGTCTCAAGAGTCTGACTGGTACTGATAAAACTGAGAAAAATAAATAGCTCTCTCTGAGGAGTAGTTGAAGTTAATGTTTTAGATTGTCACGGTAATACTATATTCTTAGACTAGTTTTAAAATTTTGTTTGATTTATTAAACCCTTGTCACAGGCATCCCTTCTACGGGAGTACTTCCAAGATACCACTGAAATAATCGCTGCAGTTGTTTCCTTGCTGATACACTGACAGCCTCAAACTATCATGGCAGCACACTTCTGCACCCAGTTCCTTTCAGTTACTTGCTTTTTATTAGACCACAGGGAAGCAAAGCATTTCCTCTGTGTAGAATTTAATTTGTCTTTTTCTTGGAGAGATGCTCTGTCTCCTGATGGATTCCATGTTAAGACATGTATGCAGATTTACAGCTGTTAGAAAACTTGATGAGCCCCTTAGGACGACTGACTGCCCTCTTTAATGACTTGGTGTTTTACATTTCTTTGAGAGAGTAATATGTTGGTATTGAGCACATTTTGGGTGCTCTATTTTTAAAAAAAATTTAAAAAAATGTTTCAGAGCTGACATGACATTAATGCAGTAATCTTGCAGAAACTTTGCCAGAATTTCTTCTGTATCCTGTGAAAAGGGTGCAAACGCTTCCCCAAGTTTCAATTGCTGCCCTTGTCTGCTTAGCAGATGTACTTGATTCACGCTTCAGGTTGTTCTCTGTGAAGTCACGTTTAGTTTGACGCCATTTCAAGTCAGAAATGGGAATCAAGGTGAGGCAGTGCCCAAAAGCCCCTCTGTACTGAAAATAAAGAGGATATCTCAAATACGTGAGAACCATGCTATGGGCTGACCTCAGATGGCTCAGTGAAGCCCAAGTCAGCTGGCAAACTTGAGTTGACCCAGTACTTCATGTCAGCTTCAAATGACTCATTTGTTCTCGTGCTGTTAAACTAACCCTTTTTCTTTTCCTTCACCTAGGTTATCCTGGGCAGGACTTTGATTGGGCAGACTACCTCAAACAATGTGGTGCTGAGGCAGCTCCCCAGAGCTGCTTCCCTTTGGTAAGGTTCTCTTGCAGAAAAATCTCTCTTTGTTGTGTGAATGACACTGTTGATTCCAGGGAGAAGAATCTTTTGCGTGGTTTTTACTTAAAGTACCTATGATAACCGAGGAGATGGAAGAGTTAAGAAAGTGCAAATGTATGTGAACAGTAGTAGGTGAATGCCAACTTCCTAGATAAGTGGTGGACCAAATGCTTTAGTTGTGATAAAGTAGATGGGAAAGAAATAAGTGTTTTGTAAAATTGAGATGTGTAAGAGTCCATGGAATAGTCATAAAACAGTATCAGTCCTTGGCACTCCTGTAATTGTGGCAACAGGGCCTTTTAATAGACCTTGTTTTGATTTACTTAGTGTACCCTTTCAATCTTCCTTCCTTTCAACTTGAAAAATTCATTCCATTGTATTAATCAATACCAAGTCATCTTAAATTAGTACCAAATAATCATTTTACATTAGTCAGTGCCTGAAGTACTTGCTAGATTTTGGGCTTTTGTTGGTTCAGTGACAGTATTGCTGTCTCCCAAAGCAGAATACCTTGTCAAGCAGAAAAGGATACTATTAACATCTGCTTTCCAATGCCATTTACAATACTTGGGCTATTGCAGCGCTTAGGGGAAGAAATTAAAATGAATAATTACCATTTTTTGAAGAGGGTGTTGCTGGCTATGAATTCTCATTGCCCTTGTTCTGTCTTGTAAGCTGTGGCATCTTAGAACAGGTCATTGAATTTATTATCCCTTTTCTGAGAAGAGTTGATCACAGTAGGCTAGTTCCAGAATTTGTAGTGTATTGATCCTGTAATTATGTTGCAGAGTGGCTCTGGGAGGAAGAGTCCTCTCTCTGGCTGTTCCTTCTTATCTTTAATTCAGGTGCTTCAGAACTGGATAAATACCCATTCTTACATTTTGGGAATTTTTTGATAAATGGGGACTAAATTGGTGAATAAAGCGAAATCCTGCTTATAAAAAAAATGTAAGATGAAAAGAAAGCTTCCTTTGCTGTCTGCCAGAACTCACTTGGATGAGGCAGGAATGTTATTTGCATATGTAAAATGGATTTCCAGGCTAACATAATAGCATAGACTGGTCAGACTATTAGTTGGACTTAGCACTTAGATAGCAAGCAGCAGAGAATTTCTGATTGCTTAGAATGCGCTCAATCCTTTCAGCGACCCTCAGCATCCTTATTTTTGAGTGCAAACATGTTCTTTTCTAGGTCTGTTTATAGAGCCTTTTTAAACTTAAATTCTTTGTAGTTCATAATATATCTTACTTGTATTCAATGTGCTAATTATCTGAAGTCTTCTCTGACTGCATGACTATCTTTCTACGTTACTCAAACACTGAGGCTTTCATGTGTTGCTCCTGTTTGTGGCTATTCGTATTGTACACTGGATATACAGATGAAGTATTCTGTCTTTTTCCTAGTTAACTTCTGACCATGGATTTAAAGAGAATATGAAACTTGAGGCTGTGAACCCAGTTGATCCTGAAGAAGTTTGCATTGCTACAGTCACCAAGTTGAAAGATTCCTACCTCTGGCTTCAGCTGGAGGGTAAGACTGATGTGGGAGAGGAGAGTAGCACTTGCATTGATTCTTCTGTAGTACCATCATCAAACCTGAGGAGTATCTGGAGCAAACTCAGTGCCTGCTGAGTATGGGCAGCAAATCATTGTTTCCTCAATGAAAACACAGCAAAACCCCATTTGCATTGTCTGTTTCCAGTTAGCCATGGATGGCAGTGCTTACTTAAGCCAGGCAGAAATGGCATTAGTGCACTGCAGTGTGTCAGTGCTAGGCTCGTGCGCTGTGCAAAGTGCTGATCAGTGTCTTTTACAAAGCAAGGGCCTTGTAACGTTTTTAGAAATGACTGACTCGCATTCTGAGCGAACTTTGACCAGACCTAGGAAAAAAACTTTTGGAGAGGTGCTTCATTAAGAAGAAGATGTCCTCTGTCAGCCGTTCTCCATTATAATCCCATTTCTTGATTGGAAGTATATCAGCATGCACTTACTGTGCACTGTGCATCTCTGCTAAACTGTGGGTGGCAAATTCCCATCTCCAGCCTTTAGGAGGAAGCAAATGAGGTCAGGAAAGAATCTGGTCAATAAGAGGATGAATAAACAATTGATACTGTGTTCCAGATATGCCATAAGTAAAAGTAGCTTCACTGGCAAACATATAGCAAGCATTAACCAAATGAGCTTTTCTGGTTTTATGAGTTGTTTCAATTTTTGCTTCTCTAAACTGAACAGGCTCCAAGAAGCCCGTCCCTGACTGTATAGTGAGCGTGGAATCAATGAATATATTTCCAGTGGGTTGGTGTGAGACGAATGGATATCAGCTCAGACCTCCTCGCAAAGCAATAGGTATCAGTTCTGTTTCTTTTTGCAGTGGTTAGCTGGGTTGATAGAGCTGGTGAGACCTTCAAGAGCAGGCTACTGCAGAATTATTGCAGGCATCACTAAATTTGGAAATGCTTACCATGTACAGAGAATCCATGCCTTGGGCATGTTCTTCGGGCTGTTAGGTCCAGCTGGAATCCCTACAACAACTCCAAAACAGGCAGTGTTGGCTTGAGACCCTTGCGCACTGTACAAATGCGTGGGAACAATCCATTAGTCACTATAAAGAAATCATATCTCTGCGTGTGCACACATGCCTGTGCTATGCATATATTTTTTGTCCAAGCTGTTCTTGCCATGTGTCTGGCCCTGATACTCATTTTAGACTTACACTTGTGCAAGTAAAATTAATGCCATGACAAAATGCTGTTGAGTGTGTACACATTTTGGAGTTGAAATAAAGGGGACTAGCTTTCTAAGTGGGCCAGATGGTTATGATCCCTTAGTGATGAAATGTGGAGAAGTAAATCCTACCTGTTTTAACTACACTAGTAAGTAGCATAACATAGTGTCTTCTCTCAACTGGTTCATGAGCTCTGTTTATTAAAGTTTAATGGGAGTTGGAGAAACTGAAGAACTTCCTGAATGTTTATTAAGTAAGATAATAAAATTGTAAGATTGGAATGAGCTGTCATTTACTGCAAGTCAAAGCAAGAGAAACTAATCCGAGACATGTCTGCGCTACCAAGGACAGAGGAGGAAGTGAGGGGGAACTTAATTAGAGAAAAAAAGTTTAAAAAAAAAATCCAGAAGTTTGCTAGTGATAAAGCCTGAAATTGCTGAAGAGGCACATATTGCATTACCTTGTTTAATATTATTATCTGATTGCAAAAGCTAGAATTAGTAAGTGGACCCAACACCTAGTTGACTTTCTTTGTTGCAACAGTGTTTTCCTCCATAGCAGTTGGCTTAAATCATATATGTTTCTAACCAGCTAATTTCATTCCACTTCAATGTTAAATGGTGTTCAAGCTCCCTGTGCCAGGAAAGTGGTGAGTTAGACCTATGAACCTAACCTTTGGTAAGGTTTTAGCACCTTTGGGTGCCGAAAAGGAAAGCATGTCATCCCTTTTTGGTTGGTATTACCGGTAGTTTAGGGGCTATGGTGCAAACAAAGATGCACAACAGGTGAGAATTCCTAGAAGACTGGGGATATGCATGCCTGATTTAATGAGTTTTTGGTGAAAGCTGAAGTAAACCTTTTGGCTTACATGGACCAGCATGTCTCTAGTGCAGATGGGCCAGCTATCTAACACTGCAGTGACTTTGAACATAGATTCTTTTTGACAGAAAACTTAGAGGAAATGAGTCTAGTATATATATTGTACTAGAAGTTTCATTTGTTTGCCTCCTGTACTTTGCTGTTTATATTCTCTTCTTCCTTTCAGTAAATAAGCAGAAAAAAATTGCAGTAGTTCAACCAGAGAAACAGTAAGTAACAGGTTTTTTGCTTTTATTTTTTGTTGGGGTTTGGTTTTGGTTTTTTTCCATTTTCTAATTGGTAAATGATGTTGTCTTAGGGGAGATTTAGCTTTACAGAAGCTGACGGTTGAGAGGTCCCACAATCCATTTATCTTAATGGTGCTAGTTCCTGTTGATGTTGAAAAAGACCTCTTGCACTGCTGTAGTAGGAGATCGAAAGCACGGAATTTGTTTTTTAGCAATGCCACTCAGCTGAATTATTGAATAGGTCAAATCATTGAAGTTCTGGGGTTGAAATTGTTGATCTTTCATTTTTAAGATTGCATTATCTGTGAGTACTAGAGTGCATTTCAGAAAAACTAGCCTGATCTTAAGACTGTGTTTGTAAGTTTGTGCTTGAGCCTTTTTTTTAATGGTGATTAATAGGGAAAATTACTGGATTCCCTTTTGATTGTATTCCTTTCTCAAATAATACCGATTCTGTAATGTAAACATGCTTAGAAAATGTGGCTGCCTTAACATGTGGCTCTGATTTTGCACAGCTGATCAGAAAATTTGGCTTGAGTGCAAGTGCTGTCATTTAGTAGATGAACTTCTGGTAGTTCCTTCCCACATTAAATTTGGCCCAGACTAGCCAAAAAGGAGAGTTCTACTAATATCTACAGTTCATCTATAAACTCTTTGTCATGCATATGAAACTCCTTCACGTCAGCCTGCTCAAAAATGCTCAGTAGAATGCCTGACAGTTGGTTTTATTGACTCTTACAGCTTTAAACACCAGATCTGTCAGTAGTCCTGCCAATGTTTTCATTGCTCCTAAAATACTGAGCAGACTGTTCTTCCATGTTTTGTAATTGGGATTCTTATCAGAATACTCGAGTCATTTTAGTTTAAAATCCATCTTTTTCAAAATGCATAAGGTAAGACTGTACACTGCCTTGTGCCATGAAATGAAGTTAAAAGGAGACAGAAAATGTAAACTATTGTCAGTAGCTTTGTGCAATGTGTTTATCAGCATGGTAGCCCATATACTTCAAGCGACGAAGGATTGGTGCTAGCTGTAGCAGTACTGTAGTCCTTTCCAAATTGAATTTTATAGTCTGTTAGTAACTGAGAGGTGACCATCCCTACCAGCTGTCCCTTTTCCAACCTTTTCTTCTTTTCATTTCAGAATTTTGTCTTCAAGGACAGTTCATGATGGACTAAAGAACCAGGAACTGAACTCATCTGACTCAGGTACTGATCAGAGAGGGCAGGCTGACAAACACAAAGTCCTGTAACAGTTCAGCTGCCTTGTGGCTCAGCTGTTTAAGACTCTTCTGTTAGGAGATGGGAGAGGAGGAAAGAGTTTGAAGATTTTCATCCCTTGATGATTTGTTGAACTTCAAAAAAGAGTGAAACAAACAAAACCATACAATTACTTGTGTCTTGCAATTGATCTGTACATTAAACCAGGAAATTAGATTTTTACACCAGAACATTCCCCCCGGAAGCAGAGAATATGTAGAACTAAATGTGCGCTGTGACCTATGCAGATGATTTTTTTTTTTATTGTCACCTGTTGTGTTTAATAATGTTGGGAGAAACACAACAGGCGCACTGCATCTGTGCTCTTGAGATGTTAGATTCTAGCTTTGGAAAGCAGGTTTGTCGGTTTTTTATGATAACTTCATCATCACGATAAACAAAGGCAATTGAAACAGTAAACTGCTTTGTGTGCCAGATGGTGAAATCTAATAATTTTCTAAACTGTTGCAAGAATGAATGTGATGAATAAGTACATCTGCTGGTGAAACAGTCATACAGATCTATCTGTTTGGCAACAAAATGCCTCTTCTGCTGTTTTCTGTACAGTGAAATGCACATCTGAAGCTGCACCAAATGCAAGTTTTATAGAAATGATTTGTGCCTGCTTAGCATTTTAATGGGCTTTTAATAGTGTCATAATGTAAATTTGACTTCATTTATTTATCTGCCATTTATCAACTACTGAATTTAAGATCTTTAAGTGATAGTGCTGCTCAATCAAGAAAAACTGTAACACTGCTAGGGTAAAACAATTTTGTATTTATACATAAGTATCTTACAATACATATTATACATGACTTTAATTTTGAGCAGCATTCAACCATTTAATAGGTTTAGCAAACTTGATGTCACTTCATCAAAGGCCACTTCATCAGTTGCTGTATCTTTTGTTTGCTGGTTGAGGGAGAAGAGTCTAAAAATGCAAAGCAATGTGATATTGCAGTTTAGGATAAACAGTGGAGAATAACTTTGCCAGCTTCTCTGGTGGCAGAAGTTTAGGGGAGAGGTAATTACTTGACTGGCAAAATGGTCCAGAATTGCTGTGTAGGAAGTGCTTCTGCTATAAAAATTTGGGATTGTCATCTTCTTGCCTGTTCTCTGTGGTATAATACCATAGAGCATCAGACTAGCCTGGAAGAAACGTTTCTTTTCTGATAAATGACCAACTTCATTTCCTATAGTTCGACAATTTGCAAGCACATGTGTGAAGTATGATAAATACTTTGGCAACATAGATTAACTAGTGCTGTCACTGCAAACGTGACACTGAAACTACCTGGAATTCATGTCATTCAAGACTTTTTCCCCTCCTTTTTTACAGCAGGCAAAATATTCCGCCTTGCAAGAAGTCATTCTTTGCTGGAGAGGTTGTAGCGTGTGATTTAAATCTTTATTTTCTCATTTCTCAGTGGTAATTAACGGAAAGTACTGCTGCCCAAAGATCTACTTCAACCACCGGTGCTTCTCGGGGCCTTACCTTAACAAAGGCAGGATTGCAGAGCTTCCTCAGTCTGTGGGACCTGGGAACTGTGTTCTTGTTCTGAAAGAGGTAAGGAGGTTGTACGTAGTGGACCTGCATATAGCAGTGTATCATAAATGCTAGAGTGTCTCTATAATTATAGATGGGTAATTAATAAATTTAAGCTGATGATGAGTAAAGAGATTTTCTTGTATAACATCAAGTATAAATCATGGAGTGTTTTATGAATGGCTGGAAAGAGTAAAAGCCCCTCATCTATCAGAGTTACAGTTAGCCTCCTACTGCTAAACTTTATTTTAGGTTAAAACAGAGTAACCTGTAATTACCACAGTCAAAGGAGTTAGAGCCTTTTTATAGCTGTTATAAATGCTTCAATTTTAATTAACAGAATTAGTTTCAGATAAACCCAAAATTCCTTTAGAGTTTGCAGTGTTGATGTTAGAAAAGAGGAAATACAGATTTTCTTAGTAGAAATTACAAACTATTTTCGGTAATTGGAAAATTAAAACAATTCTTTGTGTTTTATAAGTTGCATACGATTTGCAAAGATCAGATGGATTTGTGGTTTTGCTTTCTAACGTAACTGAGAGAGGAGAAGAGGGAGGAAGAGGCCATTCTTGAGTGCCAGAGAGCCTCTTCTCCAGAAGGTGTTTCACAGCAAATTTACAGATATTTTAATACAATAATTGTTTTTCTGAAATCTCCAAAAAAGTGATGGGGTGGTTATTATCTGACCTGAGAGGCCAAAAGTTTCCCAAGCCTTAACTATATGCGCACACTTGAGCTCTCATGACATGATGACTTTAAATGCAGAAATTGGCTCAGCATCTCTGGGATTTTTACCTTCCCTACCGTGTATCATACCTGGGAGAGACCTTTAAAGACTTTCTGGCAAACATGCTGTAAAACAAGAGTCTGGTGGACAAGAGTCAAGCTGATTATTGAAAAAGCTCCATTTTTGCATACAGAAAAGTACCCCATCCTTTCTGCAAGTTTCAGTACTCTGATGTAAGCACTCCAAAAGTGCAAGTGTGAAATTCTGTGGCACCTTCATTTAACCTTGAAGGCTTAATCTGCTTCACTGCCTGAAAGTATAAAGTATGCACAAATCCGGCTGAAGTACAGACATTGAGTATTGCTAAAAGTTCAACCAGTATGTTTAGCTGTATTCATTTCAGTTATGACTCTTGCTCAATGTGTGAATCCTAGAGTGAGTTTAGTACTTGCATTATATTTACTACTCCTCTTTTGAAATACAGACATCTAGACTGCTGCATTAGTAGGACTGAAGCTGCAAGTTTGTTATGTCAAGAGTCTGATGCACCCAATTTGGGAATGATTTCAAATAAGCACATACTGAAAATAAGAAATACAATTTGAATGCACATTTTGTGCTATCCCTAGCTAACTTCAGGCTATTCACAACTTTCAGTTACTTTACAGCACCAGGGAAATTCTCGTTTTATTATAGTACAGGCCTTATCATGGTTCACAAAAGCAAAACAGGGGAGCTTAAGATTCTGCAGTATGATTTTGTAGCAAGTAGTGGGTTGGCAGGCAGCAAAATCCTGCAGCATTTTTTGGCACATCTTTGCCTGTCAAACAATCTCTAAGATAATCACTCAGCTTTACCCAAGGTTATGCAAGTTTTGTAGTATTCAGCCCCAGGGTTTAATTTAGTGACGTGTAATTCAAGGGCAGTGACTTGGAAATTGCTAGATACACTCATGACTCTGCAGGCAAATTCTGAAGGTTTGGCAAGGTCCAAAGTGTCAACTGCTCTCAGTTTTCATTTTGGCAGTATCAGGAGGCATCTGTAATCTTGCTGTGAATGAGTGCTTTGATGCTAGATAATTTGGATGAATAGAAGTAATTTCCTATTCTATTCTGGCACTTTAAAACAGATTTATTGTACAAATAACTTCAACTTATTTTCTCCTCTTCCCTCCCTCACTGTAGGTTCTCACTTTATTGATCAATGCAGCTTACAAACCTAGCCGTGTCCTGCGAGAACTGCAGCTGGATGAAGAGGCTGCGTGGCATGGGCATGGAGAGACCCTAAAAGCCAAGTAAATTCTTGTCCTGTTCCCCACCTGGTTGATCCCAATAGCAATGTTCTCTGCAGTCTATGCTTTAACTTCTCACATTCCAGGGAAGGGAAAATTGCTTATAGCACATCAAGATGCTGACAGATTAAACTTCCAAACCTTTATAAACTTCTTTATGAATGTCTGATGAAGTGCATCTGATTTTAATGCTCCTTAATATGCCAGGTGTGCTCTGCTACTGGCAGGTAAGCAGCTAGTGGTGAAGTAAGAATGGTGTTGTCCTGCCACAATATAGCATATCCACCGGCAGACCTACAGGTGAGGTTTAGGATAGTTTAATTCACCTGAAGATAGTTGTAAATATTTTAAAGCAGAAGCACATACTGCTTAGGAAGCTTCTCAGACTTCCATGGCATTTCCACGCAAACTTCTCAGGGGAAGAAGATTCCTCTGAAATTAAGTGGTGCTCTGAAATGGCCTGGCGTGGAAGTCTTCCTTGCTTCTTTGCAAGATTATTTTGTGGCTAGGAAAAAAGCAGTGATCATATTTGCATATATTTGATAAATCCAGATACTCCTTTATAGTCTAGTGATGATCTTGTAATTAGGTCACTGTGTTTGCATACTAGAGATTAGATTTTCCCAATATGCCGTAGCACACATTCCTACATAGGTCTGAACACGTCAGTAACTCTTTTGTTGGATCAGTTTCATGTGTAAAAAGACACCTTTCCACATATTGAAGGATTGCTCTGGATTTGGACAATAGGAGGATCATTATGAAAGGTTAATGTAAATGGCGGATGTAGCTAAAGAACAGAGAAAAGAATTATTTCGGTTTCACTGAAGTTGCTGCGTGCTTTCTTTTGTCACTAGTGACACCAGGGATATCTGGACTACGATATATAATATATCTCTTTTTTTCAATGCATTAACTAGATACTTGCAGGCCTGAGACATCCCTAATAGATATCAGCACGTGCCATTAGCTGCGCTGGGAGAACAAAGCAGAAATGATGAATGACTTGGGCAGATATTTCACAGTGCGGCTCTGTCAGTGTCATGGCAAGGCTGATGAAGAAAAAGAAATCTTTTCTTAATTTAAATCAAACAAGAGCAATATGTGGAGTCATGGCAAGTGACTGTCCTGACGAATTGTTCAGCAGTTAGATGAAAGCTGATTGGAAATGTGACAGTAGTTCATTTGTTTGCCATAGTACGTGCATAGAATGGCTCACTAGAAGTTGTCTGCTGTTACCTTGTATTAGCTGAATTGGCGCACTCTGTCTTGGTTTTAGAGACCAGCTGTCCACATCACAGTGGACACTTCTGCAGTCCCATAATAACAAAGAACAAACCATCTGTGAACAAAGAAAACAAAACATCTGAACTCTGGGATAGTCCTCTCAGATAGTATTTTATAGTTGTGGGCAGAGCAGCGTTGCTGTGTTTGGTACTGCAGGCATCTCTCCAGTGCTGGCTTTTTTTCTTTGCTGGAGGATCGGTCATAAGAGACAGGACTACCTGTTTCCTGGGCTGGTCAGTCCATAAAGTTCCTCATTGCTCAAATTTTCCCCTTTTCTCAAAGCAAGATTCTTGTGCACCTTTCAGTGAAGTACTTTAATCCTGGTAATTAGAGGATTCCTGAATTATGACTGCATTTTCAATGTTAGGTACAAAGGGAAGAGCTACCGTGCAACTGTGGAAGTTGTGAGGACGGCAGATCAGGTGGCAGATTTCTGTAGAAAAACATGCATCAAGCTGGAATGTTGTCCAAACCTCTTCGGCCCTCAGATGGTGCTGGATAAGTGTTCAGAGAACTGCTCTGTCCTGACAAAGACTAAATACAGTGAGTAGGCAGCTGATCTCCAACTGAGGTGGGGCTTGGGGTGTTATGTTTTGGGTTTCTCCTGGCTTTGGCTCCAGAAGGAATCCAAAGTACATTGCTTTCCTTACACAAGGAGCAGCTCAAGCACTACGTACGCAAGCCTACAAAATATCCATGTGCCAGTGTGTAGGGAAGAAAAAAATAATTTTGTATTAAGTTGTAATACCATGGATTGACTTCTTGTTGTATTTGGGACAAGAACTGACTCTAATATTGTAATTTAAGTGGCATTGTAATTGCTTTTGCCATTTTGTTGTGGAACAAAATAAAATAACTTCAAACTCTTTTCTTAGCTTACAGGTTTTTTAGGGGGTTTTTGAACTAACTTCAACCATTTGACATTGCGAGAACAAACAGTGCATTAAGGCCATGTCTAAAAACTATGAAACATCACAAGTAAATTGGACCAAGTCTGTAGCTGATGATTTTTGTATATAATCTGTAATTTTTGGCTTCTCAGAGATAGAGGAAGTAAGTCTTTATAGGGCAGATAAAATTGCTTAGTAACTCTTCTTTAAACCAAATGGAAGAGGAAAATATAGACATACTAATTTTGAAGTTTTGCAGAATTGGGATTTCTACTGGGACGTGTCCTTCTAGTGGTTTTACAGTCCTGATGATGGACAAACATAGTAACTACTGATACTGAAAGTGCATTTCAACACAATGCTCCTTTCTTCTGTCCTGGTAGCACACTATTATGGAAAGCGGAAAAACAAGCGGATAGGTAGGCCTCCAGGTGGCCACAGTAACCTGGAAGTAGCCATGAAGAAACCAAATAAAAGACGGAAGAGACGAAAACATTTTTTTGTTCATAAGAAAAAACGTTCTTCTACTTCAGTGGATAACACTCCAGCTGGATCTCCCCAGGTACGAGATTGCCAGCAACTTTAATAGATACAGAATGTGGTCTTTGACCAGCTACATTTGAAACCACGGACTGTTAGTTCCTTGTAACCTCAGGTTACAGCAGACAAATGGATGGCAATTGTTGTTTTTCTCCTAAACTTCCCAGTTTTATATTTTATTGATTTTTTTTTTTTTTTTTTAAACCTTACCTCTTCAGGGCAGTGGGGGAGAAGAGGAGGATGACCAGGACGAGGTAGATGAAGAATCTCTGACTGAGGACAGTACCTCAGAGCACCAAGATGAATTGCTTGAGGAATCAGAGGTATCAGAGAAGAAATCACTGTCGTCCTCTCCTACACAGAGTGAACTGTCTCATTCCCTGGCTCAGGACCGAGACAAGCGGAAGAGGAAGCTCAGGACCTTTTCCTTTTCTGATGATGAAAATAAACCTCCTTCACCAAAGGTAACTTCGAATGTAGATTTCTGTTCTAGCTTGCTCACTGTTGGGCAAGCACGAATATCTTAGGAGTATTAACTGTCATACGTGTGTTCTCATAAAATACTCTGCTACCCCGTAAAAGGCATTGTGAAGACACTACAGAATAATTAAAAATCATTATTTTTATTATAGTAGTATTACAGGACTGTAATGAAGACTAAACAGAAAGCTGTAGACAGAATGGTGAATGTTTCCCAGCTGTTGGCACTCCTCTTGGTTCAACCAGAGCAGTGATGTTGTGTTGACCAAATCCTGGGTTTAGATCCCTGCTTACTGGCTCTAACGATGTTACAGCCTCCGCCCTCAGCACAATGCTGTTCAGCACATCTGTGCTAACCAAGAAGCCTCTACAATTTGAGCTCCCCTTTAGAGCTTTATTTGGCAGTTGAAGGTTTGAGTGTGGAGGAGTAGAGGGTTGTGTTGGTCAGTTGCATATGTAATATTTTGGGAATTCTTTCTGTGCTGGGTGGCTTGTGTAGGACATAAAGATGGAAGTTGCTGAAAAGCTGCACCTGGACAGTAACCCTCTGGAATGGAGCGTGGCTGATGTCGTACGATTCCTCAAATCCACTGACTGTGCACCACTGGCGAGAATTTTCCTTGATCAGGTATTGTTTTCTGTCTGTTAAAATGTTGAATCTGTCACTTTGCTTCTTACCCTCTAATGAATCACAAAAAGAAGGTAGTTTAAATTTTATAATAGGGTTTTGAGGAAACAAATGCACACACAACCTTCTGCAGATTGAGAGAGGAGAGTTAAGGAATGACCAGAATTTTTCAGGTTTCATAGTATTTGGTGGAGGTCATTTTGGTCTGTGGGGCATCTGAATCCCAAAACTGTTGAGAATGCCTACAGCCGAGCACCATGAAGGCAGGAGCCTGTTTTCTAGGAAATAGACTTTTGCCACTTGTGTTGACTTTTCCAAATGATAAATATTTTAAATTCTGCAGACTAACTGCAGGTATCACAGTGTTGTAGAGCTGCACAACAAGTGAACGTTTTCGTATTAAAGTATGACAATTAGAGTACAAACACGAGTCAAGTTAACATTGTACTTGCATCTTGGTTAAAATTTGCCATAAAAAAAAATCATCTGTCAAAACTGTAGTACTGGAACTAATGATAGGTATGGTTTGTGGTAGATGTTCCAGAAGATGCTTTCCCTTGTAGAACCTGTGTTTCTATGGAAAGATACAGAGGTTAGGTAAAATGACTTTCTGCATGAAATTTCCTTGGTTTCTGTTGTTAGGTTGATGATTTATTTTTTTTTGTTACAATAGCATCGCGTGAGATTCTGTCCCTTAGCCAGTGAATTTGAGCTGACATTTTGAGAAAGGAGATAATTTGTTGTGAAAAAGATTTTTTTCAAGCTGCCTGGAGTAGCATGAAAGAAACGTCTAATTCATAAACGGTCATGAATCTGAAATTACAGCAAGTCAAAGCTGAAGGAGCAGGGAAAATAAAAATGCAAAGTCACTGTGGAGTTTTTCTCTTCTGACAGGAAATTGATGGCCAGGCACTGTTGCTGCTGACCCTGCCCACCGTTCAGGAGTGTATGGACTTGAAGCTTGGGCCAGCCATTAAACTTTGCCATCACATTGAGAGAGTCAAACTTGCCTTTTACCAGCAGTTTGCTAACTGAGGAGCAGCCAAGTTGAAGTGGACCTTTGAAGCACAACTACAGAAACATGCTCCTTTCTATCTAGCAAGGAAAGCCAAATGAAGTTAAACTGAAGCCCTGGTGACCTAAGAGCATCTGTCAGCCTCAGTTTTTCACTTTGACAAAAGGAAGACAACATCTGGAGCAAAATGCCAATGCAAACACAGGGGCTACTCTACCAGCTGCCAGCTTGGGAACACAATAGTCTCTTGCTCTATGGTTCCCTTTTTTTAATGTATTTTTTAATGATTACAGAAAAGTCTCCTCTGGTGGGAAATGACATTTCAATAGTTCTGTTGGCACGGAACTTTAAAAGGAGAAACAGATCCTGTTTACGTTAGCATGTAGGCTGCCAGAAATAACCTTTCTCTGTTCCTGATGATTCACAAATCCCCTTCCCTCCCTGTGGACGAACACTTGCTTTACCACAGCACTGGCTTTGGAATGTGCTCTTTGCACATTCGTGTATTAATGTTGAGTTTTTTAATGAATTTGTTCATTGTTAGGACAACAATGTGGCCACAGGGTTCTGAATGTACAGTATAGCAAGAGTGTGGTTCCTTTGGGGTTCTTTTTTTTTCTTGACGTTTATTTTGGGGTTTTTTTATTTCATTGTTGTTGGGGTTTCGTTATGGTTCGGTTTTACTACCTCTGTAGCCTGAACAGTAGAAGTGATGAACTAAAAAGGGAGGGAACTACTTCTTCTGGATAAATTCTCTGTAGCTGCACAGCAGTCTCTCCTCTGTAGGCATGTCAGGAGCACAAACCAGTATCAGCATACAGAGCTGCTGTTCCAAAGCTTTAGCTGAAACCTGTGTAGGCTTAACCTGGATGTTACCTTTTTCTCCGATGTCAGAAATCTTAATTATTTTGCACTTCTCTTACAGATGGGCTGTAGGAAAAAAGGAAGGAAAGAGAAAGTGCCTCTGCATTTTCTATATTTTGGTTGTCAGATAAAATTTCCTTTTTTTTTTTTTTTTTAATTGTGTGAAGTTATTTCCTTGTTCTTATAGCAAACAATTGGGCCATGTACACAGAGCCTGTCAGCAGACTTTTGCTTTGCTACCTGAACATCTTTTTAGACAATACACTAAGAAAACTGCTATCAATAGAGGACTGCAACTTAGCTCTACCGGTGTTTGCATACTGGAAACTACCTTATGAGCATGACTGTGTATTTTTAACTATTTACAACTGCTCAGGATCAGACTTGATGAAAATGTGGGGAGTTGGGATGGAGTTTGTGTGCATTCTTTAGAGAAAAGGAAAGGACCAGGGGGACATCTAATTCCATTAGTACACCCACAGTAGGATGAACCCCTGATTTTAATTTTCCAGGGTAATAAAACCCAATCAGCCACTTGCTGTAGGCCTGTGCTTTACACTTTAAGTAACAGGGTTTACCTTACTTTCCGTTAAAGATGTGGGAAAATTGCATCAGACTCAAGATCTGCATCAAATAAGTGTTAGGTTTCAGATCGCTTGCATTCATTCACTCTGCCTGTTCTCAGAGTCTTTGGAGGAGCACAGGCAGGAGCTTCACGTGTGCAGCCCTGGTCCTTTATGTCCTATTCAAATACTTTCTTGCAGAAAGCCCCTGGCATACTAATACATTTGAGATAGGAAGATGCTCACTGCAGGAGTATGTTTAGGAAAGACACATTTGCTGGCTTCTGATAAACAGTGGGTGCTCTGGCCAAATGGATTGATTCAGGCGTCTCTTAGGCCTAATGTGGTTGGTTATTCTGATGCTGTGAGCTGTAGGATTCAGCAAGGAGGTCACCTATAAACTAAGAGCTGAGTTTGCACAGTCTGTGTCTGAATCTGCCACATAGGTGTTGAGGGGGGCTATAGAGTAAGCAAAGATAAATAACTGGGGTTTATTGCTTTTGCCCCTTAGAATAACTGCCTAGTCAAGGCAGAACTATTTTCAGAAGCACTAAAATCAGATATTTTTTTTTCCATTCCAGAATCAAAATGTAAATGTCAGACAGTTTACTAGCTGAGTATTCTTGAGGGAGGGAGGGAGGGCAGTGTGTAGCTAGGACAAATTTTTTCTCCCAAGTTGTAAGCAGAGTCTGAAAACATAATTAAATTTAAATCAAAGCACCCCTTCTTCTTCCTCACACCAGATACATGGCCAATGAATGGATGTTTTGGCTCTTCATGCTATGCTTAGGTCATCTGCCTGTACTCCATTCCCTTAGGACAAGCTCAGTGATAAGCCATTAGGCCTGACAAAATTTTTGAGAGAAACATTACTGCTTTGCTGTCAGCATCTTGTCTTGAGAAATTTGACCAGCAGAGAATGTATGGGCTTGGGAGACGATGCTTTTGGATCATATTTGTCATTCTTCAGGGTTTCCAGAATCCTATTGCACTGATGCCCAGCAGAATTGACCTGCATAGCCAAGCGATGTTGCTTCCACATTTCCCCAAGGACAGATAGATGTCTTTTTAAGTAGCTGTCAGGAGAGAACGGAGCTTAAAGGGTAATTTAGTGAACCTGTTAACATGGCACCTAGGGTTTTAAATACAAATGTCATACTTTTTCTCAGTAAATAAAGCAGTCAGCAGTTTCAGAAGTTAGTGCGATACTTACTGGTCACCTTTGGCATGCTTTATAGGCTGGATTTTTCTGCCTTGTTTTGGGAGGCGCTGACAGTCTGGTCCCAATGGGATCTATTTTTGTTGAGTTTTTCAAAAGGGATGTTTTCATTATTTGTGAAGTGTTCTTTATGCTGCACACGGGTACTGTACACTCTGTTTCCTGGAAAAAATGCACTCTGTTTTATTGCTGGATTTAAAAGGGATAATTGGGGCTTTATCTTGATGGATCGTGTTTCTACTTGGCTCTGTTTCAAGTTCCTCTTTCTCGATGCATGGCAGATGACACAACTGCACTTATATTTGCTCATCTTATTCCAGTATGACTTGAAATCAGCTCACGTGCTGCTTTAGTTGCTCTGTTTCTTCAAAACTGGATTTTAAGTAGCTGGTGGCTGAATCTTGGCTTTGGGAGATACCGATGTTTCACAAGCAGGAGCTGCTGGGACTGCAGTAATTTAGGCTTCAGGGATTTGTGCTGTCCTCTACCACATCCATTCACCATATGAAATAAGACAAAGCTGGAGTCCAGGAGGAAGGCAAGTGGTGTCTTGCAAATGTCTTCAGTACAAGAAGGCCCTCCACTGGGCCTTGTGTACTGCTTACGTGGATGGTAAAAGGAGATGATTTCACTTTGCTGACCCGTTGAGGGTTTGTATTCTTGCTTGTCCTCTTTTCATATGCATTATACAGTCTTGGTTTTGCACACTGTAGCTTTAGAAACCTGGTGGTGCCTCCATGTGGCACTTGTAATGTGCTAAGCTTAGCTTTGTTAAGCAGAAAGATTTTGTTGAGTTACTATAGCATGCTTTCTGCACCAGCACAGAGAGTCCCTAATAGAGAAGTATTTGACCTCCAAAAATGTCATGGAAAGTTAATGTGGTAGAATTATCTGCCAAAGCACAAGCAGCTTGCAGTCCGTCCTAAACTGAAAGCAATCCTTCCAGGTGAGGAGAGGTACAGCACTGATCTTGGTCAATGAAGACTACTTTTTGCTAATGCTGAACATTTCTGCAACTTGCTCTTTAAAGAATGAAATAAAGGCAGATTCATTCTGTGTTGTGTAGAACTCCAGGAGTGTTTGCAGTCTCTCCTGGGATTAATGGAAACAGTACATACAGAGTTCAGGAGTGGTTGTTAAGATTACTTTCTCTTGTCACAACTTTCAGCAGTATTTTGTTGTTGTTTTAGGATTTGCTAGTGTTTATTTTTTATTCCAATGATGCTTTAAAGGAGGGAAGGAATATTTAGCTGCTAGGTCCACAGAAGTGTAAATGTATTTACAGTTGATTGGACTGAGCACTCCATTCTTCTGTATAAAGTACAAAGACTTGGTACATTGTTAGCAAAAGGCAAAGTGGCTTGCGAGATTTTTGAATGGAATGGAATGGGCTTCAAAACTAGCAAGCTCAAATTGGAGACTGGATATACCTTTGGACCAAATCTGTTGTTAGAGGAGAAGTTACTAGATGAAGTAGCCTTACCAGAAAGCCAAAAATATGATGATCCTATACAAAGCTACTCCTTAACCAGTCTTGTCACATTGTGGTCTACTGGTTACTGCCTACTGTGAGCTCAAATTACCGAAAAGTAACTAAGCACAAAGACATAGGCTCTGTCTGGAGACTTCAAATGTTGGCTGAAGGCTCCATTTTAAAGGGATTGTGTGCTGAACCCACATTTCAGAGTGCTGCCAACCTTCCCCAAACATGCATGTAGCCTTGTTTTCAAAGGCAGCCTTTTGGGTGAAGGATTAGAATGGGACTTGTGAACACCAGATACAACAAGCCTCTTCTATAATTTGTTTTTATGTGTTTTTCTAAATAATAATAATAATCTGTATGAAATATAGCAAAAATGAGTTAAGGTTAGTGACACTTTGGCTCCATGGTCATTTCTAGCTTTCCCGATGTCACATCTGTTGTTCTGAAGTGCACCAGACATATAGATGGACTTTTTGATGAGATGACAAAGTTACTCTGTTAGGTGCAAAGCCAGCAGTGTTTGGCTCAGCTTTAAGCCATGGAAGCGAGCGGGTCTTGCGCTGACAAAATACAAAGGCAGTAGGTCTAACTGACTTAGCACAAACATGGGCACAGAGCCTGAGGAGTCCTCTAGCCTTGCACAGTTCAAGAGGAACAGGCCTTCTGCTTGACACACGGGGACGGCTCACTCAAGTTATGTGAATGAACAACAAAGTCCGGGCACAAATGAATTCTCGCCCATTCTGGAAGTTGTTGAGCACCAGTTTCCAAGAAACCTCGTGGAAGAAAAATTCTGGAGGTGTCATGTTTCTCCTCTCCTCTTTAATTTCTTTTTTTTTTATTTGTTTTTAAAATAAATTTTAAATAATCTTTGTAGACAATCAGAGGTCTTGTAGGAGACTCTACCCTAAAGGGTACCTGCTCTCCACCTGTGGGCCTCTTTCTTATACTAACTCATTGGAACTGATGCACTTTTCCTGTATTTTGCCTTTTTTAATTAGCTGCTTGTTCTTAAACAAAGATTTAAATGCATATTGTGTTGTGTCCCTTCTGCTTGTTGTTTTATCTTTCTTTAACTTTTAAATATATATATATGCAGTGAGACTGAAGTACTACATGGAAGAGAAACATGCACAAGAAAATATGCCTATTAAGTCCCACCATTGTTTGAGCAGGTGTAACAATTTAATCAGAGGATTTTTTAAAAAATATTTTGGATGGATATTTTGCTTGTTTTGTCTGTAAATAGTGTACATAAGTTTGTGGTATACGACAGTTTTAAGTGGTTGTAAGAAAATTAAAAAAGATACTTAAACTGTTACTGATGGCTTTGGTGTTAATGTAATGATAAATACTGCTGCTTACCATGAGCAATTTTCCTTCTTACAACAGTGTGGGGAAAACTGTAGAGCATGTTCCATTACTTGCATAAAAAGTAAATGCAGCCCACGTAAATGCCACTTGCATGGGCTGTATGTTAAGAGCTTGATTGGGTTGTATATGGTTCCCTCAAGTGCAGGAATCCTATTTCTCTAAGGTAACAGATTTTGTGTTTCACAGGATGCTGAAGCTAACATACAGGAGCTGAGGACAGAACCTATGAATCAGCATAATTTTCTTTTATTGCTTTCTTTGAACATAAGGAGCTGCTTGGTATGATCCAAAGCAAACCTTGCAGATGCTGCTGCTCCTTCTGGATGGTTTTGTAAAGTTTACACTATCCTATCAAGTCAGAATTTTAAAAAGAGCTGGCCGTGCTTTCTCCGAATAACATGAAGGTGCATCGGATGTTTCAGAAACAGGTCGGCCTTGCAAAGTTGTTTCCTTACTTGGCATTCCAATACACTGTACTCGTGCTCCTCGACACTTGTTTCTTGGCTGCACTTCAGTTGTCTTGAGCTGATTTTATACTGGGTGCAGAAAATGCATAGGAGTGGGAAGAAACTGATTTGCTTAACACTGTCTTTAAACAACTATAAATATGTAGGAGTTAAGGTAAATCTTTTACTTGCCTTCACAGAGCACCGTCTACTCAAGAGAAGTCCTGATGGCTTGTGAATAGCAGGTACCAGGAGACAGTGTCTCCTCGTTGTCTGCCATAGGTTTCAGAAGGGCTTGTAGGAGTCATGAGGAGCTGAAAACCTTGAAGAGGTATTTATGGGGAAATGATCTGGTGTAAAGCACGGAATATGAAGTAACATGAGGCATAAGCCCTTCAAGTTATGTTTCCAGATTCATGTCTGAAACATAAATTTTGTGTATAAAAAGCATTAGGTAAATCTTTAAGTGTCCAGGTCAGGGTGCATGTGTGGAATGTCTTAATGTTCAGCAGCAGCCCTGAAAGCTTAAAAACCGCCCCTGGGCCACAGGTAAATAGGTCAGGCCCACGTCTGAGGTGCGGCGCTTGATGGCTGTGATTGCTGTGTGCAAGGGGGAGAACAAGCAACCTACTCTGGTCCTTGCCCTTTTTTTCAGATAACTCTATTTGTGTTCCTGAACTCTTGCTTTCGATGCAGCTCAAAACAGAGGAGCGTTGACCTGAGGTGCAGAGGTGCTGGACAGTGCGTTGTGCTCTGTCAGAGAATTGAGAGCATTTCTTTTTGTAGCTGCAACTTCCAGATGTCTACAGCACAGCCTAAATATCAGAGAAATCACTGCTGCGTGCCAGTCAGTACTGTTTGGGATCGCCTGCCAGGAAGGACAGTCACGTAGGTGGGTTGGTAAGGTGGATGCAACAAATGTCATTATTTGAACAAGTATTGCTTCATGTGCTTTGCTTAGTTTTCTGATAGACTATACATGTACTTTCTGGGTCGTACTTATAAGTGAATTCATATTTAGACAGGGATTTTAATTATTTAAAGAAATTCAAGAAACAGCGTAAGAAAAAACTACAATGCAACATTACCTAGGCCAGTCCCGCACTAAAAATATGGACCTAGACTTGGGTGCAGTTCTGCCTTGTGATTTAAGAGGTTACGGTGGGATTGGATCGGTCAGACTCACAGGTCCACAGGTACGTTTCCTAAATGAAAGTGCTGACCTGCTGTGTTTTATCCATTGTGCCGTTAGTTCCCCTTTGAAAAGAACAAACATTTTTGCTAAAGAATACAGGGCACAAGTTTTTCTTTCTATGACCCGTGGGTCTCAGCTGTAGCTGTTGGGGAAGCAAAACCTGGGCTGGGTGCCGTGCTGACCCAGGGTTTGTCCGTTGGGGCTACCGTGCAGTTCAGGAACCCGTTTGGATGCTGCAGCCCAACAGCGCCAGCTCTCCCTCTCTCCCCTGGGACGGGAAGGGAAGGGCCCCTCCCCCGGTGGCACCGCCGGCCAGCGTACCGGCTTTGGGCTTTGTGTTGGTTTTCCCCTGAGGGGGAGCCGGCCAGGCACCTCCGGTCAGTCCCCGGCCCATAGCAGCCGCCGGCCGCGGCGCCGCCGCCCCGGGACAGGCAGAATCGGCGGGGCTGGGGGGGGCGGGGGGAGCGGGGCGGGAGGTTCCCCCGGGGCCGGGCCTGGCCAAGGGGAGAGCGGCGCGGCCGGTGACGCGGCGGGGCGGGCGGCTCGGCGCAGGAAGCGGGGCGGGGGGCGCGGCCTCGCCCGCCGGTCGCGACGTCGCCGCCGCCGCGCACCGCTGAGGCGGGCGCTTGGCCGGGCCTCGCCATGGGGGCGCTGCCGCCCACCGGCAGCCTCGGCCTCACCGACAGCTCCCCGCGGCCGGGCGGGGGAATGCCGCGGGGGCCAGGAGGCCGCGGCTGCGGGAACGGGGCCCTCATGGACAGCTTCGGCATCTTCCTGCAGGGGCTCCTGGGCGTCTTGGCCTTCAGCATCCTCATGCGTGAGTGGCGGCGGGGGCGGGCCGCGGCCTCCGGGCCTCGCCGGTGCCGCGCGGCCTGGCAGCGCCGGGCGGTGAAGCGGACGGGGGCGTGCCGCGGCCGGACGGGTCCCTTCTTCCTCGCGGGGCTCGGGCTTGGTTAGGGTGCCGCGACCTCGCCGGAGGAGCGCCGTGCTGTCCCGGGCTCCCGGCCGAGCCGGGCCGTGAAGTGCCGCGGCGGTCTGAGGGAAGTGCAGCCGCCGCCGGGCCTCTGTTGGTGCCGGGGGAGCGGGAGCGGGGCCGTCGGGTGAGGCGGCCTGGGGAGGCCGCGCCGCCCTGGCCGGGTCTGTGCCCCTGGAGCGGGGCGTCAGCATCAGCCGTGCTGCCTGAGGGGCAGACGTTTGGGGCGGACAGCCTTGTTTCTGAGAGAGAGACGGTGTTTCGAGTACTTCAAGCAAATGCACTTTCTGAAATTTGCCTTCCTAATATCTGCATCTGTGCTGACATAATTTTATGTATTCTGCTTTGAATGCAACCGGCAAGATGTGGTGGTTTGTGTGGAGTCGCTCAGGTTTAGAATGTACAAAAGAAAAGGGTTAGGCTATATTTGTTTTACTGCAGGTGTACCTCATCATAGCATCCACACCAAAGTGAGACACACTTTTTAAGTCACAACACACCATGGTGTGCTGCTTTAGAGTATGTGCTATACCTTGGAGTCGGAGCAGCTGGTGAGCTCCTGTGGCTGTTTACAGCAGCTCAGCTGATGAGCAGTAACTTGTTAACTCCTCGTTCGAGTCTGGTGGAAAGGCAAGAAAGGCTGGAGGCTGTAGTGACCCCAACCCTGCCTGCTACAAGGGAATAACAGCAATGTGGAACAGCACAGGTAGATTTTTCTCACTATCCCATACGGTAGTTAGCGACCTCTCGGCCAAGGAGTGAAAAACAAGCCCAGTGCCATTACTCGCTGACCATGAAGTTGCTGTTAACAAAGTGTGAGGGCGGGAAGAGGGAACATCAGTTACAAATATTTTACAGTTAGACTGATCTAAAGAATGAGATCCTGTTTACATTAGAGTTGAACTGATAACCTTTCATGCTAGCATCATAATATTATGGTTAAGTCAAAAGTTTGCTAACGCACTATATTTACGTACTCTGGTGTTCAGTCATAGTTAACAATTGCATTGCTCTTATAAAAGCTATGCATGTAGCAGTCATCATCATGTTACTGAATGGCAACAGTAGTCACTGGTGTAACGTTTGGTCAGTCAGAACATCCTCGTAATTAGGAGTTTTAGCAGTTTCCAAACAAAAGTATCTCTGTTTAAGAAGCTGATGTGTACATGTTGTTGTTTTTAGAATTAAGAGATACAAACAGATAATTCTCAAGCATTGTGCATCAAAAGATGAAGAACTATAAATGTTGTTTGTCAGGATAGGATCTTTTTTTCTGGAAATAGTATCACTTCATGCATTTTACAGTAACACTGGAATACTTGGTGAAGATAAGAAGAAGTGAACACAAAAAATATGGACTGGGAAAACGAAAGCCTAGTTGTTGGCTGCACTTTGGTTAGATATTTTTAAACCAGGAACTATTAGGAGATTATCAGTGAGGTGTGGAAGAAGGGAGCAGAAGGAAGGTAGCCAGTCCTGGCGGTGGTACTAGTGAGAAAAGAAATCCCTTTCCAAAGGAGATTAGAGAAAAAAAGTTGTAACTTGTCGTGCTTACATTTAAGAACAGAAGATAGGTACGTTTGTCCCAGTTTTGACAGTCACATTCTCTTCCACTTTACATTGGGCCTATCCCCTAGCAGGAGGAGAAGCTGGCCCTGCTGCATGGACCAGTTGTACTGGTAAAAGAGCAGTTGTCTGTCGGTTAAGTGCTGTGCTGGGAGGGAGTGGTTCTAGTTTTGTCTGAATTTTTTTATCCTTTTCATATCATATGCAAAACATCTGGTATGTTGCTCCAAAACCTTTTAAAGTTATCTCAACAAATAGGACCTTTTGTGATCCACGTGACAGATCTGATGTGACAGAGAAGCAGGAACTCATGACTGAGAATGGGAGGGCGGGCATGGCCTCGCCTCAGCACCTACACAGTTGTTCCTGTCCCCAAACTGCTGTGGCAGAAGGGATGACACAACTTCTGGAGCTGGATCACAGAACTGACACAGCAAGAAAAATACACAGGGAGATGTGGTTATTTTGAAGCTAGAGTATTTCCTTGCTCTGGTCCTCTAGCTGTCCGGCACAGCAGAAGGGGTAGCGCTGAGGGCGAAACAAGTGGCTGCAGGCAGGGACTGCTTGAGAAGTAGCACCACTGTCAGGTCAGGGGTGGGTCCCCTTTTTGAACAGCATTAATTCTCTGTATGCGACCGTATCGCTTCTCCAGCTCTCCTCTGCAAAAAGTCAGAGAACTGAAGACACGTGACTGGCTGGTATTTAAATTTAACTTGTAAAGGGAAAGGGAACCCTAGAAGGAGAAACTGTAATACTTTGGTTGCGATTAATGGTGCAGAACCCTCTGTACCCTCTGTAGAAAAGGAAATTAAAGTAATGGCAACAGAGATACATTGTACAATTGCTCTTTATGCACAGAGGGTGTTTTCCTTTGAAAAATATTTGATTTGACATGTAAAGAATAAGAATTTTTGGTAAGTGGCTAAATCAAAGGCTGACCCAGACTTGCCCTTTTCTGGATAAATTTTACTCTGCTTGCGTTCAATGGAACAAAGAATATTTTTTAATATTTTTTTTTCTGATCATAGTAACTAGCTGTAAGAGGAGGAGGACCTTTTCTGTGCCTCATCGGTAGATGTTCATCTACAAATGACTGAAGGATTAAAGCGAAATTGTTTAAGATCTGGCCCTCCTGTTTGCCACCTTCTTCTGAGTGCACCTATACAATTGCTGTAAACTTATGGCATCAACTGACCTGCCAATGACATCAGTCAAACTTCATATTTTAAGGGCTAAATGTGGTTAAGTGTCAGGTTTTTAATTTGTTGAAGATGTGGTGATGCTCTGACAGAGGGAGTATGGAAACTGCATTGCTGTGGCTATCTTCTAATACTTCAAAGAAAGGTTTTTACCCCAATTGCATTATCAGCCTACCTCGTGTGTGTTCTCACTACTGAATTGACACAACCAAGAAGTGACAGAATAAAGAATTTCTCACTTTGAGCTGGTGAAATGATAATTTGAAATTAAATCTGAAGTTTCTTTTTGTTTGTAGCTCTTGCCTCCTTGTTCTGTCATGCAGGGAACGAAGAACAGTTTAACTTACTCTCTTGCCTCACAGTAGCCTTTTAAATGAGTGACTTCTGTTATTTTCAGATTCAATATACAACCTGTTATAACCCCCTAATGTTTCTTTTGTAGAAGATGCTTTAGCTAGTTATCATCTATCCTGACTTTATATGGGAGCCTCCCTAACCCCCTTAACCAAAGAGTAGAAGTTTGCATTTGGTTTTGTTGCTTTAAGTTGTTTAAGGCCTCCCAAATCCACCACTTAATCACTCTGATTTCAAATCTTACCCTCCTGCTCTTCATGTAACACATTGCGCACTAGAGAAGTGAGGTCCTTTTCTGATGTCTGAATCAGTAGTGAATATACTCGATTCTATTGGAGCTACTGGTGTGTTGTTTTTAATCACAGTATTAATTAATCACAGTCAATTCATCTTTACTGGTCAGAGTTCAGTCCTCTGCTGTGAAGCTAAAGACATGTTGAAACAGTTTCACCTGGACACTACAAATGTTCCAGTACGTCAAAAGTCATACTGAAGTTGAGTGTGACAACTTCTGTTGCTTCTCTCCTAACCATAGGCTCCAACTCCCAATCAAAGGGTACTAACTGATTAACAACTACCTCTTTTTTGGTAAATCTGCTTGGACTGGCAGCCCTTTTGGATTCTGGGCCACTAACTCTCGAGTCTGTTAGCCTGCTTTTTTCAAGTTTATTGCTTCATTTTGCTCTTGTCCCTCATGCCTAAGTATGCATTATTTTCTACACTAGTTTAAATAAACCAAGCCACTTCATAACAGGAGGTCTTAATGGGTTTCCCTTGATGGAAGAGATTTGTTTGTTTATGCTTCAGGTCAGTAAGCCAAAGATAATATTTTTTCAAAGTTTCCCATTATAATGCTTGTATCTTATTTCATGGGGATCATGATTTTAAAATGACAGCTTTGCTTCTTAGGTGTGTGTGGGGGTGTTGGTGCAATAGATATGTTTTTTATAACTGATGCCACAAAGCTGGTTTTGAATATTTTTGTGTAATATGATGTGTTTTGTCAGTAATCTCAAGCACCTTCTGAGCGGTCTCTGGTTAGGCTTTTATTGGTAATGAATGATTAGAGAGTGGTGTTAGCTCAGTATTCCCACACATGTACAATGTAGGTGTAATTGTAAATAACACAGTTTTTATTAGCCAAACCTGTAGAAAGGTATGCAGAAAGGCAAACCCATTGCCTATCCCTTTACCCTGTTTGAAGTCATGTATGTAGTTTATATACTAAGCTTGTTTGTCAGAAGGTTGGTGCCTTATCAGTGTTTCTATGTTTGGTTTGGGATACTTAAGGCTGAGAAATTAGATGTGAGTCATATTGATGAATTATTGAAATAGAAGAGTCAGTTGGTCCTCTGCAGGTAAAAGGTTTGTGTCGATCTGTGAGGAAAATATAAATATGCTGTGAAGGAGACCAAAGTGTGTGGGTCTTACCTTTTTATGGCTTTATTACAGTTTGTGTCTGTACTCACACTGAGAAGAGTAAAAGCTTCTTTGTTAAGAGAAGTGAAATGATTGAGTACAAGTTTGGTGAATAAGCAAGTAGGTGGGTTTGCATTGAGGGTCACAGTTTGGAAGGAAAAAAAAAAAAAAAAGAAGAAACAATTCATATAAAAGATACTATATATTTTTAAGGTCCTCTCTTTGCTTAAAGTGCCTTAAAGGAAGTACCTTAAAAACTACATACTTAACATCAGTTTACTTTACAGCAAGGTTTTCCCACTTAAGCCATGCAAGGAAAACAAATGCTTCTTCATACAAGTTATCTTAGTATGTAGTTCAGTAGAATTCAAAATGCTTTAGCAAAAATATACTTTTCAGAGGAATAATGTAATATTTTCATCAAGGTGAGGGAGTAGTATTATGAGGAATAATGTTCTAGGGAGCAGGAACTTGAGAAGGAATTAAAAGTAATTCCAGTTGCCTTTCAAAAAAAAAAAAAAATCAACTTAAAAGGATTAGATACAAAAAGACTAAACCATGGTTTTCAGTTGATTTATATAGCAATCTTCTTTCTGCTTGAGCAGATTTTAAAAATGTGAAAATGGCAGGGACTTGGCTTTGATGCCCCATAACACCAGCAGTGTAATACAGGCTTCTGAGTAGCAGTAACAAGGTTATTCTACACGGTGATTTCCTGAGATGTAGGGCAGTGGCCTACTAGCAAGGTGGTGTTTTATTAATGAAGACATTATTTTAAAAGACTTGATATTATCCTGACTTGATAATATCCCATCCTTGTATGTATTCACCCTGAGTGATGCAGTACGTGTTCACGTGAATTGCTGAGGGCCACCTTGGCAAATGTTATTTGTGCAAATGATTTGAAAGCTTGTCTTGTACAGAAGTTTCAAATCGCAAATAGGATATTTCGTATTTATGAAAATACAAACGGTATTGTACTTATGCAGTGGATCACACTTTGTCAAATACACTTTATTCTTTTTCCCAGAACTCTTCACTAGTGTGAGTTCCTGGTGAATTGCCAGATATATGCAGAGCTTGCATTCCAGTGTGTATTAGGGGATTACCTAGTATTAGGCAGTCTGAAACAGCTTTAAGGACTGCTCTCAGGTATCACAGCAATGGGGATGAATGCCTCCTAGGGTAAAGGAAGACTAGTAAGATGTGCTATGGAACTACGTTAAAAGGCAAGATCTGGGGAGGGAGTGAAGGAAGAGTAAGTTTTTAAAAAGGAGGAGGTGTGGGGAGGGAAGCAGTGGCAGGAGCTTTTCATGGAACGCAAGCGGGTGGCCGGGCTGCGAGGGCCCCGGGGCGCAGGGAGCCCCCGGGAGCACCCTGGACAGCTCCGCCGGGCCGGCCCTGGGCGGCAGCGCCTCGGGAGCTCTCCCTCGGTGCGGGGTCAACGATAGCCGTGCTTGACAGTCGGTCTGCAGGTTTGGCTGACACGAAGGGGTGATGCAATCCGCTCCCATCTGGCTGGAGGCCAAGGAGGAAACAGGATGGGGTGATGGAAGGTGTTTAAACCTCTTGCTCCTGCGGGCCTGATCCATGGTAATTAGTAACGACCAGTATCTTAGTGGGATATGCTATAGAACAGCTATTATTCTGCAGGTTAAGTGGCTGCTTGTGGCTGCAGGATTTGGAAAAGCCCCGTGAGGTCACTGTGGTCACAGCCAAGTAAATTATACCTAACAATGATCAAGTGTTGTGTTGTCCCCATATGGTGAGGTATCGCTCGCATCTATGTTACATGGCTGCTTCTTGTTTGTTTTAAATAAATCATCAGTGCTTTCAGTGTCTCTGTGACATCCTTATCCGTGTTTGAGACAAAAATAAGAGATGTACTAGGAGATGTAGCACAGGGGAAAAAATGCAGCCACACGGGTAAATTAGCTAAGTAAATTGCTTTCTTTTACCATGCTAATATTGTAGTACTGTTTAATGTATAAAATACGTAGTTGGGATAAATTCTGTCCATTGCGAACTGCAGAAAAAGACAAATCTTGCTGGCAAACTTCATGCTGTATAAATGCAGGTAATAATAGTGTTGGGAATGGCTCAGCTGATCCTTTAAGTGAAGCAAATGACCTGAAAAGAATTTAGGAATGACAATTGTTTCCTATTTTGAAAACAGAAGACCAATCTTGTTTTGTAGCATAGTTGAGTATGTGTGCATTTACTGACTATAGGAGAAACATGTTCTCATAATGTTTAGTCCTGCTTGAACTACATTTCCTTGGTTTTTAGATTAAAACTGCTTGCAAGATGTCCGATTCTTTGCTGGACATAGATTGTAGTAGCACTTTATTGCGTGGCCTAATGCCCTGATTGTGTCAGGCCATTAATATTGTAATGTCATTAAATGCAGCAACTATTCTTGAAATGCCATGCCAATAAAAAAGCTAAGACAAAAAAAAGGTATCAGTTTAGACAAATAATCTGTAGTCTGCAAGTAAGTTGCACTTCTCATTAACAGTTGTCTGATACCCTTCTTTGTCTTGTTGGCTCGGAATGTATTACATTTTCTTATTACTCAGCTGATCGCTGGATATAATTGTGCTCCAGATAATAAGATTGTTCTAAGTATAATTATGCATGTCATTCACATTATGAAATGTTTAGGAAAAGGGATAAGTTATGTTGACATTTGGAGACTATTAAAATGATAAATTATCCAGAAACTCTGAAGCTGTGTTTAATTAGAACTAACTTCTGGCCTGTTAGCTAGGCTGTTGTTTAACTGTAAACTGCATAATGAATGTGTTCTTGACTAGTGTTTTATAATTAAATTCGTAAGGAGCCGATTTGTACAAATACACAGTGCGCATTTTTGCATTCTGCAGTGATATTAATTTCATGGTTAATGAAGTTTGCATTCTTAAACTGGTATTTAACAAGGTCTTATCTGTGTGGGTTTTGTTGATGAAATGAAAAATCATGCTTTCTCATGCCTGCTGGTGGGAAATGCTTCTCATTCTCAAAGACTTCTTGATCACAGCAAAATGTATTCCCTATAAATCTTAGCATGTTAAATCTCACTGGCAGACTGAATATAAGCTTGGAGCTTTCATGAGACTGCCTTTGCAGGTGGTGTGGCATAGGGATGAGGTTTTAGGGTTTGATCAGGAATAATTAAACTTATTTGTACTGTTGCTTAGGATACTGAAGACCTGTTTTTCTACCACTGACCCTGAATCACGTGTGTTATATATATTTGTTGTCATTACCTCATACATAAGTTGTCATATGTAATGAATGTTAAGAATGAAACAAGTTCCTCATAGCTCACAGTCATGGTTCAGGTTCATAGTTCCAGGTGCATGTTCACAGGAACACTGAGCTAGAGTAGGGAAAGGTCATCCAAGGAAGGTACTAAACTTGTTTTTTCTATTTTATTCATGATGGTTTTTTTTCTCTAGAGGTTGCTAATTTTTTTTTTTTTTTTTTTTTTTTTTTTTTTAAAACCACATGGTTTTGTACTTTGAAATGTTTTAACTTTGGTGGTTTTAACTTCTGTCACATTTATGGCTACCCCAGATTCTAAGACCAACCATTCTTCCTCTTGTAGAGATTAATGTGTGTTGGCTTACCTGATAGAAGAGGAACACAGTACTATGTTTCCTTGTTTTATCTCGTTGCCAGGCATTAAATAGAGCTCAGGAGGACTTGGAAGCAGCTGGCCTGTAAGCTGCAAGGTGCTCAGAACACAAAGATTTGTGACAAGAAGTTTATTTGTATACTACTTCTGTTTGAGAGGTCTCTCCATTGCTGTGTTCCCCTGACACTGTTAAAAGAGATGAACCAATGGAAGTAACTAGAAATTGTTGGTGAGAGGTGAGCTAGAGAGAGGAGTTTCTGAATTTTTAAGCTTTTCAAATTTAACAGTTTTACAGGACTGACATCAGTCTGGTAACTGGTAAAACTTAAGAAATCATTGTCCAGGGCTTCAGTGTTTAGAACCTGGCCAAATATTGTTTTATAAGGTAGATCTTGTCAATTTTGGACAGGCTAGCCAGTCCCCTTGAATGAATATTTACAGAAACAACCTTTGCTTGCTTTTTGTTGTTGTTCTGCTCTAGTTATTTTCTTTTTCCATTTGTCAAAACTACAGATTTTTTTCCATTACTTTAAAAATTACTTTAGAATTATGAACATCTATTCACAACTAATAATATATGTCCTCTGCCTCTAATAATTTTCTGAGGATGTTTTTCTCTAAAATTTTAATTCCTTTTTAGAATAATTAATCTTATTTTTTTACTTGTGCTGGAAAATAGTAGCTGCTATGCAACTTCTTCCAGCATACCTTTCTTGTTTTGAGGCTGATGGTGTGACTAGCAGCATTTTTTAGTTTATATGTGTAGGGTTTTAATGCTTTCATTGCAAGGTAATTGTAAGAAGATGAATTGTTAGAAGATGAAATAGTCTAAGGAGCTTTAAAATTAGACAGTGAGGGAAAAAGAAACCACCCTCCTCCATCTGATCTTAAAAATTGGAGCTTTCTTATGGCAATATGTTTTAGTGCTGGCATTTAGTGCTAGATTTGGTGTTGTGAAACTTTTATGAAACTTACACAAATGTTAAGAAGTACAAAGCTTTATCATTAAGAATGCTCATGCATGTGGAAATTATTACATGTTTTCATCCTGATTCAGAAATTTAATTTATACAGTAAATACCTAGTTGTTAGATACATTAGATCAAAGAAGTCTACGTAATTGGCTGCTGACTCTCATTTCATGAGATTTGATCATGTGTAAAGAGAATGTATGAAAGTAGGTTGTCTGTCTTTTGTTCTTTTTAAAGCAGTTGGTGTTATGTGAAATATGTCTTGCTTGCAATTCTATGCTTTGATAGTTTCAGCAGCCTAGGAAGAATGAATCTGGTAAGCAAAGCTATTCAGAATTTAAACAGACTCTAGACATATAGTGTATGTCTGCCTTTGGCCTCCTTGATTTAATAGATTTGCTGTTTATCATTTTCTACAAATGGAAACAGAGTTTTTCTTTTACATTCTTTGTTGGGTGTGTCTGAACTTACATTTTGGATTCACTTTCTTCTTTTAAAACTCCTACAGTTACTGGCTTAATATTTTAATGAATGATGAGTGAGTTTGTAGCTGTGCATTGGCAGTTCTGTCAGTTCCCAAGAGCTGGTTTAAAACAACCAGCTTGAATGACTTAAAGTTCATTGATATCTGTTGTCATACTAATAACATTAGGAAAGCTTCATGTATTATTGAGTCATCTTGTGAAAGCTGTACGTGAAAATGGTGTTGTGAATCGTAAATTGCTGCTTAGTGCGCATTAATATGGATTGATTCTGTTTGTTTTGTAGTAAATAATTCATGTTTCCCAAATGGTTCTTATTTTTAATAGAAAAAAAAATCCACTTGAATGCAGTAGACTGTATTTTTCAGCATTCTCACTAGATGTACGTATCGCGTGGTAGGAGTGGGCTGTCTGTTTCTCTAGCAACCTACCTTTTTTTTTTTTTTTTTTTTTTTTTTTTTTTTTTTGCAAGAGGGTTGTGTATTAAACTTCTAACGCTAATCTTACAGGCATCTTTAGTACTGGAGGGTTAGATTTGCTTTGCTTCAGCTGTCTCATACCTGTTGAGGAAACAATAGCATATGCTTCCGTTTCTGAAAGTGTTGGGAAACTGTGATTTATTATGACCTTTCAAATAGAATGCACCTTGACTGAACAGTGCTATGTATGCTAAATACAAAGATAACAAGATAACTAAGGTCAAATCTTGTCTTAAAACTTTAATATTTGGATAAATATTTCCTAAGCTACTTGTGCTATTTGCCTTGGAGTTCTTAAAGCAGTTACTTGCAACCCTTTATTTTTAGTATTGCTATAGCATTGGCATATCTTTCACGAAGTAAAGGGCTAAATGCTTCTGTTTACATAGTGCACGTTACATGCATTTTCTGACTTCTGAAGTGCTGCTCTCTCTGGGAAGATAGCAAATAGGTTAGCAGATGAGAGTGAGAACTTGTGTCTAATTCTCTGTCTGCTAAGTTAGTTTAGCTATTTTAAAAGTAAGCTTTACCTTTAAAGAAAAAAAAGGAAAAAATCTTGATTACAATAGCTATTGATGTAGTATATCTGGGCTGCATGCTCTACTAAGACACATTTGTTTCTTTTATTGACAGCCAAGTTAATGCTTCTGTCAGAACCACACTATCATGTGCTACCAGGATGCATGAGATCAGCCTTGGTGAAATTGTCTTATATTACCTGTCGCATACAACTCAGTCTGACTTATTTGTGTGTCCCCCACCCAGTCCTTACAAGCTAAGCTTTGGAAAAAAGTTTTTGAGCTTAAAATATGTACGTGTTAGGAATAAAAAGCTCACCAATCCCAGGTAATGCATTTGACTGCCCTTCCTGAAGAAGGAACATAGTCTGTTTTATTCCAAAGCTCAGGTAGCAGTATTTTTTTTTTTTCTGATAATGATTTGTCCTCTCCTCCCCTGCACTGTGAATGGGAGCTTCACTTGGTGATAGCAGTTCCCTTAGCTATCACAAAACCTTTGTAGGGAAAAAATTAACAGATAGGCTTTTAGCTGGGTTTGGAAGTGGGTGGGAAGTGTTTTTACAGGGGTAACTTCCAGTAACTGTAATTCTCCAGTATTTGTCCAGCAAGCACTGCTGCCCATTTGATAAATTAGGTGAAATTCAGTGTTGGCACATCATTTTCCATCATCTTATGTCATCTGTGCTGAGACAAAAGAGCCCTGGTCATGAGATAGCTGAGCTTGGCTGATGCTTGGCACTAGTGTAGTTAACTTTGCAGTAACAGAGTCCCTTGTTCTCTAAGAGTGCCAGTCAGAACCATTTAACTATCACAAAGTTTTTGCTGCCTCAAACCTGTAGCCACAACATTACTTTAACTGCTGCCATTGGAACGAAGAGACTGGGATAAAATCTGCAGTTTTGCAGGTACCGCATGACTGTCCAGACACTGAATCATTAGTCTTACGATGTCCCTGAAAAACTAACTAGCTGGGTCATTAGACTTTGTGTCCAGCGTTTCTATAAAGTTTCTCTCTGGGTGACCATCTTTAATGGACAAGTTCTTAATTACACACGTATCTCTACAGAACCATTGAGACCAAGGACACAAGGGAATGAAGAGGTTGGATACTTGCATGGCTAATACTGTTTTCTGTCTTTTACAGAAGTTTTAAAAATCCTTTTTGCAGGGGAGCAAAGTCGGTGAGCTCATACACTTCATATAGTACGTCAGTCTTTAAAATGGACTAGAACAAAATTTTCCTTTGAGTGAGTTATGGAATAACTTTTTTCATCATGAAGAAACCATGGATTCTTGGTATCTTTCTCCAAGACAGCTGTATCACTGGATGTAGCTGCAGATCAGTTGCTCTAGTATCATTTCTGCTGTAGTATAATTGGTGTCTGAGAGTGCTGACAAGTCTAGGTCATTAAGGAAAAATATAATGAATAATTTTGGGGTTCTTATGTAGGGAAATAAGCAGCAGGCTTTCAGGGTATCCTGTATCTGAGCATCTCAGTTGTAGTTAATGGGACATAGGAACAGAAGGAAGAATTGCAGTAGGGCAAAAATGGAATTACCAAGAACATAGTGCATTTTCTTTTTTTTATCTGGAGAAATGAGCAGCAAGCCAAAAACACTGATTCTTTTAGTCTTTTTTGCAATCCCATTTATTATCTCTCTCTTAAAACAAACACCTCACACCATGCCACGTTTCTATTTTTTATTAAACTATGTACATAGGGAGGTGCTGAGCTTAAGTGTCACAAAAGCTTTTGGCAATTGAGTGATACATGTGGCTTATACACTTGGATACCTTTTTGTAAGGCATTGTTTTAGCCCATTCTCATTAGGCATGTTTCTTATAAAGCTATTTTAAGAAAGAAAAATTCTTTTTTGGGGATGTCTATAATTTCTTACTCCCTCTTTGCTGCTACCGAGAAAATAATGGAGGGATAAAGTGAATTTGCAAGACAAGCCTCTTAAAAACTTTGCTTAGTGGGAAAGGGAGGTAATGACAGGTAACAAAATTCACCAGTAGTTGTCATTCCATGGTGGTTTGAATTTTCAGGAATTATTAGCATACATGTCCGTATTCATAACAGACATGGTTTCCACTGTTGTGGGAAAAGCATTGATATTAGCAAGCAGAACAGCATTTTTGATGATCTTCCTAAATAGAATTTTAAAAAATTGAAATCTGGCCTGCATATGTAGTTGATTTTTGCAAAGTTTTTACAGGGTTAGAAATTGCAGGATCACATTTATGATGCATACGTTCTCCTAATAACCAAATGTTCTGAAAATAGTTCAGTTGTATGAGAGTAGCCATGTGAAATTCTGCGTCAGATTCCGAGTTTGTATGCTAATGCTTGGTTTAACTCTTCAGCTGTTACTCCACATGTAGTCAGTAAAACAACATTCTACCGGCAACTTTACTACTTGTCTTGAATGTCGGAAATGATGTGAGTTAATATCAAAGTAACCCTTCAAATTACAACAGTCTTACACTATGAAGTGGTGAGGCACTGGCACAGGTTGCCTGGAGGGGCTGTGGATGCCCCATCCCTGGAAGCGTTTAAGACCAGGTTGGATGAGGCTTTGGGCAACGTGGTCTAGTGGAGGGTGTCCCTGCCCATGGCAGGGGGGTTGGAACTAGATCTTTGAGGTCCCTTCCAACCCAAACCATTCCATGATTCTATGATAAGGCTGTGTTGGAGGATCCATCTGGTTGCAACAAGTTATTCAGGAAGCCCAGCAAAGCCAACGGGCTGGAGGAGACTCAATGTTCTCATGATATAACACTGTACGGAAGCTCAAACTGCAGCAGATTTCTCACTCTTGAATTCTGTGCGTACATATATATATATATACGCGTATGTGTATGGTTTTTAGTTAGCCATACTTTGGTCCTTTGGTAATCAGCTCAGAGCTTTTAAGCATCATATCACAGAAAGATGATTTTTAGACTTACAGACCAATTTTTGTTGGAAGGGACCCCAAATGTCACCTACCCCCACCTCCTGCTCAGAGCAGGGCCAACCTGTGTCCCCTTGCTCAGAGCATCATCCAGGTGAATTCTCAAGGTCTGTGTGATTGAAGTCACTGCACCTTCTCTGGGCATCTTGTTGCAGAGTTTAATTGCTCTCATTGGAAATTTTTTACTTTTGTCATGCTGGAATTTCCCTGGCTGCAACTTGTGGCTTTTTCCTCTGGCCCATTGCCTGTGCAAGAAGGGTCTGATTCTGTCTTCACTGAAACTTCACTCCCACACACATGAGCAGGTTTGCATGTGTAATGTGCAAATACGATCTTATCCTCACTAACCTTTCCTCCTTTTGGTTTTCTTCTATTTGGCTAGCTCAGCTGTCGCTTTGCTGAGGTCTGATGACAGGAATGTGTAGGAGGTTTATGAAATGAAATATTTTGTCATATGCTTTGTCTTTGACCTATTTTTGAAAAAGTTTTGAGAAGTACTGGAAATACAGGTGAAATTCCCCATTCTCTCCTCAGAAGAGCAGCATTATTGTAGTACAGCTGCAGAGGACATCGAACGTGTTGACTATCCTTTAGCTTATTTTCCTTTTTTTTTTTTTTTTTTAATTTCAAATTAATGATCTAGAGAAATCTTCTTAAGTCCTAACAGGGATCAGAAAGATTCTTATTGTGAACTGCCAGAATGCATGTCTAAGAAATGCAGTAATACATGATACATAAAAACATTTCAAATGTTTGAGTTGGGGCAGTTTTGTGCTGCTACAAGAGCAGTCAGCCGGAAACTTGGAGTTCTTCAATCTGTATTAAAGTTACTTCACATCAGCAAAATACTTCCCATGGGACTTTTTGAGGAGGGACAGATGGAAAGGCTGAATTCCAAGTACAGATTCAAGTGTTGCTTTTCATCTTGACAGTTTGGAGAGGTTTTACTTCATTTCTTGTCTCTGTTCTTATATATGGCCTTTATCCTTCCCTGTGAGTCTTCAGTTTACTGGTATACTGATGGCAAAACTCCTGTGTTTAAACTAACTGTTAGAAACCCTTCCACAGTACTCTGGCATTAATTATTCCTAGAATTTCAATGAAATGGGAAGACAATTTAATGAACTTGAATTTTGCATTAGCGATACCCTGCCTTATATGCTTATCTATTATCTGTCCATCTGGCAGCTCACATACTTGTTGGCAGAAGTGCTTTTATTTCCTTTCCTGAAAAATTCTGGCATTGAATGTATAAACAAGCAGTACTTTTTTCATTTATAATTCAGCATGAAATTCTGAACATTATTAGTTAATTAATATTAAATACAGTGAATTCTTGCTAGTGCAAGTATAATATTCTGAATTGAAGCATATGGAGTGGTACCACCTCCTCACAGTGAGAAGTTGGCAGATTGAGATCCATCTGTCAGCTGACACACGCACCAGTGCACGTCTCTGAGTTTACGCTGAGGCAATGCAGACTGCCAAGAGAAACTGCGAGTGGAGCTGAGAGCATCTACAATCATGATATATTTCTCGGGAGGGCTAGTGGAAGAATTGCTGTCTCCTCCCCAACTCAGTAGATGCTTAAAAAATTTACAGAATCTTTATTTGAAAATGTGTGCTGACTTTTGGTTGCAAAATTAGTTTATTAACAGCACACGCTCTGAACCCTGAGCTTACAAGTGTGGTTATTTGCAGCCTGTTGCTTTTTTGCTCATTCTACTCTTCCCCAGCTGTATACAGCCATACAGAAAACACGCTCCCTTGCTGAGGGAGAAGTTAAATTACTCTTGACTTGAACCACTCTGATGTGATAGTATATTGTGCTGGGGAGGCAGTGTAACTTGCCTGCTTCAGGAGTAGGAAAATACCTGGCAATATCAGTGTATGTCAGAAATACCTGATGTTCACAGAGCTGCAAGAAACTAGGCTGAGAAAACAACCCTGTTTCATATGGATCTACTGGGCTTTCAAGTGTACAGGTACATATTCATCAGGTAGCAACTCCTAAAGCTTTTCAACAGATTGTCTCATTTCATTTGGGGGCGTAGATAGAAGTTCGTGGTGTGATCAGCCATGTAATGCATTCCCAAAAGACATCTGTAGAGGCTTTCAAAGTTAACTCTCCTGTTTAATGTTAACTCAAATGAAAAGTATTGTTTTCAGAATCGGCCAGAGAAACACGGACCTTCTGAAGTCTTTTTCTCAGTTTAGATAAAATTTGAAATGGTGTTAGTTGAATTGGTTTTGAATATCCTCGTCCAAAACGATATTTTGCAAATACTTTCAGAGAAAGAAATAAATCCACAGGCTTATACAACTTCTCATAGTAATAACAGACAAAAGCCTAAGCTTGGAATTTCCTCCCCCACAAAGTGCATAAAGCTTATCAGTTTAATTTCAGTTTGGTCTGCAGAAAAATGTCTTGCATAAACTCCACATTAAGTTGAAACTTCTGTTTCTTGCATTTATTTTGTGATGCTTTGTGGCTTCCTCTTGTGCAAAAATGGCACTAATTAAAGTAATCCATAGTGTGACTGGGGAGGACTTGTCATAAACAGCAAACTGGCTAACTTAGCTGGGTGTTGCTCATTTTTAACAGAAGTTTTATATTTATGGCATGCTGTTCACAGAGAAAACTGCTGGCAAATGTTGCTGTTACAACTGTATCTTTGGTGTAAATGTACGATCTTTTCCTCTTGTCACTTTTTAATTTCTAATGGTCGTATTATATGGGGGTGAAACACAGTTTCTCTCTCTGCTGTCAGAAGCAGTAAAATGGCAAGCTGTCAGGTTGGTGCTCCCTGGAAATGCTGCCCCTCCACCTTGGAGGTGAAGGGGGGTTTATATTTATTTATTTAAAGGCATTCAGGTAATTATATTAACGCCGTATTGTATGAGGACAGTGGGCTTTTGGGAAAATCACCTTACTTGGGAAAAAGTTGTGATTGGTTCGTAAATAAAAATGTGTTTTAAAGGCTTGTAAGCTAGGTAAATATAACTTACATACAGCATCCTATTTGAAACTTAAATTCATTGCTAATACCTGGAGAAGCAGGTTAAAATACCTATTGATGTATTGTTTTGCCTGACTTATACCTGCTATAGTTTGTGCCTTTTAAGAAAGAATCTCTGCTAGTTGAGGGGAGGAGGGGAATTGGGGTTTAATTATTTTTAATTTTTTAAGAGATAATTTCTGAAATAAGAGCCTAAAGAATTATTTTTTCAAGACTTATGTTGAAGGATCTGGTGAGTGACACTGAACCTTGGACAGAAGAAGGAAGTAAAACCTGTATATAAAACCCATCCTCAGGGGAGAGGTTTTCCATTGCCCTGTTATCTTTGGTCTGTCTTGCAGCTGTAACAGAAAATAAATCTGTGTCACGGCATTAGGCTGGGGCTGGCAGAGGCAAGGCTGCCGCGACTCCCTGCCCCAGGTCTGACCCGTGGCAGGGCTGAGCCTGTGTTCCCAGGAGGGAAAAAGGGTTTTTTTTTCCCAGAAGGAGTTAGAAATGGAATTTCCTAATCAGATAGGACAAACCACAGATCAGACAATCCAAGTATATGGACCAGCCACTGTTTATGTATGAACGACTACTTGTATCCCCTTACCTCTCTATTTTCCCGCACTTGTTCCTCCATGAGTCATCTAGATCCTTCCCTTGCCCTGCCTTTGGTTCCTCCCGTAAACAACCCATAGAAAGTCTTGTGCCATGCCAAAACGCTCTTCCGTCGCATCCCATACCTGTCCCATACGCTCCCTGCCAAAGGTGCTCTGGCACTGGCTCCCCAGGATGGGTGTCACCCCTGGCCAGTGGGGCTGAGGCTCTCCTGGGACAGCCGTCCCTTCCTCCTGGTCCAGTATTTGTGTTGCCCCATCCGCCTTTGGGCTTCTGCCCCTCTGGGCTGGTGGGGATGGACCTGAGATGGGCTGAGGGCTCCTGGGCTGGACCTGGGAGTAGCCAGGCAGGGGGTGATTTGGGCTTCCCCTCCTTCGTGGGGGTGCAGAGGAGCTTTTTATCAGATACTCAAACAATTTGTATTATAAACTGTATCAAGGTTGAAATAGTCAAATTTTTATCTTTTTTTTTTTTGCCTTTGTGTAGTTGGCATTAATTTTAATACTGGATTTTTTTGAGTTTTTAATATGTTAACAAGTATCAACCTTTTTTGTGAAGGGTTTATTTGATTAAAAAATCTGTCCTGTTTTCCTTTTGCAATTAATTTTGCCCACAAAAGTCTTATTTGTCATCCATAAAATAAATATACTGTGTCAGAGAATATATTTGTCCTGTTACTAATTCACTTGATTTATTTCTGATATTATAGATTGCCCCTATATTGCAAGAATACTTTCCAATTTGACTTCTGGTCTCCAGTGAGCAAAAGAAACGGCTTTTTCTAATACCTGCTTTCCTATCGGAAATTAGATTTTCTGGATGGGCGGTCATAAAAGCTAATGCCAATGAAATGGTGGTCGGTAATAGATTATTTTTTCACGTGAGGTATATTAGCAGTCAGACGATGGATCTGCAGGAACTTGAAGGTGACAGAAGGGAGCCAATTTCTTTAAAAATATATCCTTGGCGACTGATAAAGTGAAATGCAGTTGCGTAAGATCTAATTTATCAAAGAATGAAATGTTTCTGCAAGATTATTTGCTTTCACTTTTCTATATTTTTGTTGCTCTGGGAGTTGCTAATTGTCTTCAATTTTTTTTTCCTTCTTAGTAAAACGCTTCAGAGAACCAAAGCATGAAAGACGTCCCTGGAGGATATGGTATGTTTCTGTATGCTTTATTCTTAATTTTTTTTTCTTGTGTGTATTAGAAATTGAAGGAATTATTGTTTGCATATGTTGATTGGAAAAAAAAGAAAAGTGATGACAAGAAATTGGTGACTGACAATGAGGAACAAAAAAAGTTACCAAAATATATGAGTCAATGAAAAGTTATCTGCTGTGTGTTTCCCTGCTAGTCCTTCCTACTAAATGCTTCCAGGAATCTCTACAAAGATGTGCATTTAGACATAAAGCTTCTGGTTGTGCTTCCTCCTGAAGATGGGAACTTACAATTGTCCTAAGATGCATCTGAACATCTACAAACTTACATAAGCTTACAAGAAGCTCTCAGCTGGGCTTAAATAAAATTCCGTGTTCTGTAGCTATCCTACTACATATAAGATAGAAAACAGTATGGTAAAAGATAAATACATAAGCCATAAAAGAATACAATGTGTAAAAAAATATATTTTTATTACTTTTTAAAAGTTGTTGGATTGTAGCAATGCCAACATACCATATACTAGTTTTGAGGCTACTGTAAATGTTGAGCTGCCGTTCTAGTTGTTGAAAACTTCAGTGGTTTAAATTCATCTCGTACAATGCTGTTTTTCAAAACTAAATCTGACCTTTATTTTATTGAAAAAATAAATACAAAATCTTTGTGTACTACAGCCTACCTCAGCCTGAAATTCTGAGTAGTGCAGTGATAGCACTTAATTTTTAAGCAAAGAAACTTGTTCTGGGACTTGAGTATTGTTATTTATAGTATGGTGTACTGATTAGATAAATAACTTACTGGCTTCCTGCCTCATCACTAACACTGTGTTCTATGTCATGCAATGAATGCAAGAGAATGAAGTTTAAGACAGACTTGTCAGAGAGGGGAGATGAAGTCAGGCATAAAATGCAGTTTGGATCAGTAATGGTGTTTGGATCTTTTTAGACGTAGAATGAACAGGCTAAATGGGTGGTGGTCTGTATAAAGAACAAACTCTTGCCTACAGAATTCTTTTGACACAATTCCTCTATTTAACAATTAATAAAACATCCACTGGAAGATTTGGTTTTGTGCAAAGGATGATAAAATAATGGTAAGGGCTGGAGTCAATACTGTACCAAAGTAGTGTTTTTATATTTTTCCTGTAAGTAACAAACTATTTTCTCTCCGTCACCTGCTTTGGACACAATGCTTTCAAGGTTGTAATTCTCTTGCAGTGTGGTCTAAGCTGTACTACAGATAAAATTCAGTGAGAGCACTTTATGCTTTCAGGTGAAAAATATGTTGGCTTTTTAGCACAATACTATAGATAAAGGACTCATTAGCCAGTTATTAAATTGTTCACCAACAAGCACACAATGAGGATTTTATTTTTGTCTGTGCCATAAACTTGCTAAAACTGCATAAACATAAAAGGAGTGAAATATCTAGCGAGGCTGGGATACTCATTGTTTACAGGAGGTTATTAAAGACTTAGCTAGGTTTAGTGAGGATTAGCTCTTGGATAATGCAAATGATACCAAGAGGATATCCCTAGACTTTAAATTTACAGTGGTAAGATTTCAGGTTAGTATGATTTGGTTTATTGTTAGCAATATTCAAGAAAAAAAAAGGGGCAGAATTTAAAATGGAACATTGTTAAATAAGCTAAATACCATGACACTTTATCATTCTGCTGTTCTCACTTGAAGAAAAAATGATTAATTGAGATGGAATTTTAATTAAAATAAATTTGCAATGTCTGACTGTGGTGTAAACAGTTTTGTGTGTCTTAAAAACTGTTTTTACCCCATACAGGTTTTTAGATACTTCCAAGCAAGCCATAGGGATGTTGTTCATCCACTTCGTAAATGTCTATTTATCAAGCCTTACAGAAGAAGACCCTTGTTCACTGTGAGTGTTTAATTTCAGAATAATTGATCTTTATGGAAGTTCTCAGTTGAGTTGGGTGGTGTACATGGACAATAATGCAAAATAAGGCTGAGAAACCAGTTTTCATGGTAAAAATCAGTCACTTTCAAAAACCTGTGATTTAAGTTTAGTTAATCAAGGATCAGAGTTCTGCTCTTTAATTCATGGCTGGCAGGACCTGGGAAAGTGTTTGGGTTTTTTTTTTTTTTTCTGGGCTGTATATAGATGTTTTAGACCAAGGGTAAACTCTTACTACTTCTTAATGAATGAGGACTTAGGATGCACATTGTAATATGAGGCTGTTTACCGAAGGAGGTGCTAGGGACCAAAGGAAATCAATATAAATTTGTGTATGCTGACCTCCAACTGCACTGTTCACTGCAGCAAGGCTTTAATATAAAGTCAGTTTGGTTTCAGGAGTATTTAGCAAAAATCATTCAGGCTTGTACTTTCTTCTAAAACCTACATTAACTACTGCAGTATTATTTTCATTTTGTTAAAAGCAGGAAATCTTGCTCGGTACCCAGGCAGTTAGTACAAAAATTAATTTTGCAATGTCACGCTTGGAGCAGTGTGACTAAGTAGATAAGCATTTCACTGTAGTATATTAAACCTGAAGATTTTATGACTAGGAGCCTGTCAGGCTCTTTACAGGAGCTTCTGAAGCAAATGGTAATTGTTTGGGTTTGTTCTTGATAGGGCTCATGCTCAAAGAAGCTTACAGATTCCTGGTAATAGAAGCTGTGAAATTACTTTTAAAAGCCTAGTAATTTGCCCTTTAAAACCAATCCAGTTCCTTCGATGGCATCTGCTCACTGTTGTCCTTTGGTAAACAAAGGAGCTACACAGCTCAAGGAATATGCTTGTGTTGCTTCACAAGCCTGTTTTATTTCCCTTATTCCTCTTCAGCTTCTTTTGTGTTCCTACATGCTATAAATGTGTACTAAAACACTGTTTCTCTCTTCCCACCACAAAGTGTTTTGGTAGGGAAAATAAATGTATTTTAACACACTGTAACTGTAAACTTTAGGTTATAGTTATGACAGTTTCAATAATACCAGGCATCATTGTAGGATTTTCCTTGTTTACCCATTTAAGAATTTCCTGATAGATGTAAAAACTGGCAGGTGCAAATTGCCTTCATTCCACTTTTATATATTAAAGTATAAATTCAAGTAAGCTAACCAAAACATGTCTAAAATTGTCAGCGTTTAAAGCTAAAGCTCAATAGTTTATTACAATATTTTAAAATTTAAAATAACTGTGCTGTGTACTGAGTTTTCAAAATAAAAGCTTTACTGACATGTTTTAATGTAGTCTGCATAACTTCATTTTCAAATACCACTTTTCATGTAACATGACACAAAACAAGTAAGAGAGTGAGAACTGTTATTCACTGTTCTCAGGATAACAAAAATTACAACATGGAGCTAGCATGTAGTATTAACCAAAGCCGCTTGTGCTTTCTTGGGAAAAATGTATCTTAAGCGTGCGAGTGGGTCAAAATTAGTGAGTAAAAGCAACGTTTCTGGCTGTGACTTTAATAATAATTTTACTCAGCGAATTCAAACATGGATGGTTTTCTGCGCTTTCCTGTTTTGTAGCTTGTGAGTTATTTTCAGAACAAAACCAGAGAATGTAGTTTGAGAAAATATTGTGGTTCAAAGCTTGGAAATAACTACAATTGGAAGTTGCCATTTGTTAATTTGGGAATGTAGTGCTGTAATTCAGGCAGGTGTGTGATAATATCAAAGCTGATAAAACATCTGTTAAAACACCTCGACAGATGGGTTGCTGTTTGAAGAATTTTAAATAGAAAAAGCAAACGATGCTTTTCTGTAGTGCAGGGTACTCGGCTGGCTGTGTGCGGTACACTGGGAAGTCGGTGCTTTTAGTCTGAACTCTCAGCCAAGTGCATTTATCTGATAGTAGCAGCAACTTGTTTTGGTTTCGTGCCGGTGCATCGGTTACATGCGAGCAAGGTTAACGCAATGCATTGCAGAATGAGCGTGTTGCCTATACGTAGTGAGCCTGATGTGCTTGGGAATATCAGGCATGCTTGGCCTGCGCTGTGAGCTGTAATTTGTGAAATAGGTGTTGGCACATCTCTTCTCCCTGCTCCTGACGGCTGCCTGCCTGCTATAGACTTAGAGCAGCCCCTTGTGGCCTTAGAACGACTTGTGTACACTTGAAATTGCTGAGTTTCCTCTGCCAAACACTAAACCTTGATGTTAATGTTTGTCTGATATGAAGTTCATTAAAACTCTGATTTGACACACAATTATTAGAAAATAACTATTTTTTAGAAAGTTTATGGGTAAGTCTTGGCTGAAGCAAGGCATGTCTGCTCTTGAATGGGATTTTGAGGGTCAGAACAGCTCCTCCTTTACTGTTTTGAATGCACATATTCTGTCTTTGCCTTCCACTTTCTGATACTATTTTTTCCACATGGATTTGTCTCCATAGCCAGCAGATCCCAGAAGCTGCTCTTGAAGCAATAAAATTAGTAGTGCAGCAGTTGTGTGTCTATTGAGGGCTGGTTTGGTTGTTAGTTTTTTGGTTTTGTTTTTCTGGGAAGGGTTGTTCCTGATTATTTCAAATGTTTATTGGACAAGAACTGAAGTGCAAGAAAGTGAATCTTTTTTCTTTTTTTTTTTTTTTCCTAACACCAAGCAGAAATTTGGCCTAGATACTGACTGTATGCCCTGGGCATGGTATTCCACTGCTCATTGCTCCTTGTTGAGGCTAGGAGGGGGCTCCCTTGAGCAAGAAAAACTGTCTAGCTGTGGTGTCTTTTCCCCTCAGAATGAAAGTGGTTTGGGTTGGATATTTTACCTTCAAATTCCTTGAGGTGTCTTTAAGGTAACTTCTCTTCTTATTCCTTTTCCTTTTCCTCCCTTGGTCTTATTCAAATACCAGCTTTCAATGCAGAATGAACGAGTGATGGTAAAAAGGAAATCTGGGTTTGTTTTAAAGGAGTAAAATGAATGTTGGAGTTTATATAGAATATGCGCATACACACACCGGAGTTAATGAAAATGGAAGTTGGAGCTTAACTTTAAGGACAGAAACAAAGCATTGAGACTTTTCTAAAACTATTTACATTTTAGGTTAACTATGTAATTACAGAAATGGGTAAATGATTATTCTCAACACTCTGGCTTCTCAACATAGATACAGATCTTTTATCAATCATGGTGTTAAAATACTGTGAACTTGTAGAAAATGGACCCTTGCTCCTTGTTTTCTTTTACGTTTTTCCTTTCAGGTACCTTATCAACTTCTTGTTAGATGCCACATTAGGAATGCTGTTAATCTATGTTGGTATACGTGCAGTCAGCAGCATTGTGGAATGGCAGCAGTGGGAGACCCTTCGCTTTGGTGAATATGGTAAATGTTTCTGTTCTTGCACTGAAATTATTTTCAGGGTAGAATCTCAGAATATTTCAGCTAGTGGTTGACTGATCTTAAAATCATTATACAATGATTATAGTGGTCATTTTAATATTTCACTTGTCACAAGGGTTCTTCTAAGCTCTGTATCTTGGCATGCACCTTCTATGTTAAAAAGCTTAACAAGTCTCTAAGCATTTAGTGAGTTTGGAACAACTGCTTGAATATTTATTTTTTAGGAGTGATTGAACAAATTACAATACTGGCTAATCTCATGGAAAAAATAACAGCATGATAAATTTACTCTGAAGCACTTTTAAATAAATGATAGCTGGAAGGTCATTTCCTATTAAAGCTTTCACTGAACCACATGCCATTGTCTGAAGATATGGGCTAAGAGTTCTGCCAGCCCTCTTTAAAGTAAACAACCACATACCTTCAGTGAAGAGAATGGCAAGATGGCCTGTGCTTGTCCTCAAGAAATGATCACTCAAACTCCTGAATGTAGAGCTTGTATCATTGATGAAAAATGCATACGTCTCTTACGGGTTGAGGGATAGACTAGTGAAATCACTTTTGCGTGAAGTTGTGGGGTTTATCTTCCATTACGTTAGCCACAGAAGTCCACTCATCTGCAGAAATTGTGGATTTGCAGATACAGTTGAGTATCATACGTACTCAACATCAGCATTTAATTCTGTTCAACCTACTACTTTCAGATTGTTTAGTCTGGCTGGTTGGGAATGGAAGTTCTGTACAGATGCTAAAAATTACATCTGAAGCTCCTTGAGATAAGAAATTGCACTCAAGAAGTTGCCGTATAAGAGAGCTGTGGCTCTTCATCAGAAAAAAACCCCCTATGGTTTGGGGGGAAAAAACCCTTAAAATAATGTTTGCCTAGGAAAGTAAAAGCTTTCATAGCAGTTTCATAATTACTATTGGTAGGTTTTTTGTTTTGTAGATTTCTTGGTTTTTAATGACCCTAAGTGGCTGACAGAAGTAAGAATAAATAAATAAATAAATAAAGGCCTTGCAAAGATGAAGTACTTTAAAAGCTTGGGAAGTTTACAATTAAGTCAAATAGCATTAATTTATTTGCTTTAATGTCAGAGGATTAAAATTGAGATGATGACAAGCATCTATCTTAAGAGAAATAACTGCCTGTACCATTAGGGCACTTTTTTAGATGTATGTAAATTTAATGTGTATATTTTAGGGTACAGTTTATGACCATTTAAGCTGTTTAAAACAGCACTGCCACAACCCTGTTTATCTGCTTTTTCCCCCCATATCCCATGGTCCAGTATTTCCACTCTTTTCCTTGGACTGGTGCACATCTGACTCTTCAGGGAACTGATTCAGAGAGCTAAACCATCAGAAAAATCACCATATGTAGAAAAGTAAATAATTTCTCCAGATCAGACCCCAGACTTGGGTCTCTAAGGGATTAGGTAAGCACCAATGCCCAGGGAAGGAAAAAAGGCAAGGAAAGAGCTGAGACATTGCCAAGCTACACCTTCTGACTGAGCTTTGAGACTTATTGCCCAAAGTCCCTTTTTCTGATTGTCGATTTGGCTTGAAGCCATTTAAAGATGTTTGAACAGCTTTCAGCTCATATAAAATTGGCTTTCCACTCAGATACACCAAAGTTTTTTGCTCTGTTACAGGTAGGTACTTGTAATCATCTCAAATACTAGACTTTATTTCTTCCTAATAGCATGCTGGGTTTTCTTGTGTAATTTGTTCTCCTCTCCCACTTTAATGTCATTGTAACAATAAGCAGTCTGTGTGGATGGGAAGATGTGGGGAGTATGTTCACTCTCCTGAAATTTGTCTGTCTCTCTTACTGGCTTCTAAAATGAACATGGTTTTATTGTAGTTAGTTATGAGGCATCTGTGACTGCAGTAGCTAAGCTCTTAAAATCAACAAATGAACTTGTTACTTGTGTTCTGCTGCAGAGGTGGGCTGAGACTGATCTATTATTGTCATTTTGAGTTAGGACATCTGAAATGCCTAAACTTGTTCATCAAGTATTTCTTCTCTGTGTGTATATAAGCGGTATATGAAATTATATAATTCCACTTTAGTTGTTCTTTTCAATACCAGATTATTTTATTAGTGACTAATTTTCATTTCTGTATCTTCACTAATGTACTGTCCTGACCTTAGTGTGTTGGGTTTTTTAATCAAGTTATCATAAGGACTATTAAAAAACATATTGTAAATCTGTGTTTCCATTAATTATGTGGGAGAAGCTTCTGTTATAAAGAGAACTAGATAGCAGATGGAAAGTTGTTAGTAGTGGCTGTGCAGTAAGGTTAGACCCTATGGAAGAAATGTGTCTAAAATGACAAGTTGCACTGGATTGCTTGCTGCCCTCTTCTGTTAAGTACTACTGCGGCTTCTGAAGTGAAAAACCCCTGTATTACCCTTTTATTTAAAAGTTTTCACTTTGGCCCCAAGAAATCTCGTCTTATTTTTCATAAGATTCTTTAAAATAATTAAACTAAGTAGGGTGGAAGAGGGGACTAAAATGCAGTCCTGTGGGCTTACAGGTGTGTTTAGACTTAATATTTTGAAGTTAAATATGGGTGTTTAGCATAGATGGATGGTGAGGTGTCTGCTTATTGAAAGGTATCAGAGACCCGTGGCATTTTATCTGGTGTAGTAAAGTCAAGTCCTCAGCTTGGAGATCGGTGTGATTTCACTTTGTTTGCAAGTGTGGGAAAACAAACAAGAGCCCCCTGCAAAAAAAAACCCAACTCGCTTCTTGTGATTGAGCAATGTTGTTTGTGCTTCTAAAGCCTAAATAATCATTTGTCTCAAGTTAATTCTCACTGTGAGCTCATTTCCCTTCTTAGCTCTATTACTTGATCCCTGGTGATTCATTACTTGAAGCTGTCACAAAAATAGCAGTGTCCTGCTGGTTTTAAAAGCATCTTCTTTATATGGAGGATAGTTTTTAAGCATAAATGCCTCAAGGAAAGAATGGATAGCAAAATATCAGTATTCATAAATGGTCACTGTGTGTACAGCAAAACAGGACTGCACATTGATTTACAAACAAAATAGCATGAGCTCCCTCAAGGGCTTTTTTATGTCAGCATTTTTAAGTTTATTAGATTTGTCTTCATATTTCCAGTTTTGTATTTTCAGATTCATTACATCAGCAGCTGGATTTTAATAGAAGTGCAGAATCAGTTAATACATCTGAGTATGTAAAGAGGAGAAAAGCAGTCATGATCTGTACTGAAAAGAATGTTCCCTGCGTTCTCCTTCCCTTCTTGTCTTAGGCTACTTTAGCTGCTGCGAGTAGAAAACAGGTGACTAAGTTGCTCTTGGTGACAATGAACTCTGTTGGCGACTAAATCGTGCTGTGATCTCTTTGCTTGATACTGCAAGTAACTTCAAAGTTCTAATTTGAGTTTGTGTACTGAGTCTTTGAATGTACAAATGTCCTGAATACTCTTGGCGATAACTCCTGGATGCGGTGATGGTATTAACTTCTACTTTTTCCCTTGAATTGTATAGTTTATAAAATCATAGAAAAAAATGTGTTTGGAAAGCATCTCCAGAGGTCACATAATCCAACCTCTTACTCAAAGCAGGGTTAACTTCAAAGCTAAAGCAGCTTGTTCAGTGTGTGGTCCAGTCCAGTTTTTAATTTATCCATGGTTTGAGATTTAAGAGCCCCTTTGAACAACCTACTGCAGTGCTTAACCGCTCTCATTGTGAAAGCTTTTTTGTTTTATGTCAGAACTGTACGTCCACCCATCCAGTCTGTATCTCCTCAACTTTACTACAAGGATGCTATTGGGAGACTGTCAAAAGTGTTGGTAAAGTCAAAGCAGAGAGCATCCCTGTTCTCTCTGCACACACAAAAATCCTCAAGTAGAATTGAATATACACAACTTCTAACTTCAGTCATGTACCGAAAAAAAACCCCAAACGCAAAAGCCAGTGCCGCCCCCTGCCTCTCCCTGCCCCCAAACATTATGGAACAAAACATTAATTGGTGATAGTGCACAACATTCTCAATACAAGAGTTTCACAATTTTTGGACATACAAAATCTCATGTGACGGAGTTGGAATAGATGCAAAATTGCTATAGCTGTCTTTGCTTTTAGGAACTAAATACAGATTGGAAAAGAGCTAGAATAAACTGGCAAAGCTTCAGTGGTAGGTCTGTAGCTACAGATAGATTTTTTTTTTTTTTTTTTTCATATTCGCTAGTTAAGAAAACTAGAGAATGCTAATAAAAATGTGGAGTATAGAAATTAATTGCAAAAATTTGTCACAAATCTAATTCTGGCCTTGTATCTTCAGAAGAATCACAGTTGCTCAACTTTGAATTACTGATGTTTCCCCTTTCAAATTTTCTAACTTTTTTTTTTTAATAAGAGAAGCCATAAACTGCAGTATATAATTGTAAAACTTGAGCATTTTAACCATTTTCCTCTTGAACTATTAAGTGTTGATCACTAGCTCTTACTGTAAAACTTGTTTAGGAAGTTATCTTTGTTTTGGACTGCAGTCTGATTGATGTTTCTCTTTGTAGCATTTAAGCAGCAAACAGTAAGTCTCGAGACTGCTACCAAGTATTAATACTGAAAGCCTTTCAGAAATGTTCCAGAAAAGGAAGTGGCAACTATCCATTATGCATTACAAATACATAAAGGCATCTGAATTTCCATTGCCCACTATTCATCCCCAGGCTAAAAGTTTTAAGCTGCCTCTGAAGATGTTGCAGAGGGTATTGTGAAGACTGAAGAGCCAACATCCCCCTCCAAAGCTTCCTTTTGGTTTCCAGTGAAGTGCTGCTTTAAGCTCACCTGCAAAGCTGTTAGGCTTACCGGTCCTCTTTTTTCCCTTTCTCTCCTTGCTTTCATAGAGTATAATAGTCTATATAAGTTCTCATGTACAAATATTTGTGGTCTTCATTCTGTCCTGGCAGATAACTTAATGCACTCAGGTTTTCACTCTGCCACAGTAGGGTGCAGCAGAATTTCAAACTCTTTCAGACTGAAACTAAAATGTGATCTTAATTTTTTGTTCAATTACATTTTTCATAGCAGCGCTTGCACCTGTTGCTTCAATTGTGATTGGTTAGTTATGGTAACTAATTTTGTAGACAAGAAAAATATGTTTAAGGTAGCCTAGGGAGAATGACAGAAATCACATTTCTACTTAGACTGAAGGGAAATAGGTTTTTTCCCCAGCTATGTTTCCCTTAAGATTTCCCTTTTAAGAAGCTTAATACTTCATGACAGAAGGTCAGAAATAATAATTGGATGAGAAACAAATGTAATGCAACTATATCTGTCTTGCTTTCATCAGATTATGTAAATCAGTGAGTGTATAACCAGGTACTGCTGAATCAGATAAAGTCCTGTTGTTATAATCAGTTTCGAACTGATACTTTTTGAAAGTTGGGGTGAGGCTGAGGGAGGGGAAGGAGCAGCACTAAAGAAATAGGAGAAGGCCCTTTAAGAGGATATAGCTGCCCTGCCTCTTCTAATACTGCTTTTCTAAAATGTTTACTGTGAAGTAAAATCAACCCTATGCATATGTTGAACCTTTCTCCTTTCTTGCAGGTGACCCAGTGCAGTGGAGTGCTTGGGTGGGCCAGTGTGTCCTGTACATAATGATTATGGGATCTGAGAAAACCATCATCATTATAGTGCTTCTTATACCTCAGTGGAAAGAGGTTGGTATTTTTACAGCATTTTAGACAAATGAATTTCAGATGGAAGCTGTAAAGCAGTAGATTTCTCATAGTGTTTATTGGTTTGGCTCAAGCATCATAACAGTCTGCATGCCGTTTAACTCTGTGATAGTGGTATGTTCTTCCAGTTTGATTAGGATACTGCTAATTTGGCTTTCTGGCATCCATTGCCAGGAATACCCTGTCATATTTTGGAGATTTATTTTTATATATTGCAATATATAAAATTTTATTCTATCCCCTTGTCTGAGTGCTCTTGAAGCTACTAAGTGGTTCTTCCTTTTCTTAATTCTTTAATTCTTATTTAAGCTATTTTGTATTGCTTCTTGTAGTATTTTAAAGAATTTTCTTTGCCTGACCTTGCTGATAGATGTAAACTGTAGAATTTTTAGAAATTTGGCGATGGATTAGTGAAGCCATTTCTGATGACTGGCTAAATATTTACTTTGATAGAATCTGTGCAACATAATGTTCAAAGTAATGGTGTGTGATGTCATAGCCCATTAAAACCAGTTTGTCCCTGTTGTATGCTCTGGACTACTTTGGGAACTGTCTTCTCTTTACTGTGTATTTTGTAAAACTCTGCTCTATTTAAATTTCCTAAAGATGGAACTTTAAGCATGTTCCTGGGGAGCATGCAGCTCTAAAATGTTCAAGATGATTCTAACGCAGCTCTTCAGACTTCTGTAAACAAAAATGACAGAGATAAGTTTCTTGCCAGCCCCACTTATCTGTGGTAATTTATAAGCTGTCCTCAGTACTTTCCTTTTCTACAGAGCTGTCCTTTTTTGGTTCATATGAATTATTTCTGTAGCGTTAGCTAGTACATGAACAATTGCACTTAATAATCCAGTTATGTGCACATGCTGCCATGATCTGAACTTAATTCTTTTCTTTTCACAGGTAGCTTTATTGAATCATATAGAGAACCCCCAGTTGGAGCTGGCTATCGTCATGCTGATAGTTCCCTTCTTTGTTAATGTTAGTACAACTTGCATGCTTCTGTGAGATGTTTACTTGGGTATCTTCCTGCCATGTGTTAATTAATGTTAGTCCTTAAAGCACAGTGTATCTTGGTGCTTAAATTATTTTTTTTAAAGAGGAAGGGTGTTAAAGAATGGATGAAATGTCTGGATATGTAGATTTTACAAAGCTGAAATCCATATTGAGCTAAGTAACCAGGCTGAGGGGAGGTGCAGAAATACCTCGTAGACCTCTTTGGCCTGATGACTTCAGTAGATGGAACATAATACTGAAATACAGACATAGAGATTATAAAATTACAATGAAATTTGCTTTAGGAAACAGTTGGTCTAAGGATAGCAGTACTGTGAAGTATCCTGTGTCTGACCATAGCTAATAGTGGCTGGCCTATCATGGAGCAGAGGAAAAGGGCAAGTGCGCAATCATCCTTCCCAAAGTATACTCCTTCAGCAATCTGGGATTTAGGGACTGGAGCCAGAGATGGTGGGTGTCCTTGCATTTAATAACTGCTGGTGATTTTTTTTTTTCTTTCATTAATTTGTTCAAGCATGGATTTTATCCTTTGAGAACCAAAAGTCTGTTGCACTAAGATGTCTGCCTAAACCGTTCACATTTCTACATGAAGAATTAATATATGATCACTGTGAACAGGAGCTACTTATTTTCTTCTCTTCTACAAAGGAAGAAAGTAGCTGTGTTCTAGAGCATTCATGCAATGTGTAATAAGCCATGTGACTGTATGCCCGTACAAGATTTTACCTGTTTGGCCAATTCAGAATTATTGTCAAGTTTTCCTAATTCTGTCGAAATACTGACTAAGAGAACATATGCTACTCTATGGAAAACTGAACTCTCCCTCTCTTTAACAGGCATTAATGTTCTGGGTAGTAGATAATTTTCTTATGAAGAAAGGGAAGACAAAAGCTAAACTTGAAGAAAAGGAAGCGGGACAAGATTCAAGAAATGGAAGTAAAGTCCGATACAGGAGAGCAGCATCACATGAAGAGTCAGAGTCAGAGTCAGAAGTATGTAGAGTTAATTATTGCAATTAATGCAATATCAATCCAGTTCATCCCTCATGCCATTGATTTCATTGTAACACTGTCAACGTAGTTTTGATTTTCTTTGCATGTACCTCTATCAGTAATTCCTAGCATTTGCAGTTGAAAACCAGTTAAGAAAAACAGCATTGTTGCACCACTCAAGGTAGGTAATTTCCTTCCAGATTGGCAGGAAGACATAATAATATATTTAAATATCACAGGTGAACTGTATTACAAGTGCTTCTTAAAAAAACCAAACAGAATACCAAACTAATAGACAATTCTAATTCAAAGAGAGGTTAATAGCTTAAAGTGGGAGGAAGCTGTTGGAGGCAACAGGCCTGATTTTGGAGAAGTATTTACATCGTTGCTGTAGCTCAGTTAAATTGAATGGGCAGTTTTCAGTTCAGCTGAAGGATGAGTGATATCTTTAACCAACTAAAGCTAAAACAACTTACTTTTAATGTAACTTTTCTGCATTATAGACAGTACTATTTATATGGGGTTTTCATTAATAAACTGACTGCTATATTACCAGTGTGACTAGAGAGCTTGTATGCTGTGTCTCACTTTAACAGTGAGCCACCCCACTGCTCTGGAGGAGCTGGAGTCACTTCTTTGGGTGGTTGTAGTCAGTGATTGTAGTTGAGATTAATACACATGCATCCTTCTTCAAAATTTACTGGGGGTTCTAGATAGGATGTGTGATGTGGTTTGGTAGTACTGGCAGTAAATCCAAATTGTGTTCTGTAAGCTCTTTCTTGAGCAAATAATAAGGTGCTTTTCAAGCATAAAAAAAAGTAAAAGGTTAAAAGTAAAATGAAGAAAGAGCATGGCTTTGATCCATGTTACTCAGAAGCTATAATTTGTTTTTAGATCCTTATTTCAGCAGACGATGAGATGGAGGAATCAGACGCTGAAGAGGACCTCCGTAGACTGACAAACTTAAAGCCCATTAAGAAAAAGAAACATTGTTTTGGTCTGCCTGTATGACACATTCCCCAACCTGTGTATTTGCAGGTTTTGTGACAAAAACTTCAGTCAGTGGGTTTTAATGTTGCAATTGCATCTCCCTTTTCATACAAACTGACTTAAAAGCAAGGTCTACCAACAGAATGCAAACAGTTGGAAGACTTCCAGTTCAGTTGCACTACAGACACACTGACCAATTATGCAAGAATGTCTTTTCATCATGTGTGAAAAAACACAGCGTTGTTAAGGACTGGTCACTAAGGGGATTTGTATCTGACATTTCGGAGAAGATCATAGAAAACAGATACAGCAATCTTTTACTTATGGTTACTGATGATACAGTTTAAGATGTTCTCAAAAAGGCATCAGAATCAACTAAGTTAAAGGTGTGTGTTTTATTACTAAAACTGGCTTTTGCAGCATAATTCCTAGAACAGAATAGTTTATGGTTACAAGCTGTAACTTAACGTTATTTTTTTAAGTACAAATGTTTTCTTGCTACCGGGTACCTGTGGAACAAAGATTTTTTTCCAAGTCTCCTCAAATCTATTTGACTATTTTATATTTAAGTTATATTTTCATACAGTTGTATTTAAAGATTCTCTTTGTCAGAGAAAAGGGTGTAGTTCCCTTTTTTGTGCAGAACAGGTCAAAAGATTTGTAGTGAAAATCTTATTTATCTTTGTGTCCTGGTTTAAGACAAAGGGGATTGCAAAGGGAAAAGCCCTCTGTCTCTGCTGAAGTCACCAAATATCACTAAAAATGCAGTCCTAAGTGTGCTTTTGACCACGTAATTTGAAAATACCTTTTTTAATAGGAGGTGGTGTTTGCATATTTGACAAACGTGCACTTTAGTGTATAACAAAAATCTGTTGTGATAGGTTATTTGTGAAATGAATATCTATGGATGACTCTAATTATTTCTGGTTTTGCAAGTCTCTTGTGCATACCTCTCAAATGACCCAAAAGAGATGGAACATTTCTTACACTTTTCCTTTATATAGCGCCTGCAGTACAGGACCATGATCCGATTGAAGCAGCTGTGCTACAATATTGCAAATAATTCTGTCCCTTGGTTTTTGTTGGAAAAGCAATCTTCTATTTAATGTGGGGTGGTTGGTTTTTTGTTTGTTTTTTTTTTTTAAAAAAAGATTTCTCCTGTTTAATTTCCATAAAGGCCAATTGTCCTTTAGTAGTAAAAACCCCCAAAACCCGAGAGGTATAATACAGTTGTTACTACAGAATTTTTGTGATTTTCAGTATCTGTCTTCTGATAATTGACAACACGTCCTGATCTGAAACCTAGCAGACATGTTTTCAGTGACATCCTTTTGCTTTGCATATTTTCTAAACAATTCTGACAGCTTTCCTTGCTTAGTTGAACCTTCTGCAGGACAAGGCGATGTGTCAAAGAGGTGACAACAGACCTTAATTGCAAATCTGTTGTAGTATCTGGACATCGGAAATGTTCCAAGCCTTAAACCAAACAGTTTCATCAGAAAACTGCTCAGAACTTTTTAAGATTTTTTACATTTTTTATAGATTTACTAGGTCTTAATGTGATTTATTATCCAGACCACTTAAATGGGCCTTAGTAAATACTGAACTGTGCGCTCCCATACTTATTTTCACTATTTCAGCTTTCCTTTTTGCTGCATGGCTGCCGAGGTGAACACAGTGTTCTGAGACTTCAGGTACACCTTGGCGTGTCCAGCCAGCTAGAAGGGACATTTTACCAAACCTTAACGTTTGTGAGTTGAGCCACTGACCTTTGTTACTGTGCACTGGAACGTAGTAACTGCAATAAGTTTAAGTACTAGTGTTTCTCTTAGAGTAAATCTAGAAACTAATGACAACAGAAGATTGAATTATTCTGAAATGGGGGGTAGGGGGATGGGGAAATGTCCCTTATCAGTGTTGCCTCTGGTTTAGGTGTGTTGGGTTTTTTTCATTGATTGTGTGACTTGCATCTTCTATTTACCATCGGGCGGGCACATATCTTCAAAAGCACAGTACTTCAAGGAATTCATTTTCATCAACAGAATAGTCTCATACAGCTCACTTTTCCAAAGGGATTTAAGAGCTAGGACTGGCTCTTGTCACAAATGTCAGCATTTATTTTTTTAGCATAGGATTTGTTCTATTTCAGGTAGTGAAATAAAGCTATTCAACATGTGCTACATACCATGGCACAGCCATCGCTGTCCTCGTCAACCGTCAGAGATAACTGAGTAGCGCACACAAATTTAACTGTATGAGCTTTCATTTTATCTTCCTTTTCCCTCCTTTTCTCCAGTTACTTAAATTATCAAAATTATTTCTATTTCTGGTATCATGTTTAGTCTGTGAAGTGTCAGTATAAAATTATGGCCTTAATGATGTAAAAATACGTGTTTTGAGCAGACCTCAAACTTATTGACCAAGTACAAAACAGTGTAAAGCACTATGGAGCAGTTTCTTGAAGGTGGTTATAGCAAAGGTATATGAATGCCTAATTTTTCATGTCTTAAGTCATAAGCTTAAATGTCACTTGGTTTGAGATTTTGATATGTCTAGCAAGATGATGTAGTAAAGCACTATGAGCCAAAGAGACAGAAGTATTTTAAATACCACAGTAGTAACAGGAGTGCGTCTTCAGAGGGTAAAACAGCTCTAACTTTCTCTACTAAGATATAAATTTTATTCATGACCTTAGCCAAATAACAAAACCTGAGGGTTTTTTCTATTCATTCTTTGTTATCATGTGAAAGAGATGGAAAATGTAAAATTGGCAGTTTTCCTCTTTGTAAGATAAAAATTGGAATTTTTGCAGTAGGTACAAGTAGGACAAGTGCTCTTGTCTGAAGAGTTTGTGTGTGCAAGAAGGAAGTATGTGCCTAGTGCTTCACTATGTCTTACTGTTCGTTGAAATGTATATGCAGTACAGTCTGAAATAAATTTTTCATGAAGAGTTGATTCAGTAATAATATTACAACATGATGAAGTTTGCATTGTCCTCAAATTGGAGATCTAAATCGATGCCTGGTAAACATACTTCAGGACAACTCACAGCAAAGGTTTAATTTGGGCTGTGCTTTAAAAAATGTGATTCTCTTAATGAAAATAAGCTATGTAGTATAAGCCAAAGGAAGAGAAAGGAATTGTAACTTACAGAAGAGACACAGAAATATTGGTGGAGATCAAATTTACCACAAATGGTCAACCTAAATGTATTAACTGTTTCTAGTATCTGACCTGTGACACATCTGCATAAATTTAAAACACTGGTGTTGTCTAATATGTGGTTTTCAAGTTCTGGCTTTAATGTGTTCAGGTCCCCTTGTCTTACTTTAAGTAGCTAAATGCTGTATGTTAAAGTTGCTAACTAAAATGTACTATAGCTTTTCTTCAGGGAAAACTCAGAAATTGAGTTGCAAATGAGAGCAATGCAAAGTGATCCCCTCTGGCAGGTGTCTGCTTCCATTCCAGCTGTGCCTGGGGAGGGAGGCGTGGGCTCTCCCCTTCCGCTGGGAGCTGAGCATCACGAGGAATTTCTGCCACTGTGCTTGACTAACCTGTGTTTGCAACTTTGCTGTGCTTTTTTACAGGAGAAATCACTAATGAAAGAGAGTAAATTCAGCTGCTTCCAGTCAGAGTAGATCTACAGCATAGGCATGCAAACTTTTTTAGGTAAAGTTTCCAGTTCAATTACTGAAAATTACTACTATGGTTTTACAAAATAAAACTGCAGTATCTTTAAAAAAGGGACTCTTTTGTAGGCGTTTTTGTCTTGCGTGGGTATCCGTCTCAAACTGAACGTTGGGTTTGTTAGTAAGTAAATTCAGAGTATAGCCTATGTGAGCAAAACCAACAGCTGTATTCTGCTGCCCTCTGTTTGGACCATATTGTTTCATCAGTGATGTTACCTTAAACTTTTAAGGGTATCTGATGTAATTACGTTGTATAATGGTTTACAATAAAGTTTGACTTACTACAGATTTGTACACTTGTTTTATACTTGTTCTGTTTAAAAGTGCTTGTGTTGCAATGTTTATAATGTGCCGTTGTGGGAAGCAGGTTTTTCTGCTGGAGTTTAACTTCAGAACTGCAGGTCTAATTTTTTTGCACACTTGTGTTGGTATTAATTTCAATATATTCATTTGCCCTAATAGCAAGTGCCATTTCGGTTGGAGGGACCACTGTTCTTAAGTAGCAAATTTTGTTTACGACTATAAGAGTCCTTGCAACCTCTTCTCAGATCTGTTCCCTGAGGAGGGTTTTTGCCCTCTGCGTGTTCACACATGGACAATAACCATCTGTGTTTTCATATTGAAAATAAAACCTTTGATGTGCAACCTAAGAACTCCTGACATTGCAGAACATTTACCTGAGGCCTTCTGGAATGTAGGATGTTGTCAACCACACAGCTGATTATCACAGCCTGCTTTCAGCATCTCAAGCAAAGCCAGACCTTTTGGTTGTTGGCAACAAGAACTGTATCACAGAACCTCCTCGGAGACAGAAAAGGGCCAGGTGGGCATGTCAAGTTCTAGGACCAAGTAGCCTCTCTGTCCCCTCTCTCCAGAGGGCAACATGCTGCAGATGACCAATGTCTTCCTTGCTTTAATCTCTGCTACTTCCCAAAACCATGCAAAAGGGGAAGGGGGAAGCAGTGCCGATTCTTTTCTGTCTGGCAAAGACATAACTCCTATGTGCTATCTATGCTGTGCAGAGTTGTCTCTCGAGTTCCAGGGAAAAGCAGCTGCATTGATTACCAAAGTGCCTGCAGCAAGCAGCTGGACTTCCCTTAATCCCAACAAAATGAGTGTAGCCCAGTGTGGGTTTTTTCTGTTTTGTTGGGCAGAAAGATGCTGTCTTACTCTCCAGATTCCCTGGAGGTATGCCAAGGAATCTACCATCAATTTTCCAGAGCGCTGGAGGAATGAGGAGGACCATGTAGGATGAGAGCTGGCTCACTGTGAAGCTGTAACGTGACCATGTACAGGTGATAGATTTTTTTTTTTTTTTTTTTTGGGGGGGGAGGTAGGGGTGGTGTTTGGGTTGGTTTTTAGGCTGCAAATGGGAAGAGGTTGATACTTTTATACCAGAATAGAGCAGAAATCCTGTTCTTAGGGGTGACAGCAATTGCAGCTCACTTCCTGTCTTTGTGGGAGCAGTTCAGTGTATTCTGCTGGGCTGGACCCGCACAGTATTGGTCCATGACTACCTCTGTAACTCCTCTGTGATGTTTGCCCATTACTTTCATTACTTCCCACCTACTACACACAAGCAGCCCCATATCCACTGTGTCCTCAAAGGGAATTCAGAGAATAATCAACCTATCAAGCCTGTCAGCCCACTGAGGGCTGTTAGCAGTTTCCTGGAGAAGACAAATCTGTAAGATGTGTGTTTCCTGGAGATCGCAGTGGCCAGATGTGTGTACCTTCACTAAGTTCTCCATGGTCATTGCTGTATTTTAGCTGCAACTGTTTCTCAGCAAAGGAGTTTTCCACACTTCACAGTGGAAAATGAAAGAAGGTGAACTTGTGTTTTTAATAGCCACAAATAAATGAGCACATCTTGTTTTATTGTTATTCATGTCCCATTTAACAGATTTCGGGACCTCAACCAGGTGAACAGGATTCCTACTCTGAAATGTAAGTAACTGTAGACTTAGGTGGGGTTTTTGTAAGGAAAAATTAGCCCATGATCTGTAAGAGGAAATGGCTGTGCTTGTTGTTCAGCATTGGTTTAGGAAATGTATCATCAAAGAGAACAGAATTGTCCAGGCTGTGGGGGATGGCTTGGAAGCTTCAGAGTATGCTGCCTACCTCTGTAGGCACCTCATCGCCTACCCCAAATGGTGTGCAAGCTGAAGGTGTTTTAATTTTGTTGCTATAATGGTTTTCTTTGTATAAATTAAACTGCCATGAGAGCATAAAAACCAGCCAAAACCAGGACGCATCCAAACTGCTTCTTAACCTACAAATAATTCCCCCAGTAGTCACATAAAGGAAAGCATCTTCTTGGGCCTGGAAAGAGTTCAGCTTAAAGGCAAAATGGGCACCCGGAGGCCTGGGGGATGGTTGACAACCAGCAAATCCCATAGTCCTGGCTGTATGGCGCTGGTGCTGTGGTACTGATGTAATGTCCTCATGATGAAAAATACCAATTTTATTTTACCTCCTGTGCTTCTTCCTGTAGCTTAAACAAAACACAGGTGGGGCTGGGGAAAAGGCCAGGGCAGATTTCTATCACTACAATGGTTGATGTTTCTCGTAAAAGATGTTTGGAGGTCTGCCACGTCTGCCTTTCTCATGTTAACATACCTGGCTGGAGTCTTGGCTCAACTTAGGTGTTGAGTGTAGTCCCAGAAGCTGATTTCTTTGCATGATGCAAAGAATTAATGTAAAAAAATATAAAAATAAAAGGGAAACAACTCCCCACTCAACTCTCTCCTGGTATTGAAAAATAGAATTCATGCTTAGAGTTTTGTTGGGAGTTTTTTCTATTTAATTAAAAAACTGTTTAGAGGGTAAATGTTAAAAGTTCTGGAAAGGATTTTACTACTGTCAGCATGTACAGTGGGGAACACTGAATTTATTCATGTCTGAGTGTGCTGTTCCTATACAGATGACAGGTGAAATAATTAAACGTACTAATGCTGCTGTAAGTAGAAAATTATTTTACTCCCTCGGTTGTGTAAGAGCTGGCATCAGAGCAAGCTCAGTAATAGAACTGTAAGGGTAAAACGGTATCCTGTTTTATAAACTCTCCAAGACACACAAAATACTCTTCTGTCAAAGATCCCTGTGCAAAAGCAGTTTAGGGCACGGTGTTGTGCTTCAGATGTTAGTTTTACGTAATCTTACAGAACGCATGTTTTGTTACGCAAGGAGAAAAACACAAGTGCTATTTCCCTCCCCCACCCCCACCCCCCCAAGAGGATTCAGAGTCACTTTTGTGTCTGTACCAAAGTTTTGCCTTTTAAAGTTATAAATAGAGCCCCAGCGGACTCCCAGGGAAGTGGGTTTGTATGGATCGGGCTTCCCCGCGGTCCCCTGCCACAGCTGTCTGTTCTCGTCAGTCCCCAGTGAATACTGCAAACCCTAGTCATCGCTAAGAATAAACCTTTCGACAACAACAGCCTCTCTCGACCTGAATTGTCCGAGGTTCTGGTTTGGGAAAATGACCCAGCTAATGACTTCATGGTAGGTGCTCTATATAAGTCAAGGAAAAAAACAGACATTCGCAGAGCTCGCAGGCTGGATTTAATCGAAGCCGGGAAACGACCTCGGGAGGGATTACGGTCGAGTGAGCACTGCAGTTATGTCACAGGTACGGGGAGCTTTGTATGAGCCTGGCTTTTGTTAGAGTGGGGTGCCCAGCAAAGCTGTTGCTGTTTAGACAGTTTGCCTGGAATAGCTTATTAGCAAGTTACTTTCATTCACCGGGGAATTTGGCTTTTCTGCTCTATGTGACTTGTCTGATTACGTTGAAGTATTTGAACAGTCTGTTTATATATTTTAACAAGTAAATTGTTAGGAGGGATTATTTGATGAAGAAGGAAAGCAGCTGCCCTCTACGTGGTTTATTAATTTAGTTTTAAAATGTTCTGGTTTACCATAAATATTTCTGTAGGAAGGGAAAAACCATTTCCACTGCTCTGGATTGGGATGTTTCACAGAAGGAGTGATTTCTGCTTTTCCAATGCGCTTTCTCAGACAATGATTTGAAACTTTGGCAGTAGGTGTGAAAGGACGTGGCTATACTGAAGTGTGCTGCTGTGTAATGCCTAGTGTATTAACATGCAGGAAAAGAGAGAGCGTGACTGAAAATTGTAACTGTTAGGATACAATATTTGAGACTGAAATTTTGTATTACACACATTTACGTTCATTTTGTAACTAATGGCTTGTTTTTGCTGTGCTCCCCTATAATCTGTGTTTCAAAGTGATCTTAAAATTAGCTTGGAAATGTTTAGGTTTTCGCATAAGCATTATGTTTTCAAGACAAGCTACGTGTGCCTGGCAGAGTTCTCCCAGCATGAGAATTTTATGTGGTGGGTGGAACGGAGAGTAGGGACACAGGACACAATCCTTCAACCACATAGTGTAACTTCGTTCAGCTTATTTTCTTTACTCCAAAGAAAAAGAGACTTAAAAAAACCCAGTCATATGTCTTGTAAACCAACACTTTTTGACTTGTGACAGGAGGAGATAAAGCAGCGGCTGCACTGCTCTGCCAGCTGAGAATGGCTCCTGCCAAACCCTGCTTACAAATGCACTTGCGTTGGGAGCAATTAGCAGTCGTGCGGCTGCGACACTGGGACCTGCTGGTGGGTCCAGGGCTTGCCTCTGGGGCTCACAGCAACCTTTCTGAGCAGCTTTTTTGCCTTTTAGCTGGGGGCCAGCTAATCCACAGCAGCTGTCCTGCTGGAAAATCCACCTGTAATTAAAGCATGAGGGGTTTTATTTTATAATAATTGGTTGAAATTCAGCAGTTCTGCTCAGCCTGGCTGTGTCTTGGTGCATCTCGAGTACCTCCTTTCCTTACCCCATCCCCAAGAAGTTCCTTGTCTCTGTGGAGAGAAGCCTCACAATTGTCTCTTGCCAACAATGGGTGAAGGACCTAAGCAGGTTTTGTTATTCCTGTTAGCAAAACAAGGGGGGGTTTTTTCCCCTTTCTGTGTTGGAGCCAACCCAGGTCTGTACTGGCTGCCTGTGGATGGTGCCATGGACGTGGGGAACCATTCCAATCCCATGCCAATTTTCATTACAGACAGACAAATGAAACCTTGGCTGTAGGGTTGTTTGGTTCACCAGCTAACTGACCAAAAGCCGTTGTGAATTTTGAAGGGTTTGCTACCACCCTTTCCCCTTGCTAGCTTTGGTTACTCATGAAGTGTTTTCCCCAGAGGTCTTGTGAATGTTTTGTTTCCCACAACACAGATTGTTGGGATTGACAGTGAGCTATTCTGAGCGTTCCCGGGAATTTACAGCGGGCAGGAAACATGCCGGAGGGTCTAGTGCAGGCAGCCTGCCCCTGCCCAGAGCCAGACATGCCGGCACTGTCTCTGCAAGCTCCCTGGCACTTGCTGCTCCAGCCAGTTGCAGGCCTTGATGTTTTGTTTCCCTCCCCAACTGTTTTTAGCTTTACAGGCGGTGCCTGGAAACATATGAGTGGGCTCCAGCACTGCCAGAACCCAAATATCAGAAGCCCTCTGTACGTAGCGACGGTCAGAGAAGTTTCTCGATGGTTTGGTGTGCAAATGCATTAAAGCTGGAGTGTGGGGGGTCTCGCGTTCTTCTTAATCGCATCTCCTGTGCCCCTGCACCCTGCTGCAAGGTGTGCCTGGTGTGGGACCTTGGCAATCTGTCCTTTACATAGTAAACTGAAGAGGGAATTGTTCACGATGCTGACTGCTGCTGATTGATGTTGTGTCCAGCTCTGAAGTGCTAATTTAAAGGTAGGGATAGGCTGATACGAACCGATGTTCTGATTTTATTCTAGCAAGATAACTGTAAACAGATTAGTACTTGGATGTTGCAGTGCGCCACCTGATGATGCATTTATTTCTATATTAGTTTTCCTTCTCCTTCTTTGGGCTCCGAGTCCAGTGTTTCAGATGTGTTCAGTACATGCTCATAGACAGCCCTGCTGAGTGCTCAGATACTTTTGTTTCCTAAATTTAAGATCAATAACTATGGATCAAGTGTTAAGTTTATTCCAGCTAAAACAAAAGAGATTTCAGAATCTCTCTGACCAGTTTCCCAAAGAAATAGTGAGTAGACTGAGGCACAAGCAAAATTTAGTAATGAAGGGTTTTTTCCTTCCCAAATATTGGACAGATTCTTGAATTACCAATCTGTACTTGAAGAATGATCAGGCAGGGCTGGACAGAGACAATTTTACAATAATTTTTTAAAAAAAATTAAGCAATCCACTGTCTCTTTCAAAGGCTGCACAATCAAAAGACAATTTCAGAACAGTATTGGGGCAACAGATTTTGGAAAGAGCAGTGAAATCCCAGTAGTGCAAAGGTCTGGAGTAGCTGAGTGTACAGTCTCAGAATTGAAATAGGTGGAATATTGTATTAGCAACTCTGTGTGTTGTAGCCTTTGGGTTAAGGCCATTTTGTTCCCTATGGTTCTAAACATGAAATGCTGATGTGTGAGCAATACCTCTGTTTCTTAGCCAGCCCCAGTGAAAAAGAAGCGTCCTCCAGTGAAGGAAGAAGATCTCAAAGGAGCCAGAGGAAACCTTTCCAAAAACCAGGAAATTAAATCCAAAACCTACCAAGTGATGAAGCAGTGTGGTAAGTCTCCTTGATGGAAACAATTAAGCAGTCTTCCAAAGTAAAACATCGACTTAATTGCTCTGTTCAAGTGAAAGGGTGCACCTCTGAAGCAGCAGCCAGCAGCGTGCTCACTGACCCTGGCCTGGCTGTGCAGGGACTTTGCATCCATCATCTTAATGGCACCAGGAGGTGCCAACGGGGCTCTGCTTGGAGTGATCATTTTCCCTGCCTGGACAAAGCAGGAAGGAGAGTCCTGAACCAGGGCTCAAACCAACCCCTGGGCCCTTAGTCAATGCCAATGACTGCCCAAGTTGAAGATGGGAGGCTTGGTCATAGATTAGGGGATTTCTGGCCTCTCAAGTGGATGAATTTGATGTGTTTGAGATGAAATAGAAACTGGGGGGGGGGGGGGGGGGATAAAGGACAGAACGTGACAGAGAAGAGAGCGGCTGCTTGCACTGAACACCCCAGTGCTCTGGCTTTGTGTTGCTTTTCCACTACCAGTGGGAGAATCCAAGGAAAAATGACTAATTTTAACCCCTTTTCACCACAGTAGTTTCCAAGTTTCTAAAGTGCCTGCAGGGATCCCGGGCCAGTCAATGGCAGTGACCACCTAAGGTGCTGGCAGCTTCCCTGTGCTTGGGATGAGAGCGCTGTGCTTTAAGGTTTGGGAAGTTGATGGACAGATGAAATACTTATCAAATATGCCTATATATATTTCAGCAGCACTAGTTTTACTCCCCGAACTTGGTGTGCTACTTCACTGATTGCCTCTCCTGGTTTTCTTTCCCAAGAACAAATGGGCTCTGCAGCACCCTCCATATTCAGCCGGGATCGGACGGGGGCTGAAACGGTCTTTGAGAAACCTAAAGAGCAGCCGGCCAAGAGTGTCTTTGGCTGACGACGGAGCTGGATGTGTCTCGCCCAGATGATTGTTGTAATGTTTTCCCAGATAGCTGCCCCTTACACTAAACTCACTGTAGACCTAAATAGCTAATTTCTACTGTAAGTCATTAAGTAGGGAATAGACTCATGTCAGAGGGTACAACTTCTATGTTAATTTTTATTATGTGCTTTCTTTCTACGTGGTGAATGGTGTTTGCTATAATGGTTTAATAAAAAAGGTGGTTGGAAACAGCTTGGCACACTGTGGTGACTAATTTCAATTTAGGCTTAGATTAATTCTGTGGACACTTTGGCATTACAAGCTATGATCTAGTCTAACCATCGAACACAAAGAATAAACATCCACATGACACGGTTGTAGCGTCAGCGCCATTTCTTCATGTTGTGCCCTTGCCAGGAGGGAGCTGAGGAGGAGCTGGTCGAAGGGGCATCACAGAAACCTGGAGATTTCACCCAAATCTGTGCTGACCATGGCTGGGGCCCAGCGAGGCCCCTCGGGTCTGAGGTGTGCCACAGGGCGGGGCCTCCCCTCACAACCCCCCCTCAGAGCCCCCTCACAACACCCCCTCAGAGCCCTCAGGGCAGCAGGGCCGTGGTTTGCCCACAGGCAGCTCTGCAGGGAGGTGAGCTGGTGGGCTGTCAGCGTGCCCCAGCGCCGAGGGAGGGCTTGCTGCCCATTCCCCAAGGGCTTTTTCCTCACGTCCCGGAGGTTCTGTTGGATCCGGCGAGCAGTGGGGTGACAGACAAGCAGCATGGGCGCCATGTCCCTCCTGACTGAAGAGCTGAACAACCCACTGAGTGTCTCTGCACAACAGCAAACCCACTCTGAGTGGAAGGAGTTTTGTTTGCAACTCTGTTTACATCTTGATTTGCTGCATTAAATGTCAAATCTGGTTTTCCCCCACCATTATAAATTGGGGTATTTCCCCTCAGTGGGATCTTTGTGCTCAAACATGGATCATCCTCTGCATTGTTGGCAGCTGCTGTGCTCCCACACCCCGAATCCCTGGCAGCACCTCTGGAGACAGTAAGGTAGGTACCACTTTTATTTGAGGAATTGCTTTTATTTTGCACAGACTAGACCTGATTAAGAGTGAAAGTGGTATCGAAGGTCTCTGTGCACTTTGCCTTTTGTTTCCCAAACACTTGACAGATAAAACATGCCAACATCCACAAAGCTCCCAGAGAGGCCGTGGAGGGGGGATGTGCATAAGGCAGCAGGAAATCCTCTGGGTTTAAGGGGGAGGTTTCCTTAAAAGAATTAAAGATATCACTGGTGCATTGCCCTGCCCCATTTTTTTCACTTTCAAAGATTATTATTTGCGGCCAAGATGCTGCCTCCTCTGTCTGCTGGGCGCTGTATCTCCATGGAGCCCGGACTCCTCGCAGGTAGCTCGGCACAGCTTTTTCCTCTGAGAAAGACCCCTTCCAGAGCTTCAAAGATAAAACACAGTGGAAAAAAGTTCCCACCCTGATAACAGCTGTCCCTGTATCAGGTTTTACAAACCTTCCTTAATCTGTGATGAGAAGTTGGCAGGAAGTTGTTTATTAATTAGAAAAATTATGAAGAGGGAAAATTGGGGCACAATGATGTTATCCCTTTCTTTTGTACAATACCAGTGACTGAGTATTGAAAACTTGCTAGACTGGGTAGCAGGAGGTGGGGGTGCTATTTCAGACCTGCCTTTGGGTATGTTGGTGCCGTTTTAGCAAAGCACAGAAGCCTCTGTGTCCCACAGGCTTGCAGCGTGGATGTGACAGGGAAGCAAGGTAAGTTATCTGCCAGAAACTTGTGATTTTGCTAACGGCTTTATTTCCAGGTTGTCCTCAGGTTCAATTATTTGTGATGCTTCTCAGTATGACAGTAAGTGCTCAGGACCCGGGATCTCTTTCTGTCTTTTAATTTGGACCTCATCTAAAAAAATACGTAGTGGAGGTGAAAGCGCATCCCTGGGACTAAGTCGCTCCCCATTTGTAACAGCAAGGTCTGTGCTCTCCTGTACGAATTGCAGGAATCCTTCCCTGTCCCCAGCCTTGCTGCTGTGCTGGAAAAGTTACTAGCTGCTGCTGCAGGGCAGGAGATATTTATGGGTGAGAAGAAGAAACACAAAGCTGCCTGGATAAATTTTTGTTATGTTTTTCTTCATCCTTGTGAATCTAGTAAGTCAAATCATGGAAAATGTGCTTTCTTCCTTCCCCCCACCATTTTCATACTGAGAAGTGGTGACAGTGTCTGAAGAGGCCCTGAGTTTGAGGTTTTCAGGTCCTTTTGCACTCAAAAGTATCTCTTGTTGCGCTGGTGGATTTAGATCCTTCCTCCAAGGTGATCTGAAGTCATTTTGCAGCATGTTGGTTCCTCAGAGCAAGAAGCACTGGGTGCTGCAGGAGCGGCGCCCAGCGCACCAGCAGCAGTGGGCACTGGACATCAGCAGGGATGGCTGGCCTTGCTGGTTTGTACAGAAACGGGGCAGGGTGCTTGAGGCCGGGGACAAGGCTGAGCATGAGATTTTTCCTGTAGCTGCCTCAGCAAGCCACAAAGAGATGTGGGAGGGATTTCCTGGCTTCCCTGGGTGCTGGCCAGCTCCGTGCACCCAGGAGTGGGGCAGAGCCAACCACACAGCCTAAATCTGCGCTGTTAAAGCAGTTGGTTAACATCCATGCAATTTTACATGTAGGTATTACAAAACCGATGGCAGATCCACTTAATTAAAGCTAAAGCTTTCGCTCTTGGGAATCTTAGGCCACTAAGTGTATAATTCTGTGCATATTAAGGAATGAAAGCATTACACGAGTTGTAGAAGTTAATCAAATGTATAGAAATTGTAGTTTTTCTCTCTTAAAACATATGTATTTATATGTCCTGCTATAAGTGCTACAGTGTTTGCAAATAATATAAACAATCTTTGTGGAAGTAGTAAAGTTTATTTTTTAAAAAGTTACTTAAAGCACAAACCTTGTAAGACCAGGCTGTGCTCAAGGGACTCTCTATAGTGAGCTTGTCTGTTAAAGTAATAAATTATTGAGCCATGCAGTCGTGTCTCCTTGCAAATCCGAGACCACTGGAAGCACCTCTCTCCACCTGAACGCTTTCTAAAATAGCAATGAAGCAAACACAGATGCATGTATTTCCACAGGTTCTTTGTGTTAATTTAGAACAATTAATGGCATCACCTACCATGGAGTTCTAAGGGGGAAAATGCTGTTAAAAAGCAACATCAAAAAGTGGTTTTGCATGGGCAGACTGCAGGTTTAGTTGAGGCTGTCTGCTATCCCAGAGCCAGCAGCGCAGACAGGCAGTGAAATCATGGTGGCGAGGGCAGGAATTGGCCTTCACTTGCCCACGGCTGACGGGAGAGGAGTCTTCCCAGACCGCATCTCTTCACAGCAGCAGTAGCTTGCATGTTAACATACTGGTACACGTATGTTCATATAAATACACACAGGAACCAGGGGCTGATGCAACAGCTGCATATGCCTAAGAGATCTTCCGAACTGCAGCCTCAGGGGATGTTATTTTTCCTGTCGATATTTTCAAGGTCTCAAATGTTTTAATTTTTTTTGCACTGGGAATGAATGAACAAATGAATCCTTCTGAAAGCTTTCCAGTAAACCAAGCAAGCCTTGGAGGGGCACCCTGGACATGCAGCACAGCAATGGCTCGTGACAATTCGCTCCCCCACCCCTGTTTCTCACCTTGATTTCCCCAGATATAGAGCTCAGGAGGCAAACTTTTGAAACGAGTTCTGCCCAGGGTCTGTTTACCCCAATGCATAAAACCCAATTATTTCCCCACAATGTGTTTAAAATGCTTTGTCAAAGAAGCAGAAGCTACAACTACTTAGATGGAGAAATATCTTGTAAATAGTTATGCCATCTGTCTTGTGTTCGGAGGCTACGTAAACACATGAGTGAGCATGTTTTTTAGGAATTATGTTAGTATAACACTGTCCATAATTATTTGTGTATAAAACTGGACTTGTAAGCGAATTTCTTTCTCCAGGGCTACAAGCCAACACTTGACCAACAAAAACTTCACAAGAACTGCTCGAAGTCCCTGTTGGATGAAGATTTTATGACAGAATAGGAGGTGAAAAGAGTCATCCCACTCAGTCTCCAGGTAAATTCAGCTGCAGAGCTCTTCCAGCACTAACCTTTTTTTGCAAACAGCCCTGCTGAGCGCGTGACTTAAAGGCAGCTCAGCTTTGCAGAATCCCCAGCTGGATGTGTCACAGCTGTGCTAGGGCTGGACAAGGCCAGATGTGCTCCCGTGCACGGCTGTTGTTGTGCTGGTTTTTGGGTGGTTTGTGCCTTCTTCGTACAGTTACATATGCGTACATATGGGCACTGACTTAGCACCTCTCTCTCCCTAGGAAGTCCAGGCAAGGTCTGATTACTTTGTTTTTACTGTTTAGCTAAACAAGCCACAACTGACTTTGCTATCTGACAAATGAGGGTTATGGCTTGGCAGAGGAAGCAGAAAGGGACGTTTCAAGAGGCCAACTCCACACCTCTCATGGGCCAGCTGGGCAGGGAGGCACAAGGTTTGAAGAAGTCACAAGCTGAAAAATCTCACACGGATGTTGCATGTCTTGGCAATCTCCAAATCTTTGACGTGCTCGAGATAACATTAAGGATGTGCCCTTTCAAATTATTACTGTTGGATATGGTAGACATTCAGGCATCCGAAAATGCAGCGAGATCAGTGTTTAAAAAGAAAACCTAAAGATTTCTTAACTTTATGCTTTATGAAACATTACAATTCTAATGTTTAACAGCAAAGATCTGCTGGAAAAATAAACTTTAACCAAGTACAAGTTTTACCTATGTTTAACATGTAAATATTAAGTTTCTGGGTCTCTTCAAAGTCTACATACTATCCCCAAGTACAAGTTACTCATTAACTGATTAAGATAAACTGAGTTTTCATTTGCAAATCTGGTCTTTCCAAAATGGAGGAGAGAACGTTTCTCGCTTTGATGGTCTTTTCCTCACTTGTAATATTAGCAGAAACTATTGCTCAAAAGGTATTTGGTCTATTTTTTTTCTAACAATATCTTGTTTTCTCATTTGGTGAGCTGGTGGTATTGCGGTAGCTGGCCAGGTAACTCCTCTGGTAACCACCACCTGTGGAGCCTCAGGTGTATTATGCTGTGATTTCCCAGCTTTGGGTCATTTTAAGGCCTCCTTGTTTGTTTGTGTGGGCTGTTATAGCATAAACGTGGCAGGAGAACATTTGCAGATGTGTGATTGTGCTCTTCCCCAGAGATGTAAAATATCAAATTTGAGGGATCGATGGGTCTCCTTCAGCCACCACATGAGGTTTGGATCTTGATGCTGTGCCGTTACAGCAGGATCAAACTAGGACCATTGCAGTGCCAGGAGGTTTCTGACAGGCGTTTAATAATATATATGGAACAGAAAAGAAGGGACTAGGGAGTTATTTGTACCATCTGGAGGAGCAAACTGTGGTTTGTATCATCAGGGTGCATGTCTTATTTTAAAAATATCAATATTAGAGGAATGGAGAAAGCTTTATGTTTGAAGGTGTTTATTTTTATCATGCCTACTCAGAAAAATGTGAAATGTGACCGAAATGCAGGTGGGTTCCTGGGAAGCAGGGATGGGACTTGTGGCCACTGCAGGGGCGGCTGAGGGCTCTGCACAGGGGTAAGTTTTGCATGGGGCAAGCTCCTCCTGTGCCAGAAGGATGCTCCATGGGCAGTGATGGCCATCATGTGTCTGCACTGCCCCAGTGAGCCACGGCTTGGGGCTCCTCAGTCGTGGCAAAACCTCCCCTCTGAACATGCCACGAGCAGGTTTGAGCATGGCAGAACAGTGAATGTGAGCGGAGGTGCTCGGGGATACTTGGAAAGCCTTTGCGAAGAGGTGCCCCCAGGAGGGACAGTCCCAGCCTGGGCAGCGAGGGCTGCAGGGAGGCATGGGCAGGGAGAGGCACCCGAACTGCCAGGATCAGGAAACTGTTCTCTCAATGAATGTTTTTGGGTTTTATCCTGTTGTCCTGGATCGTCAGTAGGCATCAGGAGATGGAGCCGGCTCTGGCAATGTACAATGAAAAAAAGAAACAGTGACCCGTTACTCACATGGCTGTGGCACCTCTTGCACTGATGCCGGAGCACAAAGCTGTGGGCATAGCTTTGTATTGAATGGCCACATTTAACATGATGAATTTCAGCCAGTGAACCTAACTGAGAAGAGGCCAGTGGATGTTATTAATTAGTGAGCAAAGTACAAGAGATGAATTATCAAAGTAACTGAAGATCAATTAACCATTCAAAAGATATGTGAGGCTGGAAAAGTGATCTACTTTGATACTGAGCTTTTTTATTTTAATAAACTATTGCGAGGCTGCTCATGTCCAGATCAACCCTTCTTAGTGTCACTGATGAAATGGTAGGGCCTTTAAAACAGACATCCCAAATGCAAAAGGAGGGTGTTTACAGAGGCAGGTTCTCCAGGCAATTCCTAGTCCAGTCACCCTGTGGGGTGTTCCCGGGTGGGTGCTCTCCTCCCTCGAGCATTGGGGGCCCTGGAAGCACCAGACCAGGAGAAACACAAGTGCTCAAAGGGCATCCCTGCTTGTGCAACCAGAGAGGGGTTGGAGGCCCATGCGGGGTTTCAAACTTGCTAAACATCGTATGTGGCACAAGACACCAAGCTGAAAAACATGCAGAAAAGTCAACAGCTGGGAGAGCAAATAAAAAGTCATGCAAAAAGCTAGCAGGTCTCTTTCCATGAATCGAGCGCTTAGAGAGGCATCTGATTTTTCTGAGGTTAATCTTGGGCGATGTATTGGGGTGACACAGCAGCTGCTTCAGAGTACCATGGTGAGAGAAGACCACAGAAAAAAGCTCAGCAGAAGCCTTCTGTGGAACGACAACATGCATGTAGCTGCAGATTTTGCGTGAGGCTGTAATAGCAGCTGCAGAGATGTGAATAAGCAGCCAGCCAGTCTGGTCATGAACAATTCTCCCTCCCCAGTTCCGGCCAGACCTTCTAACAGTTCATTCCTTCACCAAACTTTTCCAATAACATCACCCAGGTAAGGACTGCTCAGGAGCAACAACGGAGTGTTTCTGTTTCAGCCTGTTTGTTTGTTTTTTCCAGCATGCTATTGAAATCTACAGTCTCCACGTGGACTGCAAGGTCACATCACGATTTGCTCACACTGTTATCACCAGCAAAATTGTCAACCGAGCTAATGAGTCCAGAGAGGCCACCTTTGAAGTGGAGTTACCCAAGACGGCCTTCATCACCAACTTCTCCATGTAGGACCAGTCCTTACCTGTGGTGTGAAGGAGGCAGCTCTGCGGGGGGGGGTGTGTGTGTGTGTGTGTGTGTGTATTTATCTTTCTTCTCAGAGGGTGCTAAGCAAAAAGCACAAAGAGCCGAGCTCTGGAGGGTCCTGTACAAAATGCTCTGTGGGGCAAAGTAGTAGGCAGCCAAATAGAAAGAAGGTGGCCAGTGCGAAGCTGCCTGCTGTATAGGGTGGGTGGCAAACATACTTGGTGGTGGTGTTTCTCCTGCCCCAGCCTCCCTGGGACCCTGCAAGGAGAGAGGGCTGTGTTGTGGTGGGTCCTGGCACCCTCCTGGACAGGGAGGGATGTGGGAGGCAAACAGCATCCCCTGCTCATGCCTCGAGGCCACAAAGTACAGCATTTCTTTTGTTTCTTTCCCTAGTGCTTTCCTTCTAATATTAATTAATTTTTATGGAAATCAAACAGGTCCATCGATGGTAAAGTATACCCAGGAATAATAAAGGAGAAAGCTTCTGCTCAAAAGGAATATGACACTGCCGTCTCACATGGGCAGAGCGCCGGCCTCGTCAAGTACGTTGCCATTCTGAGTAAGGCTGCTCCAAGTCTCTTCCTCAGCTGCTTCTTTGGCTGGGGGTGGGTTAAACCCTGGAGCCAGCCACCTCTCAGTGGGGATAAATGTGAAAAGCAGCCTTGAGCTCCTGATGGGAGGTATGGGGGAGGTGTGTGTATATATATATATTCACATACATATATGATTCATATCTGGTCCTGCAATGGGCTTCAGTGGGAGGTGTCACTGTTCAGTGTTGCCTGGGACTTGCTGTCACATGGGAGCACATTGCTGGGCTGGGATGATGCTTAGTTGTTGAGTCTGCTTCCCTGCAAGCACGCAGGACTGTGGCACTTGAGCAGACGTCATGCTTTTGGGGTATATTTAATCTGGGCTTCCCATGTATTCAGTCCCAGTTCTGCTTGATCCCAGTCCGAGGCATGCAGAGGTTTCTGCTCCATTTCTCAGCTTGCATGTGGAGCACCCACGGCACACATATAATATGTCACCCACAATGTTAAAAGAAATCTTCTCTTTAATAAGATTTACTACTACTATTTATTTTTTATTTATTCCATGTGGCTCCTTGGCCATTGTTTAGCACAATTCATAAACTTTGGCCACCACACACAAACCTTCCCCACAGGAGGTAAATCTCTGTTCTCCCCCGCAAGAATCACAGGCAGAAAACTGGAGCAGTTTCACGTTTCCGTCAGCATTGCAGCCGCCAGCAAAGTCACTTTTGAGCTGATGTACGAGGAGCTGCTGAAGCGTCAGCTGGGGAAGTTCGAGCTGCTGATCAAGGTCCGACCGAAGCAGCTTGTTAAGCACTTCCAGGTGAGCTGCCCTGGCGAGGGCTGGGCAGGGAGCACCGCGGCATCTTTCAGGCACGGCTGTGTTTCCTCCAAGATGCTGACACCGACTTCTTCTCTGCTGTCAGATTGATGTGCACATCTTTGAGCCTCAAGGCATACGCTTCTTGGAGACAGACAGCACGTTCATGACAAACGAGTTAACTGAGGGGCTCACAAAAGTGCAGAATGAGACCAAGGTAAAGCAGCAGCTGCCAGATGTTCCTGCCAGTGGCAGCTTTAAGTTATGTTGCTTTAAATCTTTTCTTCTGATTGCTTTGCAGGCTCATATTTTATTTAAGCCAACTGTAGATCAACAGAAGATAAATCCTGAACTCGATGAAACCCTCCTCAACGGCGATTTTGTTGTGCGTTATGATGTTAAGAGAGATGTCACTGCAGGTGATATACAGGTAAAAAAGAAATAGAAATAAAAATACTTTCAGATCATAGATACATCTGAATATGAAATGCAATCAGCAAAACAGCAACATTTACTTTGAAAGACCAAGAGTGACAGGAAAAGCTATTTCCATTAATCCAAGGTCAGCAGGAACTTACGGCGATGTTCAGTAAATCCCCAGAGACACCAGACACATTGCAAGAATGGATCATGCATGAAAAACAATCAGTCTTTCAAATTTTGTTTCAATACCAAATCTCTATTGCCACTTTGTAGACATCTTTTTATAATCTGTTTTTATTATTATTTTGGCTGATCTTAGATGTGTTTGCAGCTTCTTGTAAATGAAGCTTAAAGGAATGTGATTTATATAACTATTAAAATTACTGCTTGGTTTTCTTTTTAATTTTTTGTGACAACTGAGGCATAACTAAAGAGAGCAGGAACTTAAAAATATTGATGGAATAATGCATATCCTAGGGAATAAAGTACATTGTTTTCCATACCATTTCACCAATGAAGTATACATGGATGTGCTAAAAGATGGCAGTCACAGTCAATGAGCAAAGATGTGCTTGTAGGCAATAATAAAGAGGTAATATAATATACAGTGATAATACAGATATATTATGCATGTGGCACTGAGGCATGTAATATATTTATTTATTTAAAAACATATAGGAAATACATATATGCTGTTCTTATGTAATTTGCTTTCTATAGATAGTCTCGCTTCCAGCTAGGAAATACATGTTAATAGTTCTTTGATTTGGGTTTATCTAGAAGAACAGAATGCTGAGTATGCACCCCTCCTTCTTCCTATGCCACAATGTTAAAATGCAATATTTATTTAGATGTAACTTTATACATGATTTCACATTCTGTATTTCAGATTGTCAATGGATATTTTGTGCATTACTTTGCACCCCATGAAATGCCAGTGTTTCCCAAAAATGTCATCTTTGTTATAGATCGAAGTGGCTCCATGGCAGGCAGAAAAATTGAACAGGTAACTTACCTCAAAGTACTGGCTGCTGCTTGCATCAGTCACGCACACCAGCCTTTCAAGGAAGTCACTCTGAATTTCACTTTCGAAACACATGCTGGTTTTGTATGCAGCAAATTTTTCAGACATATAGAAATGCTTGAAAATACATATGCACAGATTTAAACTATTAAAAAGCAACATTTTTCTGATATGGCTATTCTCGCAGGTATCGAACATTAAGGCAAAGAGCACTTTTTCTGTCTCTTTCTTTGCATAATATTTTGCTTCTAATTTTTTTCTTTAATGAAGTAATTTGTCTGTTTTACCTTTATTGATGACTGCGTGTGTAGCTTTGCTAGAGAGCAGACAAGTCCGCTACAGCCTTCATAGGTGGTTTTTTTGTCCCTGTAAGTGAATCGGACATTTCTGACATTCTCAACCTGAAAAATGTCATTAGGACTAACTAAGGGCATCTGGCTACATCTTGAATAGTGCTGTAGAGAAACCCAGTTACAACACTGCAATTCCAATCCCATTTCTGGCAGAGAAGCAGAAATACTCAAAGTGATTGTTTTCTCCTTGGAATAGACGAGGGATGCCCTGTTGAAGGTTTTGCAAGACCTCCGGCCAGAAGATCATTTCAGCTTTATCACCTTTAACAACAAAGTGGCAGAGTGGAAGAGCTCTTTGCTGCAAGCCACTGCAGAGAACGTAGCGAGTGCTGCAGGATTCGTGCAAACTCTTTCTGCTAGTGGAGGTAAAAGGCACCACCTGGATGTTTTTAAGCACAAACATGCACCAAATATATTATATTGCTTAGAAAAAAAATCATTATTTTTATTAGTCATATATTGCCACAGAAATCAGCGCTCACAAAGCAAGTAAGTTTTTAATACTTAAGAGTGATGGGTGGGATAGAAAGGCTGGTTCTGGGAGTGGACAGATTGGTGACTATATTATGATATGGATATAGAGAGATGGTTACGTCACACCTATGAACCATACAAGTCACAAAGTTTTGTTTCAGATTTTTATAATGGAGATGGCTGGAAGATTTCACAATAGTACATTTTTTTCTAAAGAAAAAAGGCAATTCACTCAACATTTGACTGCAATTTGCCAGTTGGTTTTTTGTTTGTTTGTTTTTTAATATCAAGGGTCCCCTTGTAAAATAAAATGCATCCAAAGTTATACTCCTGTGTAAGCCACGCTGCAGAAATAAAATAGTCAAAATAAGCATGAAGCATTTCAATTGTTACATCGTTCAGTGTGCTTTATTATTTAGTTATAAGCATGTCTAAAAGGCTACATCTCCTCCTAATGTTATGCTGTTAGTGTTAACGTAGGTTTTCTTATCCCAGGCGCTAACACCAATAAAGCCCACCAGTGCCCAGCTCTTCTCTTTGACTTCTCAAATAAGGCTATTTCAAATAAGGAGCTATTTCTTAAACATAGGCTAACAGATGACAGTGTGTTTATTTAAGCCCTTTTTAATGGCTTTAGACATGTTTGTATTTCCCATGACGTGTGTGGAAAATGCTCCCAAAAGAATATTCCAGCATTGCCATTACAATATAATACACAATAATTAAGCCCGGTAGGCTAAACCCCTAAATCCTCATCTCTCTGAAGGATTACCTCCTGTAGAAAACTTTAAACAACTCTGCAGGGCCTCTGCAGATGAAGTGCACCGATTTCTTCAGATGATTACTCTGTTTAGGTGAGCGATCCCTGCTTTCTCATTATAGGCACAGACATCAATCGTGCCCTGCTGACTGCCGTAAGCGTACTGGATAAATCCGAGAGGCTGCCAGAACGGAGCGTCTCCATGATTATTTTGCTGACAGATGGCCAGCCCACTTCTGGTGAGTAAATAGGTCCTCTATTTCCTTGATTTTTATTTTTTTTTTTAATATTTTACACTTGCACCCCAGATGTTGATAGACATAGTCTGTGTTTCAGGAGAGCTTTGGTGTAAGCAGACTGGGGTATTGCTGGATTCAGGTCTGCCTCAGAGAGAGGACGATTATGAGAGTGCTCTGGCAAGGGCTGTAAGAAGTGATGGCAGAGCCTGCCTGCCCATAGCTACGCATCCTTTAGCTGGGAACTGTTTTGCTAAATACCATTGGCTTCCCAGTTTATTGTTGGGGATACTCCAGGCACAGCTGAAACGTGAAAATAAAATACTTAGAGCCAAAATACAGACATTTTGCATATATTCTGTACAGTCCCATTTGAGAGGTATTGTTTACATTTCTTCACCCTCCTTGCCCCAAACTTGAGATATTTTCAAGGTGCCTCCTGTTTTGTGTTCTTTTCCATGTCTAGATCTTAACTAGTACTCAGCGGTGATAGCACAAACCAGAGGATTGAGCTAGAAATATTGTGTTAAATAAACAGTAACTCCCAATGCAATGCCACAAACATCACTTGTTCTGAACAGGAGTTCATCTAAGTTTTGTGTGGCACCAGCATCTCTCTGAGGCCAGCAGTATTAATTCAGATGTGTGCCCTCTAATAAGATCAGTCTGTCTTTCAGATCATGTCTTTCAGATCATGTCAGCCATACTGCTCTGGGGTTGGTTTATTTGTTTGGGTTTTTTAATAAAATTCAGCTCACGGTGCTGCCTGCTCAGCACAGCCACAGTGAGTCTCCGGCATCCCCGAGCACATTGTACATTCACAAGTGGGCTAGAAATCAGGCCAGAGTGGAGTGCCAGGCAAATACACGTGGTGTTATTGCATACAATGCCTTCCTTGGCAAAGCAGGCTGAAAGGGAAAAATCTGAGCTGCTCCCATGATATTGCTACAGGCAGTGACAGGTCCTGCCTGGAAATGCTGATAGAGAAGCTCTCCATACAGAGCCATCAGCAGCTCTTCAAATGGGATAAGATGATGGTGTGAAAATCTTTTCCCCAGGGGCTGAGAGAGGAGCATGGCTGAGTTAATTTGCAGCTTGTCTGAATTACACCATTAACCAATCTATTCTTCTCTGAATTCACACACATAATTTTTATGGATGGTACTTATCTTCCCAACCTTGATCTAGTGTTTCAATCCCTTGCGCTGTTAACTTGCAGTGTGTGTCCCCTTTGTCCTAAAAACCTCCTCTGGCCCCCCGTCACCTTGTAAAATATTTTGCAGCCATGAGGACATGAGTAGATGTTAATAAAGGTCATTAAGGCGGAGGTTCTGGTACTCCATAAGCAGAGTGGTGCTTTCATCTGCAACTCAATTAACAGAATTCTGTCCCATATATTTTTAATATTTTATTCTGGCTTATTTTTAAAATACTTTAGGCAGAATTTTCCATTATACCTGCTGCTGTCTTTTTGTACCTTAAAAAAAACAAACAAGAGTGTTTTTGTTTCAATTACAGGTGAGAGTAACGTGGAAGTAATTCAAGAAAACATTCAGAAAGCAGTCAATGGCAAATATGCTCTTTTCTGCCTTGGCTTCGGGTTTGATGTCAGTTATAAGTTCCTGGAGAAAATGGCCCTAAGCAATGGGGGAATAGCACGTCGTATATATGAAAATGCGGATGCAGCCTTGCAGCTCCAGGTCAGGACTAAAGAATGTGCCAGAGAAGCCATCTCTCAGCTACAGTTTATGTCTAGTCTTAGCAGCAAACCCACAGATTTTCTGAGATGAAGAGTTGGGTTTGAGTTTATCTGTTAATTTTGGGGAGGGAGGAAGGCAATTTTGAGGTATCTCAGGGGTTGTACCCTAACCATGACTCAAAGCTGAAGTCCTCAAACCAGCTGCATTTGGACAAACCTGGAAACTCACATATTTCTGTGCCTCTGCAGAAAGACAAATTGTCCAGGGGAGGTGATGGTGGGAAAACTTCTGTTCTTGGGTATGATTTCAAACGGCTTGCAGTACCACCATTGGAAGCTGTCTGTTATGGTTTCCCTAAAAATCAGCAGGTAGTTTGAGGCACTTACAGGCAAACTGGCTCTGCAGTACCACCAGCCTGGGTCTTTCCTGTCCGTCTGCAGAGGGGTTATAACTTTTGGGACATTCTGGTTTTTGGGAAGCCACTTCAACCTGTTTTGGCGATGTGCAGAGACTGGATTTGCTTCAGTTCAGAAAAAGAAAGATTAATCCTTAGGATTAGTCGAGTTTAAAAAAATTATATATGAAAAGTGTCTAAAGCTAAACACCTAACTGGGTGGGATGGTGATAATGGGGATGCTGCTTGGGTACTTGAATTACCCTGGGAAATACAGTTTATATGGCATCGCCAGCCTGGCTGGAGAAGATGTGCTGAACCCTGGGAGGAAACATTTTATTTTATTTTTTTTTCCTAGGTTTGCAGCAATCTTACATTGCTGAAGAAAAAGCTTTGCTTCTTTCTTTTTAAGGGGGTTTTTAGACATTCAATGTATTGCTTTGAATTATTTTGCAGTCACTTGTGCACGCTCTCTCTCTTTTCTTTAGGGCTTTTATCAAGAGGTGGCTACCCCAATATTAATGAAAATTGAAATGCAGTATCCAGAAAATGCCGTTGAGGGATTAACCAAGAACAATTTCAGGCTGTTTTTTGAAGGATCTGAAATTATAGTATCTGGAAAAATTAGCAATGAGCTTGATCTTTTGCCAGTAGAAATTAAAGCTCAGTCAGTAAGTGTTTAGTTTTCTAACTGTGAAAAACATATCTCCCTTCTGTCTTTTATGGTGCAATAGGAGACTTTAGGAAGTCTTTTGTGTGCCATATATGTTCTCTACATTTGGGCATACAGCTGTGTTCCCGTTTTAGAAAAATATTTGAGAATTCAAATAATTTTCCTCCCCTGAATTTGCCACAAAAGAAAAACCTTGAAGTATATCCACAAATAAGCAAACAGCAATTTTAATCCTTTCAAGACCATAATATTTTGGTCTTTCAAGCATCTTTAGGAAACTAGTTTGTATTTTTAGAATGAAGACGGAAATCTGAATTAGTTGTCTCAAAAATGTTGAAATAGAACAGTTTCATTACTTCCTTTTTTCAACATTGTTTCAAGTCCAGAAATATATATTCAAAATACATGCTGCTTTGGTAGTTTTTTCCAACGGGAAAGGACAAAATTGAATCACAAAAAGGGCACTTTGATACTGAAAGATGTTCATAATAGTGTGACTATAAAAGAAATCTGGAATTGTTCTTTTGATTGTCAGTTTTCTCCCACTTCAGCATGCTAGTGACTTGACTCTTAAAGAAGAAGCAAATGTCAAAGAGAAGGAGCAAGTATTTCAAAATCAAAGTTACATCTTTGGAAATTTCATAGAGAGACTGTGGGCTTACTTAACCATTCAACAGCTTCTGGAAAAATCGTAAGCTATTTTAATGTTTCATATTACAAATTTCTAAATTCTTCAAACACAAATTCCTTATTCACAAATCATATGATGGGAAAACACAAAGAAACAGAAATATTTCTTCAGATAGTATTAAAGACATAGTATACTGGAAGAATACTAGATTACTGTATGAGGAACATGAGGTGCCTTTCAGTTTATGATAGCACTGTATCATTAAGTGTGTGTGTATATATGTATACACACATATGAAAACATAATATAAAATATTCTTCATGACATTACTATGAAATAGATTTTAGTTGCAATGGATTGTGTTGAGCTGCTGTTACACATCTAGAACTATTGTCTGTAGATAAGTGAATGGCAATAGCTAGTAAAGAGAACAATATGTCCATAAGACATTTCATGGTTCATATATCTATTATTTTTATCTGTTTGAACCATACGTAAACTGCAGTGTTGCAAATAATGAAACTTCTCCATAATTTCAAGCATGTGAACAGCTGAGTTATCCTAATAAGACTACTCACCCTTCAATAATAAAAAATATCTGTTACGACACAGCTAATATGAAAAAGAATCTGAAGACCACCTGCTCATAGTCTCTACACTTCATTTCTTCATCATTAACACAGACTTTAGTATTTCAGCACAAGAAGAGGAGCAGAAAACCCTGGAGGCGCAAGCCTTAGAGCTGTCTCTGCGGTTCAGCTTCGTTACGCCCCTCACCTCAATGGTGGTCACCAAACCCGCTGGCCAGCAGCAGACGGAACTGGCGAACAAACCCACCGAAGCTGGTAAAAGGGGCATTGAACAACCCCCCCCCCCCGAAATATGCTGCTGTTATTGATAATTTGTTGACGACCTCCAGTATAGGCTGATTTTATAGTGATGTGACATGGGAATAAGCCACATCGGAGGCAGGAGCTCAGGGATTAGCTTCCTTTCCAAATAAAACATACAGGATTTTTTTTAAAAGGTGAAGTGGTGAAATGGGCACTACTATTGAAATGGAAAATAATTTGTTTAATTATTAACTAAAAGTAAGTTCACAATTGTTACTCAGCATTCTTGCCATTGCAAAGGGATTCTGCACTTTGTAGCACTGAAGTGGAAAAATAAATGCAGGGGAGGGAAGCACGCCATCGCTAGGAGTCTTGCATGTGCTCTATCTACCTATCCTTTAAGACAAAAAAGCTCATCACCTGATGTCCAACACTCACTTGTCCCAGTTTTCTGGTCTGCACATGGGTAAAGTCATTTAGTGTCAACTGCATGACACTAATCTGTCCTTCTTTCTTGTGTTAGATAATGAGAAGCTCAGCAGTTTTCCAACAGGAGGTAAATGTTTTCTTCTTTTTCAGATGCATATTTCCATAATAATTTCTGAGGGGGGGAGGGGGCAAAAAACCCCCTCATGATCGTTGTTCTAGAGAGGGAAGTATCTGAGATTTGGAAAAATATGTGAAGCAAAACATAAGCAATGACTGCCAAGGTCTGTGTAGGGTTTGGGTGGATAACATGGTCAAAGGGAGAAAATCTTCCGTTCAGAAAGTCTTCAAGGCCAAAGTTGTCTTTACTCGTGAGGAACAGTTGTTCAAGTGAATGGTGCTAATGATGTTTTCTGCTTCTTCCTACCATGTGCGAAGCATCTGCCAAAAAATTAAGCTCAAGATATTTTGGAATGACTTCTGAGGATGATTTAAGTATTTTTTTCTCTCTTTCTGAAAATAATAGATCTGTTTGAATATTAATTTTAAACTTCCAGCATTATTAATCTGATAATCTCAGCTATGATAGCAATGCTTTTATAGGTGAAGAGCCACGATACAATCATGACTAAAATAGATACTCTCTTTTCTTTCTCCAGATGCTTACAGACTGAGGAGTGGATCACCTCCTGGTAAGTGCTCCTCCTTTGTTTTTATTCAGAATAATTTTATAAAGTTCACTTCATAAGTAGGTTCGTAGCAACATTACTTTAATAAATACATTTTGATTGTGGATGCTCACTTGATAAACAATTTAGTTCTTATTATATGTATTTCAGTCCACAGATATTTTATAATGAAGTATAAACTTTTGAAAACAATCTTGGTCCCTTTTCAGAAATAAAAAAAGTATTATACCTCCTGAAAATAAACATGAAAGATCTGGAAAAGCATATATTAGTAAGCTGAAGGAAATGGATGTAAAAACAAATTAAAAAAATTTACCAGTCCTGGGGTTTGCTGTGTGAAGCCTATGTGGGGCACAGCTATCTGCACGATGACAACACCTGTCCTGCATGGAGGACATCCCAGGGCGCTGCAGCAGCAGAGCTCAGCATCACCACCAGCTCCCCTAGAGCAGAGCAGAGGAGGCACTGGCTGCTGCCTGCACAGGATCCGCACATGTGCGCTCGTGGATGTATCCAAAAAAGTCAGTGGGCCATAAGCGAGAGGGATTCCCTGTTTTAAATGCTGGGGAGGGAGATGCAAGGCATGACCTCAAACCAACAAAACATTGGAAAAACCTTTTCTTTCAGGTCGATGGCGCTCTGAGCCCCAGTCTGGCAGCAACAAGAAGCTGTCGTCAGTAGGTAGTTATTCACGGTCGCGTGCGAGAGGAGCTGGGGTGGGCATGCGGGGTTTGGTGCTGCATAGTTGCTGTTGAAAATGCAGCTCTAAGCCCTCCCGCAGCACAGGTTGAGCATGCCGTGGTGGCACGGTCAGTCCTAAGAGAAATAGGCACTGGGCATTGTGCTTTGCTTCCCCATTGGGACATCTTGTTTTAAGCAAAGCTCTCCATAGAAGCCAGTGAAGAACTCTGCTAAAAAGGCTTTTGTCACAGTATTCTTCCTGGTTAATTAGCTGACTTAGAGAAAATGTTTCTTTAAACTCTTCTTACTAATTTGAAGTATTTCAGTTGTCAGGCTAAGAGACAAAATAAGAGCTCAACCTCTTGGTAAGTAATATACTAGTCCCATTTTAATAATTAATGTAACTATAATGTACAGTTTTTCACACGATATTTTTTCTGACTGTATCAATTGGTCTAAGGAAACCCTTTACCTCTTCTTGCAAACCTTAGCAGGTTCTTTCCACACAAGTGAAAAATATCCCTGTATCCCATGAGAAAGCCTCTCTGGCTTGAGGATATAACCACCAGCAGAAAAGTAGTATAACAGATCTTCAGCCTCAGCTTTTTTAAGAACTCATTGTCCTTAATAGACTCTAAGTTTAAAAATCTGTTGTTTTCATTTGTATCAAAATGCTATGTCTGGGTGTACTTTTCAATAATTATTACTGTGTTGATTTTAATCATTCTAATCTATAAAAGCTAAACCTAATATTTTAGGTATAAATTAAGTAATTTTGCTGTGCCTATCCACAGAGCACAGGCTAGGTTTTTTTCTTTGCATGCTAACATTGTTCTTTTGGCTTTTCAGCCAACGAATATCCACAGCTCCTCTTGCAATTACCCAAACAAAATGAAATAATCTGTTTAAATACTGATGGAAAAGCACAGCCTTCTGTCCACCTGCTGTCAGATCCAGAGCAAGGTGAGTGAGCCCAGTTACCCCTGATACCAAGCACAAGGAGAGTCACTTTGGTCTAAGTTGTTTCAGCACCAAAGCTGAAGCAGTTGTATTAAGATCACTTGTACCTTAAAAGCACGTCGCTTTACAAATTGGTGTCAATGTTATTAAAGGACTCACCGTGATGGGGAAGCTCGGGGACAGAATAAATCACTTTGTGCAGTTTGAAATTACCTATGTGAATCCCCCTGCACGAATCCACGTCTCCACGGGTGAGATTGTCCTAAGCCACAATAACGAGAGCTCTCAGCTGCCGTGGACGAAGTCAGCCACCTCCACCATCCAGGGGTAAGAAACGTCTCCCTGTTCTTTCCCAAACTTGAAAATGTGAGTCAGAGCTTTTTGCATCCAGGCCTCCACTTTCACATTTGCTTCAAGTAAATGCTTCCAAGTGTCCTTATCTGGTGAGTAACAATGTGAGCAGAAGCAGGGTACCTTCACAATCCCCCATTTCAAATACAGAGAGAAAAACGGTTTGATTTTCATTCTCCATGCCTGTGTAAGAGAATCAAACAACTGCACCACCAGCCTGCCTTTCTGCTTCGGCATCAGAGGCAGAACGTTTATCTTCCAAAGAAAAGGACCCGCTGCGGCACGTGGCAGCCCCTGTGCCACCACCATGCTGGCTGCCACCAGGCACTTTGTGTTCTCTAACCGCAGAGCGAGTACTGCGAAGTGATGGCTTTGACATTTACTGTCTCTTTTATACATCCGTTGGCTCCACACAGGCTGAAGTTCTCTTTCTCCTCAGTTTTAGCAATAACTCACTTCTAGGCAGCTGCCATTTTTTATGGGAAGGCATAAAGTGTTTGAATAGCTGTCTGTAACTAAATGCCTGCTGTTGGAGAAAGAGTACCGTAAATGTAGACTTCATTTGTCGGACTAATTAGAGCAGGATGCCCCCCTACCCCAAGAAAGAGCTGAATGTAGCTGGAATAAACCTCCGCGAGGGCCTGCTGTTGGTCTGGGGCGGAAAGGACACACAGCACTCCCTCCCTTATAGGCAACTCTACACAATAACAGAAGTTCTAAACCAACTGCTTTCAATTAGTTTTGTAATCCAAACAGAGCCGAGAACGTGCTGGATTTATGCCCCTCTGTAATTCATCATCTGCCAAGTGGAATGATCCTCCCGCTTCAAACTAGCCCCTGAGCCCTTGCAGCCGCGGCACATTGTACACCAGTGCATGTGGGTGTGTGTTTGTCAAACCTCATCTGCAAGGGAGAAAAATGACACTGGATGTTTGTGTTCTGCAAGCCCACACCTGGGCCCGAAATAAAATTAATGGGTTAGAAGAAAGGCATGGTTTGAAAAAACTTGTGAAATATCCACAAAAAAAGTATTTGACTTGTTCATAAAATAGATTGAATTATTTTATCTCATCTATCTTTTTTGTCATTAAAATGGCAAAAAAATATTCTTTTTTACCCATCCAATCATTTCTTGTCATTATGGATAATAAGATGTTTTCATCAGAAAAAAGTTGTTCTCTGTTGGTGTATTTGCATGTAATCTGATAAGGGAAATATCTGATGTGTAGCGTAGAGAGAAAAGATAAGCTGCTTGATATTTTCTACCTTAAAAATAACCACCAACAGATCATGAAAAATGCAATTGCAAAGAGATAAAAGGCAAAAATTAAATTCTTTTCATCAATTAATATGTCAGGTAGTTAAATAAATATTCTGTCTTCATATTCTTCTTGGAAATAACATCATAATTTACTTCCTAGGCTGAGAGTCTCAGTTGAAAAGGAAAGGAGTGTTACAGCATCGTTGTCTGATACAGTCACTGTAAAAGTTTCCTTTGTAAAGTTTCCAGATGGTTTCCTTGGGCTGTATTTCTTGAACACCGACCGTTTCTCTGACAAAGTCAGTGGAATTCTGGGTATGTATCATTACGGATGTATGCAGCAAAGAAGGGTGATCTTGGAACTAAGCTCCTGCAGGGAGAATATGGTGGAGGGTTTTTTCAGCCGCATCATAAACGCTCAATTCAGATTTTATTTCCTTGGGTCCTGACAAGCTCTCATGAGAGTCACTGGGCAGGCACGGCAGCAGGAATGCTATAATTCAGAGGGTTCTGGAGAAACTTTACACTTAATTTCTTATTTCCAGCCATCTAACATCACCTTTTACTGCACAGCAATCCAGCCCCTACTGCATGAAGAGGGGAGGTCTTACCCTGGAAATGGAACATAATGCTCTTCCACTCACCAGTGGTATAATGCTAAATAGACTATTATGGGTTTAGAAAATGTTAAAATGAGACTAAAATAATAGTTGGGCTTAACCTCAACAGTGCTGTGGAATGACATGATTTATGCAGCAAATTCATTTGATGGCAAATAATGGACTATAAATAATGGACATAAAATTGTAAACAATCAGGGTTACAAAATGAAAACCAGCTGGTCCTGAACATCTCAGCTCCAAAAATCCTGATGGGACTAAAGTTGAAGTTGTTTCGAAAACTTTGCAAAGAAAGATGCTGCATATTCTAAAACCGTGAAAAACAAACAAAAAAGCGAAAACCCATCAGAGCAAGACTCACACTGGAGGAGCACGAGGGATAACAGGAGATCACAGCTGAAACATGGAATTCTCTTCACTTACTAAGGGAGCTTCCAAATGTGCTTGTTTGCTTGCTTGCTTTCTGAGGCAGGTGGCTGCTTTCCTGGTGTTAGAGCTGCTGTTTGGGTTAAGTGAACAACAAACTCCGATGGTTTGCATTTTTGAATCATTTGTGTGTCTGTTGCTTAGGTCAATTTTATTCACAAGCACAATTTGAGAATAATTCCAACATCAATCAGAGAGGTGACGAAAGACTCCTAAGCGTGTCAGGATCTGAGCACAAAGTTACCAGGTAACAGATATGGGATAAGGGGGTGTGATGTACAAGCTTTGAGAAGTATTTTGTCAGCTAATATCAGAGATCAACAGAAATTAAACTAAGGGAGTGTTTGTCTGTAAGAATACACCTCTTTGGTGTAAATAATAGGAACCTGTGCTTGAATTTTTCCCTAAGAGCCTGAATTTGTTGCTTGTCAAGTGATCCTACAGGGCTCAGGGCTTCTATTTTGTTGGGAGGGGAACTCGTACCCTGGGGCTACGGTTTGCATAAAAATGCCAAATAAAGTAAGGTTCTGCATGGATAAGGGAGGGGTTTCCTCAGTTGGATTTACCACAAGAAATATTCAACTTCAGTTGCTTTTAGTAAGTGTTTGTGATGTGGCAGAACTGCTGTGGGTGTGCGGCTTCTGCTCACTGTCCCGGTGTGTCCCCATGGCCGCTGCCTCCAGCTCTGGGAGTAGAGAGGTGCCAGCTCTGCCCACGCGCAGTCCCTCTGACTCCTGGTACCAAATATAAGGTCAATCCTGGGCCTGCCCCTTGGTTCTTCTATCATGCATATTTTTGTTGTTTTGGTTTTGTTTCAGGCAATACAAGAAAGATTACAGGCTTGAGTCAACCAGTGATCCTGTTTCCTGCTGGTCAATAGATGTAACTCCCTAGAAAAGAGTATTCTGGGAAAGAAAACTATGCAAACGATGCTCTTCCAAATAGTTTTGATACTTTCATCAAGAAAACCAGACAGTTAAAGCTTTATCTGCTACTGTATCTAAATGTCACAAATACTTTACCTCAAAATAATTACACTTTCAAGATGAGAATGTGCTTGCTTGTTGTTTGTTTTTTTAAAATGGTTGCTAATACTCAGTGTGGTTATGTTGTTGAAGATTTATGTGAATGAACTAAATAAAATTGGCCTTAACAGCTCACAGTTTGATATGGACACACAAGCTTTGGTCTCCGAATAAAAATAAATATTGGCATCACCCAGTCCAACAAACATCTTGTGCGCACAGTAATAGATTTCTACAATATACGCTCTCTACCCAGTTACAAATGATGGTGTTCTTGAAGTGTATGTTTTGTAAAAAGAGTATGAAGTTGAAAGCAGTATTAGTTTACCGTTTCTCTCATTTTTTATTTTATGGAAAAAAGCAGCCTTGCTGAATTAGGGTTCTTTGGAAATGGTTCTGTAACAACGCCCATAGCTGATGAAATGGGCAGTAGGACCATGAGTGGAAGTGGCAGCCCCCGCTGGCTGCAGTCCTGTTCCTTGTTGCAAAGTTTCCGAGGCTCTGCTCTTAAAACATCTGCAAAACAGGCATTGACTTCCTGCAAAAGACAGCACTGCAACCCTGAAATTTAGCAGGTTTTTTTGGCACCATTTCATACAACATTTTGTAAACATTGGCAGATGTTTTACAAATAAGGAAGAACTCAAAACAACATGTGGTGCATGGAGGTGACACTTCAGAGGAATCGTATGCACAGAAGCCTCTGCCCCTGGAATGGAAGTCATAGTTTTGGTCTTCAGGTTTTTTTCACAAATTTTAATTCCAAAGTTATTTTGTCTTTTAGAATTTCAGTTCCTGTGTATCTTTGAAGCTAAAAATATGCCAGCATTGTAGAAGATTTAACAAAAGTTGCTTTCTATCCTGCTAGTAATATATAACTGGGAAAATCTTATTATTTTAAAACAATGTACTGAAAGAGAAGCAATTTCTTGCCTAAGTCAGTAAGATAAAGCAAATTATGTAATCAGAAGCCTGTTTTTTAAAAGAACTGTGTAGACACGATACCAAGACACGTTTGTGTGAATTGCTTGTACTTCTAAGATGCGGATTTGGCTGGACAAATTACATGACAGACAATGTGTAATTTGGAAACTGGACACACCATCTTGCTTGCTTCACCACATCATAAACAGGCTTACCCACTTGAAAAGCAGGAGATTATTTCCATTATAAATGAACTTGGTGTTTGACTTACATGCTGGTGACGCCAGGTTTTATCAGCAGACTTATGCAAGTTAAAAATTCCCTGCTTTGAGTTATGGAGTGTCTACGCGTGGCCTCTTGCACCTGCCTGCTACCTGCGGGAACAGCAAATAGCTCCAAAAGGGGGAGCAGCCAGGCACGGCTGGTGAGTAGCTCTCACCCCATGCCCTCTGCTCTAAGTGAGGCTCAAGCGTGTGCAGACCATTGAGAGCCACTCTTCTAACCCATCTGCTGAAACCTGCAGTGCTGGTGGTTCCCCAAACGCCCCAAGGCAGCCTGATGCCCTTTTAATGCAATTCTTCCTTGCTGCAAAGGAGCAGATCCTGCAAACCTCGATAGATGGGAAAAAAAACCCCCAGATGTTGGCCTTCCTCACAGTAACTTTTTATACAGTTGGGTGTCATTCCCTCCCCGCTTCCTACCACTTCTCTGCAAAGCTGTTCCTATCCTCTGGACTGCATCCAATTTGCTTATGCTGCGTTGAGATGCTGTGCCCAGAGCTGCCAGGGGACCGACTACACCTGCGGCCACCCCCGGCTGATGCAGCCTCTCAGGTCTGCAAAGAACTGCTGTGCCCACAGGGACGTCTGTCTGTTCTGCAGCAGCCCTACGTCGCTGCAGTTACGATGACTCCCAAATCCTTCCCGCGGTGCTGCTTCCCCTCTGCACATGTGCTTTCCACTCCGTAAGTATGTTCCATTTCGCTCTTTCTCACTTGAATTGTGTCTTTATTTGTTGTTGAGCCACTCTTCTCCTTCCTGGCCTTTCCAAGCCCCTAAGTGGGTTCTGATGGGCTTCTGATTTCCTGCGCTCCCTTCCATTGCTCAAGAAGGTGAAGGCAGACACAGCAATGAATTCTGTAATTTCTAATTCCAATGCAGAATACACTGTGTATCTCACGCGCTTCTCTTTTAACCAGCATTGTACCAGTTGGTGGTAGGAGTAAAATTTTTATCTAATGGTAAGCATCTGTCTGCCACTTCTCTCTCCCCCTACTGTCACCTTTAGCTACGTTTGCAGTTTTCTCCTCTGCTGCAGGAATCTTGGAAGAACTGCATATTAAAAAGGGGATTTTTCTTCCGTCTCCACCAGCGTAAGAGGGAGTTTCTCAGGCTGCCACAGAAGCCACACCAAAGCAGACTAGAGCCCCTGAGGTCAACTTCTGATGAGACTCCTGCCACCTCCGGAGATTTGCCTCATCCCACAAATCAAATGGGAACGCTCTGGCTGAGCTCTGCCCAGCATTGCCTGCTGCCTAAACTTTGCCAGCCAGGTAGGTCGAGATCTGCCATCCACTGCTGCGGGTTTTCGTTTGAATGGAGCAAGTGAGTATGGGACTGGCCCTGACGGGCACTCCCACAGCTCCTGTTTCAGGATCCAAAATGGATCATTGCTTTCCTTTATTTCATTCCATCTCATTCATTATCTTCCAATAAAATTCAGAACTATGTAAATTAACCTTACTAGTTTCAATTTTCTGGTCTTCTCTCGCTCCCTCCTGTTTCCCTCCCTCCCTTCCTTGTTTTTCACTAACTTATTACCTTTTGTAGAAACTACTGTTTTATTTCATTGTTTTTGTCTGAATTAAGCAGGCAGAGATAACTAGCTACTGTGACACACCAAGAATTGGTGTTTTTTATTCTACAGAACTTCTGCTTTTAGTAAAGGATTTCATTCCTGGAGAAGGCCTGTCTCTCCCATAAATATAACAGTAAATGTATTTTTCCGCTATTTTTTTTCCTCTTTTGATCTTTTTTCTGGTGTATTTTTGTTCACCTCTACCTTTGTTCTTTCAATTTAATCCATCACATCTTAAGTCATCTCTGTTTTTCCCATGACACTCCTTTTCCCTCAGCTGTGCGTGCATTCTAGTTCCCCACATGCTGACTTTCTCTCCTTGTCGTGTAACAGTAGGGAGATTTTCTACTTTGCCATGTGAGACCACAAGTGCTTTGCTATGGCTGATCTGATTAAAAGAAAACTTGAAGTAAATAAGAAATCTACTTATTTTTTGCTTTGGAACTAATAGCTTACAATTTCTTCCAGTACAAAATGAATATATAAATAAATGGGACACTTCTTTCCCTGAAGTACGTACATAAATTCTGTTATGGGAACAGAGGAAGGAATTTTACTGGAAGATGGTAAGGCTCTTACACAAAAAAGATACTGTCCAAAAGATTGCTACTGTTACTTAAATCTGAGTGCTGTTTGGAACTGTGGTATTTCATTAATTTATAAAGATATGGAGATGCAAAAGTTAAGTTCAAATTAGAATATGAAAATGAAGAAGTCCTGGATGTTAACAGTCACCTCGAGCGATAGCACTGCACCAGCCCTCGGCACTCTACAGACAAGGTGTCGGATGGTTAGAAGTGCTACTGAATTATCCTGAACTACGTGCTGCTCCATCAGCTGGCCTCTCACGCTGAACTTCAAAATGCATCTGGCATCCTGGGTTTGGGAAACCGGAATGAAACATTGCTAGCTGTTGGAATAACAGAACAAGCTATTAAGTATTGATGCTTTTATTGATTTAAAATTGGATAGAATGTTTCTGTTATGTTTTACAAAGTAACATTTTAAGTCAGAATTTGAAAACTAGTAAATTAAGTCAGTAAAATGAGGATATTTTGGGGGATGAGCGGTAATCCGTGCACACAAGCAGAACAGCTGTTTAGCACTTAAGATTTGATCAAATATGTAGTAAAACTCTGAGAATCCATCACATCTTGGCTTTGCCAAACACTGTAAGCTTATGTATTTTTAACACTTAAACACTGAAAAATACTATTCTTTCAGACAAATATTCTGTATACCCATGAATTTGGAGGAAGTTGTAGTTGTTTAAAACAGACTGGAAACAATATAGTCCGTATGAACACCATCTATCAGCCCAGCTCCATTGTTATGAACAAACCAGCAAGGAATGTCAACGCCGTGCTTAGGATCCCTTCTGTAATCCTTCTGCCAGCCCCTGAAAGGGAAAACACAGGCATGGAAGTATCAAAGCAGAAACTGCACTTTGACGAGGTAATCTTTCCTAAGTCTTTGGTAAAGACTTAATTATTTTGTACCTTGTTACTCTAAGCTCGTTGTTTTTAACAATCATCGTGGCATCCGGTTTCTTGGGATCAGACCCAGGATGAATTTCAAGTATGGTGAAGTCAATGGTGTGGAAAAACTGCCCTAAAAATTGAAGCAAAAATAACCATTTCAGGCACGTTGCACATATTAAACCAGAAACAAACCAAACAGAAACCCCAGAGCTTCTACATTCCCATGCTGTTTTCCACGTCCTCTCAGGGCTTTCAATGGATAAGCAAACACCAAATTTCGTGCAAGGCTGAACATACGTCTATGGTATTATTTACTTTTTATAAACCAGAATTCTCTGCATATCATCTGCATGTAAGTTCCAACTTCTGAATGCACAGTAAAATGAGTCTTTTCTAGATATCTTCAAGTTATCCTTGCTTTGTGTCTTGTCTATTCAGTTGTATTTATTACATCGTCTCCAAGTCTTTAGCTTTTTTTTTTAATCACATAATGCATGTGTTGTGCTCTGCAATTTTTGGATGTGACTATGCTCAGAACAAGGCTGACATCTAAGGAATTTTCGCACTCCTGCCAGGATTAGCTTTCACACGCTTTTGCCCTGTCTGGGCTGGTGCTTTGAGTGCTCTCATGAGCACAGATTTTAGACTATTTAGTGAAGTACAGAGGCAAAGTCAAAGATGATGAAAATAGCAATGCGTAAGTCAGTGAACTTGTAATATGGCGTACCCACACGTCACCTGGGCTTTTGCAATTTTCTTCCTACTTACAATTCATACCATAGCAGAATAACTTCTGTGTAGAGAAGTCCTTTAGCCTGAGGAGACTGGAGCAGGAAAGCATAAATAACATTCCATCCTTATTCTGCTCTTTTTCTGTTTTATTACAGCATTTCCCATGATGTATGGACCTAACGTGTGCTACCACTGATACCTTGGCTCACTCTCCTCAGGCCTCAAAGTGTGTACCAAGACTGAGAAGACTAAGTTCATTATTTTCCACAATGAGTAAACTTACTGACCCAAAATGAATGTTTGCTGCCCTTATCTGATTTTGTAAATGAAAACTGGAAGGCAAGGGAAAACGGCTGCAATATCTGTATTTTCCAACAGAGAATGCACACCACCAAACTCACTACACTGGCAGAAAACAAGATTCAATGGGGTCAGAATTTTGATCCCTGAATTACCAACTTCGCTTTTTACTAGAACAAAGAATGTTAGGTAACATGAGGAAAATCTTAGATGATACAAGGCATTCTGTGATTTTAATATATGCTAGAAAAATCAAGATACATCTTATATACCTTAAAAACTTCTTTTCTTACAAGGATGCCTTAACTGAGGTTTGGCAAATTTTGACTGAGCAAATACATGTATTTTCCCAGAGTGCTTGTAATTAGGAGAAAGGTGATGAAGATGAAAAGAGAGATCAAACTATCCAAGAGGATGAAGGAAAAGTGGAGCAAGAAAAACAAAAAATCTGTAGTGGGATTTAGGAAGATAAAGAGGTTTAAAGATGCCAGTGAGCACAATGGATGGTAGTGATTTCAGCAGCAGCAGAGGAATTTAAGAAAAGATAATGCATAAAGTCTGAGCCCAGAATATTTTCTCAGAAATCTTATTACAGCAAATCAATGTCACTTCAGTTTCTTCCACTATCTCAGTTCAGAAAGGCCGAGTACAAGATTGGGTCTACAAATTATATAGCCTCAAGGAAAGACAAGCATGAAAACACTAAATGAAGTCATACCTAATAATCCATGGGTCTGTTCAGACAGTTTATCACTTTCCAATGTATACAGTCCTAGGAAATCTTGGTGGAGAGGATGTTTCTTCCATACTTGGTGCAAAACAATAACAAATGAAGTACCACTGCTCATTTTGAGCACTAGATTTTTTTTCCTGTTAATTATCAAAGTTAAACTGAGGAAGAAAGAAAAACTTGACTTAGGACATTGTGCTTCCCAGACTTAATAGCAATGAGAAGAAACTTGAGAAGAAGAAATATGTTTAACAAACGAACAAACATGGCTTTATAAATTGCTCAGTGTTTTTTAAAATAGCAGTTTTCCTGCCTACTTTGGTCCGTGAGAATCTGTGTGTTCACTGACAGTCCAAGACTCACTAAATCACACAGTAAAAGGCTACCTAGCCTTTAAACTTTTCAGCAAGACGTTTCTACCAAACCTTGTCCTCTAACAGCACAATTAGTCACAGATGGCTTAGTAGATATGTAGATAGAGCACCTCACGCTTGGTAATAAAAATGTTATTGATAAAACCATCGCTTCCTTTGCCTGGATGCTACCTGGCACCTTTCCCTTTTGTTTTTTAGAAAAGACAAGTCCTGAACTGTCTAGGTCAGGGCTAGGATAAAGAAGATTTACTTCTGATTGTGTTAGTGATATCATCAATGTGGTTGTCATAATAAAAAAAAAAATTAGTATGTTGTATGAATAATGGTTTTGCTCTGGTGCTCTTTCTGTTGCAGTGCCATGCTTTGAGAAGGTAGCCATTTTGTTCCAGGCACACAATGAAAATGTAAATGAGGAGGAGGAGCTGCTGCCCATTCTTTTTCTTAAACTTCCCTTTGCACAGGTACAAATGATTCTGTAATAGATAAATCTCACAAAAAAAGATACCTGCTGACAGGGCAAAATATACCTATTCTATAAGTATCCCAATTTCCATTTTTTTTAAATGGAGATTGTTTACAGCACATTATTATGTCTTTGTTTGAAGGATTACACACTATGTCTAAAGTTACTCTTTAAGTATTTGCAAGACACTGTTGCATTAAGCACAACACTAAATCTAGTTCTACCTTAGTCACAGTAATAGAAAATCCTTCACAAAACAGAAAATTCTTCACTTACTTATTCCAAGCAGAGGTATTTATGAATAATCATTCAGCAGTTACATGACAAAATCCTGCAGAATCCAGCAGGACTTGAATCAGTTTCTTTTGTATATTCAGACAACAAATCTTAAAAGTATATTATTGATCAGCACTAAAAAAGTGTAGAAAGTAATACAGGAGCCTGATATTATTTCTGTGAGCCTTACCCTTCTTGTTGCAAGGTGACTGTATCAAGCCAGGTCAAACCTGTTTTTTCATTGCCATTCTGAATTGTGATCCTCTCAGGAGTTACTGTCAGTTTTAAATCCAGATGCTTATTCGCAATGCCAAGTTTTCCAAAATACGTGTTTTGGATCTTTGCATCACTATTTGCTCTCTTATCACCAATGAGTTCTCCGTTGACTGTGATGCCTAACATAAAAAGGAAACATCAAGTATTGTTTTATAGATAGGACCTGATCAACTGATGTCAAGGACTGTCACAGAAATTTAACAACAACTCAAGAAAACAAATATGAGTTGAAAAATAGATCAGAATTACTTGTGCACGTTTCTGCCAAAGTAGAATAAAGCTCTGGGGGCTGTTCTGTGGATTTCCACAGAGACAACAATCACTTTCTTGAGAAAAGTTTAATACTTCCTAGAGCACAAAGAGTCTGTGATGGGCGCACATAGCCTGCGTGACATCGGTCTCTCTTTACCAGGTTTTCCATGAAACGGCAACCTAAGGATTCTTTTATTGCTGTACTACTACTCACTGAGACAAATTATGTCTCTCAACTCTCACAGTGGTTTTCAAACAAAGTTGAAAAGTTCATTTTGCTCCGAGAAGTGAAAACACAGTCACAGTAATGGTACCCTATCACAGCAACAGTAAATCCTAACAACTCTGCTGGGAAAAAAAGCTTACACAGTATTAAAGAGAGAAATAGTCTTTAAACATAAGGCATTTTAAGTATCCTGATTTACTGTATTTTAAAAAATTAAAAGCTCACCTGTAACTGGGTCATTTATTAAATTTAACACAGCACCTGGGTTTTCATTGATATTGAAACAAATAGCATCATCTTTTTGTGGCACTGATATAATGAAGTGTGGATCTCCATCAACTGCAAAGGCAAATCACTAGTATTTGTACAGTGATACACAGGTTCAAAGTGCTGCATGAATGTTTAATGCTATGGCAGTGGAACTGCTGATGCTGGGGACCAGCAGGAACCGGTCCCAGCCCAGCTATATGGCCAGCTTAGTCCCACCCATCCTCCAAAGGAGTGGCGGAGTCCCAAGGAAGCTGCTACCATCTCCCCAAAGTGAACTAAGTTGCTTTTCCCATCATATTTCCCAGGTACGTGGCATATATCCTGTGTCTCTTTTGAGCACTGCAAAATGTGGCACATCGATTGTAGGTTCAGGATGGCCACTTCTAAGTGCTTATCTCTGAGGGCCATGAACGTACTAGTGAGGGCAGGAAGCTCGCTTGAATAGAGAACGGGCAGCTACCAGCACAAAGCCTGACAGTGGGAAGGAGGACTAAGAAAATGACCATATACAATCTCAGTGACTTAATCTTTTAAAAAAAATATTTAGAGATTTTTAAAGTCAATTAAAATGCTAGCCCCTTGGAAATAAAAAATCACTGCTTTTGTGGAAGGGCATTATCTAAGAGAGTCATAAGAATTGTGCGATTTGGTCTTAAATACTCTCTTCTGTTCTCCTAAGCAGACTCTACTCAAATTACTCACCAAGAGTATGCCACGTGGGTTGTGCTGTGAGTAAGTAATGTAGTTGTGGAGCTGCAGAGAGTAAACAGAGAGAAAAAAAAATGAGAAAAATTCACATTAAAATGGAATATTTACACACTATCTGCACTGCAGATGTGAGATGTCAGGAAATTAATATGCTAGGTAAATTGCTAATTCCATCCTAGTTTTTAAAGCATATAGTCCATAGAATGACAGTTTGTGCCCCTTTTGAATCAAGCAAAGCTTCAGGATAAAGACAGATTTCTCTTGTAGCCTAAATTGCTTTGAGGGTTTCCACAAGGCCCAAGTAACGTATCTGTAGGACACAAACGTCTCAGACTTAAGGATTAAGCTGTCTATCAGCAAGTAAATGCAACATCATCCATTGAAAACTTTTGAGATTTTGACATTTGGGTTTTTTTCCAGAATGAATTTAACTCTTTTCAATGAAGACGTGAGAAAACTATAGAGACAGAGATTGAGATAGACTGAGACTAATCTCCAGAGCAAAAACTTAAATTTAACTCTCCCATTTCCAAGACTGCCCACCCAGCAATTTGAAGGGTCAGTTGCTGTCCGGCTCTCTCCTGAATAAAACAGTTTCTTTTTGTATAAGTAACTGAACATATTAATTTAGCCAGAGATGCTGACATTATAGTCCCTTGCTTTATATAATTCCAACAGAGATGCAAATTCAGGTCCATCCTCTGTATTTGGAAAACAGCTTTCAGGAAAAAATGGTGGTTTAATGAACTGGCATTTACTCCTTAAAAGCTATTTAGCCGAAACTTCTTTATCTCGTATTGTTCAATCTTTAAGTGTGTTTTTAGCAGTGAGCAGAATTTGGCAGTATTGTTAAAATACAATTGTAAACCCAGAAAAGGCAGTTTTTATCTCTCTGGTAATTTCAGTTGTCTGAGTCAATTTCCTTTGATAGATGCTGTTTCATTCAGAAACTTAAACTCATGACTTACCCAGCTTAACAGCTGTGACAGCTTGTGCTGTGAATGAAATGAAATGTTATTTCAGAGGCTAGAAAGAATAAAAAAAACAATCTCTCCCACTTCCACCAAAACCGACTCCAAAATTTTGTAATTATGTATACATGTCTAAATATTTAAAAAACTGAGTCAAAACAGACTATTCAGTATTACAACAAAACAAATGTTGAGAACAGACAGCCTTTTCAGCAAAAATGTTACTTCTCCAAAGGCATGAGGTTTGCTCTGTAAGGGGTCGGGACAACCTGTTCGTATCAGATTCCTCTGTGCCATCTTGTTCTAAATTGTACTGCTGGGAGGTCAGTAAGATTTACCCACCTGCCTCCACATTTTTCTAGTCTTTACTCTTTTCACATCTGAAGCTATGGAGGGGTGGCTGAAGACAGGGCTTTGTGCTGAAGAAGCAGCAGTCACAGAATCAGCAAAGACATCTCTGTATGAGAGACTGCTACGCACAGGTATCTGGGAGTCAACAGTGGAAAGCAACTTAGTTGTACTGGGCCTGAATGTTGTGATGGTGGGATGCTGCAATTATCAGAGATAGGAGGAACCACACTGAAAATGGTATTTACAAACTATTCCAGCTGAGAAGTTTTTAATCTATTTATAATACAGTTTTGATTTATTCACCAAGAATTTTATGAAAATATTCCATCCTAGATCGAGTGATGCAGGAAATCCATCTGTAACAAAAATATTAAGTAAATTTAATAAGAAATGTACATACCTTCAGCTGTTACCACAGGCAGGTAAGAAGTAAAAGGAAGAAAAAAGAGAGATTTACAGTTTCAGTTGTATGACTAAACAGGAAGGATTCTGACCCTGTTAAAACATATTCTAAGAAAAAAAAAATTAAAACTCTTTGACAATTGAACCAGGTATCTTCAGTATTTTACAATTCCATTTCTTCCCAATGATACAACTCAGTATCTGTAGATCAAACAGAAATACACTGAAAGTAAAAAGCTGTTATATGCGGCAGCAAAACTGCAATTAGTTATGTATATGGCAAGAGCACTATTAGTAATTGTTTTACTGTTATGCAACTTTCACATTGCAAAACGTTCCTTATTGGTTTTACTCTTTTGTGGTTTTCAAGGCGTTTGCATGATTCTGTTAATACTGACTGAATGATTCAGTAATCCGATTTGTGAATCTAGATTCTAGGGTGTGTGCAAATTATTTTCTTTTCTTATACAGCAGCGGTGTTTTGAGTATTTTCTCCTATTACTGCTCTATACTTTCTATATGCAAAGCAGATTTACTTGGGAAGAGGTTCAGAAAAGGGCCTTTGTACTACAAGTACCTGGAAAGGCAAAGCAAAGAGCTGAAGATCACTCTGAGTGGATGCCACTTCTGTCAGATGTTTGGGTAAGTTTTTCCATCTTACGGAGTCCAGCATAGCGACTTTAAAGTTTACAGCTGTATAATGACTTGAATGTTAAATTAAACATGAAGTGTTCTTATGTCGGTATCCCATTATGATAGGTAAGAAAAATAATGCAAAAACTTTATCAGCAGAATGCCTGACGAATTATTTAGAATTGAAGGGCACTTAGCAATTCATTGTTTTCAGGACTTACTCCAGTTGAAAGGAAAGCCCGCTAACCTCCAGTAAGTGTCTCTGTTATGCTAAATTGCCTTAAGTTACCATGCCAAATTCAGGAGCTGAGAGAGTTTTTCATCTGGAAGCCAGCAGAGAGCCCACACAGAGCCTGGGAGGAACTTTTTGGGGCACTAAGCAAAAGTTTTGGGAAAAAATAATGGATGCAAATCGAAGAGACTGAAAAGCCTCACAAGAGATTTGTCAGACCTATTGAATGTGGCAGAGATGAGGATGGCCCGAACAGCACAGAGATGAGGACAGCGTGGCTTTGGGGTGCACTGAGCGGATAACATTTGTCTTACTTTGCTAAAGAGGAACAGAGTCAGTTTGTTTCGCACAGGTTAAACAAAGAGGCTGAACTCTAGGAAAGTACAGTGTGTTACCGAGCACCAAGTTAATGATTAGCCAAAGTATCAGAGGAGTTGAGAACAAATTGTGCACTTTCAATATAATCGCTTCTCTTTCTGCAATATATATGAATACTGTGTTTTACAGACATAATCTCCATCTTTTAACAACCAGGTGTATCCTGCATGAGAAAGATCTCATGCAAATTTTCCCTTTCTATGTAGAAAGATGTTACCACATCTATCCCTAAGCTGAAGTACATAGAAAAATAAAGGAGAAAGCGATGTGAACGAAACTGAATATAGCTGGATTATTAGATTAGAACTGCTTCTTGGTTTGGGGTTTTTCAACGTAATATTTTATATATTTAGCTTAAAATACACTCATTTTGAATTTATAGTATTTTGCTTGTATGATTTAGTAATGAAGGATGGTTTGATGGAAATGAGCTTTACAATGAAAAGTAATTTTGCATAAACCATATATGTGCAAAGCTTAGAAAGCAGATTTTTCAGATACATGATTAAAACTGTGCCCACACGAAAGCCTTTCTTTAGGGCAACATCAAAGTAACACTTGGCTTCTCAAATACAGTAAAATTGTGAAAATGTCTATACCTTCAATGGGTTTATCAGCAATCCCATCTTGATTGTCATAGTTTTCTGGCTTTGTTACCACCATGGATGTCAGTGGTGTTACAAACTTGTATTTTAGTGAGAGATCCAGAGCTTCGGCTGTAAGATTCTCCTTTTCTTCTCCTGTAGCTGCAATGCTGAATACAGGTAGAAACTCCTAGCATCAATGATTGCTAAATTATTCACCAAACTCAGGATTAAATATTTTTCTTTAAAATGAAGTAATTTCTCTGCAGCTAATTTATGAATAAGGAATATTTGTTACAGTCTAAGAGCACTTCCGATTCCACTGGATATCCAAGAAAAAGGCACAACTGTGCTTTGTATGTGCAATAATTTAAAATTGTTTAATTTGTAACCTGAAACAGGAATACTGAGGTTGAGGAGGAGAATAGGTTGGGGGATTTTCCTTACTGTTCTTAATGCTTTCCCATTGCCACCTCAGTGTGATGTGAATTTCAGCACCCGTCAGATGGCTTAACAGGTTCATGGAAGATGTTATTCTAGATATAATTACCGTTTTTCCAGAAGTTGTTCAATAGTGAGGTAAGCCCAGAGCCTTTCAATGTAATCTCCAAATATGTATTCTTGTTCTTGCAAAGCTTCAGCTGTTTGCTCAGCATCTTGTTGTGTAGTATATGACAAAGCATCCTTAGCCTGTTAGGAATAAGGAAAATTCTCTGTATCATATGCAGCCAGGGACTTCCAGAACCTCCCAAAATCAAGACCTTCACATCTGAAAATCTTATTAAATTGAAAAGCAGTCTGGTCCTACAGAGAACTTGTCCAGGAAATTGTCAGTGTTGTATGAGGATCTTTGTTCCATTGCTTCTCTGAAGGTCAGTAGTGTACGCTATAGGACATAACACAGTTTCCAAATTCACATGGCATTTTTGTTCATTAGAATTTGGCTACTCAGGATTTAAAGAACTTTGACTATGACACCAATTTCATATAGGAACATGCTGAAGCAGATCTGCTGGATAACTTACTAATAATACATTATTTGTATTTGAAATATACCTAATTGTATATAATATATTTAATACACCACAGTGCATGTGGCATATATGCAGTTCACAGTATTTATGGTAACATGATCTATAATATGTTTGTGTGGTGTTTATTCAATATTAGGGGCAAACAATTTTACAGAATCTAGATCATTTGGTTCATATTAGACTTCTATTTTAAGAGGACGATGTTTCAAATATTCAGCTGGCTTATCTATCAGTTTTCTTCACCCAGTGAAGACTATAGTGTCTTTGAACACCGAACATTTGGCTCCTGAAAGAACCAGGTAGGATATTTACAGACTCAACTAAAAAAATAAAATAAAATAAATTTATTTGTTAGCAAAGCTAATGCAGTCACACTGCACAAAGCTGTTGACCCCAGTATACCTGACTGAGTTACACAAGTAACTTTCAGTTTTAAAAGCAATGACTTTGGCGCATTTAGTTTCTTACATATGCAGTAACACATCCTGTCGCTGAGGTAAAGAAACACCAGTAAATATTTTAAGTATTGCCAGCTTTGAACATTCAGACATTTTGCATGCCTTACTTCAGTCAAAGAAATCCATACTTACGCCTTCACCTCTCACATCTACAGTCAAACTGTTTTGGTTGTTGTCTATAAAGCGCCCAGCCACCACAATCTCTGACCCATCATAGAAATGCTTAAAACTGTTTTTAGTTAGGTCTGATATTTCATTTTCTGGGTAGTTTAACTCCACATCCGTGAGCATGGGATTTGACACCTCACCATAAAACCCCTACAGGATTTAAAAAAAAAAAAAAAAAAAAAGGAAAACATTTAACTATCATTGTTTCTTTAATTCATAGGAAGACCTGTACCCAGAAACATCCTCCTATTTCAGCAATGAAAACTAAAAGTGTATTTTAGCAGAAATATTTAAATATTCAGTATAATCTCAGAGTACAAGGCCTAAAAATCTACAAATAATGGAAATGAGAAAGGACATACACACTCCTCAGTCTCACTAAGAGAGCAGAAAAATATCTGAGAACAACATGCTGTGGATGATGAGTTCCATCAATGTTCATCAAGAGGGATCCCAAGCTTCCCCCCATTTGACAGAAATGAGTTTCTAGATCTATTCCCTGCAGAGACTGAAATGACAACATAAGCCAAAGGAGACTAGGAATTTGATTTTGGCAGAGCTTGCAATGAAATCTAGTATTTAAATTCTTTGGTGAATTTTTCAAATGGCTGCTATTGGAATGCAAGAAGTAAAAAAAGAGCAGCTCTGCACTGCCTATACCTGTTCTCATGCCTTATATGACTACAAAACGCTTCAGAAGTACGGTACGATACTCCTGCTTGCAGTAAGCTCTTAAAGACAGAATATCTAGAGCCTTTATGCTCTGTCATCCTTCTCTTCCCTTGACATGACATTAACTACATGATCTGTGAGGTATGGGAGATATAACGACTGCAGCAATTTTGCTGCACACCGAAGTGTCCTTCAGAACCATGACTTGTGTCACCCTATGCCAAGTTTTGAACCCTCTTCTGTAGCCCGCAGTATCTCCCTTTTACTGTCCTTCCACTTCCTGCTTATGTAAGGGAAGGGGAAAATTAAATGCAACTAATATTCTGATTACAGCAGACTCTTTAGTATCTCAGTACAAGACCACACTTTGGGATTTTGATTACTTCAAAATAAGAATGTCTGTATAGTCATCTGAATTCATGTATCATTTAAGTGGTGATTACTGTACCTGAAGCTGTAAAGCTGCATCAGAGTCAGGATAAATCCGACGTGCCAATCCTTTATTCTCCAGCGCCATCTTCTCCAAGAAGCTGTAGTCAACACCATAGCCAAAACCCAGATTGTATAAGGGATATTTTCCTTCAATGGCTTTTTTTACATGCTCCTGAATGTCCTGAGTATTTGATATGCCTGCATCAAACCAGAAAAACGTTGCGTTTTCTTCATAAATCAGTAAAATTATCACAAAATGAAATGTGCCTAGTTATGGTTGGATTTCTTAGGAGGCATTATCAAAAACTTGCTTTACTAGTATGATGCTGGTATAGTAGCATTTAAATCATGAAAACATCCAGAAGTCAAAGATGGAGGCCAATTTTAACTGAGCATTTTTTTGTTAGTTAATTCACTCTATTATTCCATCCAACACAAACTTACCTACATTTGGTTGGCCATCTGTTAACATGATAATTATAGAAGCGCTTCTCTTGGGCACAAGGTTTCCTTCATGAGCAGCATTCAGCATATCAATTCCCCTCATTACACCACCATGTAAATTTGTCACTGCAAGGTAGAGACAGAAGTTTGATTTCAGCACAGTCAAAATAAAGGCCCGTTTTTCACTGGAATCTGTCAAGAGCTCATTACAGTATGAAAATGAAATATTTGGGTTTGCAAGCAGGGGGATGTTTAGACAGAAAAGTATCTGGACTTTGGAAACATAAGGAAAAATAGATGTCATGCTGAATAAATTTCAACTTTGGGAGTCTCTCAGCAGTAATTAGAAAAAAAAAAAAGCTGTGGCATTGTGTTCACAGACTGAATTGATAAATTAACTTACGCAACGACCTATTGGTAAGTCCAGTAAAGTACTTAACTGCCTGCAGTGTCAATGCTCCGAACAAACTTCCTTGCTTCATCCAAATTCTCAGGAGTGGCCTTGATTAATGTTTCTTTCCAGGTGTGTACTTCACTACCAAACAGGATGAAATTGAAGAAGTCATCATCTTTAATGTCATCTAAGATTTTTAGAAGTGCCTGTCTCGTCTGTAAGACAAAGAAATTTAAATGCATGGTTCAATATTTAAGAAAACAGGTACTTACAGTTTTTACAGGATTAATCTCTCAGCATTTGGGTATTTTTACCTTTTACACAGTATGTCACGCAAAAATTCTGAGCTTGTTCTGCCCTTGCCAGTCCCTGCGTCTATTTCAGAGCAACTCTAGTGAAGTCAGCCAGTTGCAATTACATCTAGTGACTCTTTGTAACTGAGAGGAAAATCAGGTCTCACGTCATGCATCGTAGCTTACACTGAGGTAAGCTGGCATGGCAAATTGAAAGTGATGGGAAATGGGTAGCTACAGGTTGGTGGAGAAGCTCATATGGAAGCAAGCGTGGCTATTTTGATGCAGCACCAAAACCTTAAAATTCTGAGCATTAGCTTAAAATGAGCTGTCCCAACTAATAAAGACCTGCCCCTTCCCCGAGGAGACAGAATGAACAACATAGATAATGCACATAATACTGTATGCGCATTTTACTTTTGAAACTGTCCAGTATATGTGACAGAACTCTCTGGAAATGTTGATATTGAGAGTTTTCAAATGATAACATTTATAAGTAGTAAGTATAGCCTGAATGTATAGAATTTTATTCTACAGTATTGCCTAAAATTAATACTTATAGTACTGAGCATAAAACTACTTGGTATAGCTTAAGCAGCACATATGTACTATAAGCCAGCATGTCCCTTCCATCATAAGAGGCTTTTCCATTGGGACGCTATAGTAAATGTAATAAATTACCTGTTCTATTTCTCTTCCAGACATTGAGCCACTAATATCTATTACAAAAATAACATTCTTGGGCAACTTTGGAAGATTTGTTGGTGCAAAGAAGTGTACAAAGTAGCCATTGACAATCTGAAAAATAAAAGGTTAAAAAAAAAAAAAGCTTTTGTATATTATAAAGATAAAATGGATAAAAAAGAAATTACTTTTGTTTAGTCTCTAGCCTCTGAGTGAACTAATAGACTTTAATGGCCCCAACCAGTCTCAGCTCTGCTCATGAGCCTAAGAGCTTCATTTAAGCACAAGGCTGAGCTTTTAATCCCTGCTCGAGCTACACTGTAAGAATACCTGTCTCCAGCTGTGTCACAGCCATACCTGCTCCTGTCCACGGACTCCACTGATCTGGATCCCACCCTGCAGACTGATTTCCCACCTTGACCTTGGGCTGCCTCATCACCACAAACTTGCCTGATGACCTGGACTCTCAGCTGACTCTGACTACAATCTCTGGGTCTGCCATGCTCAGGTACTGTAGGGAGTGGGCTCGTGGCTGGGGAAGGCCCTGTGCCATCGCACTCAGCTCCCTGTCCTTTAGGGAGTAGCTGGCCCTCACTGCACCTTTACCATGCAAGCTAAGCTGTTCAACAGTTCAAAATTTCCAGCTGTCAGATTTACCTGCAAATTATCTGGAGTTGTTCTCTTCACATCATACCTTACAGTAAAATCCCCATCCAAGACAGACTGTGAGCAGGTTGCACAGGTTCGCTGCTGATCAAGAGTGGGCTTGAAAGAGATAAGTCCCTGAAAAGAAAAGCCTTCATTAGAGCCTTAATAGCTGAAAATTTTCTACAGAACATAAAGTTTGCATTTTTGTAAAACTAGTATATTTATATACACAGACATGAGAATAACCTGTTTTACCATGTTAGGTATTAGTTTGTATCCATATGTATTTATATATTTATTGATGGATAACTGATATGCGAAGGCTGCTATCTAGAACTTGCTTCATATGTTTACTTCCCCACCTTCCTTGGTTCAGCCCTCTGCTCTGAATGGGACCTTTGATCAGGCTGTTGGGCAGTCTACGTCTTAGGAATTCTACCACCTCCATACATGAGAAAACTGTTACTGACTCAGTTCTTCTGTAAGAAAAAGTCTTACTGGTACGCAGGTTTCCAACTACTGCTGTGGGACAAGGCCTACTAGTTTGGGTACAGTACCCTGCTAACAGCTACGTGGCTTCTGAACTGTGTGGAGGTGGTCTTCAACTTGCTAGCTTGGAATTCAGAGCTCATTTGCACAGACAAGCCTTCACTGCATTTTTCTCTATTTTTTTCTCCCTCTCACCTCCATTGCTAGCACTGATGTTATCATTTCAGAATTATAACCATAATAAATAAATTATGGAATGCAGTAGTCATTGTACCTTTTTATCTGTGAAAGTTTTTTGAATGATATTTTGTAGATCATTGGTGATGAATGTTCCTTCTGCTTCCAGCTCAGTGATACCCTGGGGCTCAAAGATATTTACTTCAATCTGAAATATTAATTGAAAATTCATTGTCATTGATTACCCCACAACACATCAACTCAGCCATTTACAAGAGGATCAGCAGGCAACTATGGATGTAAAAGAGGGATTTTTTGTAAAAGCAAAAGAAATTTACTTTTGTAATTCATAATAGCAGTCCAAATTCACACTTCTGTGAACACACCATCAGTGAAACAGGCCTTTTTGTACATAGAATTTAAAAATAAAGCTAGAAACAAATAAACCTTAATAGAAATGTAACTTGTTTGAAAGCTAGATATTGGAACTTTGTAAAATGTTAATAAATAGTCAAGTCCTTCAAAAATATAACCCAGCCATTAGCTGTGAGTTGTGCCCAACTTTGACCTATATTTCAGCATGCCTTCTATCGTAGTGTGTTTAAAATAATGCTGCATAAACTCTTATACATGCCAAGTTTTGTAATGACTTTTACACAGCATTTTCTGGGCACACAAAGGAGAAATATTTTGCCTTAGAGCTGGTATTAGCAAGGCAGTTAGGAGTGACCAAAGATAAGTTTTGGCACACAAAAGCCACAGTATTCTAGAATGTGATATATATATCACTGTAATTTAAGACGATATAGTTTCATGGTGGTGTGAGAAAGGTGTAGTTTATGCTATAAAGACATTCATAAAAGCTATTAGTCTTCTGTTTTACCCCAAGGCATCATAATGGCTTTTCAAGGTTTCCATATATAATTTCTTCTGGAGGGTTAGTAGCTGAGCCAATTTGTCAGGCTTACAAATAAAAATCTGCACTAAAGCACACTGGATTACCCACGTGATTCATTAGAAATGTTATCATGGGCCTTTAGCACACCTATGAACCAATGGGAATAACCATGGTACTCCACTTTCAACAAATGTACAGAATTTCATCATCTCTTAAGTTACAGTATCCAATTTGATAGTTTGCCATTTACCTCAAAATCTTTGACAAGCTGCTTCGGTTTTACTTTGATGAACATCTCGTATTTTCCAAACTGTCGCTTCAGCAGTTCCTCATATGTGAGTTCAAAGGTGACTTTACTGGCTGCTTCAATGTTCACTGAGACAGTGAATTTTTCTGTTTTTCTTCCTGAAGCTCTGTATTTAAGTGGGTAAGAAAAAGAATATCTTTATCCTCTTTCACAATATTTATTGTTTGGGTTGGTGGAGTATGACTTTCAAAAAGGAGTAAAACAAAGATGGGAATTTTGATCTATTGCTAAAATTATACTCAAACTGTAGAATTTATTCGAGTTTCCTAGTGAGCTTAATTCCAGGAACAGGTCATACAAAGGCAATAAAAGTTGCACAAACAGTCTTTCCACAATTGCAGATATTGCCTGTGTAGTCAGAAGTTGTATTTTCTTTTTATAATTTACACTACAAGAATTCTAACTTAATGATTGTTCTTTGGTCCTGTAAAAAACAAACTTCAGAAATATGCCAGACCAAGGTATTTCCAATCTCACAATTTGCTACAGGATGATGGTGTGGAAGCCACACAAGACATCATTCTTACTTGACAAGACCAGCAGTCTGTCCCTTTGAAACAGCCTTCTCATATTGCTTTTTTGCAACTTCTTTTTCCTTTATAGTTCCAGGATAAGTGACACCATCAATTGTCCTGCGGATGAAAAAGTCTTAGTTTAGCTGAATGGTTTGCACCGATACATGAAAAGTTACTATAGGCAATTCTATGTTCATTGATTGGTTTGCTAAAAAGCACTTTCAGGAATCTGATATTGCCAAGATTTGAGCACTTTCACTGAAGTTAGTCTTCTCAGTGAATTTAGCTAGAATGAAGAGTTCTGTACTTCATATCTTAAGAGAATCTAAACCAATTTTTGCTCTGAAAATGAATTAGATCAAAATTGGGCTGATAGCAACACTACTTACGCCTGCCATATTCCTACACTTCAGCAGCTTGACCATCTCATCTCATCTCATCTAATGGCAAGCCGACTCTCTGTCCAAATGTAGCAGTCTACAGCTGAACATTTCATCCTTAGACTCCTTACACCATTAAACAGATATTTCTCATACGAGATTCATCTCATCCTATAATAAAAGGTCTAGCATGCATTAAGAATAGTTTTGCCCTAAAAGCTACTGTTTCTTTTAACTGACAATAAAACAGGCATAGTGTGATTAGCACAGACAGATGTGCTTAAACTGAATTAAACCTCATAATGGTGTGAGAATTGCATATTATTGCAACAAAAGATACAAATGTAAAGGAAAAATTCTATTTCCTGCCTTTCATTCAAATACGATTTTAAAATGAAGAGATAAATTAAGCTATAATGCCATGAGGGAAATTAAATAATGGAACTTTTCTGGTTTGATAACACCAGAGTAAGTAGTATTTCTGAAAAGGTGAATGGATCTCCAGAGAAGACTCCCTGTTCCCTAAGGTCCATGAAGATGAATAGAAATAATTGAAAATTAGTCATCGTTTCTATAGATGTACCAATGTTTGCCTTTCTCCAAGTATCTTGCATGTTAAGTTAACAGTACCAGAAAATTACCCAGGAGGCATTTAGAAATCTATCAAATGGCAAAGTAAAAATGAATATTTGTGTTCGGTTTCTCCCAGTTGCATTTACACAGGTTTTCAGTCTTCTCTCACAATATTGTAAAGATTACACACATGCTGAAGTTGGTAATGAAGGCTGTCTTAGGGAGTTCAACATCAAAGAAGACTTCTTTGTGCACATTTCCACGATTGACAGCTTGACTGGTGATGACATTGTGGGCAAATCGGGAAGTTATTTTACTATCAATTTTCATGCTGGAGATTTCTATCCCATTGACAACCTGTAGATTGAAAAATAAAATAAAATTAAAAAAAGAGCTAGCTGTTACATTGATGTCTGTGTTAATCAGCCATAATCGTATTTTTAAAAAGAAATCGTGGCAGGACATTCTATCACTCCAAAGCAAACCAGGAATGACCTTATTACAAGAACTGGAGCACAGCTGCGTTTCCTTGGATAGCTATCACACTGCCATCACCATGTTATTCCATGCATTATAACTATAGCCTCTTTAACAAAATACCACCACAGCAAAGACATTGCCATTATAAGAATTGGAGCTTTTTTCACTACTGAGACTGTGACTTTTGTTTATGGTTAGTCAAAGAGCACAACTTAGTGCTGCCTCTCTCTATTAGTGACTAATTATCAGCTGAGTGGATGACTCCTACAGCAGGGATATAAGTAGACATCTTGTTTAAAAATAGACCTAGACAATTCCAGATGGCTCCATATTCCATTTTATGTTATTCTCCATTTCCTCACAACTGGGCAATACTTATTTTCTTTGAGTGCTCAGGTATAAGGTTGCTATATGAAAGCATAGGTAACAACAGATGTGATGCCTTAGGCAACTCAGTAACAACAAGGTCTGCATCTTGCAGCAAAACCAGCACGGAAAAGAACTTTGGAGTTTTTATGGTGGGCCTGATCTCTGGCTGGTTGATTAAGAAGGTCCCCAATCAAAGCATTTAAGCATTGCTGAAGTGAAGTCCAGGTGCCAAGTGGAATCAGCCCCAGAGATGAGGTCTCTCGCCTTCCTTAAAAGTAACTACAACATAAAATAAAACCAGCAGAGAATGGATGTCTGTTAGAGATACAGAGGTGACTTTAAACAACTTTGCTATTTATTCAAATACAACAAAGTTAAAAATAATTTGTTCATTCTCTTTCCTTCTCCAGGAGTTTCCATCAGACCTTGGAAAGGAACTGCCAAAAACAAGCAACTCTGGGCTACTCCCCTCGTCAAACACATTTAAAAATATCATTCGCTCTGTCTCAACTCACAGAAACATGCTGTAAGAATATTCTTGTCACTATAAATCTTTCTCACTAGCCTGGACAAAACCAAGCCTTACTCACCAAGTCATTATCAGCATTTCGCTTCTGTAAAGAGAAAAACAGGGGAAAAAAACATTACTAAGGTAGAAAAGCTGCATTTAGAAATAAATCACTCAGCACCTATGTAGTTCTCTTCTGCTTCCAAGTCAAAAGAAGTTGTCCAGGATAAGGAAGGTTTGAGAAAGGTCCTCCTTAGTAAACTGAAGTAAATTTGAGGGAAGAGCAATTAAGGCATCTGAGGCAGGTATAATTAATTTGTTTACAGCATTCCCAGTTCTGGTGAATCTTTTGGTTTTCATTTGATGTTAGTGCACCTTAGATACCGTGGGTTTGAAAGATAAGTTAGACTTTGAATGTTGCTGATTTTGTATTTTGCTCAAGTGACACAAGAAGTTGTTATCTTCTTTTAGCTGAAAAACAATAATGGATCACCTGAGAGATGAGGGGAGAGTGAGAGGAAAAGAGGTTCGAATGCTTAGTGCCATTTATATTTAAATGTCATTGAGACTAAAGAATACATTAAAATCTGCTTAATATGGCTTCCTTGAGTATAGGTTGGCTGTGTGGTGACATCAAAGTAAAAACAGAGTATCTTGTCCTGAGAGTGACATCTTTTTCTTGGGAATTCCTGGTTCTGGGTCCTGTGGTATATATTTTGTCTTTTCAAACTAATTTTCCTTAGGAAAAAAAAAAAAAAAAGGGTTTCTATGAAAGCACAAAAAACCAGTCTGCACTTTTTTTTTCCAGTCACATACACATCCAAACTATCAGACAGACCCATCCTTACACTCTTTCAGACTTACTCCTAAATTTTTCCTGTTTCACCCCAATAGTCTCTCCTTCTAACATAAATAGGTAAGATGGTAATTCAGCAGGCTTACAAAGAGGAGAGGCAGTCACCATGAAAGGCTGCATGGAAATAAAAAAAAGCTGTTAGAACACTTTTTTTGCCATATTTGCTCCCACAGTAGGTGCAAATATTAGAACCTCTACAAAAATACCATGTACTCTCTTCTGAAAGAGAGAACATGCTTCAAACATGCTTACTGAATCACGTTAAAATAACAGCTTGTATAACTCAATTCCCGTAAGCTCAGCTGCAAATACCTTATCTCTTTTGGCTCCAACAGCCTCATGGGTCACATTTTGTGCAAGCACGTTCACCTGCTCCTCCAAATAGAGGAGTAAAGACACAATAAAGTATCAAGTCCGATACAAATCAGATACAGGTACATTTAAGGCTTTTGTTACCTTTCACAGTTAGGATTTTTACAGATTAGAAACTGAGGCACAGAGACTTACTTTTTGTTTATTTTGGAGTATTTTTCAAGACACTATATTAAATCTATGGTAATGCAAGGTTTTTGGTGGGGAGGTTTCTCAACTTCTGTAAGACTCTGGCCAAAAAGTCTGTGTACATTTCTCAAGGTTCATCTCTCAAACTGTTATTGCCATACAGGTGATTTCTGTGTGTATGCCTCTCCTGTTTCATAAACCTATGTGGACTTTTTTTAATGCCTGTGTAAAGTATGCACCAATTCAAATCTGTCCTTTCCAAAACTGAAATTATCTTTTCTATTTCTATACTGTTATTATGGCTAATCATTTCGCTTTACAAAACACAAACAACGGAGGTACGGACCCTGGGAAATGAAAAGCTGGAAATCACTGAAATGTCATTTTGTTTGGCACAAACTTTTCCTTGTATTGGAATTACCTAACAGTTTAAGAATACAAAAAAACTACAAAAAATGCATTCTTTAGTTACAAATTCTGCAGTTCTGACTACTGCCTCGTAAATTTAAAGATACTTTACCTGCATTTAATTTTTACAGAATTGCTGTTGCGTACTTTCTTTATCAGAATTATGAGTTCTACAGTAGTTTTGAAAGACTTCTGATTCTATAATTATTTTGAGGCATACTCTGCTAGCGTCATTGAAAAGGAAAATACAGAAAAATTTCTCAGTGAAAGGTATTAGTCACTTTGTACTTCAGCTGATCTTCAATGGAGATATTCAAACCCAGTTGGACATTGTCCTGAGCTACCTGGTCCAGCTGACCCCGATTTGCACACGGAAGTGGATTAGGTAACTCTGTGATTTTGTGATTTTTTTTTTATTCTTAATGATTCACTTGGATGTAGCTAGAGACCTCACTAACATCCAAGGTCACTTTAAGCTAGTGGGTAGAAAGTGATAGTGTCCCATTAAAAAATGTGTTATGCAATTCTAGACCAAGCTGAGATTTTAATATCCTCTACCTTGTGTAATTACAGTTACTTGATCAAATGTTTCTATAGTATTTCCACATATTTACCAGTTGCACCAATTATTAGAATTTTTTTCAGTTGTGCAACAGTAACAAATTCTGCTTTGTTTAATGCTGTTTTGCTGTGGCAACAGCAAAGAATACAGGTGCAAAAATCTATAGAAATTGGAGAGGAAGAGCAGAGGGGAAAAGAAATTTGAACTCCTAAGAAAACAGGGAGGGAAAAGAAGGCTCCCATGACACTACTTCCTGAAAGACACCCTGATTTTACAGCTTGGGAAACTAAAACACAGCATGACTAAAAGATTCAGCAAAGACTGTACAGTTAACCTGAAGTGACCTCTGGGAGCCCATACTACTGAATGAGATATTTGCATACATCCCTAAGTATTACATAGCGAAAATAAGGCATGAAACTTATTTCCAAATTTACAGCAACATTAAAGATTTCATCATCCCAAGTGATGCTAATTCAATATCCCTGAGAAGAGACCATAATGCAGCTAAACTATGAAAACTAAACTTCCTTATGAGCTATGTAGGAGTCTCACTGCTGCCAAAATGAGAGGGCCATAAAAGGAAGGCCGTATCATTGCTACTTGTGCTTTGAGTGCTTTCAATATGTAGTTCTATGGGTAATTTTTAATCTAGAAAAACTTTCCCACCATTAGTAGCTGCATGCATAGGAACAAAGTGTACAAGTGCACAATCTCTGATTCGGATTTTTATTCAATTTTCAGCAGAATTAGGTCTGCCAATTGTGTTTATCTGACTATGGCTTTAAAAGCAGCTTTGAGAGCTTGAAGGTCATCAGCCACACAGACTTCCAGCCATGCTTCATCACTCCTCACTGGCATACTTCTTGCTCAAAGGAGCTAAGACATGGATGGGGACTCAGACCTTCACACAGGATAGCAATCTACTCCATTTCAATAAAATTACATTTGCATAAAGTATATAACAAAACTGGGAGAATCAACTGACTTTTCTTTAGTGTTCTGTGTGTTCGGATGGAGCATTGCAAAGAGCTTTGGCTTTTTTCCATTTAGAAAGGCTTTAGCATTGCAAGACATACAGAGAACAACAGGCAGTACGGTAATCAGGAGGAAAAAGCTACATTATATCTGGACTACATAATGGTTAAATAATAAGAATCCATGGCATCTCCAATTTGCAGCAATAAATCTCAAGCTGATTTGTAAAAGTTAGATCTCTTATTATCCTGACTTTCAAAGAAAAAGTCTTGGTAAAGGCTAGAACCTAATCAACAGAAATTGACTGTAAATTGCTTTGTCCTGTTCTACCCACTAACCTCCAATGCTCCCTAAAGAGATTTGTCCTCTGTAACTTTTCATAGCATGTAACCACTGAGAGAGAGGAAAATAATGTATTCAAGTGAGGAGTAGTAGCCGGCAACTTAACTCAAGAAAATTAGGCAGAACATAAGGAAGCACTGTCTTAGAGATCTAGTCTAAAACAGAATGGCGCCTTTGAGGGACAGAAATATATTTCATGCTATGCTAACATGCACATCTTTTGAGGAAAAATCCTACTATGCCACTTTGATAGTGGACATATTTATCTGGATGCCATGTTACATCTCTTTTTTCTGCTTCCTCAAGGCGTCTTTTGATTGATATTTTGCATTGCTTTACAGATGATAAAATCAGTTCCCTGTCAGCACTGATTGTTTTACACATTTAAATATAAGACCACTAAAACATTTTAGCATTATGTGGTGATGACAGGAAAAACAGAGGAAAGTGGTGCTTTTAAAAAGAGAGATAGGGGAGCTTCGTCAGACCTGATACAAAACTGAGGCTGATTAGAGCTAAACTAGTCTGAGTCCCAAGTCTGATCTTGTGTTCACTGGTAGTAGAGAACACAAAGCTCCTGGTGCCAGCGCTGTATGAACTCTCTGATAAATGCTGATAAATGGCAGGAGGTTCATCTATAAATAATGGGAGCACGATACATGGCTGATTACTTACCTTGACGTTTCGGATATGGGTTACCAAAAAGTCTGATGATGCAAAGGCAGGAATCAACAATAAAATACAAAGCAATAGATGGTTTTCCATTTTGGAAAAAAGTAAGGTTCCAACCTGAACGATATGCATAAATATATAATGCTTTGTTTACTGAGTGTTAATAAATAACCCAGCGTGAAAAGTGGGATTAAACATTAGGCATTTGGGAAAAATCAAATACTGAATTTTGAATTTGCATAATCTGCAGAATATTGTTACAAAATACTGTTACAAAATGTACAGAATATTTCAGCAATGTCTCTTCTATGTAGTATCTCCAGGCAGAAACTCAACAGCCATTTCTGTACAGGCAACTGAGAGTGAGCTCCAGACTCACCTCTTTTCCAAACGAAAACCATCCCCTTTCTGATACCTTCTTAAGGCTGTCCCTGGCTCAAATTTATTGCAGCCATAACAGAGCTTTTAGTCTCTTAAACCCATTTATTCTCCTCTTCAAAAACAACCTCCTGTAATCCTGCATATCACTCAGATACCCAATTTAGGTATCATTATCTGACACATGTCCTGACTGGTACAGAAACTTCCTGTTACATGCTTTCCTGTCCATCTTCATAGCTGAAACCCAGACCCAAGCTCCCAGGGTCTTGCATGTTGCACAATCAATACCCATTCAGCCTGCTGCTGCAAGGCCCACTTTCTTTATTTGTTATCTTGACAGCATTAATTCTCTATCTTTTTAACTGCTTTCATCTCCTCCGTTGCATGAAACACAAACTTTGAGAACTGGGAGTTAAATGCTGAGTGGTAATAAAATACTCAAGTTTACAGAATTTAGGGTATTTTTTTTCCTGCAGTCAGCTCTCTGAGGCACGCAGCCATGAGAGGGACACAGGATAGGTCCAGGAGCTCCTTTTCAACCAGTCTGGAGCTTTTAAACTAATTTTCTGCCCCATCCAAAGGTGGCAGGATGGCTGCGTAGAGCAGCTGTGCTCTGCCAGGCCTCCCCAGCCACCTCACGACCCATGGCGCATGCAGGGTGGTGGGCCTTGTTGGGGTGCTCTGGGGTATTGCGGCACATCTGCCCGTTTGGCTGCACCGCGTCCCTCTCCCTTCCCTTCCCTTCCCTTCCCTGGGTCTCAGCACACGGGTCTCATGGAGCACCACGCCAAGGACCCTCGCCACACGCTGTTTTTGAGGGGACGGCTTTGTTTGTCGGGCCGTAACAAGAGGGGAAGCCAGCCTCGCTAGACTGCTTGTCGCCGCTTCACACCTCCCTCAGCCTCCCTGCCCACTCTTAACATGGCCGCCTCACCCGCTTCCAAAATGGCCGCCACAGCGCCGCGAAGCGCTCGCACCATAGAGACGTACGGCGGTCCGCTCTGCACGCCGCTACGGCGTACTCTATGGCAGCGGCGGCCGCGCTGATCTCTATGGCAGCGGCGGCCGCGCTGCAGGGCAGGGGAGTCCCGGGGGCGCCGGCCGCCAGGCACTGACCGGGCCCGGGCGGCGGGAGGATGCCCCTGGCTGCCTACTGCTTCCTCCGAGCTGTGGGGAAGGGCAGCTACGGGGAGGTGAGCCTGGTGCGGCACCAGGAGGACAGCAAGCAGGTAGCGAGGGGCTGGTCGCAGCGGGGCACGGCTGCGGCCGGGGCTGGCGTGAGGGGAATGGCCGGGGCCTGCTGTGGGGGTGCCGCTGGGGCCGTGGCCTGCTTGGGAGTGCTGCCTGTGGCCACCCCTTGGCCTGTGGCCCTGACAGCCCTGGGCACGACCAGGGCTCTGGCCTGGTGTCGGGGTGCAGCTGTGGCCATGACCTGCTGTTGAGGTGTGACTGCCACCACATGAGCTGGGCTTGCCTGTCGAGATATTCCTGTTTTTCTCCTTTGTGTATGAAGAGTTTTATTAAAGATGTGGAGAAGACTCTTCTCCCCCCCCCCCCCCGCTTTTAATCTCAACCCCCACTAACCCCCCCCTTCCCAAATCGTCACTTTTTTGCTTTTTCTTTTTCCTCCATTTAAATAAAAATGCTTATTGTTTTTTAAAAATGTATACTGCCTTGTTTTGGGGAGGAAAACCTAGCTTTGGTAGTCCTTTGGGTGACAGGAAAATACAGCCCACTCCTTCTAGTGTGAAGCAGAAAAGGCTGCTCTTGGCTTGTTACTGCTTGTGTAGTCTCTCTGAGATACATGCACGAGTGGTGGAGATAACAATGATAGCAAGGATGGAAAAAATGGCCTTTGGCGTTGGCTTTCACTGGCATCAACTCTGCTGGAAGAAGACGGGCTTTGTGTTTGCTATATCGACTGTGGCAGAGCCTGGCAAAGTTTTGGTATTGTCAGAGTTGAAGTGCAAGCAGTTTTTTCTTTGCCTTTTTGTTGGAAAATTGAAATAATCTGTCTTGCCTGGCCAAAGCAGATGTGTTTGATAGGAAATGCAAGAGGATAAAGAAATGGGGATGGAGAACATCCACAGAGCCGTACTGCAGAAACCTTAGGGGTGAGCCTTATGCCCAGGATTTGACTAGAGATGATGGGAGAAGCGTTTGTGCCCAGTGGTGATCAGAGGGTGCATCCTTTCCGGATGAAGGCCTGAAAGAGGCTGTAATCCAAAGGTGAATCCCTGGGTTGGGTAGCAGCACTGGCAGCGCTTGTTCCCTCCAGGCCACTCTGGTGCATAGTCCAATGTCCGCAAAGAGTTGCTAACCTCGTGGTCCTAAAAGTAAACAGTGCATTGAGGTGACTTTCAACTGTATGTGGGTCCTTGGATTTCAGCTCTTTGTCGTGCTGCTGATCATTAACATTGGCAAGAGCCTTGCTTCCTTATCGTTGTTATTTTATCTTAAATATTTAATACATTTTACTGTCTCTTATCTTTTGCCAACTTTTATAGACTTTCTTCTGTAGCAGGATGATTGGGATTTTTTGTTGTGGCTTTGGCGTAGTGCTACATGTCCTGTGAAAGAAATTATATTTTATGTAAGTGTATTTGCTGTTAACTGTATGCTGGGTTTTTTTTGTGGAGAAGGTCAAGTGGCTTCAAATGTTTAAGAAAAAAAAAGTCCAATTTGTACACAACTTGGTATCAAATAAGGCAGAAGAGCATTGCAATAGACTTCATGGGAATCTAGCCAGGATAACATGCTCATTAAACCAAATATAACCAATGCGAGGTTTAAAGTTAGGCTATATGCATGCTTTTTGTACTTCGGTAGTATATCATCTAAAGACAGATGCTGATATAAAGCTAAAAGCTTTTGGTTTCTACACCCAAAGGCACAGTTGTAGTTGACTTGTCAAATAGAACACAGTACTCACAGCATTTCTATTTTATTTTAAACTTTGATGATGATGTACAGAATTAGGGTTTTTATATTCTTCTTGGGAGCATCGTCACAGGTTATAAGAATTGAGGCGCTTGTCTAATATCCAGCAGACTTCTGAAACACAAAATCACGAGGTAATGCTGATTTCTGCATAATTGGTTCCCTTGATATACAGCGGGCAGTCTTCCTCAACACTAATTAAATGTGCTGGACTAAATTAATAGGGCCAGCCTGGGAATTAGACACCCTAAGCAATTGCCAAGGACACTGAAATACGAGTAAGTAAAATTTTTTTTTAGATGTTTCGGTTTAAAAGCTCTCAGGTAAGAGTGGGTCAGGTGTATACTGTGGCATGATTGTTCCATGGAAAGCTGATGCCCTAAAAGTGATTAGCACAAAATTTACACCAGGAAGGGGGCCAGGTCAGAACTAAATATTGGTGCTATGTATGATGAATGCATGCTATGGATTTTATTGCCTCATGTTCAGCTTCAGTTGTATTTTTGCTAAAACCTGAAATTCCTTAGAAGTACATTTGACATAGTACATATTAGGGAAGTAAATAACAGCTTTCATACGTAGTTTTAAAAGATTCTAAGCCCATCTTAATACAGAATAAAAGAAATTTAGGAATCAGCGTAAGACTTTTTGGTTCTTTCAGTATGACCAAGATTCTCTACTTCCCTGTGTTCATTTCTTCTTGAATAAGTTTAAGCCTGCATATGCAGAAGCTCATAAATGCAACAGATAGTTTTAAGAAAAGTGAATTACATCTGTTTTCAGGTTTTTGAGAAAGCAAGTAGAGATGCACATTGGAAAACTACTATATTTCTTTTTCTGATAGAAGCTTTTTTCTTATTCTCTCATGCTTCGCTGTTTTGTAGACTTTTTGTACAAAACAGTCCGAAGTCATTTCTGCCTTGGGGGTCTTCTGCCAGTAACAAGTTTTTTAAGAAAACAGTGAGCAGGCCTGAAAAGCTCAGCAGCATTACTTCCTGCGTTCAGAAATTCAGCTCTGTTAGGTATTTCTTGTGAGTATAACAGTGGGGATTTTGTAATCTAAGTCTTGAAACTGAGATTTTAACAGCATTTTTGGTCTTCAAATCTAGGATCTATGTTCACCAAAGTTGTGCTGTTATTTCTTGAGTTTCTCTCTATTAAAAAAGAACATATGTTTCATTTCTGAAGAAATGAAAGGAAAAGTCTACTTTTCCTTAATATAAAATGAAAGGAGTTGGATTTGGTTTTCTAGCAGAGAGAGCAAAATAATTCTAGCTAGATGACTTTTATCCTAGACATCCATTGTCATTTTTTGCCTATGACTGCATACTCTCCTTAATGTTATTATATTTTTAAAGTTTCTATTGAAATGGCCTGTTTTGAGAGTAACTGTGATGCACAAACTGGTATTTCAGGCTTAAGAGATGAATGATAGACACATGTTTAAAATGAGAGGGGGGTAGGAAGGGAAGATAAATCTGAACATTAGTCAAGAGAAAGCAAAACGCTACAAAATTCCTGTGCAGACTTTTATTCAGGTAGATGAATAAATAACCACACCTGTTCCATTTTTATGGTGTAATGGTAGAAATTATGTATGACTGCTAGACAAATTGAAGTTTCCATATAGAACAATGTGTGGAGATTTCAAATACTGTATTTCCTTTAGATTTGGGGAATTCCCTAGGGCTTCTGCATAGTTACTTTCATCTCTCATGATATACCTTGCAATTTCTTTTACAGTATGTCATCAAAAAGTTAAATCTTAAAAATGCTTCCAACCGAGAGAGAAAAGCAGCAGAACAAGAGGCACAGTTGTTATCCCAGTTGAAACACCCGAACATAGTCACCTACAGAGAATCCTGGCAGGGGGAAGATGGCCTATTATATATTGTTATGGGCTTCTGCGAGGGAGGAGATCTGTATCACAAACTTAAAGAGCAAAAGGGCAAACTTTTGCCTGAGCATCAGGTGGTGGAGTGGTTTGTCCAGATTGCCATGGCACTGCAGGTAAAATATAGTATAACTTTGTCACCTTCAGATATAAATTGAATTTTGGCTCTTCCTGCGTTCAAAATTTCTACAGTTACACTGCAGTCTGAATTCCAGTTTGGCTGGATTAGCATCTAAATACAGTGGTTATTACTACGTTAAAAATGTTCACAGGTCATTACAGTCAAATTAACTATTTTAGGTAAGAAATTGCTATTTTATGTCTACGCCTCTGTATCACAGTAGACAGTGGTAACCTCCAGGGTGTTGGCAATTCTAGTTTGAAATGCTTCTCTGGTTTGAAAGTTTAGATTAAATTTACAAAATGTAGTTTAAAAAAAAAGCAGATTATTTTAGAAGCATTTTGTGTTCTATGGTTCTGCTGGTGTTTTTAATGGTACACTTAGACTACTGATTCATAATTTCTATTAAATCTTATCTCACTCTGTTGAAATTTAGTAATTGGAGGTTATCAAACTTTAAAGACAATTGTTATAGTAATAAAGACCAGATATAAATGTTAAGACTAAGAAAGAAGAAATTGGACAGAAAATTCTATCTATCTTAAAGTTGCCTGTTGTGATCAGATATAGGCAAGTCTACAGTACTGCTTGTTCTTGTTTATTATAAGACTAATTTTCTTCCCTCTTCATACAAAGCCATGCTGTATTTTCCACTGAAATTTTCTACTTAAGACTAAGAAATGATTGTCAAGAAACGGAGGCAGCAGAAAGCGAGTTAAAGTCTGAGTCTTAACTTTAGATTTTTATTTCCTTTTTTCTGCTGGCTTCTTAGAGCCACACAGGGAGATTTCAGTAAAGCTGAGCCAAGTTTTGGGTCTGTGCCTATATCAGTCATTCTTAATGTTAATTCACTAATACTGTCTTCAGCAGGGGCACTCCTGATTTTCATAGTGATGTATGTGTCTTTTCTGTGTTTGTATTTTCCCTCTTTGACTTGTGTAATATGATTTTATTTTTCAGAGTAGAAGAACCAATGAAGAGTTACTTAACTCTATTTATATGTTCTTTTCCCCCAGTATTTACATGAAAAGCACATTCTGCACAGAGATCTTAAAACTCAAAATGTTTTTCTGACACGAACAAATATAATCAAAGTGGGTGACCTGGGAATAGCCAGAGTGTTGGAAAACCAATACGACATGGCCAGCACTCTCATAGGCACACCGTACTACATGAGCCCTGAACTTTTTTCTAACAAACCCTATAACTACAAGGTAGAGTATGTTAATGCAAATGTTGTTTCTACTTTGTTAGGCAACTTATTTTGTTTGTCTGAGAACTTTACAGTCTTATCTATTGTTTTTAATTTCTTATCGCTTCCAACTCTTTTTAATGTCCCCAAAGACCAAACAAAAAAAAAAAGGGAGAGAGATTTGCAGGGACCTTTGTTTCTGGAACTGTATTTGCTGCAGTAGGTGGGAATTCACAGCGTGTGATGAGTTATCACAGCTGAGGTGTTCAGCTGGCTGCCTGTATCTATTGCAGCATGCCAATGTAAACAAAAATATCAGTCTATGTTAGCTGCATTTTCTAAATTTATTATGTAACAGGTAGGAAACTTTACACTTAAGAGTCTGTATTAGACATAAGAGCAGCATTAAAAAAAGAAATTTTAAGTAGAGAGAGAAGCAGTGTTGCTGTGAATTTAAACTATAATAAAATAAAGCAAACATACTCTTGCTGCAAGCCACACGCACCATAAATAGGAGTGTCTACAGTGAGCAAGAGCTGAGGGGAAACTGTTCTTCCAATGAAAAATGAAAAGATTTTCATTTGCCAGTTAGATCCAATGTTGTACTTGAAAAGAAAACAAATAAAACCCCCTACAAATGGCAACTTTTTACACTTTTCTTAAAAACCTAGTGGTATTTGGAAAAAATAATTTAGTTGATCAAAATTAAAAACAAAAGAGTGAGACTGAAGCCAAAAGTTTGCAATGGAGTTTGATCTAATAATTAGTTGACTGTCATTGAAGGCCTCTGAAAACAGGTAACTAAGTTCGGAGATAAAATTTCTACAATTAATACAAAGTTCCCAAAACTTTTTTCTTTTTTTCCTTTTTTTCAGTCTGATATTTGGGCATTAGGCTGTTGTGTTTATGAAATGGCTACACTGAAACATGCCTTTAATGCTAAAGACATGAACTCTTTGGTTTACCGAATTATAGAAGGAAAGGTAAAACTTCTAAGATTTATTTTATCTGTGCTTGGATTTTCTGTCTAGAACTTGAGATAACCTTTTCCAAACAGAAATATTGCATGGACTTAAAAATATTTTGCAGGTTATGACTGGTATTTCATGGCAGTATATGATATAATATCAGACCCAGGAAGTTACTAATTTGTAGATGTTGCTAGAGCTTCTTTTTACTTTTTTTTGTGTAACTAGTATAATGATTAATTTTCAAAGTTCTGAGATAGCTTTCTTACTTTGCTTCTGGTTTAAAAATTGTGCAAAGAAATAAATCACTATTCATGTGATGCCACTTTCCTGTTAGGTAAGACTAGCTTATTTAAGTGTCTTACTTGTTTTGGCATATAATGAAGTTAACATGGATTTATTTTATGTAAGTATTTATGCCTATACATTGAACTTTAACTGCTGATATTAATAAAAAATAGGAGAAATTCTTAGACAAAACACTTAGAATTTCTGTATTTCTCTTTCATGGGTTGTTAAGCACTTGGGTAACTTTCAGAATATGAACGATGGGGCTATTTTTTATGCAAAGTACCTAGCTGAATATAATAATCTGGCAGTAGCCCATATTGACAAATATGTTGAATAATATCAGACTTCCCTTTTGTTTTACAGCTGCCACCCATGCCAAAGGATTACAGCCCACAATTGGTAGAAATAATACGAACTATGCTCAGCAAAAAACCTGAGGAAAGACCTAGTGTGAAGAGCATACTACGACAGCCATATATCAAGCACCAAATTTCGTTGTTTTTGGAAGCCACGAAGGCGTAAGATACTTTCATTTGAGTGATTCTATGCAAAATATTCACATTACTCTGGTATCTGTTTTACAGCTTTTCCTGTTTTTTATAGCAGGATAAAATTAGTTCTGTGGTGTGCAGTTCCAAAGCATATGAACATATGAGTTGCTTTAGATTCTTTGAGAAATATAGTAGGAGGGAATTAGAATGGAAACTAGTTTTTTGGGCAAATGCAGACTAAAACTGTGCAATGGTTAGAATTGCACAGCTTATTCAGAGAGTTTAAAAAAAAAAAGTAGCACCACTATTTTCAAGGAAGTGATACGAAATATACATCTTTCCATATGGTTCTTTGAGGCCATTTATCAGCTAAGAGTTATAAAACCAAATTCTTTTTGATATTCACTCATATAACTATTTTTCTTTGTCAAGCTTAGTTATTTTACTGCTTCCATATAGGGCTGATCCTTGGTACTATGCTGAACAAGTGTACATTGCCGACAGAGTCTGAAGGGTGTGTTTAAGCTCCTTGTGTAGAGATGAAAATGAGTATGTTGTGCACAGTCTGTTGAAAAAGCCCAGTATCTTATACTCTCTGTATTTAAGCTGTTTAGTGGAGTGGATTTTTTTAATTAGTATAATATGAAGAAATATCTTAAGGTCTTCTTGCTGGTGACTGAATGAGCAACTTCTATTTTCTTTACAGGAAAGCGGCCAGAAGTCATAAGAAAACAGTGAATTCTAAACCTAAAGAGCCTTGTTCTTTGGTCCCAGTGAAGAATGAATCTCATAGCAGGAATGTTAGGCACCAAAACCACTCCTTTGATCAAGCCAGGAAATATAAAGTTGTGAGAGAGATAGATATATATATGTATTTTTTTTTTTTTTAAATAATGCACGTTTTCTAGACAAAAAAACAGCGTTTTATAAGAAATGCCTTGAGCATTCATGACAACATAGATCTGACTCCTAGCAATGTGTAAAATTCATATTAAGGAAGGAATTGTGTTTAGGCAAGAGTGGAACTAAATAGCTGTCACTAGGTCAATTACTCATGGAGTATTTGAGGTCAAATATCAAATATTTGATGACAAGTGGTAATCATTTTGAAATACATATTTTTGACTGGAAAGACTAATTATAATTACAAAGAAATTGTTCATTGTTGGAATTCTTTCTAGTGTTTAGAAAAATCTTTTGTAATGGTTAATCTTGTGCATGTTTTTTATATTCTGTAATGAATCTGCTATTGTGGGTTTAAGCTTTCAGTGCTGAAATACTGTGTGTATATGGTGTAGTACATCTTAAAAACTGTTGGTGCTTTTTGCCTCCTCCCGAAAGGAAGAGCCAAGGGAGTACAACTTTTCTTTCATGGTCCTGGTGAAAAGTAGGTGTGCTACGTGTGTATAAAGCAATACCTGAAATATGTCATTTGCAAATACAGTCTGAATCTCTTTACAAACGTGGGTTGTGGCTTTTTTGAGGCTCTTAATCTGTAATTGATCATAATTTCATTGCAATTTATGTAGTCTGGTATGTTAATGATTTTCCTTAGGTGCTTAGAGTATTCTTTCATATGTGCATAATACCCAAAAGGTAATTAATTTTTTCATGTTCCTTTTAATTCTAGACTGAAGAAGATTGTGTCCTCAAATACAAAGCCACCAAATTTTGTCCCTCAGAGAAACCATCTGTTGAGTTGGAAAGAAAACGAAGCAGTAATGATTTGAACAACCTGGGAGACTCCTTAGCTACAGTTAGTGGAGTGAATATTGATATCTTACCATCTGAAAGGATGAAGTATGGAAGTGAGAAGTGTGGCAGTGAGCATATTCCAGAGAATAATAAAGCAAAGTATTTAAATGTTCCAGGGAATTCTAAAGTAACATCCAGTAGCCCACCAATTAAGGAAGATGGACTGCAGCAAAGAGCAAAGCAAGCTTTTAAAGCTGAAAATGTTGAGTCTAAGCAGTCTTCTCTTGATGCTGTAGAAGAAGATGGTGACACTTTGAAACTCCTGCAGCCTGTATCAAAAGACCAAAAGCAAACTGACCTGGTAATGCGTTTATGCTTACTTGAAACAGACTTTGAAATAGATCTTACTAATGGCCAGCTCTTAAAATTTAGAGAGCTGCTGCACATGTTTTTCTGTCAAAGTAGGATGCTGCTAATGCACTTACTGAGATGCTTAAGTGGTTAGGAGCCTTGGCTTCAGATTTGCAAAGGCAATGTTGTAAAGTAGTTTTAGGTTTGCATCTAGTTGATGGAAATTCTGTTTTTACTGGGAACAACAATTTTCTTTCCCAGTTGATAAGAGCGATGGTAAGAATAGTTTTGGAACTTTTGTTCTATGTTTTAAATAGGCCTGGCTAATGTCAAGTTGGTCCTGATTTAGATGAGGGGCTAATAGGTGATGATTGTCTTTTCATTGCATTTTGGTCCGCTATGAGATTTTCATATACACTTTTCTGATGAGAAATCATTATCTATTGTAGAGCTTGGATTCTACTGAAAAGCTGCTAGCTCCATTTGTTCCTGTTGTAATTCAAGTAAGTGTCCTTCTTTGAAGGTTTAGTAGCTTAAAAACTCTGGTACAGCAGGTATTTTTTCTGTCTATCAAGTAAGAGTTTATTGTAGTTGTAACTGTGATATGTTAAGGTGGATGTAGTCCAAATAGTGAAGTGGCCTGTGTTTTGATTTTTTTTTTTAAAAGTGTGTATGTGTGTAAATCTACAGTCTACATTTTTAAAAAATATTTTTACTTATTAGGATGATGTCTGTCATGGAGCTTCAGGAGATGCTCAGGAAAAAATTACCTCCCACTTGCAGCCTCATAGTTCTGTCAGTGAACCCTCTCTTTCACGGCAGCGACGGCAGAAGAAAAGAGAACTGGCTGAAGTCTCTTCAGAGAAGGTGCAGATACTTGTAAAATAATTCTCCTCTTTCCTTTGACTCCCGCATTTTTTACTCTTAAAAAATGGGACCTTTTTTTTAAAAAAGGGTAGGGGGTTTTTATACTGTTCTTGTTTCATGTGTATCTGTATAACTTCATTGGTAACAAAATGCAGAACACTCAAGATAGCCTTCAGAAGCAGTCTGTGTAAATCTTTGAAAATCTCAATAACCCTCACAAGTGTGAGGTGGGTGTGCCAGATGGGCACAAGGAAACAGAGGGAACTGTGGGCTTTGCCTTTGCTGTGCTACAGTCTTTCTAGCAATTTCCATCAGGACTTCTCACTGTTTGTGAGTACAAAATATACAGCAGTACTTTTCCTGACTGTTGTGGATAACGCTGTTTGTAATGGGTAGTAGATGACTAGTACTTAAGCTCAGGGCAGCCGTTACATGTGTCTCTGTTCTGATGAGTACAAACTCTAGGAAGAAAATCTTGGCCCTTATGCATGCACATAAGATAGGGCTTCTGTCAGTGCTTCCACACTGAGCAGAGATTCCTTTAGGGAAAGGCACCAGCCATACTAGAATAGAGAAGAGGGTGATTGGTTTTCAGTATGATATCCTGTTTTACTTGTGGGTTTTTCTGTTTGAGGGTGGGGACAGTTGTTGCAAAGGCATTGGCTGAAAAATAGTCTAGGAGGAGGGGGACAAGATGTAGGGATGGAGAGAAGGGAAGTGGATGCAAGCAGAGGTGTAGAGAGAGAGGGATGAAGTTGGGAGATGTGAAGAGGTTACAGTAGGATCCAAAACCTCTGGCATCCAGACTTACTATGCAAGAATGTCTTCTAGATTGCAAAGTACTTTTAACTTTTGATGAAAAAAGGTGTAAATTCTTGCTCACTTCTCTTTCAAGTTCAGAGCAGTTGCTCCTCGGCCTTTACCTTTTCTTTCTGATGTGAACACAAAGACAGCACAGAGGTGTGCAGAGCAGCATGGTGCTGAAGCCTCTGAATCAGTAAATAGTACCAAAACAAGTCAAGTTGCCGTTTCAAAGGTTAGTGCTGAATACTATGTTACCTTATTTTTGTCTCTTGTTCCTTCTGGCACTTTGTTCTCTGAATGTTACGCACAGTAAAGAAATGCATAGTAGCTTCCTACCTAATGGAAGTCTTGTCAAGCACCTGGTCAATCAGATGAAAAGCTGCCTTGCTGAACCAGGGAGGTCAGAATCTCCTTTTCCAGAGTGCATGTTAGTCTTATTGACCAAGTCTCATTGACCAAGACTTTATTATTTTGTAATAAATAATATTTGTAATAAATAATAAGCACTTGTTAGATGATCAAACGGTCTAATAGCTCTCTTTTCCATGTCAGTTGAAAAGGATTTTTTGCTTTATAGGTGATTAGATAACAAAAGCTGTTGTGACAATTGCTAACTAATATCAAATTAACTTCTTTTGAAGGAGCGGCCCTTGTCAGCAAGAGAACGAAGGAGGCTAAAACAGTCTCAGGAGGAGATGTTTCCCTCTGGTAATTTTTATGTCTGCATGTTAACATTCTATGTGTAAGTAGGCTGATAACTTCTCTGTGAAGAAATTCTAACTTTCTGTCTTCTTTACTAACACCTTCAGAAAGATGCACTAAGGGTCTAGTGAAATACACACATCTTAACAGAAATTTTTATTTTTCTGCTTCTTATTCAGTTCAGTTGTGTTTAGTGGTGACAACTTGTCTTTGAAATGTACATGAAGCACAGAATATACACCTTTCAGATAGAAGCTTCAGTGTTTTCTCTTAGCAGAATACCTACCTGCCTGTCTTCTGCCAGGTGATAGACGACTTCTTGCATGAGCATGAAACTAGTTCAAAACACATGCAGCTAAGTTATAAATATTGTAAAAATGTTATCCTTCCAGTGATTCCAGCAAGACGAACATCAAATAGTGCAGTAGTTGAAGCAAAATCACATACGGAAAATCATGTTAAAGGTGCTCAGTCCTCATCAGATCCCAGTATTTCTCAGGTAAACTGGGGTCATCTGCTTTTGAAATATTTAAATGCAGGCACAATTTGGGAAGAAAGTGATATTTTAAAAAATTCTGTGTGTGGAAGAAACTCAGTCAATAAGAGTGCACAGTTCTCTGTAAATACTGCTTTATAAGTCATGGGATAGAGTACAGCACCTATTTCTAATCTACCTTTTTGTTTGGCTAGATCAGTTTAAAATTCCAGGCTCACTGTCCTTTTTCTCTCCACTTGTCAGAGATGAAAACTAGGGATCTCTTACTGATTGTTGTGGGATCTCTAAATTGCAGTGTTTATTTTATTTTGGAAGGGAAAAAGTTTATCCTGAACTATACTTTAGTTACAGATCTATAGTCTGCTTTAAATTTCCATTAAGAACACCCTACCTTTAGCCTGGTACATCTAATTTTGCTTTGATAGTGGTGTTTGAACATTTTTTTTTATTATTTTTTTAATCTGTAGTCATGTTAAGTGCATACATCTGTGTGCTGGCAAAAAGGAATAGTTGCTAGGTGAAAAGTGAAGTTTCTGTTAATGTTATCTTTTTTGTCTAATTAGAAAGTCCTTTTTAAGGTCTTAAATGTACATTTGACAATCTTCTGCAACATCAGGAACATTATTAATACCAATAAATGCAGAAGACTAACAACGAAGAAATTTTAGTCTGAAATTTCAAAGTGTAGGCTCTATTTTCCTCAGCCCAGCACTTGCATGGAAGGTATTTTGCATGTTTTACCTACATGTGCATGCTTATAACTGGTAGCTAAATGCAAAAACTTCATCTGCATTCACGAACTGAGATTACGTAAGGTTAGTACACATTAGTTGTATGTGCATATGCTAGTGATATTTTTGCATATTATGCTATGCAGCGAGCACAAGACTGTAGAGACAAGTGGTTAAAATCTCTCTATATTTTAGTGAATGCTGGGAACTTACTGAAGTGATAAAAATGTATTTAAATACTATTTTTAAATATGTATTTAAAGACCAATAGACAGGCTAAGGGTAATGACTTTATAATATAGTTGGCTGAGAACTGATGGATGTACACGATTTAATTGTTTTAAAAGGCACTTGGTGAAGCATTTGTAGTGGTTGAAACTGCACGACTGAGATGTAATGCTAGTCAAGTATGCATTTCATAAAGTATGTTGACGATATTCTGTGTATTAGCTTGTTTCTAAAACCGAAGGTTACACCTTTGAAATATTATCAAGCTGAGTCTGTAAAAATATGCTTGTTGAAAGGGTGTTTTTCATGTAAGAAAAATAATTCATGCCATGTTGTAAATTATTTTTGGCTATTAGAACTTTTTTCATTTATTTTCTCTTCACTTAGAGAAAGAGAGAAACCCATTGCCTGTCTGATGATGAGTTAAGCTCTTCCACAAGCTCTACAGATAAGTCTGATGGAGATTCCAGGGAGAAGTAGGTATTTTGTTCAATACCGTGCAAGAGTTTTCACTGCTGTATTGGACCTAGACTTGGAGTGGGGGGAAAAAAAATGGCAGGAATTGCTTTCACACTTTATCTCCACATAGTGAGTTATTGAAGTATGTGATGCATAAAGAAAACAAACTCCATTTAATTGTTGTCTCTCTGCGACTATAAACTTTCCGTGCTGAACTTTCTGGGACATGTGATTGCGGACTGTTTTTTGTCAACTGTAGCTTCCCAGAAAACCAGTGTTCCAGCATCAAAGGACATATACTGTCAGGATGCATTAAAAGCATGAGTTCAAAGGTGCCTATGTGTTTCCTTTCTGCTGCGAATGAGGATGTATTTATTTCTGATTTTGTCAGTGTAAGCAGCTTTTCAAAAAATATTCTTTGTTGCATTACCACAGGTACAGCTACACAGGTAGCAGTAGCCAATAGTATTGTGAATTGTTGCTACGTGAACAGGCTCTGAGCCTTTTTTATATGAAATTCTGCTAATGTTGCTATTGATAAAACTGCACCACAAGAAGTAATTTGACATGCAATACTTAGCAGGACCTGATTAACTTACTGAAAGTCCTCTGACTGCAAGGTGGAAGTTGCATTGTGAATGGTGACTGAATTACATCTTATTTCTCCTCTACTAGAAAAAGCAATATGAATGAAATGAATGACTTGGTGCAGCTAATGACACAGACACTGAAAATGGACTCTAAGGAGAACTCTGAATACTGTGTAACCTCGACTCCAGCCCCAGAGTTTAAACTTCATAGAAAATATCGAGACACTTTGATTTTGCATGGAAAATCACCTGATGAATTGGAGGAATTAAAATTTGGAGAGGTTCCTTCAGGTCTGTCACTCTGTTATTGCTTTAAATGAATGGTTGTCAACTGCTAATAACGAAAGAAAACCTGCTAGTGGACAAGAGAAGACAATCCACTCTTACTTCCTCTCAAGTTTCAACAATACTTATAGAAGTAAACATCTTTATAAATAATTTTAGAGCAAAACTGCTCTAGTTGTGGTTTACTTGGCAATGAAAGGAATGTGTGATCAATCTGTGTAATTATTAATGGAGAAAGCTGGTCTGCAATATGATTTTTTTCCCCATGTGACTTGAAAGCTTCCAAAATGAACAGTTGGAGTTGAGTATTTTGAAGTAAGATTTTATAGCTGTGAAGCTTTGTGAATTACGGATAAAGCTGAAATTGTACACAAAGCATTAAATGCCGTGGAGGGTTGTACAAGTATAGAAGATCATCCTCATTGCAGAATTTGGGCAAGCTTATTTTTCCTACAGATACAGGTGCAAGAATCAAATCACTTTTCATATTTAAGGTATGGTTTAGACCTTAAGTATGTATGTTTATTCCAAAAAGTAAGAAAAAATTATATTTACTATGACTGCACTTACTGTGCAACAAGAACAAGTGAAAAAGCTGAGGGCAGGATTCTGAAGTCTCAGACCTTCTTGTGCTTATGGTTTTAAATGGTAAAGGACTGTAACTAGCCTGGTGACAGGCAAAGCAATGGGACAACACTGGATTTTACTCTGGTAAGTTGATTCTGCATAGCTAAAATAAAATACACTGAAAGAGTTTGTCTCTAAACAGGTATGATGGAATGTTGAAGGTACAAATTTCAGTGGGTTTTTTTTTCTGTCCATTTTTCTCACTCTTAAGAATGTTTATGTGCTACCATTTGGGATGACAGGGCTACTGCATTTCTAAGCTGAAACTTATTTCAATTAGATCAGATGTTTTATTTTCAGAAGGTGATCCATCCTGTGAAAGGAGTGTTGGTGATTTCAGTGATGAAAAGAGCAAACTAGTGCTCTCAGTTCAGTTCCTAATGGAGGCCTCCCCTTAGAAAATGACTATTTCTTGTTGGCAGCTTCAGCCAAGGAGCAAAAGCTTGAAAGGCTGCTGAGACAAAAAGGCAGATTGCAAAAATTATTCCATTAGTGTTTTACAGTGATGAAACTTTTTGTTACATTTGCTGTAAGCACGAGTGATTGAATTATTAAAATATGTGGGTGGTAGTGTAGTATTAGAGAATAGTACTTTTTGTTCAAATAGTATTTGTAATATAGTATACAGGAACCACCTGAAATGAAGTTACAGGGACCTAATTGAGCAAACTGTGTCTGCACTGACTTTGTACTAGTGTCATAAGAGTTAGTGTCCGAGGGCTTCTAATTCACTGTGCTTGTTGATCATTCTAGCTAGCCAGTTCAGATAAACAGTTACTTCATGCAAATGATCAGCTGCAATTCTTTGGCAACACTTACAATGTTGTCCCATGTTGTTCTTCTGCATAGAGTATGAAAATTCACTATACTGAAAGTAATTGTTACTGCATTGATACATATTTTATTATTTTTTTTTATAGATAGGTTATCAGTTCCTGACAAGATTAGGAGAATGGTTGAAATCCTGAGATCTGATGTGATCCAAGGATTGGGAGTGAAACTTCTTGAGAAGGTGTACAGCATCATGGAAGAAGATGATGAAGTGAAAAGAGAGGTGAATGTCTTTCATAGTAATTTGTTTAATTTCTTTGTAAACCTAGATAAATGAGCAAGGTCTTTACTTCCCCACCCTTTTTAGATATTGATAGAGTAGTGGAAACCTTGATTTCAAGAAGTGTTTTTCTGTAGTCATTGGCAGGCAAGGGCCTGAGTATATTGTCATTTTCAGTCTTAAAAAGTTTGATTCTGAATGTGTACTGTGTTCAATCACAAATTCCTCAGAAAGCATAGGAGCTCTAGAATTGTACCATGGTCCCTGAGTTAGTGGAAGGTGCCATGGATGACAGTAATTTTACTCTGTAGTATTTCTCCAGTAATAATTTCTTTTGATACATAATTTTTTGCCTTCACATTACTTAGTCCAATGCCCCTTATGTCCAATGTGAGAAACAATTTAATGTCTGTTCCTAATAGAGGTGAGTGAGCAATACCGCCAGCTCATTTGATTCAAAACTTGGTTACAAATAAAATGCTGTGTAGGTAAGTATAACCTGTGAAGATCTGATTTATATTTTAAAATGTCGGGTGGGATTTGGAACTCTCTTCCCCTCAGACTCTTCCATTATTATTCCCTCCCATCTAACTTCATATGCTGCTTTCAGTTGAGTGCTTTGGTTTTTTGGGTTTTTTTTGCTAATATTTTGTTAGTTCCTGCTTTTTTCAATGTCAATAAACTTTGTGGGGTTTTCTTGTGTGTTCTAAATAGCTGCAGTTGCGGGACCATATGGGAGACAAGTATGCAAGTTACAGTGCGAAGGCACGCCATCTGAAATTTCTTGAAGAAAATGTGAAGTTCTGACCAGAACTTTTTCCTTAGAGAAAAGGACTGTTTTATAGCTCATTTGATAAATTGGACCAGCTTCCAAAGCACATTTATCCATTGACCTCTTTTGCTGGAGTAAGGAGGTGAACTTGCAAAAAACGTTACAGTTCATAGTAATATTTTTCATGTTAAAATGTGAACCAGGCTATCACTTTCTCAGAAGAGAAACTGTTTAGTTTAGTTTTTATTCTCTTAATGAAACTTTTTAAAGTTGCCTTTTATAGATGCAGAGAGGGATGAATACCAAGTTTTGTATACAAAGGAATGTAAAAAAAAAAGTTTTGATTTTGGATTTGTCATAGCAAAAGGTTTTTTTGTATGGTCATACACTAAATACAGTAACAAAATCTATGCCAAGGCTATGGTGTGATAGGTTATAAGCTATTACATTAAATAGTTGTAAAAAATGTAGCAGGCAGAAACAATTACTGATTTTTGTAGCACCAGAGGCCCTCCAGGTTGTGTAAATTGCCAAGTTGAAGTGCTAAAGGGGGTGGCTGTACTGTTTTTAAGCAGAACCTTTGCCTTTGTCTTATTGCTAAGGCAATCACCAAGGTGGTAGAAAGTATTTGGTAACTGGATAAAGTAAGTCTGAAAATGTCTGAAAGCAACACAGCCATGGTTACCATGGTCCCAGCTGGAGAAATCCCTTTGCCTTACAAATACTAATTCCTGTTAGGAATGAAAGTGCCCAAGACCAGGGTAACGTAGAGAAATAGGCATCTCAGCTTTTCCCTTTCTTTGCATCTAGATTGTGTTGTTACACATGTCCAGGCATTGTCATGTACCATCACTACAGAAAAAGCATCTGGGTTTTTTTTTTTTTTCCCCAAAGGATAAAGTTGTCAAAAGGGAATTGAATTTGTAAAATAAAATTTTAAATGCATAACCTGTCTCTTTCCCTGCCTGTAGCTTAAATATTGTAACCTCCAGCACCTATGAGGGAGACAAACATGGCAGTAGTAAAAAAAGTGTAATATCTCTGGATCCTGCTGCCTCTCACATACGGGATGCTCAAGTTAGAAGGTTTCAAGAGCTACTGTATTATGCAGAGTCAAGATGTTACTTTCTCTACCCAAGGAAATTTGTTTTAAACAAAAAATGCCACTCTGCAATCTCCTATCCTAGAACACTTTCCAAGTCTTAGCATTTTTCAGAACTGTGGGGTATGTACTGTTTTACAGTATTTGTTACAACCTGACACTACTGATAGCTTGTTTTACACACTGTTAGAAATATTTTAGTAGAAGTCCAGCTGTGTGTTATCTTTTAGGCTACAGCAACAGCCTAACTAGACTTGATTTGATTTGCTGCGTTCCTTTGTACTAAAATACTTGAGATGTGACCTCCAGTAGCCTTCTAAAGAAGTGAATCCCCGCACACCTGCCTTCCCAGCAACTTCATTGAAACTCTAGCCAAAATTCAGATCACCTTTATGCTCTCTGTAGATCTTGGTGTACTCATGGTAGTATACAAAGTAGTAAGAAAAAAAAAAACAAAACACTAAGCCAAGAAGTATCTCCCAGTGGAAATGCATTTAACAAACTTTAACAGAGTAACAGCATGAAGAACTGCATTTTTTAGCTTTTAGCATGTCTCTTTGGCTTTCTGTCTGCTGGCTTCTTTTCTTCTGTTCCCGACTCTTGGACAGGCAACCACCTCAGAGGATTGCGGCGGTACATAGGCCATGGAGGGAGCGTTAGCTTAGAGAAAAGGAATGAAGTCAGAACATATAAATCAAGATGCGAGATAAGTGTTTTGTACAGCTTGCTAGGAAAATCTCATTCCCTAACTATTGTACCAGTTAGTCTTAAGAAAGTTCATACAATTTCATACTGTAAAGATATATATATATTTGTAGTCCATATTGTATACTGCATAGTCATGACTAAAGGACCCCAGCTCATTGCAAGGAGGATGACGACAGCACCCACCCTGAAGAAAAAAGGATAGCCCTGGACTACTAGCGCCAGCACCCCAGCCCCTCTGACACCTCTGTGAAACCCTCCTGCTCTCTGGCATCCCAGATAAGTACCTGTAGCAAGACCGACTCCAGGGACGTTTAGCTCAAGAAAGCAGCAGATGGATGGATGATCATGCCATAGAATGATAGTGGCTTTTCAAAACAGTAGTATGTGTGCATTAAGTAGTGATTGGTCAAATCATGTTGTAGCTGAACGCTTGAAAGGTATAAGAACCATGTGTAAAACTGCATTCGGTGTGCCCCGACTGGAACGGGACACCTCGTGTGTGTGAATAAAGAATTATTCTTAACTCTATACTTTGCATCCTAGCGCAGGCCAGCTGTAATATTTTTGTGACAAGCTACTATGCCACAGAAAGCCTTGCTGTCCTTTCTGTTATCAATGCTATCAGCTTGACCTAAAGGTAACATTTAATTGAAATGAAAAACTAATTCAAAAGCAGTATTAAATTGCAGTGTTCTCTCAAGTCTTACTGGCATTTGAGAAAAGGTGCTTACTGGCTTGTACAGCACTTTCTGCACATCAAAGAAAGTACAGATATGTATGAACAATCTGAATTACATAGCTACATAGTTTGTCTGTGCAGACAGCCCCTTAATTTAATGATTATTTCAGGTTAAATAATGTATTTTCTGGTGTGCGGGGAAAAAAAAATCTTACCAAACATGATAAAGCAATTCCAGCCATAACTATGTAGACAGTCCATCCAAACTGTTCAGTGATGTATCCATAGATGAAACCAATTATCTGGAGGAAAAAAATAATCAAACTTTAAAACAAACAAAACCATTTCCCATGCCGTGATTAAGTTGGGGAGAAGTTAAGTAGAAAAATACAGGGCTTTCACGAGCACAGTCCATACATCTTTCTAACCTTGTCTTCAAAATTGTAGGCCAATAATGAACGTAAAAGATTGAAAGAAGAGAAGTCTTAATCCACAACAGCCCCTCTGAATTTGTCTATAGCTTTTAGTGACCCGGTTAAGCCAAAACATCAGGAAAAAAACCTTGTTTGTAAGATCAGAAAACAAAATAAAATCCTTTAATTATCACCCATAGTTCTAGTATACTTACTGCAGAGACAAGAATGATTCCTTGAAAAATCTGTTCTGCTAATTTTTGGCCCTTGTAGTCCTGTGGAAAGAGATATTTTTTTTTGGTCAGTTACTGGGTACCAGTTAAACTCTTTCAGGTTAGAGCCTAGAGTCAGCCAGACCACAGCTTCTCAGCTGTTTGGTTCAACTTTCAAACTAAACGGGAATTATTTTTCTTACAGTGTCTGGATTTCAAATGTAAAAGAATTCGGCTTTTCATTCACTTAACACCTCCCCTACAGTCTTGACCACATCATCTAAAAATAAAAGCAAGCCGTGTCTGTTCAGGGTAAGTAACGCAAGTTCGAAATATCGTTGTAGTTAGCTTAATATCACTATGTAAAAGCCCTAACACCACAAAAGAGAGCATATGCTTGAGAAGATACGATATGTGTGTCCCTGTGATTCTGGGATCCTGGGGCGGCTCCCCTACCATCTCCGTGGGGATGGAGCGGAAGATGTTCAGCATGGCGGCGGCGAGCAGCGCCTCACAGTCCTCGTCCTGCTCCTCGTCGTAGTCGTCTCTGTCTTCCTCGTCAGGGCCCTGCGGCGGCTCCCGGCTGTCCGCGTCGCCCTGCGAGGCGGGGGCAGCGGGCTGGCTCGGCGGGTACCGGTGCTCAGCGCGACGCCCCTCTCGGTGTAGCAAGACCGGAAAGCGACTGCTGAGCTGGCCGGAAACACGCCCCTTTCGCTCCGCCCCGTCCGTCAGCCTGAGGTGGCAGGCTGCTGCCTCAGCCGTCGGCTCCGCGCCGACGCCGCCGCCGCTGCCCTGGGCCTCGGCCTGGGCCTGGGCCTGGGCCTCAGCCTCCCCTGCGCCGTCGTCGCCCTGCGCCTCCATCGGCAACGGCCGGCGCGACGCGGCGGGGGACGCTGTCTCCCCGGCAACGGCGGCTTCGAGCCTCAGGACCCCTGACTGAGGGGCCTTCAGCCGACAGGTGCGAGGCGCCTGCGAGGTCGCCTGTCCGGAATCGCCGCTGACTTGGCAGCGTGCGGGCGGCCCTTCCCGCCCAAGGCTTGATCTCTCCTCCCCAAGTCGTCGCCGGCTGCCGCCAGCCCCGCTAGTTCAGCAGGACGGGCGCGGCGCGGCCTTCGCCCTTGGTGGCCGTCGGGCATCGCGGCGGACACCTGCGGCCCGTTGGGCTGCTGGTGGGTGGTGGCGGCCGCGGGGGCGGCGCGCTGTCGAGGTGGCAGTTGGCGGCGGCGCGGGCGCGCGGTGAGGGCAGTAGGGGCGGTCTCGGTGGCGGAGAGCGGGGCTCCGGGGCTGGGGGGAGGAGCCCCGCCGAGGCGGCGGCCCGAGGGAGCGCGGTTTGCGCTGCTGGGGCGACGCGGTGACACGGCGAGGGGGGGCGGGGGGGATCAGTCGCGTTCCCAGCTTAGTGTGTGCAAACCGCCACGGCAGTGGCCGCGGTTGCGGCAGCGTAGCGACGAGCAGGTGTTTGAGTATTTTAGCGTGGGGTTGTGTTTGCAGTGACAATAACTTCTGGAAAAGTCAATCCGTCAACGCTTTCAGCACGGCCAGCTGCCCTGTCACTGAAGGGCAGGAGTTGTACACACCTGCGCGCGCCCTCAGCGTCGCTGCCGCAGGGGCTGAGGAGCGGGGCGACGTCATTTTAAAGACAGGCGTTGCGTCGTACCCTAAAGTAAGGCTACGTGCCCTGACCCAGTTCAGTAGTGCTGTAGACATGGCTTATGGCATTTACTTGTTGTGCTCGATAAATGTATCGTCCCCACGGGAGAAATGCAGCGGTGGAAAGAAGATGGTTGTGTCTGACCCTCGTAACAGTCACAGCACGGTTTGCGGTATTTGGAGTTTTGCAAGGGTTTTAACCTAGAACTGTCGCTGTTTCTTGAATTCTGCATGTTGTTATGCTGTGAGTGCTTTCTGTGTGTTACTTGAGAGCTACTTCACACTCTCGGATGTGTAGTTCTTGTTCCGATTTCACAATCAGATTTACCGTTAAATAATGAATAAGTACGTTTGAATTGCGTACCAAAGCGCATCATTGCATTGTGGTTTTATCCCCTTCTATAACTTGATGGTAGTACCTTCTTTCACACTTTGTGGTCTTTTTTGTGTGATGACACTTCAGCTGATATTCTGTTATATTTTATGTGAAGAATTTCATGGTTTTGAAAGTGTGTAATAAGTATATAATAAGTGTATATGCACCGTGTCCTACCAAAATCTTGCAGTTAGTTAAGTATGGAAAGAAATGTGTAATAATTTGCCTTATTGCTGGGATGCTTCCAGTTCAGATATAGTTAAATAAATTGGTTCAACAGTAAAGAATCCATAAGTAATTTTCCCGATTCTTCTCGGATCACTTCTGACTAGCAGGAGTTGTTTTTTTTTCTTTTTTTCCTTTTCTTTCTGTCAGTGGAGTAAGTAAGATCTGTCTTTCTTTTTATCTCTGAGTTCTTCTGTAGATACATCTTTTAGTAAGTAAGATCTGTCTCTCTTTTTATCTCTGAGGTCTTCTGTAGATACACCATTGTAGCTACATACTTACTGAGATGCCACACTCGGTTATTAAAATGTGACATACAGTTTTACCTTCTAAGGAAACATTCGCTGCATTCAGAAACTATTTTGACACTCTAGTGATAGTGTGCTATGCCCTGTCTAGGCATGCACTGGAAGTAGGAAGTGACTGCTGTATTTTTTTTTCTTGCAGGTTTACAGGAACCTTATACTAATAAATAAAATAACAAGAGAAAAATGACATTAAGGAAAGGTATGTGTATATGTGTGTCTCTTTTTTAAAATCTCTTTTGTACTGTTCTGAGTTTCCCAGTTTTTCTGTGATTATATTGATAAACTTTTTTCTTCTAAATTTTCAGTGAACATCTCCATCCTTATAGTGGCTGTTGTCATATTTTTGCTAGTTCTTCATCATAACTTCCTAGGCCTCAGTGACTTCTTGAAACGGGAATTGTCAGGTATGTTGAGTTTTATTTTTTTTATGATTGGTGGGAAAGCACATGCTCTGGCCAGACAGAAACCACCAGGTTGCTGAAATAATGTGTATGATAATGATGAATCATTTACATAACAAGATAGAATTTTTGCACTCTTTTATGAGTGTATCTTTTCCTGTTCTCATACCCAAGAAACTTCAGCTTCGTGGGCTTGTCTGTTCTTGCTTTCCTTGCTGTCCTGTGACTTTTCTCGGTCAGGAAGCCAGGCGAGATAGCAGTAAGGGTTCCTTCTGGCTTTGAAAGTCACGAAGATACGTTTCAGTTTGCTTAGCAAAGCCTTTTCATTTCCAGGAGTCCCCTTTTAAGAACTGCATGTCGTCCTACAGAGCCTCTCCATGTCTCCATTAACTGCCAAGTCCCACTTTGCCACTCCTTGGGAGCTGTTGCTTCTGGGTAGCAGTTGTACAGGTGCTTCCCAACAGCAGTTCAATAGGAGCCTGGGAGGCCTTGACCAGGAATCAGGTGAAGTCAAAGCTGTTGAGCTCTGTCATCAGGAAATGGCAAGCAGAAGCTTAGCTTTGTGAACAGCTAACTACTGCCCACAAGCTGCCAAGTCCCTGTTTGCTATGTGCCTCAAATTGCCCAGTATGTAATAGTCTAGATCATCTGAAAGGTACCAGTGTGGTTATAACAAGTGTGGGTAGTGGGCAATGTGCCAGCTTTTACAGGTGATGCGGTCTGGTAATGAATTTCAACACTGATCTCCCATTTTCCTATCTGCACACTGAGTATAAATTCTTGTGGTTTCAGCTTAGATAATGTAGAGTGATCTATGATCCCTGGAATAAACATGGACTGTACTTAATGCCTTGATCTTCAGTGGGGAAAAATTTGCAACAGTGACTTTAATTTAGAATTTCTGTTTTCCTTATTTCCTCCTACCTAAGAGGAAAAGAAAGTAGAAGAAAAAGAGGGCAGGGTGATGTGGAGAAGACTAGAACGTGGTTAGGGCAAATGGGAGGGGGAAGTCAGTGAGATTATAGATGTGGCAGAGAGGACCAAAGGTAAGTGCAGCCTGCTGTAGTTTAAGCCTTGTTTTAGTACCTTGTGCTGTGTGTGCTTTGTGTGAATATGTACGGTTAAATGTATGTAGTTTCTTTGTAAGTGTGATGTTTTTCTATTCAAACAGCTTGGATTCTCAAGAGCAGGTGCTATATTTAAAGTGTTTGATACTGGCACACTGTAATCCACACCTCAGCTGAGGCATCCAAGTGCTTGCATAGTAGAAACAATTGGAATTTAGCAACAATTTTGGAAACAAAAGCAATTTAGTGTGGTAATAATGTCTGTGTTTCATTTGCATAAAACAAGTATGTGATGCCATTTGTACTCCACAGATTCAAATCCATTAGGACTTCAGCCTATAGATTTCATACCTGCGGTTCCCCAGAGGCTGGCAGATGAAAGGAATGATAAGGAGATTTCTGTGGTCATTGCAGCATCAGATGAGAGGCTTGGGGGTGCAATTGCAGCCATGAACAGTATTTACCGTCACACCAGATCCAACGTGGTTTTCCATATTGTTACTTTGAATGATACTGTGGATCACTTGAGGTAATGATCTTTTCATTAGATTCCTACAATACTGTAAAACTTTAGTAACTCTGAGAAGAGGAAGAGCTGACTTTCTCTGGAACTGCACTCCTCTAAATCGCAGTCCTAGCTGCTGCTGCTTATTGCAGCTTTTTGACAAGGCTGCAGTGGGGAGTCCTATGGTCATTCCTTCTGGTAATGTTTCAGTGATGGAAAAGAGCCATCTTTTCCGGTGGGATTGTATCCAGCCAGTGGGGTTGGAGTTTGTTGGTGGAGGGATTTAGAAGTTACTTCCTACATTTAATCCAAGCAATTCAGATGCTGGAAATGAAGTTTCTCCATTTTTCTAGATGGGTCTTTAATCCTTTTATTTTTACCCACATCTGTTCACACCGAAGGACCTGTGATAACAAGACCATATATTTCTAATAAAATAAGAAGCAACCTCGTACCTGTCCTATGTCACAGCTGTGCAGTATGCTGATAGTGGGCATGCCTCTGCAATCATACAGGACACCACTGGCATCAGCCATAGATTACATTCTATATGTATGTTTGTTGGATAGGGAAGCAAGTGGCCAGATCAAGATCTGTGTCACTGTCAATCGGATCTCTTGCTTGTCATTTGATTTTTTTGTGTCATTTACCAAAATCTGTGCCTTTCTCCTGTTTGCAGGCTGTGGCTAAGTAACACTGCTCTGAAAAATTTGAGATACCGAATTTTGGATTTTGACCCCCGTGTCTTAGAAGGGAAAGTACAAGTGGATCCTCAAAAGGCAGACACCTTAAAACCAGTGAGGATGATGTTGATTACTTTTTGCAATTATTAGTTAGTAACAATATATTTTGATGCTGGCTTTTGAACACTACTGGAGATCGAAACCGAATCTGTTAGCCTAGAAGCAATCTTTCATAATCAAATACCTAAATTTCAGTAAGAATAAATTTCCAGATAGTGAGAGATGGATTTGAATATCTACATATGCATGCCTACTATCATTTTTTGCTGCTAGCTACAGTGAAACACAGCAGCTTGCATGTCAAGCATGCCAGCACCTCAGAGATACTACAGATATATGTGGAGAAACGAGAAATTCTAATATAGACTAGTTTTAAATCAATGCACAAAGTCATGGAAAATGAGGAATTGATAGAACCTGTTTATTTTAAATAACTTCTAGGATATTGCTGCCTATTTTACTTCCTTGATAGAAGTTGTCTGGGACATTAGTGCCACAAATAAGTGCCAGGAGTATCAGTCAGTTTCACATTTATTTGGACAATTTTTCATTTAATTCTTCACTTGTCTTATTTTCTTGTTTTCACAGTTAACCTTTGCAAGATTCTACTTGCCCAGTTTGGTACCTCATGCAGAGAAGGCCATCTATGTGGATGATGACATAATAGTGCAAGGTATGGGACCTTTTCTTAGCCCTTTGCCACTGGCGTTATGCTGAGCTCAGCATGCCGTCTCTCACAGTAACCAAACGCTTCTTCAAGGAAAGATGTAAAAACTTTGTAATTATGAATGAGTTGGATTAAACTGAGTGGTTTTATCTGCTGGAACAACGGACTGAACAGAAAGCCACTCAGCACTTAATCAGGATTGCTTTTAATTTTTCTGTACTTGCTTCCATTTTCCAGATGATATTCTTGAGCTTTACAACACTCCATTGAAACCTGGACATGCAGCTGCATTTTCAGATGATTGTGACTCGACCACTAATAAAGTTGCTGTCCGTGGAGCAGGCAATCAGGTTAGTTTTATTCTGTTTCAGTTGTAACAATAACTGTAAATCCCAGCCTTTGAAAGCAGGCACTCAGTTTTAATGTTCTTGCAGGTTGACTTCCAAATACAGCGAACCTAAAGGTGTGACTGTCCCTACCCAAATCAATTTACTCTGATGTTTGTGTTACAAACGACGCCTGCAGTTTCTGTTTGGCCACAGTAAAAGCAGTTTGAATTTTTGCTGTGCTTTACAATGAGAGCAATTCCCAGTGTGGAACAGCAGGAAGTCTTAATCAGAGGGAGAATTTTTCATTTGTGAGTGTATAAAAAGTACTTTTTCTGGGAGTGGTACCATATTAATAATATGGTATTATTAAGACCATGCAGCATTCCTTAAAGTATGTAGTTTATATAATCACATTTTTAAAAATGTTAGACCCCTTATGCTTTCTTTCTCTCATTTTAAAGGAAGGGGTATTTGCTTTAACAACTTCAAGTTATGCTTGTCTGTTGGGAGTCGTGCAAAATTTTTCTTTAAGTACTAATTTGACCATATTTTAAGCTAATTTCTACTCTCCTTTTTTTCCAGTATAATTACATTGGGTTTCTAGATTACAAAAAAGAAACCATCCGAAAGCTTGCCATGAAAGCCAGCACCTGCTCTTTCAATCCAGGCGTTTTTGTTGCCAATTTGACAGAATGGAAATTACAGAACATCACAAAGCAATTGGAGAAGTGGATGGCACTTAATGTAGCGTAAGTACACCCAAGCTGGGGGGGTCAGCAGGTCAGGGATTGGGTTATGGTCATGGCATTTAGCTGTTAAATGAAGGGCTGTGTATGTATCTGTGGATTCCTGTCATGCAACTGCAAGTGAAAATAAACTGATTTAGGGCCACACAAGCATCCTTTCCCAACTTCTTTTCATCTTCCAGAGAAGAACTTTACAGTAGGACTTTGGCTGGCAGCATTACGACACCTCCACTGCTAATTGTATTTTACAAACAACATTCCAGTATTGATCCCATGTGGAATGTCCGGCATCTTGGTACGTATGAAACATTTGTTACACTGCTCCTCCAGTGTGTTTTCCAGATCTGTAGCTGGACGCATAATTGGTGATGCAGCAAATGGATCTTTTCTTCCCCTATTTTATACCTTGTTCTTTAAGAAACACTGCTTTGCAATACCATCTTGGGGCTTGTGGGCCTGATCCTTCATGTTCTTTTTTGAACTGCTGGGGGATAGTTCTTGAACTGACTTACTCTCAAATTACTTAGCATTTTCCTTTTCTTTTTCAACATATATATTTTATCTGAAGTGATCCTAGGCATTTCCTCCAAGATTGTTGAGAGGAACAGACATTTCTGTCTGTTCTGCTACTGATAAAATGCCAGTACTGGGAGAGCTTTCTTAAGTTTTGTTTCCAATGAACAATACATAGGCTACTGAATATATCTGGGTATTAAGGGGCTTTTAAAGAACTTGGAAGTTAAGGCAGTACATTAAAACAGATTCTGAGACAGATCAAAGTGGCATTGCGTTTCTCCCTTTGCCCTGATTTTCTGCCTCCCATATCCTCTCCTTTCTCCCTAAATGATAAGATTTGCTTTTCGTTAAAATCCCTTGTTTTGAAGTTAAAATATTGCATGTTGGTGTTTCTGCTGCCCTTATTTCAGGCACTAATGCTTCTTTTTCGATAACAGGGTCCAGTGCTGGAAAAAGGTACTCTCCTCAGTTTGTGAAAGCTGCCAAGCTGCTTCATTGGAATGGACATTTCAAACCATGGGGAAGAACAGCTTCATATGCCGAAGTCTGGGAGAAGTGGTATGTCCCTGACCCTACAGGCAAGTTCAGCCTGATCCGCAGACATTCAGAAGCTTATGAAGCAAAGTAGAGTCAAGCTTAACAACTGATGGCATTTTCTCAGGAAACTTCCGGAGCCAAACAGAATTATTTTTAGCCAACTTGTATTAGAGAGCAGTCCTTGCCTTCTGGAGCACAAGGTGATGCACTTATTCAGGTGCAGTTCTGAAAGGCACAGCTGCAACAGAGACACTTCACTTGTGTGATGGAAGATGCTACTCCAGCACTATAGAAAGCAAGGGAGGATCTCCACAAACTAGTAGCACTTTGGTTAGTTCATGTCTGTCTGTCATGTCGTCTTCTGCTCTTTGCTACAAGTCTTCTGGAGGAGGATCATTTTGTCAGCTACAGAAAGAATTTCTAAGAACAAGATACAACTTTGGCTGGTGCTTGCACCATGCAAGTCTTGCACAGCAATGTACTGTAATGAAGAGCTGCTTGGGTTTTGTTTTGTTTTCTTATCCTGTGAAATCGCTTCATCAACAACCCTTTCTTGCATGAAATCTCCCAACCATTTCTGTGTAAGTCTTTCTTGCAGAATTCTGCAAAATTTAATCTTGTTTTTTTGAAAGATTATTCTTTTCAAGTATTATTTCACTATGCAAAAAGGTTTTAACTGCCAGTGAACACTAAAACATTTTTTTTGTAAAGTGAGAAAACCATTCAAAAATAAAAGCTAATTTTAACATGTTGATTTAAGCCTTGGGTAAATGACAGTATGATTCAAGTCTTGATCTGATGTACAAAGTGTGTTTCCTTTATACTTAAATACAGTAGCAAGTAATTGAAACTCAAAAATTGATCTCATCTTTGTAAAAGCAATCTCATTCTAAAATTGTGCAAGCTGTTTATTTTGGGGATCAAGCTGTATGAATTACAGATTAATTTTGTTACTAAGTTCCTCATAGTTCTCTCAAGTGAGCGCAGCTCTGCTGTAGAAGATTTTCCTGCTGTGCCTTTCCCAGTCTGGCCCTTTAAACTCAGCGAGATTCCTGTGTCCTTTTGCAGCCGGCTGCCCATCACCTTTTTTCTATAGGTAAGTTGTTGGGTTTTTTTTTATAGTTCTAGTATTGAGTAGAGATTACTATTAGCTGCTATATCCCAGCAGCTATTGTGCCAATTATTCCATTTAATATAGGTTTGAACTCAAGTTGTTTTTTTTATTCAGTAATACTGTTTGTGAACAGTCCTCAGTGCAAGATGTTTAGCCAAAAGGCTTTGTGTTAATGCAGTGATGGGCTCAGTAGTGTGTGGTCTGAGATACAGGGCAGCAGAGGGCTAAAGGGCTTGTTCGTGTGTGTGTGAATATTGTTTTAGTACTGCTTTGTAATTTAAAAGGGATTTCCAATTACTTGACTCATTGCAGTCACTGTCTGTTGTTCTGTTTGTCATGGATGCTGATCTGTAGTTTGTCATCTATCCTTTTCTTGTCCTTGAAGTGGTTCGGAGTAATGAACTAAGTTCAGATTGTACTAGATCAGCTGATACCAACTTAATTCTGATGACCAGGCTGTGTTTTAGCAGGCTTAAATAAACTGCATGCATCTGTGTCTGCATTTCTTTAAGCTGCATAGGAGGACTATGGCTCAACATACATCTAGGGAAAATAAAACTATCTATTAAGGAACACAGAAACCAGACCTTTAAGTTAATGTTAAAACAAATGCATAGGGACGAAGTGTCAGATGTTTATTCTAAATGCTTAATTCATTGAGCAGCTGCAGGGCCTTTTGGTAATTCTTTTGCCACCCCAGTTCTGCTATAGGCTGAGCGCAGTAACAGGTTCTTACTGCACAGGGCAATGTTCTGCTTTACAGTTACCAGTTGTTGCCATGTACAATAGGAAATGTCATCAGGAAATAGGTCTTTTGTTCAAGAGCGCTGTAAGAACAAGAAGCTTGTTCCCCAGTGAAGACAGATTACGAATATCATAATCTGGTACCTTTTGCAGTGAAGCTTCTGAAGTAGTGCTTAGATAAAATACTTTATGTCTAGCTGAAATAAGTAGCATTTTCTAGCCAACCTTTATATATCAAAGTACTACAAGTTTTGCAAAAGTAATACTGAAAACTTACTGACATGCTCTAGAGGTACAGTCTCTGTAATCCTCTAGGATTATATTAAATTTAAATTAAATTTTATGAAGGGAAGATGAAAACTTACCTTGGAATTTAATTGCTTGAACATCACTAGAATTAAACATTTACCATTTTTCTCAAAGAAAAAGACAAAGGGTTTCATTTTGAAACATCTTTTTATAAGGCAAAGTCAACAGTCTAACTCAGTCTATTAAGAAATTTTAAAAATAGACTTCTTTTAATACAGGAAATAAAGTTTAAGACTTAAAGCTGAATACAGTTGGCTTCTTAGATTTGTATAAAGTCTGTAATGATCAAGGGAGATACACTATTATATACATTATTTGACACAGCGATAATTGTGAATCTTTGCAGCAGCTCTGCTTTGCAGCATTCCTCCAACTTCTGCCGCAACACAAGTCTTCCTGACTGTCCTGAAAGCCAGTAGTGAGTCTCCAAACCATGTCTTCAGACATCACTCATTACACATAGTCTGTATTAAAATCATAGGCATCATCTTCATCTGCTGTCTTATCCAAGCTGAATGATAGTGCATTGGAATGTTCGTTTTCTTAGGAAAAAAAAAAATCATGTGTTAGTGAAACCAATACAAGAGAGAGAGTCTCTAGTACTCTAACACAAGCCAGGGGTTTTAATACAGACCTGGTACCTGCTTTTCTGAATTTGTAGCACTTGTTTGTTGTTTTCCAAGCTTTGCTTTCCTGGTGACCTGAACTTTGCTTTCCTACAAGTGAGAGAGGTCAGACATACATGTTTATTCAGACATCGCTAATGAAGTCTCCCATGCAAATGAAACCTAACAGAGACTGATGATAGTGTGAATGTCCCCTTGTATAGTTGGTCAGGAACACACTGCCTTAAAACTGACTTTGAACAATTTTCTTTCCTTAATTAAGCAAAAAAGCCCAACCCTTAGCTCCAGGAGAAACACTTTGATTATTCCTGGTGGCTCCACAGTGCCATTCTCAGTTTACAGCAAGATACTGACTGGGTACTTGGTGCCAGGACCTAAACAGGTAGAAGAAACCTAATGAAACCCCGATTTACCTCTCTGACATCCATTTCTTCTTCTTCTACATCGTCTTCATCATCATCATCACTTTCTGTGAAATCGTCCTCCTCTTCTTCCTCCTCCTCCTTGCTTGTTTCCAAGTTTTCCCACTCTGATGCTTCCTCTATCACTTTATTTTCCTCTATTGTCCCATTTGCCATACCAGCTGACTGGAAAATGATGCTGCTTGCTGGACTGGGGTATTTTAAAGCTGGGAAAAACATAAGTCGTCTGTTAAGACACTATTAGACAGTACCAGATGTAATGCCTGCTCCCTGAGAGGACAGCCATTTTAGGTCAGGGCTAGAAAAAGACAGTCCTGCCCCCTCCCTTCCACAAGACTAGCAGGGGTAATTTGTGTTAAGACAGCACGCAGAGGCACTGTTCTGTTGCATCAGAATCCATTTCTTTCTTAAAAGGTTCATATTCACGGCATATTGGCAAAGCTATCGTATAAACCCCAAGAGGACTGCTGTTCAAAAATCTCCCATTAAACCTACTACTACCACTCTTAATGGTAGCAGTGCTTTACAGTAACAGTCCTACCTTGAAGAGTGTTGTTGTTTTCTTCTTCTAGGTTCTTTAAATTAAAGCACTGCTGCATTTCAGCTATTTTGTCTTCTGTGAGATATGGTGGCGGTCTCTGAGATCCTGGAGGTTGTGAGTGGTAGCTTATTTTAGCTCTGGGAAAATAAAATATCAGTATTAAAAAACAACCAAAAATAACACAGTTAAATCACTGTATTTAAAAATAAAATCCAGAGCACAAACACTTCACACTCCTCAACCTAGCTACTCATTTATTATAAGCTGTTTAATAACAGTTAAATAGCTATTTAAATTTGACTCAAGTTGTCTGTAACAGTATTAAGTGGATAGCCCACTCCTGAGAGGCAAAAGAAATGGCATACTTTGTCACCACAAATCATCTGCCTGTAAAATCATGAGCTGTAAAAGCAGCTGAACCACTTGAGCAAGGGAAATAGTCACTCAATTACTGATTCAAAATTATATTTATTCCCACTCTCAGAATATAGGAACCATTATAAATTCCCACAGAAAATATGCCATATCCTTTCCTGTCTGTGGAAGAGGACTACATGCACTCAGTATTTGAGAGGAAGACAAATTCCCCTACCAGACTTAGACCAGAAGTCAGAAAACTAGCTATGGAGTAAAGCGCAACATGCTTTGACTCCTTCCATGTATCCTTCACTAATTCAGAAAATTATCCATAGATGGCATTCTCTAAATCTGTTAGCCAATCCAGCTCTCTTTATCCACGTAAAATGTGAGGGGGTAGGGAAAAGCAGCCTCTCTTCTCTAAGTACTTCTCAGGACTCAGAGCTTCTGCTGTGCTGGATTAACAATGTGAAAAAGGTGAGCAACATAAAGCAAAATTTATAGCATACATACCCTGTCCAGTCACAAAGTAGTAATTTAGCTATATTCTCTATGTCAGGAACACCTCCCTTTTTCAGCATACCCCTTTTCTGAGCAAGTAAACTTAAAAACTCTTCAGTGTTCCTGAAATCTGGGATGCTGTAGTGCATCATTACCTAGTGGAAAAGAAAATGGCGCTTTCAGAGATAACCTTTTCTCTTAGTTTTAGGAATAAAAAAGCAAATCAAATTGAGTTACAATGAGGACGAACAAGTATGCAAAGAGCCATTTTTTCTCTTGCATGTGGGAGTAAACATTACAAAGCAAAATGCCTACTTCATCAACAAATTCATCTGCCATTCACCCATACTAGTGGGTGTGTAGAGACAGCACACCCATTTGTGAAAAAAAGGTTATTGCAGAACTGAATAGGGAATTAGGCTTAGGTTAATCTATGTGAAACTAGAGTGAAATCAGAGTTGGATCTGAGGTCTTCACAGTAATAATAGGAAGCAGTCAGAATATCTTCATTTTTCACTCTGTGATACTGTGATAAGATCTTAAAAGGAGGGTTTTTTAAAAAATCAAGTTAGTTATTCGGAAAACAGACTCTTGCTGACAGGATCCTGGCACGCTCTTTCTGCCTTCCATTTATCAGGATGAAAGATCACACTTAGCATTGGATACACCAGCCAAAGTTTGCCACTCCGTATGGGGAAAGCAGTGCAAAAGCCACCAGAACTAGTTGAAGAGAAATGAACTTTGGTTATTGGCCTAAGAAACCTACAGAGAAGTCAAATGCAGTGAGAGATGTGGAAAAAGATGGACCTCACCTGCTGTTTACTGCAGTGATTTAGAATGGCATCTACTCCTTCAAGCACATCTGCTGAATCTGATTCTTCGGTATCTATGATACTTCTCAAGGCCAGAGCCAGGACATTGTTGGAAGGATCTGCAATTATACTTGGACTGTCTAACATCTTTGTCTGTTTATCAATGTGCACAATTTGCATGGACCTATTCAGAGAGAGATGCACTGTAAGTAGGTAAAGATAAATCAACTAGCAAAGGACTGGAGATGAGGAGGGATGCAAGACACAAAGCTCAGCGTTGGACTGAACACGCTTCATACAGAGTCATTTTCAGTGCTTTCTCATCATATGCTTTGCTGTCTCATCATATGCTTTGCATAGGACAGAAATCTAAAAGTACAAAAAGAATGCTTAGACGCTGTATTTCCTCATGACAGCTTGTATCACACAGATGAGCATCTTTCATCCTGGCAAATTGAAATGCACATTTAAAACTGCACACAGGGACATACTTTGCCCCTAATGGATGGAAATTGTACACAAACAACAAACACAAGGTAACCAGAACCCAACAACAAACAGGGAAATGAACAGCTGTTATCAGACTCAGCTTACTTGGTAACGCCTCTTGCTAGGCCCACATTGCAAGCACGAACTCCTTTAAGACTGTTGATTATGCTGCTCTTTCCCACATTAGGGAAACCTGAAGAAAGCCACATAAATCCTTGTAAGTTAACTAATAAAACTCAGCTTATGTAACACATCAAAACTGCTTCTTCCAGGTGCCTTTGGTAAAGTACCTCTTCAGCGTGAGATCAGAGTTGGATCTGAAGTCTTCACTACAGAAGTAAGACAAAGTTTGTATCCTCATTTCTCACGCCGATAATAAAAATGGTGAATGTAACACCACAAATCTTACCAGGCAGGAGGAAGACAGTGCAAGCTACATGGTACGTAACCTGCTTCTCGTTTCCTAAGCTTGTGAATCAGCTAAGGCATCACACAATGTGCCTTCCACAGATCACGTACACTACGTGCATGTAAGTGCAACACACATCGCTGTCAACTAAAGTACTACAATAGCGAGTCTTAGGTGAAAGTAGGAACAATGACTAGAAAGCCCATTAGCAAGTCACGTTAGTTGACACTTACCTACTACCCCAACCTGAATGGCTTTGCTTAGAGTCTTTCCGTGCTCTTGAAGAAGTTTCAAAAGGCATTTGCTTCCAAAACATTCAGTGGTTCTTGATAAATCAACACGTGCACGTCTTTTGGTGAACTGTTCCTGCTACAAGATTCAAAGATAAAGAAATCCCATGGTCAGGAGCTATTTAGGAAGATAAATACATATGCTTAGATTTATTTATCTACTGTAATGTTGCCAACTCCTGTCCTCTATTAGATGATGTTACTGTGTTCTTCTGAACAGAAGGAATTAGTTTTAGTAAGAAATTGGCTAATCAGTTAAGTGACAGTAAAAAAAGGTGGCCATCAACTACTAAGAGAAAAAGGAATGTGAACTGACGTATAGGGCTTGTGATTTCAGTTCAGACTGTATTGCAGGTTTGTTGTGCGACCATAAAATAACCATTTATGTTCAGATGGTAGAATCCTTAAATCCACAAGTTCACTCAAGAGACTTCAATTTTTTGAAGGATTTCAAAACCTACTCTCTGCGTTGCAGTTTCTGCACCATTTCGCAGGAGGGTCCATTTCACTATGCTGTTATCAGGGTTAAGACATGCGAAGCATTATGTATTAATGATGTATTAATACAACTCAAATGAGCATCTTCAAAGAGTCGAGACTAGGGCACAGGGAGCTAACCCCCTTATATGCTTCATGAAATCATGTCAGGTGCTACCTTTACTGATGGCCACGGGAGGAATGGCATAGTACAGCCTGCACCACTTTACCTACAAAACGCCTGAGGTATAACTGGTGCAACCATCCTATGTAGAAGAGGAACAATTCCTCATCTTCCTCCCCTCACTGTCCTTAGAGTGAAGACCTGCTTTTACTCTAGTCCAGCATCCTGGCCACAAGTAACAACACGTATTTCAACAGCAAGAATTTCCCCACTGTACTACAAAGCTTAGTCAAAGTGCAAAGGCACATCCATCAGTCACAGCAGTATCATCAAACAAGGGGAAAAGGAATTTTAAAGAACTAGAGTTCCTGTTTCTCAACGTTTCAACATCTAGGATTGCAAACACATAAGACTTAGTCATGAGACGGCCTTCAGTACTCTTACCATGGTCCTGTCCTTCATCAGTGTTGCTGATTTAAAAGCAACCGTTGGAAACTCCTTCTTCAAATAATTCAACCATTTCTCTAAGTTATCCTTTGGCACTAAATCTGGAAAAAAGAGCACAGTCCTTTCACTCCTGTGAATGTTAAATGTCACTGTGTGGAGGAAATCTAATGTGGAATCAGGAACCAGGCTGTATTTTGTCCATTTAGTATGTTTATGATAAATAATGTTTGGCTGAATAGTAAAGTACCAGGTATGTTCCCCAAAGGCACCCAGTGTTGCAAGCTTTAGTCTTTATTTTCTGCCTCAAGCAGAGCATACCAGAGTTACGTTTTTTGGTCCCTGAATCAGGTTTTTTAATGCTGGGGTCTTGCTAGGAGACTGTATGGTTAGAGTGATGTTCTGTGAAGGATTATCCCATCATCCCTGCAAAGGCTACTCTAATACCAAGTTCCCTTTGCTCTTGCTGTCGCTTTTGGTATTTTCTTCTTACTTCGCTGCTGGTAACTCAGTCATTTCCAGCCTTTTTAGCTGGTTTCACCTGCTTTTGTGTGGATTCTTTCATGCAGCAACGGAAGGGAGAAAATACTTCCCAAAGCCAAACTTCAAATCCAACTATTGCATTGATTTGCTGATCCTTAACTCACCATTGCCTCAGTGGGGACCAGCATGGTGGCCTCTGCCTACTCACCTATGTTCACAAAAATGTTAAAAATGGTAAGATCTTTAACTTCCGTCAAATTTGGCTGAAACCGGCCAATGCCTTTAGAAGCTACTGAAAAGGAAGCTAATGTGCATTTACCTGGCTGTGGTGTTAGCAAACTAGACTAAAAGGTGGAGGAAATGGGATCCCTTCAGTAGGGCAGCGAGCTCAGAGTTGGATCTTATGTCTTCAATGGAATCTCAGATTCCTTTAAAATTTTCTTCATAGCTCACCTACCACAGAACCACACAGTGGCCAAGTAATGCTTCAAGAAAACCTGTGCTTCTTACCAATTTTGTTCAGAACCAACAGTAGCTTTTTGTCTCCTCCAGAGCAAGTTACAGCTTGCTCCAGTTGAGGACACCGGCAGCCCATTGGATCTCTTGCATCTAAAACCTCTAGAACCACATCTGAGGCCTCTATCACCTAGGTTAGAAAAAAGAGAGAAGACTCTCAAATAAGACATGACAGACCATTTGACAGATGACAACTCTGGAATAGCTGTGGCTATTTCACAGAACGATTGGTGAGGTTTCATACAACTGTTCTTGTCTGAGCCCCTTTCTTCTGAACTGCAAACCAGAAAACTGAAGTGATTTTCATCTTCTTCCTCCAAAGGTAAGAAATCCTTAGACTCTAGTACCTCATTATGACAAGAGCTCTTTGATCGCTTGGTATGTACTGACATTGGCCCAAGATGTCTAATGCCTCAAGGTGCTGGTAGCTCACACCAGACAAGACTGAAACCCTCAGTTTCTGTCATAAAATCCCTTACTTCAGTGTCGAAGTTTATCACAAACAACATTTATACTCTCTAGCAGCTGCACAGTAATGCAAAAAAAAGGTAAATAACAAGTGGTCTCATTGCTGACTCTCATCAAATTATATAAAAATAGTCAAGGCATCTCACCTTCTTTAGCTCCCTGCAGAATGATTTCTTTGAATTTTTATGCAGCAATTTGTTAGTCTTTGCTTTAGATTTGCCAGCGGACTCCTGAATACAAATAAAAATGAAAAGGAATGATTTAACTGAGAATTATACTTGTGTGCATATACAGTATGAAAATGTAAAACGTAACATACGGCTTAAGATGTAGTTTCAGGATGACTTTTATTGCTTCTATAGGCTAAAAGAATCCTAATCATACCAGACACCTACCTGTCCTTCTGCTTTTTCCTTGATTTTGGCTGCATTCTTTTTAGCTTCAAGCTTCCTTTTCTTTTCATGTTCTTTCTGTCTGTTGAGCTTCTGCTTTTGTTTTAGTTCTTCAAGCTGATGGCAAACAAAAACCCAAGCCAGATAAAACACATTTGAAGGTGGTAGGGAAGACTACTCTTTCACCCCATTTACTTATTTCTGACCAAAGTTCCTGAAACAGCTTAGTTAGAAGTCATGGCTGTCTAATTGCCATTGGGAACTTTTTTTGCATCCTACCCTGAAAATAAAACTGGTGCCTTCAATTGCCTCAAAACCAGAGGCAATACATCCATTAGCTAGACCCCAAAATAACGGCCGTCCAGCATCCACATTACAGCTGATAAGGGTGCTGCTCTCATGTCCCATTATGCCACGCTGTAGACAGTGGATCCTTATTTCCTGTATAATCACATAATGCCAAGATTTAACTTTCAGCATTCTACCATGATTGCCCCTCAGGACACAGACATGTGCACACACAGCTTCCTTGAAGATAGGAATGGTCTCAGTTCTTGTCCTTTTTACCACAAACCATATTTACCCTCTGCTTTCTTTGCTCTGCTTCCCGCAGCAGCTCTTCCTTAAATGGGGCAGCACTGGGAACACCAGGATCTTTCTTGGGCTTTTTGCGTCCACGTTTTTTGGCCTCCTTCCTGACTTTTCGGTGGTGTTCTCTGATCTGAAAACAGGAACAAGAATGTGTTCTCAGTCTAAGGCAAAAAAAAAAAAAGGATGCATCCCTCCTATTTGCAGACACAGAGTAAAAACTGGTACGTTTCTGACTTTAGACTGAAGTGTTTCAATTGCATAATGTCTCATGATAAAGGTACGCTTGAACGTACCAGCCCAAAACAACGCAAAATGCAATGATGTAAAAAACCTCCGCTCCTTTCTACATCATCCTTTGGCCAATGGTAACTGGAAAGCAAGTTCCGCACTACAGTCCAGACTCCTTTAACGTCCAGTGTCACGTCCTTATTGCGCACGTTCACACGTACAACGTGTTTCGGTAATGATATAGCGAAAACGCCTTTAGTATTAAACTAGTTAGCGTGGAGCTTTAATTAGAAGCGGGGCAGCCGGGGGCCGGCACTCACCTTCTTCTGGATCTTGTAGCGCTTGTGGCAGGTCAGCCTCTTGCTGGCTTTCCTCAGCTCTGCAAGGCACCGCGCCGTCAGCTCACCCGCCTCCCGGGGACAGCCCCGCCGACCACGGGCGCCCGGGGAAGCGGCCCAGCTCCCATCGCCACCCGCCGCCGCCGTTCCCTCGAGTCTGGGTGTCCGTTTCCCCCGCCTCGGGCCGCCGCCGTTCGCTCGGCCACGGGCGGCCGCTACCCTTCCCCCCCCCCCCCCCCCCCGCCGCCCCAGCCTGCCGCCATTCCCCCGGTCCCGGGCCGCCGCCCGCCCCCGCCATTCCCTCGCCTCAAAGCGCTCGACGGCGATATTGCCCGAGGCCCGCCCCCACCCGCGGCCACCGGTGTCCCCGCTCCCGCCGCTCACTGGGCCGCTTCATGGCGCCGCCGGGCCGCGCTCGGCCGCGGCCCCACGTGGATGGCGGATGGCCGCGCTCCTTCCTCCTCCCGCCGGCGGGCGCTGCCGTAAAGCGAAGCGGCCCTTCCTCGCCGGAGGTGTCGCGCGGGCTCGGCGCGTTTGGCGGCCGGGCGGGCTTTGCGGCAGCGGCGGGCTCGGCGGTACGGAGCGGCGGCGGCACCGACGGCGGCAGCAGCGGTGGCGGGGCGGGCGGCGGCGGCGGACGAGTTCGGCCGCGGCTGTCGGAGGCGGAGCGGAGCCGGCTGGGTGAGCGGCGCGGCGCCGGGGTCGCGCAGGCGGGGCGGCGGGCCGAAGCCAGGAGGCCGCTGTCTCCCTTTGTGTGGCCGCCGCGGGGAGGCAGCGCCGCCCGGCCGCGCAGCAGCTCCGCCACGACGGGCCCCGCGCCGGGCCCGGGGGACGCCGAACCCCTCCGCCTCCTCCTGTCACCTCCCCCGTCCCCGCCTCCCGCGGCGGCCCTGGCCCTGGGCGCGGGCCGCCCTACCGCGGCCCCCCCCCGGTGTCGCTGTCCCTCACCGGCGTCCCGACTCCCTCAGCCCTCTCCGCGGTATCCTCCCCGCTGTGCCGTCCCCACCCGCCGCCCCCGGCTCCCCGTCCCGTCACCGGGCCGAGCTCACAGCGGTGACAGCGGCGGGAGGGTGGCCGGGGGCCGGCGGCGGCGGCGCGGCCGCTCCCGGGGCCTCCGAAGCGAGGCCCGCGGACCGGAGCGTGTCCTGGCCGGTGTGGGTGGCAGTGCGGGTCGGGGAGGGGACATCGGCCTGTCAGGCCTGACCCGTTGCCCGAAAAGGTGGTTTTTCTTTGTCTCCTTCTTCTCCTGCCAACAATAACAGCTCCAAAACCGGGCAGGGTGCGAGCCGGGTGCGGGCAGGGGCTCGCCTGCGGGACGGCTTGGGGACACTAGGTGTTTTGCCCCTTTGTTTCTTGTCCCAGTGTCGATAAAGCGATCGATGTGCTGCATCTCTTGCTTCTTCACTAACTCTGTCCTTTTATCGTGTCTGGTTGCTGCCGTTCCCCTTTTCCTATGTTGTAGCTGGTTTCAATGTGATCGGTGATCGGGGGAAATTCTGGCTGTGTTTCCCTCCTTGTTCCGTTTGCTAAATTTACCATGATTTAGTGAGTATTTCTGTTGAAACGTGGGAGATCCTGATAACAGCAAAATACTTTCAGTGGTATCTATCGGCTTTCAGCTTTTTTCTACTTGGATGTGGAAAATGAAATGTGTGCTAGAACCTCATTGACTTGTTTTACGCGTGTATCTCAAATGCACCCAAAACCTGTTCATTTAATGAGGTTAGGCTGAGCAATACTGGTGGTCATCGGTCTAGTACAGCTTTCAGGAGAGGCAGTCTTCCACCCGTTGTGTATATATATTAGTATACATGTCTATTAGTAATGGCCAAAGTGTTTCTTATAGAGATTCCTATGGTTATGTGACATTTTTATGGGTGGTGTGAGTAGTTATTAAGATAATGCCCAAGCTCCTGTTGCACAGGAGATGGCTCGCTTGTAGCGGTGTTGAGAGACTTGTGAGCTAGCAGTTATGTTGCAGAAGATAGTCTAGGAGATGTGTTCTGAAGTAAAACAGAATACATTTCTGCACGTGGTGGGATTATCTGTGTTTATGAGCATGGGGATCTAGAGGGAAGTTTGCGTTTTGGAGCCTGACATTTGGTAGGAGTTTTACGTAAGCGATTTTCTGAGTGTTCATGATGTTGTTCAGACTGATACGTGTTTTGCACCTTTCTCGGTTATTAGAGGAGAAAAGTGTTTTTGGAGGCTGCATACAGAACGGCCAGGTGTCTTGATCGTACAAGTGTACACCAGCATCTGCGTATGACGGAGAGCCTCAGCGTACGCGCCTCAGATAACAGATGTGGAGAAGCCTATAGGCAGTTTGCAGGCAGGTGCTGGTTGGGGGTCCCCAAATCTTTATGTCAGAATAGGATTGGACTGAGTCTACTTTTGGGTTCCTAGATGAACCAGAATTATTGATTGCAGTAGTCCCTCCTGCCTTTCTTTCACAACCAAGAACTTGTGTTTTCTGGCAGTCTCCACATCGGCACATGCCTGGTGTTAGCCGTTTGATACTGTAGCTCTCAAATAAAAGTTGGAGGCAGTGCCAAAAGTGACAGGCTGGTTGTCCATTCCTGAGAAGAATTACCTGCTAATAAAGCACAGAGTTTCTCTGTATGTGCTTGTTGTGAAAATGTCCAGAATATTGAACAGGCAAACAATTTCTCTGGGGTTTGATTGAAGACAGTACTTGTATGAATTAAGTAGAAACAATCATTTTACCATAAAATTATTCTGTACATTTCGCATGGAATTTCTGGAAAAACTCAGACTTGGAGACTGCTTAGAAATTGAAACAGGTATATCTTTGGTGAACCTGTATGGGTGGATACTTAGTGCTGCTTACTTACAAGGATAAAAATCCACTCTGAAGACTGATGGAGGTACATCATCTCTAGTGAGTCTATTAATAATGTTTCTTGACCTGAAAAATTATTTCCTTATTGTTATAAGCACTGTATTACTTCACATTTGTAAGTTTTATTGCTTTCCGGTTTTCACTCTCAGGTCAGATACCGCTTATGTTTACTCCCTGCTCTGCTTGATGAATCATTCTCTTGCAAGTGGCTGTGAAATCTGTAATATGTATTCAGGAACGTAGGGAAATGTGTTTTTACTGTAAAAATGACAGAAATGTCTAGCATTCTGTGTACAAAATTACTTTGCAGAGTTTCTTCTAGGCTAAAAAAAGTTACCTTCTGTTTCTTGCTTTTTTCTCTGTCACTGTAATTATTCAGTTTATTCTTTGATTTTATTCTTTAATTATCTATCCTCAATTTTCTCCTCTCTCTCTTTCCTTTTTCTTGTCTTCCAGCTTTCACTGTACTAACACCATTGCTGATTTGCTACTCTTAGAGTGTTACCTTCTCCCAGTATCTGTACTTGGCCATCAGACACTATGAGGAGACTGGCTTTTCGAGGTGCTGGTTGTACTCTGGTAAATCTGGTAAATTATTGATTGTATGTGCAACATTCTCTCCATTCCTCTGCCTTAGGCTTTTGCTTTTCTTTATCCTGTTAATTATTCCTGCCTTATTCATCTCATTTGTGTGCTTGAAATTCATTCTGTCTCTAACATAAATGCTCTAATGCGGTTATGTTGTGCTGCCATACCTTGTAAATCAACTGAGTGCTTCCTAGAAGAAATTCCTTGGTTTGCTTGGAAAATGGGTATAGGCTGGGATAGATGGATCTATTCTGTCTTCAGCCTCCGAGACAACTACAAATAAAGATATTTTTATGATGCTGTCACTGGAGGTTGGGAAAGAGCCAACAACTTGTTCCGTAAATCACCACAGTTGTTGGATGGTGGTTATTCATTTCTCACTGCTTGTGTTGATAAATGGAAAACTATGGCCAAAAAAGGAGGTAGCTTTTTCTGCTTCTTGATGATTGAGGCATTCATCCTACACATAAAGTGGGAGTGGTAGGTTGCATGATGGTCCAGACCTTTTTTGGCTTGAATCTAAGACAAGGTATTTAGTAGCCATTTGAATTTTAGTTTGTAATTTGATTTTTTTTGCGGAGTTGTTTTGTTTGTTTGGGTTTTTGTTTTGTTTGTTGTGTGGTTTTTGTTTTTTGTTTTTTTTTTTCATTTGACATGGAATGATGTACTTTTACAGCAGAATTGAGTGCTTGTCTCTGTACAGCTCTTGTCTTTAAAACGGCAGTTCTGGCTTTGTTATCATGAATGGGATGAGGTATCAAAATGTAGATAGTTGAAGAATGTATCCTAGTAAGAGCTGCTAAATTCATCTTTATCCCTGTGAGCCCTAGGCTTTCTGACATTGCTGTCATCAGTGACTATGAAACTGTACAACCATTTTGATTTCCCTTTATTCCTGCCAGTTATCACAAAGCTGATGAGATATATGGCTTAACTGAACTGTACTATATAACAAACCTATGTGACTCATCCTAAAGCATTGCTAGCTTCATAGTTAGCTCTCACCAGAGAGTTTGGATGCTATGCCATGAGTTTAAGAACATGTCTCTTCATTATAGAAGAAGTTGGATTCCATGGGTTCCAAGAGGCGAAGAGCTACCTCTCCATCCAGCAGCGTCAGTGGAGGAGACTTTGATGACGGCCACCACTCCACGAATATACCAGGCCCAAGCAGAAAGAGGAGGAGACTTTCCAATCTCCCAACTGTAGATCCTGTTAGTACCTTCTTATGCAGAACTTATTTTCTTGGCAGTACTGTATCCCTCTCTGGGAAATGCTGGATTGTAAAATGCATGATCATACGTAGCACATATACGCTGGCCCTGAATCTGTTGCTGCCTTGGCTAAGCTTTGTTTAGGATGTCATTCAGCTATGGCTTGTTCTTGTCTCTCAGTTTCATCTTTTTCTTTCCCATTTTCCTTTTGCTGCTTTTCTTTTTTTGCTGATGATTTTAGCAGATGGAAGGATGTTGGAGAAGAAGCTGAAATCATAATGTGAAGAAGTTGAGACCTGTGTCTGAATATCAAATGCAGAGAGATATAAGTGGGGAACACCACAGGCAGTGATTGCTGAAGTGTGTAATGTCTCTGTTATGCCTTTGAGTTAGTAGTCTAATTTTAATTAATTACAGGGCAGAAGAACCCCTGTTGTTGTTTTGGAGGTCTATAGCTTGGAGTGGATTGTACTGAATTAATTTACATTTTGGGTGTTTTACTTAGGGAGCTTTCTTTCAGTGCTAATCTAAATTAAAAAAAAATAAATTCTGCACTACCTGGCATACTTGTCAGGTGTCATACTAACGTATGAGATGCACCAATTTCTTCACACTTCTGCTTTAGATCACGCTGTGGATTGGCAGCTTGTCTTTTCCATTGTAAGCAGGCTTTGATTTGTTACCTTCTTAAATTTTTCTCCTTTTTCATTACTTTATTGTTCTTGCATTTTAGATTGCTGTATGCCATGAACTTTACAACACCATCAGAGATTACAAAGATGAACAGGGCAGGCTCCTTTGTGAGCTTTTCATTAGGGCACCGAAGCGAAGGTAAGACCATGGTTCTTGTTAAGCCTTGAACCTGAGATTTAATCAGGGAGTAAGTGGACATTGAGGAGTACTCCAGCATTAATAGCTGTGAAAAAATTAAGCTAAATTTGTCATAGTTTCACACCAGTGTGTGATCTGAGTATTTGATGTAATTATTCAATGGGACGTGCTAACATTGATGCCCTTTTTCAGTCAAAAAAGGATATGCTGAATTAAGTTAAAATGTTTCTTGTGACACCTGCATAAAACATCTATGTCTTTGACTATAAAACGTACCGCATAAGTGGTGGAACGTAATATTAAGGGCATATCTTGGGAAGATTAATAGAAGTGACCCTTGAAAATGCAGTAGATAAAGAGACTGAATTTTATCTTAAACTCAGAAAACTGAGGATAACAGAACATGCAATAAAGTAAGCCTACTAATAGACCACTGTCCAGATCTTTTAGCTGTAACAAAAATGCATTGTAAGTTTCTTTGTTTTATTTAGTCATAGACATGTACAAACTTTAGTGCTGTGGTTTTGGTTTTACTGCTTGGAATCTAATACCTGTTTTTGTCATTGCAACAGAAATCAGCCAGATTATTATGAAGTGGTTTCTCAGCCAATCGATTTAATGAAAATCCAACAAAAGCTAAAGATGGAGGAATACGATGATGTGAATGTGCTGACTGCTGATTTTCAGCTTCTCTTCAACAACGCGAAGGCTTACTATAAGGTGGGGAAAATGCATATAAAGACTCAAATTCATTGTAAAAGTGGTAGAGATGTTCAAATTCTTCCTTGGTTTGGCCAAAAATCTTTTCAATTTAGCCTTTATTATTGGTAAGGGAACCGCACACATTTCAGTTATTTGCATATATTTCTGTAAGGCTGACCGTATCTTTGTAAGATGTCCTACTATAGCGATTTTTCCTGTGGAAAACTATAAAATAATATTGGAAGGGTCTTCATGTAGTTTTCCAAAAGAGATAGAAAGCAAAAATAGAGATGTAAACTGAGAAAATTATTCTTCTGTCAAAGCCTTCCCATTTTATAACACATTCTGTGTGACATTTTGAAACAGAAAAAGGTTTTGGTTTTTTATTCCCAAAAGGAAGAGTTTATAAATAACAGGATTGTTGAATCTTTCTCTTCCATTGGCTACTTAATAATATGAAAAGGAGGCACATGGATTATCATGGTCAATGATGATAGATTGTGAGTGTGTGCAATGATGTAGCCCCATGTCCATTCCCCCAAACTGGGTATGTGTTTTATTTTAGATGTTAATGGTTTTCATTGCAGTTGCCCTAAGTAAAGTGGGGAAAAAACCTGGTTTAATTTTGTTTAATGGAAGGCTATGTTAAATATATAAAACAGTGAAATTGTATGAAGTGGCTGAGATGATACAGCAAATCTAACCCTGCTAATAGTACCTTTCGTATATCTTTGATGATCCAAATGGCTGCTTTCTGAATAACCCAACCAATGTAACCAGATGACATTCAGAAAAGCAATGTTTATTTTGTTTACATTTGTGAGTGTGTGTAGCTTTTTGAAAAACAATCAGATATATGGGTTATTGCATTTGCACATTCTGGTTACAGTAGAAGAAGTACAAAGATTTCCTCATTCATTGTGTACTCCTGAAGCTTTGCAAGGCACTCGCCCATTTATGTTGGCTTTTTCATGGTTTCTACATGAGGGAGACGGACTTGATAGCAGGAAAGAATGATTGGAGTTTTGTGAAACGTGTGCTGCCTTTGCCTACAGAACAGTGGATCAAAATTATGGCTGTATTGTAAAAACCTTGCATGTAGAATAGAAATAGGTAGCCATTTTTCTAGGATGAAAGAATGTTGACAATTCCAGAGAAATATGGAGTTGTGAGCTGGAGGTATGGCATGCAAACATAACCTCTTCTTTTTTCATCTTTTACCTTTCCCACACATTTCCAGTGACGCATGTAAAACAGGGACAGCTGATTCATTGTCGAGGTCTTTATTGCAGCAGGTGTTTTATTGGTAATGCTAGATTAGAATGGAAACCTTTGGGTTTTTAATATTTCTGTTAGAGTCTTACATTTTTGAGCATCTTGCGATAATATAGAAGGAAGCAGACTAGTGGAGCAGAACATCCTTTCAATCTGTTCCTCATAATGAACACCTGGTATCACATCTTAAGAATATTTAAACCTAATAAGTTAAGCTTAAGAATAGTTCTTGGGTTTCTCATTTGAATTACAAGCTGTCAGAGGTTGAGAGAGTAAGAAGAGTATAATCAGCAGTAATAAGGTGACATCTGCAGGAATACATGAAATAGAGGTTAAGTGACAGAGGAAAGGGAAAGAAAAACATGTAAGAGTGGAAAAGCAGTCTTTTTTCTGGGTGATGCTCTTAAGTAGTAATGTTAATAGGCACATGCTTGTCTGCCAACTCTGTATTTACAAAACCTAATTTGCTGACTAATGCTTCTGTCTCTTCCAGAAAATATACCTAGATATGTACTCAGGTGGTAGCATGTTGTCAAGTTCTTTGGAATTTCACAGTTAATGCTGAGTTATGGAAGAGTGTAAATCATTGCAGTGCTTTCAGAGATACTGGCACACTTATTGGCATTCTTCTTGTGTAGAAATTAATTTTCAAGTGCCACACAGTGGCAGCAGTATTGGCTTAAATCACATTTCTGGCATACTGATATTTAGTCTGTTTTAAATGTCAGTAGTGTTATGCTGCAACAAAACTTAATGATTTCTCCAGATTCATCTAATAGGCTTTTCCAAGCCTCAACCCAAGTAATTTTATTGCTAAGTTTTGCGAAAAACTTAGATGCTTTGGAGTGATAGAGGTTATATTTTTCTAGTGCTTATTGTGATTCTTAACATTTCTGTTGAAAAAAGACTGAATCGGGAATTTCCCAGGTTTTCTATTACTTATTTAATGCATTAAATACCTTTCAACTAATAATTTATAAATTTCTTACTGATAAGAAGGATCTGAATTTTGAGTAAAATGTTGGATTTGTTTTTGCAGCCCGATTCTCCTGAATATAAAGCTGCCTGCAAATTATGGGAGTTGTATTTGCGCACAAAAAATGAATTTGTTCAAAAAGGTGATGCTGAGGAGGAAGATGAAGATGAGGAAGGACATGACAATCAAGGCGCAAATTCTGAATTAGTAAGTGTGGGCATGACAGCTGCAGCTGGATGAGGCCATGGCTGTATGTGTCAGCTGACTGAGGGAGATTGGCCTCCATATGTGAAAAAGCATTGTCTTTTCATAGTTAAATTATGCCCCAAAAGGTATTTCTTATACAAGTTTATTAGTTAGTAATTTCACAGCATTATATGTGTGTTTCACTTTTGCCTAGCAAAAAAAAAAAAGTTATGAGGTTTTCTGATATAGGTAAAACGTGGCTCTGGTTTAGTTGAAACTAATATGATGTGTGCTTGATATCATGCCAACATTGAGGTTTGATGCAAGCAAGCTTCATGTCTAATGACATCATTTTCCAGTGTGTGTCCCATTCAGTTAGTGCAGCTGTTCCTGGAGTGTTTTATAAGCCAGATACGATGATAGGAAGTTTGAGCTTGTCTGGTTTTCGTGGTGTTGAGATGCATGTTGTCATTAACGTTGACAACCAAGTCTATTCTAACAATATGCAATGTATGTCTGACAGTCTACAGTGTAAATGTGAAATTAAAGTTTTCGCGTGTGCTTTACCTAAATGCATAAACAGTGTTGTTTTCAAAAGTTGCATCCCTGTTTAATAGCTGATTTTTTTTCTTTGAAAAGTAAATTCATATATTTCCGTGCAACTTGAAGCACTCCACTATGGCAGCTATTAAAACTTCTTGTGATTTCATTTCTTATATTAGTCATCTCCAGGTTACCTGAAGGAAATTCTTGAACAGCTTCTTGAAGCTGTAGTTGTTGCTACAAACCCGTCAGGACACCTCATAAGTGAACTGTTTCAGAAGCTTCCTTCTAAAGTGGTGGGTATTTTAATAATATTGGTTGTGTTCTAAGTTGGAAACCTGGATGTTTGTATAACTGGTGATACACACTATGATGGGCACGCTCAGGATGCAGTTCTTTGTTACATTCTGATCAGTGGTAAGCTCCAGCTGCTTTTAGAGCTTCTCTCCCTTCTTTGCTCCTACCCACTCATTCCCAGCCCTTCATTTCAGATTGGGGTTTGCCCTGTTCTGCCAGTTCAGTTATTTGAGGTTTTTTGGTGCAGAGTTTTTAATCTTTTTAAATATGTCTGATTTCACTGTTCTCTTTAAGGGTGTGGTGTAACAAGTTTAACCAGCAAAATAAATACTCTGAAGACCATCACCATGTGTTTTGCTTTCAGACAGAACTGTTCCTTTATGTCAGTTTATTGAGGAATTATAATTCCTTGTATCTGCCTTATGATCTGGCTTGCCCAAATTGAAGCGTAGTGCTGTGTTTATGAAGCTTACACTGTTCTTATCTGCAATTAATCTAATAGCTCATTTTATGAGCTACTAGAACAATAGCTTTGTGACTGTTTATAGTAATATGTAAATTATTTTTGTTTCCCAGCAATATCCAGATTATTATGCAATAATAAAGGAGCCTATAGATCTTAAAACTATTGCCCAAAGGATACAGGTACAGTATGAGCATATTAATGTGTCATAGTATATACTTGTTTAACAGTAAGCATTCTAGAATTGTTAGAAGTCAAAGTTTATGGGGGTAGGAAGGGCAATGTGTTTTCCCCTTGGTACTTAAAAATCTGAATGCTGTACTGATTTAATGTTCTGTCCCGGGTTAATGTTGCAGAAGTAGCTTTGTTGAAGATCAAGCATTGTGAACTGTAGTGTGCTGGCATGGAGCCTGAATATCTTGGGTTCCTTGATGTTTAATGGTTTAAAGTAGTTCCTTGGCAAGTACTGCTAATGTAAAACATTGAGGTATTGCAGCTTGGTCGTGCATTATCATCACCTACTTCTGTTCTGTTGCTATAAATAGATGTTTTGTACTGATGCATTTTTCATCTTACTTCTCCAGTAATTTGAAATACTGTTCTGTTATTCTAGCATTTTGTGTAATAGTGAGGGATAGTACCTAGACTAATTGAACTAGAGGATAAAGGTAAAATAACATTTTGTCAGAACCCTTCAACATTAAGATAATCTAGATAATGATTATTAGCATTTGTATCATCATTAGTTAGCATTCGTAAGCACTATAAGGATATTGCCATCCGGAGGGACCTTGACAGGCTGGAGAGGTGGGCCCATGTGAACCACACGAAGTTCAGCAAGGCCAAGCGCAAGGTCCTGCACGTGGGTCAGCGCAATCCCAAGCACGACTACAGGCTGGGTGAGGAATGGATTGAAAGCAGCCCTGAGGAGAAGGACTTGGGGGTATTGATTGATGAGAAGCTCAACATGAGCCGGCAGTGTGCGCTTGCAGCCCAGAAAGCCAACTGTGTCCTGGGCTGCATCAAAAAAGGTGCGACCAGCAGGTTGAGGGAGCTGATCCTGCCCCTCTACTCCGCTCTTGTGAGACCCCACCTGGGGTACTGCGTCCAGCTCTGGGGGCCCCAGTACAGGAGAGACATGGAGCTGTTGGAGCGAGTTCAGAGGAGGGCCACGTAAACTGATCGGAGGGCTGGAGCACCTCTCCTGTGAGGACAGGCTGAGAGAGTTGGGATTGTTCAGCCTGGAGAAAAGGCGGCTCCGGGAAGATCTAATTGCGGCTTACCAGTATCTGAAGGGAGCCTACAGGAAAGATGGTGAGGGACTGTTTATCAGGGAGTGTAGTGACAGGACAAGGGGTAATGGGTTTAAGCTGAAGGAGGGTCAATTTAGATTAGATGTTAGAAAGAATTCTTTACTGTTAAGAGTGATGAGGTACTGGAACAGGTTGCCCAGAGAGGCTGTGGATGCCCCATCCCTGGAAGTGTTCAAGACCAGGTTGGATGAGGCTTTGGGCAACATGGTCTAGTGGAGGGTGCCCCTGCCCGCAGCAGGGGGGTTGGAACTAGATGATCTTTGAGGTCCCTTCCAACCCAAACCATTCCATGATTCTATGATGTAGCGCTTATGTTTATTACTTTCTGTTTTGATGACTTTTTTTTTTCAGATACTTATCTGTTCTCTTTATAACTGTGTGCTTGTTTTTCTATAAGTGTTCCATTTATTCTATATGAATTCCCTTTGCTTTTCACTATTGACTTAGCTCTTATGCTGTCTGAAGATTGCCACTTTAACCAGTTCTGGTTTTTGTTGTATAGAATGGAACCTATAAAAGCATTCATGCAATGGCCAAGGATATAGATCTTCTGGCAAAGAATGCCAAAACCTACAATGAGCCTGGATCACAAGTATTCAAGGTTAGTTTCAGTTGTTCATAGTTTGATTTCAGTTCGGATACTCTTTGCTACTTTCTGTGCTGATTGATCCTTAAATGAATTTTTTTCCATAAGACTCTAAAGATTGTTTGTTTGTTTGTTTTTAAAAAATAGCTATTAGTGGCTTTTCCTTTTTTATATTGCTTTTAGTATAATTGGAGTGTACATAATGTGTTGGGTTTTTTTCTTGAGGCATATGATTTTTTCCAATTAAATTTTATCTCAGGATCTGAGTTACACAACTTGCTTGGAGGAATGGAGGATCCCTGTAGTTGTAATTGAAGTTGAAATGACTGAAACTACAGGTTAAAGTTATAGTGGTAGTACTCAGCTGTTATCTCTTTCCAGACTGCAGAACTGTTTATGGTTTTCATCAGAAGCTTGAAAACTGGAGTCGTGCCTCCTTTGTATAGTTTTTGAAGATCCTCTTCTATTTAGCCATATTTTTTCTGACCATGCACCTCCTATTTTTTTCATACTTAGTTGACCAGCATTTTGTGTATAAATTATCACATTGCTGTTTCCATGTATTCTGGAACTAAGAGAATTTCAGTGGTAAATTATTCTTCTGCGTGCTCGGTTTTTAAGGGCTTTGTAGTGAGACACCTTGTATACGTATAGTGGTATTACGTGGTTCATGGACTTTGCCAATTGCACTTCTATTTGGATTGTAGTTTCAGTTCTTACCGACATTACTCACACTTGTACCCTTACTCAAAACTTGTAATCTCTATTTTGTGAACTGTTACTCTGAGCATTGAGTCCACGGGTGTAGAATGAGAGAGAGAGCAAGCATTGTAAAGCTCGGTAACGGTAGTAGCTTTTTGATTGCAAAGTCACAGAAACTCATTTGCCTGTTTAGTTCAAAGTGGTATTCCTGTATATTTGCAAATTGTAGATTTCTTAATTTTTTTTTTTTTTTTAAAGGATATGACAGAAAATCTATTCAGTTTTTGCAGGACACTGTGGGTGTATTTCAGGCAAACTTTGTTCTATGCTTCATTTCTGATGCAAAATTGTTTTCTATCTAAATGTAAAAACCCCTTCATTTTTGTTTTAGATTTTTAGATAGATGGATATACCTGAATATAACATTCTTCACTTTCAACATTAAACAAAAAAATTCTTTTAATTGACAGGATGCAAATGCGATTAAAAAAATATTTAATATGAAAAAAGCTGAAATTGAACACAGTGAGTTGGCCAAGTCAAGTCTCCGAATCAGGTACTGCAAACAGAGTTCTCTTTGTAATCTTATATACAAATCTCTATAGACATTCCCTTAATTTTGCTGTGGCGAATGTAGTGGGAAATAATTGCTTGAAAACTCACTTTATTGTTGTTTTAAAAGTTAGGAATCGTAAAATAGTTTTTGGAAGGAAACTATTTATTGGAATACTTCTGTGGTGAAATATTTCTGTGATGTACTTGATTATGAAAAACAGCGTCAGTGGATCTTTTATAACTTAAGCTATGGCCAACTTCCACCATATGTATTTATAAGTTAATAACAAAAGGAATAGTGAGCAATAAGGTGCTGTGTTGTGCTTTGCTTTATGAAAACCAATTTCTAGCTATGAAAAGAGGTACAGGAAGCTGAAGATCTGTACCTATTATTTAGCAAAGCATAGATTTGGTCTTGAATAGGAAGATATAAAACATCGTTGGTAGCTCTGTTTCATGGAGTGATTTTATTTAGGAAGCAGCATTTTCTTCCTCTGAAAATCCATGGTGTACAGACAAGTGATGCCGTCATTTTAGATTTTCTTATCTGAAATGCAATTAGATTTATTCTTGTATAAACTTTTTACTTGTAAGTAACACTCAAAAGTAGGTTTAGATATTATTTTCCAGTATGAGCCATGTCATTTATCTAAAAAAATAACTTGTAAGTCATCCAAGGAGTTAGCAAACAAGGTGGACTCTCTTATGTATTTGAGCTGTTTACTGGTATTTGATACTGGAAAATAACTGCTGTCGTTCCCTGCAAAGGTTTGTATGGTACAACTGAGAACACTGGCACTCCCTTACTTTACTGAAAGGCAGTTTAAATTTTCTTGTTGTCTGAAAAATGTGTAAATGGTGTCAGTATTAAAAGTATTGCCTAGGATTATTGTATGGGAAAGAAATTGAAGTTACCGGATTGATTTTTACTATTTGGGGCTTTGAGACGTTCAACCTATGTAGAGTTTTTTCTGGTTCATTTGTTCAGTGTTAGCATACTTCCCATGTTTGGATGAATCATTGTTGGAGCATATAAAAATATAAAAGCAGAAATAGTGTTAGGGAGTAATTCCCGATACATATTTTAATAATTTTCCTTCTTGAATGTATGTGTAGTGCAAGGAGACCTTGATTCTGCAGGCAATGAATGTACACGTGTTTGCTTTGCAGTAACCGGAATTACGTATAGGCATAGAGGTTTTCTATTTAAATTGTGATTTTTATTTTCTTTTTCTCACTGTGTTGGCCATTGATGAAGCTTGGGATATCACAAGTGTGTGTCACGTTTAATTTTGAGGCTTAACTGTTTTTCTTCAAAATAAAGATGTTTGCATAAGAAGGGATGACAGATAAATCACACTGATATTTGTTAGTTGAATTCCTCTCTTGCACTGCCAACCCATTTCCACTTCTCACCACCTTATTCTAGATGTTGTCATATGTACTGTGTTCTCAATAGACCTGCAAGTCCTGAAGTAAGCTGAATGTCAGAATGTCAGCTCCCTTCTTTGTTTCTCTAACTTGTAAAAAAAAAAAAAAAAAAAATTATAATGCCTGAAGCAGGCTACAATAATGAATTTGCTTAATGCAAAAAAAAAAAAAAAAATCAGAGTGAGAGAGAAGTACCGTGAAAAACAAACCTTACACCTGCTGTTCTGCATTTCACTGGTTGCTTTTTTTTATCAAACCATTATTCTTTTTTTGTTTCTTTTTGTTGAATCTGCATCACAGAATCATATTTTTTTTTTAATTTAAATTCCTAACTGCTTATTTGTCTCAAAGGGGGGTCTCCTGTACCTGTTGCTAATTTTGGTAAAATACCCCCTATAAGTTCACTTAATTTACTATATTTTTCTTCTGAATTTACATGTGGTTTTCTTTGTCATTGATGGATCAGGCTCAAATACATCATAGCACTACTAACCTAAGCTCTACAGACGTGTTGCCTCTGTGTCAAAAATCATGCTTTTCTATTGCAGAGTTCATTGTATCCTTTGTCATATTAAATTGCTCTTTGTTGGTGCATTTAACTGTCCTCCCTCAAATAAAGTGACAAAATAAAGTTGCTTGACAATGTGCACTGTTAAGCAACTTGACAGTGATTTTGTGAAGTACTGATAAAACACGATTGGATCTGTATGATTAGCTTTATCTGGATGCTAAGGAACATTTTGTTGGCTGCTTTCACTGCTATTGTAGGCTGAGCTGCGTGTGTAGCTATTAATCCTCAATCTAAATGTTACCTTCCTCTGAATTTATTAAAAAAAAATATATTAATGCTGGGCCACTAAATTAATCTTAGTATTACCTATAGCTTTAAAACATTTTATACCTGTCTCTGAACTTTTTGGCTGATCTGTCAAAGTAATTCTGTAAAAAGCTTTATCCTTGCTGCATCTTTTCTTGGGTCTAAGGTGGGCCTCTTTTTTTCCCCTTTTCTTGGCTTGTCTCTTCTGCCTTAAGGACTCCATCAAATTTGACTACTTCCAAGCTGACAGGTCCTTCCTCACAAGGTAAAGGCAGTGTTGGTGATGAGAGAAATTCTTCTAACAAATATTATCGGTAAGTAAATTATAGACTTGGAGGAAAAGCTGGGTCCTCATCATATGGAAATACTAAAATTTAAAATTTTAGTGGGGTGGGGTTTTTTTTAGTTGAAATTACTCTTCAATATTGAATCATAGAACCATTCTATGATTCAATATTGAAGAGTATTCTCAACTAATAAATAAAACCCCAAACAAAACCCACCCAAACCATTAGCAAATACTTTTGAGATGCAAATATATTTCCATCAAATGTCTATTAAGTCTGATTTAATAAGTTACTTTGCCATAATCACTCTTCCATGTTTGATTTTATATTTAACACTTCAAAACACCTGTTGTGAAATACTCTGTATGCAATTATTTCCTTAGAAATGTTCTGAAGAACAATATGTTAAGCTTCATTGCAAGATAAGGCAGGTGAAAAATAACATGAAAATGTGTTGTAAACCTAGAAAAATTATACTTGGAGACTGAAAAGAAATAATAAGTAGGACTAAATAATTAAGAGGTGGATGGTGGAAACCAATGAAGCCTGTAAACAGAAAGTACTGCATCTGGGATGCATGTACAGCAAATTTGCAGAGTAGACTGGATTACTGGAGGCTTTCTGGTTTGTTCTTTCAGTCATCAGTTGAGAATTTTGGTACCTAGCACAGATCTCGTGTCTACAGTCTGTGGCTTACTGTCTTGAAACAGTACTTACTCCTGGCTAATTCCCTGTATGTGTACTCTGAAACCCTGGTTTAACACCCAGCTGCAAGGGTCTTTAAGGGATTGAGCAATTGTACAGAGTTGCTGTCATTTCAAGCAACCCATCTGCTTTTTCCTAGTCTTCACTTTGCTCCCACAGGGCAAGGCTGAGCCCATTGCTGGAGGTGCTTAAAGAGCTGATGTAGTAGAAAAGCGGAGATTGTCAGGTGTAGCCTACAGTGTAGGTATGGAATGTTGTGCCCCAGGTTTGGGACAATAGGGAGGAAGAGAGGGATGCTGGAGAAGTCTTTGTAAGACCATAGCCAGTGCGGACACTGATTTATTCCACCTGGAAAGCAGAGGAAGCTGCTTCAAATACAGGCACTCTGTGCTGAAAATGCTGAACGTGGGAATGAGAGAAGATAGTATATACAGCTTACAGCGTGCTGAATTCCTGCATGTAGACAAATCCCTATAAAAAGTGTCAAATAACAAAGTTATTAATTGAGAGGGACTTGTTATAATCCCCTTTTCCTCCCACTAATTCAAATACTCGAGTATTCAAAATAGGACAGAAGATAGATAGCTTGAGCTCTAGATTTCTGACTGTGTGTTCAGTTTTTCAGTTTGAGGGACCACCTCTTAAAATAGAGGCAGACTCATGGATCGTTAACAGTTTCTCTTGTTAAGGACTCCGGTCTTTTCTTGCATAGTCATGTCCGTATTCCTGATAATGTTGGTGACTGTCATGAGCTTCACTTGTTTACATACACGCTATGGGTGACTGTTAATGGTTAACATGACAACCCTTTTTTTTTTTTCTTAAATTTGGCACATTTTTTTTCTTTTTCTCTTTTATAGCAACAAAAGATCAGCCCAAGGGGATCGTTTATCAGCAATAACCATGGCATTACAGTATGGATCAGAAAGTGATGAGGATGCAGCTTTGGCTGGTAGGAACTGAAATGCATTTTCTCTATTTATTTTCTTCAATTAAAATGTTTGGAATAAGCAAAATCATAGAGCTCCTGATGGATTCAAATATGTTTGTTTCAAAAATATTCTGCAGTGTTTCCAAACTCAGCATGGAATTCTGTTAAATCCAATCCCTGTTTCCTCTAAGTACAAATTTATAAAAGTACAGCTGGTAAGATAGGGTAGGCCAAACTTGCTTGCACATTTTGAATTTAGTGTGTGTATTTCCTAGTCATCCTGGTTTTGGCTGAGATAGAGTTAATTTTCTTCCTAGCAGGTGGTGTAGTGTGTGTTTTGGATTTAGGACCAGAATAATGTTGATAACACACTGTTTTAATTGTTGCCAAGCAGTCAAGGACTTTTCAGCTTCTCATAGCAACCTACCAGCAAGAAGATGGGGGGCATCCAAGAAGCTGGGAGGGGACACGGCCAGGACAGCTGACCCAAACTGGCCAAAGGGATATTCCATACCGTATCGCGTCATACTCAGTATATAAATAACCAGGGCAGTTGACCGGGAGACAGCGTGGCTCAGGAACTAGCTGAGCGTTGGTTCTGGGTAGTGAGCAATTGTGCTGTACATCACTTGTTTTGTATATTCTCTTATCATTGTTATTATTATTATCTTCCTTTTCTGTCCTATTAAACTGTCTTTATCTCAAGCCTTTTTCTTTTTGATTCTCTCCCTCATCCCACTGGAGGGGGAAATAGTGAGTGGATGGCTGTGTGGTTGTCTTAGTTGCCTGCCGGGTTCAACCACAACACAACTGTACTTATCCTAGCTTTAGGAAACTGTTGCTTGTTTTCATTCCTTCTAATATGAAACAGAAGAGGAGACACTGGAGAATACATTGGGTGCTCCTTACAGTAAAAGAGATTTACAGTGCTGCAATTGTTTAAGTGAAGTCTCACACTCGCTTGTTCTCTCTTGCTCTTTTGTGCCATTGGTCTTCTAAGTACTTGTCAGGTTTTATTTTATAAGGTAAAGATAATCTATATGAGGTATAAGGATGGATAAATGTTAGAATTTGAATTAGGAACATGGAGTCTAGCCTAGCAGTCATGAAATTTTGCATGAAGGTTAAACCAAAAACACATAAAAAGGCATGCCTTCATACAACATCCTTAGTTTCATAATAAGCATGCTTTAGCATTATACTATAAGCATATATGCTGTAATACATGGATTATATCAGATATTTCAGTATTGTTATAGATTGTCTTTTAAGTAAGCCTGTCTTGATAGTTACATTCTCAGTAACTTCCTTACGTTCATCTTGGAGCAGGCTTCCAAAATGTTTTTGCACAAATACCATTGTTTTCTTTTTTGTTTACACTATTTCTGTGTTGATGTGAAATGATGCATCCTCTTCAATATATATTTTTCAGGCATTCATTTCACACCTGGTAACTGAATTACACTCACCACTGTTTTCCAGTGGATGGCTGTGCTGTAGAATTTTTGGATCATTTTAGATCTTGCTGCAGGCAAAACCATTTTTATTCCTGTTTAGCCTGGAGTTCAGTTATTGCTTCAGAGCAGCTGTTTTCTGGGAGGTGTGAGGAGTATTTATTAGCTTGGTTCAGTGTATTGTTAGCTGCTGTTTTTGCAAATTGTAATTCTGTAAAAATGCATAGCTTTTTACATCTTTATATGATTTAAATTCTTGAAGTGATTTAACAACTTTCAGGTGCCACCTTTACTATGGATATTATTGTTACCTTCATGGCACCTTTCGTATACATCTGAGATTTTTGCCTTACTGCTGTTGAAGCTCTCCTACCTTTACTGCCTTCACCTAAGAGGCAATGTCACTTTTTTTGGCAGACCTCTGTCACCTTAAGATTTTCTGTCTCTGGATGAAAAGGATTTTCATTTAAACCAGATGGTGTTTTTATTGGTTGCTCTGGTATCTCATCTTTTTTCCTTCCTCTAACCCTCATTAAAATAAATGAGAACTAGACTGCATGACTGAACATGAAGAGAACTTTCTCCTTCTTGATAAAGAGAACAAAATCTTTGTATGTTTCTTTGACTGTAGCAGTTGACTAAGCAGTGAACAATAACTGTTTCCAACTTGGAATTTATCCTCACAGTTTCAGAGGGTGTCATGGTGTGATGGAACTTGTAGATTTCCAGCTCAGATGTACTAGAACATGAGCAGCTTCTGTGGTTCCCTTGCTCCTCGCTCTATATCTGTAAAGGCAGGCATAGATGGTCATTATGTATTACTTATAAGTATTTAATTTTGTAAACAAAGCTATTTTATTATTATTACATTTTTAAATGTTTTAAGAGTGGATGTTCCTTTTGGTTTTACTAGCATCTGTTTTCAGTTAGACTTTGAGCATTCATTCTTGTCTAGGTGCTTTGGGACCACGCTTGTTTAAAGCAAATCACTTACTGAGTAAAGACTAATTTTTTTTCATATACATTCAAATACTCTCCTCTCTCTGGAGTAAGAGTACACGTATTGATACGTGCATTTATATCTGAGAATAAAGCTCAGTTCCCATTGTAACTTAGATGGCTTCCTCCTTTTGCAGTGAAGTCAATTTAACATCACTCCATTATGAAGCTGTCCCTTCATTAGGAAACGGTCACTGTGGTATAGAATAAAGAGCAGGAAATACATTTTGTTTGGGACTGTTAAATGGCATATAGTTTGTGGTTATTGTTTACCACATTAGGTCATGTCCATCCGTCCCACCCCCCCGTATCTGCTAACAGTAGTAGTGCTAACAGCTGCATGAAAGAGGAATAACTGCCTGTTACCTTCCACTGCCAGTGTGTGCTTGGTGGAGATAGGGGACCTGGTGCTACTGCATATTAAAGAATCTACAGTGCTGCATTAGATTGTTTGTTGTATAGCAAAATAGGGATTTTTCTATCTTCTGATCTGAATAATACGTTCTTCTTCAGTTCTTAAGATATTGGGTTTTGTATTAGGAGAACACTATAATTTTCTGAATACATAAGAATATATAATGTTTGACACATCACTTTTAAGGAACGTACACATCACAATGAAAATGTTTATAGCTGTATTACAATATTATGTAAACACTTTCCTTTTAGTGCCTGTTTAATTTACTTAGATTTTTATTTTAGGGAATGCCTTGTGTTCTACTTTTAATACAAAGAAAGTACATTTCTTATTTAGGGTATTGAACTGCTTGTTGCTGGCTGCCACATGTCAGAGAACAGCAATATACCTGAATAGTTTCTTTTTTTTTCTCTTTTATAAAAACACATTCTTCAGTTTTTTCTGTTCTGTTTCTTACTTTTTTTGATGGAGCACTCAGAACTGAACTGGTTCAGTAAACAAAACCAAAGACAGTATTTTGCTGCGTAATCTGTTTTGGAAACTCGCTTTACCTGATAGCATTCTCTTAGCTGTTAGCATTTATCTCCATGTTCAGGTTGATATGTTAGGTACAGGAAAACACAGTGCTACCTCCAGTTTTTGTTTTGATCTGAGTTACTCTGTCCAGCTCCTGCTTTGACGGTTACTATGTAGTAGATGCTAGGCCATTAAGCGATGCTGATTGGCATAGAGATACATAAATAGGATAATTTTGAGTAACTTCCCTGAGTCAGTAATGAACGTCTTCATAATGTGTTTGCACATCTGCTGAGGTCTGCTTTTGTTTGAGCTTGCATCTAACCTGTCTGGTAGATCTCATACGTCATACACTCATATAGATCCGCAATGTCACACTGCAGAGGTAGAATGATAGTACTGTGTTGTTATGCAGTCAGAGTGTCCCCTGACGTTGTCATCATTTCAATATGTCTTTACTGAACTTGGATAAAAAGCTTGAGACATTGCCAGCCGCCACCGAGCAATAATGAAAATGCCAGCTGGAAACTTGGCGTGAGTGTTAGACAGCTGTCTTTTGTGTAACTGAATTACCCAGTGTGTCATCTGCCAAACTTTCCTTCAAACTGTAACTCATAAGAGGGGGGGAAAGGGTGAATAATTTAACTCTAATATGTGCAAAACCACGTAGATTTTCTGTTATGCCTGTCTGCAAGGTACAAATTATACCGTTTGTGTTACTGAGAAATGTGGAAAGGTTGGCCATTTATTGCTTCTCATCCCATATTTCCACTACCAGAGTTTTTTCATTCCTTTGTGTTTCTGTTGCTCATGTAATGTTTCTCCTAATTTTATCTGCAGTAAATGTTAGTTCTTCATAGCATTTCTTTCGTTCATCCTAATCCTGAAGCACAATACATGCTTCATATAACTAGGAAAGCTTGCCATAAAATTTGTGAATACTTATTATAAAATGTTTTTGCTAATTATATAATAATTCTAAAATACTTATTTTTCCTTCATTTTGCGGCATACATTGGAGGTGCACCTTCAGGCTGTAGTGTCAGGGTTTTTTTTGCTAAACATCACAGTTTTTTAATTGAGCTGTGAGTAATATGGTCTAAAGGATTATAGAAGTTTTGAAGTCACCTTTTTGATCACAAGTACTCATATTAATAGTTTGATGGGTAAATGAGGATGTAGCTGTTTTATAGGTAGTGTGTGGTTGAATAGTCCTGTTATGTAGTCTCCTATATGGACACTTCTTGGCCCTTGTAGGTGGCAAGGCAGTATTACCTATGACAGAACTTAAATCTCATCTGATAAGAGATTACGATACTGTAGATAACATGCTTTTTTGGTCAGCTTGAGGCTCATAAGATATATTTGTGATGTTCTTTTCTGAGGTATGAATCTGACTGCCAGCCAGGGCTGAACGCCCTCAACTGAGTATTCTGCCTTTTCTTCTGATTTAGATCTTTATCCATTTGAAAAGCCAACCAAAAAAACCCACTCTGAGTTGTCCTGCTGAGTTTCCCATTTTTCCTTTCTCTCTGTGCAGCTGCTGCTCGTTATGAAGAAGGAGAATCTGAAGCCGAGAGCATTACTTCTTTCATGGACACTTCTAATCCTTTTTATCAGCTTTATGACACAGTTAGAAGTTGCCGAAATAATCAGGGCCAGCTCATATCTGAACCCTTCTTCCACTTGCCATCCAAGAAAAAGTATCCTGATTATTATCAGCAAATTAAAGCACCTATTTCATTGCAGCAGATCAGGTAAGAAAACAAAATGCAAACTACATCTGGCAGGAAACTATTCAAGGGTTTCTTTTATTTCCAGACTCCTATCTTGTGGTCAAGTTGTTGATACATCTTACCTCTATATTTGGTTGCTTCTTGTTTCGAGTCAGTCTGCATCAGTCTTTTGATTGTCTTTTATAGATGACCGCCATTGGGTTTATTTTCCATGGAGTTTCATTTGTAATCTGCCTGAAGGGTTACCACATCAATAATTCTGAAGGCCAAGTGGGCAGCAGAGATGAAAGCTTTTTCAGAACCCCCCATTATTCTCTTTCTTTGACCCTGATGACTTGGTTATCTCTTACTGCCATGTTTTTTAAATTAATAATCTTCAGTAACGTGAATTGTAGAAAGATAATTGCAATTACATTCCTTTTGTCTAGGTCACAGTATAACTGTGGAGAATAATTATTTTCATTCGTGATGTAGCTAGCCTGGACTGAAGTACCAAAGCAGTATGCCATTTAGAAATCTGTGAGCCATGAAAGATGTATCAGCTGGCAGAGCACAGTTGTTGGATTAAAAACCTGAGTAAAAAGAAGTGAGCAATAGCTTTCTTTAGCGGTCCAAGATAAGCTAATACGATGGATATGTGTCAGAGTCCTGAGTGCATTGATAGACCTAAATGGCACTGACGAGCCTTGGGTGGCCCTTGCCACCTGCCCAGTGGCCCTTGGGGCTCCAATCCCTGCCTGAGCTACGCTGCAGGAGTGCTGGTCCTCCAGCTTGAGTGAGTGAGGACTGGACCTGAACACTGTTCATGTCTTTGTCATCTGCTCTAAGACATAGCTCTGTAAATTTTCATTATACCATAATATGATCTCTTAGACTTGGTATAATCATTGAATAAACAACGTCTTTGTTAAATCAGAAAGTAACAAAGCTGCTGCTTTTTTTTTTTTTTTTTTCTTCTTTACCTGTCAGGGTGTTTTGCCTGTGCTGTGGAACAAGTACAGAGCTGACACCCTGGTTATCTGTCCATCAGTGGCTTTAAAACATTTTTTCTTATGTCTTAGTACAGCTGTTGGCTTGGCAAAGGAACTGTCTTGTCTTAAATAAAGCACAAAATGTACTTGATGTGGAGAAAAAAAAAAGATGAAATTTAGAAAAATCGTCGACAGTTGTCAGGGAGCTTTTTGTCTGAATGTACCAAAGAGTATCGGCTCAAATTACATATATACAGATTTAATTGGGAGACACCTTCCAATGAAAATATACATGATATCAGTTATAGGACAAATAATTTGTGATAGAGAGGCAGCTGCACTTTTTGCTTTCCTTACAGTGTAGGCAGGTTGCATCTGGCTATGTGAGCAGTACAGAAATCATGTGCAAATGTATGATGAGCAATTACTTATTGCCTGAGAGCTTAGAGAATAAAAAGGGACAGACAGTCTTTTTTAGAAATAGTGTTTGTAGCTCACAAGTTAAAGTACAGTATTTATAATAGTCCAACTTCTTTTAGCAAATTCTGAAATTCAATGTTCTTACCACATAATCTTCACTTTTTACTATACCTGAAAAAACCTTGAAGTCATGCATATGTGCTTTAGAGAAAACTGAAGCTGGCATGGTTTTACTGATACTGCAAATATGTCTTTAGGTATTCCAAACTGCTGCTTATTAAGAGTGGAGGGGGTTTTGTGGTTGTTCTTGGTTGTTTGGGGTTTTTTTTAAGTTGTTGAGGTTTTTCGTGGTTTTTTGATTTTGTTTTGTATTTTTTGAGATGTACCTACAAAGACCATATCTTCTTTTCACAGACGGGGACAGAAAAGTTAATTGTCCTAGTGAAAAGTTGAAGGTGTTGGAGTAAAGCCTGGCATTCCAATCTCCTCTGTTTTGCTTCAGTGTCTGGGTACCTAGGCTATCCTGCCAGAGTGAGCTGTGAAATGTGTGGCCGTTGCAGATTTTACAGCTAGTCATATGTTTCAAGAGTTTGCATGTGTTAAATGCAAGAAAATCCTTTACAAAATAATGTACGATTTCTAGAGGGAGAGTATGGGTATGTTTTGTCTTAATGAGATGCACGTTATACTTATTCCAGCATCTTAGTCAGTTTATGAGCATTATGAACCTCAGCCATTTGAGCTGAGTGCTGATCCCGAGCTGTTCCTGGATGTCAGAAGTAATCCTTCTGATGGCTTTAGTTTTCTGCTAGTTTCCTTCTGCCTTGGTCTTTACAGAATCACAGAATATCTGAGGTTGGAAGGGAGACCAGTCCAACGCCTGACTATAGCAGGGTCACCCGGAGCCAGTTGCCCAGGACTGTATCCAGTTGCATTTTGAATAGACTCCACAACCTCCCTGGGTAACCAGTGCTGGTGTTTGACCACTCTCATAGTTTAAAATAAAAAAAAATAAATTTTTTTTTCTTTTCTTTTTCTTGTGTTCAGATGAAATTTCATGTGTTTCAATTTGTTCCCGTTGCCTCTTGCCCAGTCAGTAGGCACAGCTGAGATGAGTCTGGCTCCCTCCTCATTCACTCCCACCAGGCATTCATACGTTGAGACAGGACCTCAAACAGGACAAAGCTCAGAGCTGTAGAACAAGAACACCCTATTTAAAAAGAAAGGCATGACATTGTGAAGGCTGTGACTTTCAGGTGTGGTAAAAGTGCATGCTGTGGAGGTTATTTTGCAAATTTAACATTGCTGGTGAAAAGTCATTCTGTAATTAAAATCGACCAGAGGAATAGTTGGGAAATAACGCAGGAGAATGTGTTCAGTTACCCAGTATGTAAGTGCTAGATCCTGGCATGCTTATAAGTGTTCCTTATTAAATTTTACAGCGTTAGTAAGTATGATCCCTAAGTTAAGTGGGTCAAGCTTTTCTGCAGAGTGCTCCAGGGAGTTCCCTGGCAGCAGTTCTCTCCTAATACACAGGTGAGAGCGGTGTGGGTGCACAGGCAATGAAATAGGTATTTTCATTGGCATGTCCCAGTGTCTTGTGCCCCAGGAAGCTGGGGTTGTAGTTGAGTTCAAAAAAGTACATAGATCTATTGTAAAACACAGTTGGCTTGGTGTGATGTCTGCTATTTTGAGGATTTGAAATGCATTTTTCTTATGAACTATTGTCTGCAACACAGGAGTCTAAATGTTACATTTCACCGCACTGGGATATGTCGAGGTTCTCCTGAAACCATGAAATTTGTAGTGGCTCTTGTTGCTTTTGGATTAATTATTATTTGAGTTGAACTTACAGTAAATATGATCTGGTCAAGCATATTTTGCCTTATAATTTAACTACTTGTAGTAACATGGCAAATAAAGGAGTGGACCTTATCTTGAAATAATGGAGACTGCTGTCTGGGTTAAAGCCTGAATAGTTTAAGAGATTTTTTTTTTTTTTTAAATAACAGCTTAAGCCCAATAAAAATTTAAGTTCTTAATTAAAAAAATAATAAAATTTACATTAATATTTTATTATTACATTTACTTTGGAAAGATAATATGTCACTATATTACAGTTTGCTTCATTTGTGAATAAGCCAATTGGGAAAATATTCTCTGCAGAGAAAATTAATGTCTCTGTCATATCTAGAATACCTTGTAAATTTTCACTTTATCTGGGATTTAGCAGTTCTTTCATTCCTTTTTTCACTTAATATAATTTAATACTTGTTGAATGTTGTACAGTTTTAAAATGTTCTGTAGGTAGAACCAATTTTCCTACCTTAGCAAGTACGTTCGGTGTGTATTGTGTGTATGGCCTTTATAAAAATCACAGGTTCAAGTAAAAAAGGTTCTGGATGTACTTTATAAAAAAAAATTATTTCATTCCTCAATAGGGCATTTGTCAAATGCCATTATTGCATGCTTTCAGTGTTTTTTCCCCAAAGAGGCTGAATTAGCCTCTGGACTTCACAATCTCAGAACCAGAGAAAAGAAGTTAAATGATAACTGTTTTAGCTATGTGTTTGAATTTATTTTTTTTTTTCCTTGGAATTTTTTAGGCATAGTGTGTGAGTAATAAGATGGATCTTTTGATTATATGGAGAGAGTATCTCGCTGTTCTTCAGTTCTTTCAGAAGGGCCGATGAGTTTCCAGAAGACCTTTTAGGGAGTTGAGTGCCAGCTTACTGTATGGGTTTTTAATTACTACTCTGATTTTGACCAAATTAAATGTCATGCCAGTGTTGTTTTGGGCTTAGTGGCCTTATGAAACTGTAACCTACCTTTTAAACTATTTTTCCTCATTTTGCAAAGGTCATTATGTTTAAAAGGATATTCTTCTAAGTTTTACTCATGCTTTTGGGTACAACTGTATCACCACCAATCACTTCATAGAAATTTCTCTTGGTTTCTGGTGTATAAAGTTTAGTTGGTAGTATGTTGGCAGTGACTTGCTGTTGAATAGAGCCATAGATTTCATTAGTTTTAGCCTTGCTTTACAAAATAAATTGATGTTTATAAATTTCTTTCCTTCCAAGATTGGTGAGATGGTTTTTAAAAAAAAAATTATTGTGAAACTGCATTTCATACTATTAATCCAGAAATGGCACAATACTTGAGTTCTGCTGAGTTTGAGTATAATTAAATCTGTTCAAAGTACTTCTGTGAATAACCTTCTTACTTAATTATCCTATTGTTTGCTGACAAGTGCCTTCTAGAGGTAGGAGGTTATCTGCAGACTAGACAAGGATCACTTTTATGCCTGTGCATTTTTCATTCTTCGTATGTGTGATTGGAAGTTGTCCATCTTTCCAAACCATATGGGCTAAGTCTTGATTTTTACTTTTGTTGTCAGGCCTTTCATGAATTCAACTGTGAATGTAGGATGTTTTCTTAAAATCGGATGGACTGATTACCTTGCTTATTTTGTTTTGGATAAACAAATGCTGATAGAAGCAAGATTTTATTTTCTGTTAAGGTAATTTGGATGATAGCTCATCCAAACAACGGATCCAGACAAAGGAACAGTGACTCCTTTTGTCTTCTGGCTCTAGGTTAAGATTTAAAGGAATAAGATGTAATTAAGCTGCTTTTCCTCATTTGTGAGCTACTGGGGTCCTCACCTTCTCCATCAGCTTAAAGATTTTGTTTCTACAGGGTCACGAGAGAGCAGAGAATCAGCGCATATAGAATGGTGTATTTAAGACTACTGGCAACTTCATGTGTTCTTTCTGCTTTTTGGTGCTTCAGGGTTAGACCGCTGCATTGTAATGTGTGTAGGTCACTGCCTAAGTACACACAGATGAAGCTAGTGTGGGATACCAAGGCTATGCAGAATAAGTGGTATATCTTTAGATGAAGCCTGTGATTAGTGGTGTTCTGGGGTCTGCGTGAGCTACCTCTTTGTCTCTGGGAGGAAGGGTAAAGCAAATCTTGAATTTGTTAGTGTCAAGTGGCTTGGGATCTGATGATATGAAGAGTCATGAGTTTCTTTTACCATGTCATGAAATCATACAGGACCAATTCAGAATTCTCTTTTTGTAAAAAGAAAATTGTCACAGGCAGGATCTATTCCCTAGGAAACACTATTGCCTTGCTTGTTCTGCCTGCAGCTTACTTTGAATTTGTTCTGCTTCAGAGGATACGACATATGCCCCCTTTTTCCTTTTGATAAAACTGGTGCCTAAACATACAGAATTTGATTGAGCAGGATCAAGATATGTTACTAATAGGTAAATTTGATTTATAGTATCATGTTGACAGTGTTATTTAATAGATTCTGAACTTACATGGGATAAGGATGTAGAGTTGTCTAATGGCTTTAATATCTCAGGAGGATGGTCGTTGATGTTGAGTTTTTTAGTCAGTGTAATCCTAGACCTTCAGTGATTCTTTCAGGGCATTGCTTTCATTTTTTCTTGTCTCCATATACACTCACATTAATGTGGTTTTAAGTTGGGTACAGACTATCTCCAAGTAAAGAGGAGTAGTACAAAATGATAGTGAGGAGAAGAAATTTGAATTGAAGAAGTGGTACTTCAGTTTAGATGTTGTCCTTTGGGTTACTCTTTCAGAAAGCTGAACCCAAACCTCATGCAGCAGTGATCAAAATACAAACTTGCAATTCTGTACTTCTAATTTATTAAATTAATTGGAAGACTAGAAACTTTTACAGTTTTTATTCTTCCTGTTGCCCAGTCTCTCAAAGCTTGTGTTAGTTCTCTGGAAGAAAGCAAACATGCCAGAGTTGCACAGGAATGTTTATAAACTACATGCTACTAATATTCAGCAAAGTTTGAGCCAAGAGTTGAAAAGCAGGAATGTTGCATGCAGACTTCCTTACTTGCAAGCGGATGAACTGCAGAGCAGATCTTGAAAGGAGTTTATCCCAGTTTGGTGGTTATAATTTCTGAAGCATGATTCCTTGTCCTCTAGCAGTTGCATTTATCAGTAAAAAGCATTGAGACATTTTAGACATTTGTCTTAAGTATTTAATATTCTAATCTAACGCAGCTGTTGTAGTCTTCACTTTATTAGATCCTTAGTTGGAGCCTAATTCTGCAAATTTGTTGATATGAGTTGTCACTTGGAAACAAATTATGCTGATGCCATCTACATCCAAGGGGAGAAAAAAGTCTGTTGGTCAGCATTTCTCTCCAGTACTGCTCCTTAATTGATTTCTACACAGGACTTGCTTTTAAAATTTCTTTATGTTCTTAATCTCTAAAGTAGTTTAGCTGACTCGGGTACTTTTTTCTAAGATTCAAAATTTTCTTTAGACATTATTTTTGTTTTCTATTAATCCTTTGAAAGTTTGAATCTATTTTATAAACATCTACATAGTATCAGTAAACAAGGAAATTACTGCTTGCTTACATACTTAATTACCCTATGTGCCTTGACAAATTAGAATGTTCTTAAATAATTCTGTTTTGAAAAAATTAAAACTCACTTTTGATGTTTTTGATAAATATGGGCTTATTAGTTGGTTTTTGTTTGATGCAAGTTTTTTAAGCCTTTCTGTTCTATGTTTTCTTCAGTATTCTCCTAATGACTTATTAGCTTTTCTAACACCAACAAGTGTTTGTGTGCTGAAGTCCTGTAATGGCTTGGCAATGTTGTTGTTGAACTACGAGAATTAATTACATACATTTTACTTTATGGATTTTGCTTTCTGTACCAGAGTGTGCAGATTAGCTGGTGAAGATGTAAGGTGGCCTGTGTTGTTTGTTACCAAGAGCATCAAATAGACTCATTGTTTACATCCTCAGTATTTATGAGCCTATGCATCATATGCTAGTGGTTTAGGGCAAAATAATCCTGAATTTAGTGGGCTTTTTATTTTGGTTCTGACTTTTTTAATACCAGTCACGTATTCTTTAACATATTTACAAATAATAGTTACTGGGGTTTTACAAGGTAGAAATGGAGGCTGACTTTGCCTTTTCTTTGTGGCAATTTAATTGGTGCCCAAACTCTTTTGCTTTTGGAGTGTATGTTTGGTTTTTTCTTATTATTATTTGTATTTTTTGCTAATCTAATGAAAATTATATTGGTAACCTGGCTTTTTTTTGTTTTTGAATGGCAGAGTGAGTGAAGCTGACAGAAAAACTTTTTATTATCTGTTGCTTCAGTTGGAAACATTAAAAATAATCTAAAAAATAATGCGTAAAGGTTTGCAAAATACTGATATCTTTAAAAAGACACATGAACCTAAAATGGTTTGTTTTAAATGAGAACTGCAACAAGTAATTTTCTCCCCATCTTACATTTAGGATTTTTGTCCGAAACATCTTGCTTTTCTCATAGTCATTGAGGATATACTAGTTCTTCAGATCTGAAATAAATGAAAAAGAAATACTCTACATTTCAGTAAGGCACATGCAGCTGCCATCCTGGCAACATGCAGTTAGTTGGATGTTTCCTGCAAAATATGTTTCCATCATGACAGCTTTATAGACACATGTGCACTTCTGAGTAGTTTTTATAGCAGTTGCGGCTCTGTGCCAGGTTTAATCCAACCATGGCTTCCTCATCCTTGCCTGACCAGTGAAGAGTCTTACTTATTGCAAGTTGAACGTTGTTTCTTTTTGTTTGCTGGTTCAGCTGTAAAGTCACATTGGCAGGTAAGGTTTGAGACTAAAGGATGTTAGTATATTATGGTATGTTATATTTATTTTGTGGTGTATTCTGGTAGTGCTTATGCTCCATTAGGCAAGTTCACGTTCAGGCTAGGTGCTGGAAACCAGATTAGGCTTAAAGGTGGTGAGCAGGTTAAAAGGTGGTGTGTTACTGGTAGACGAGACAGGCAAGCAGGTCAGGAAGGAGGTGTGAAGGAGGATGACTGCATTTTGAAATTGTGATGGGGTTTGTGTTTGGTTTTTGCTGCAAATTACTATTTTCTGTTGTATTTAATGAGGTGTTGGAAGGTTTAAAAAAGTTGGCTAGAACTTTCACCACTTGTATGAGGAAATATGAGAAAACACATTAAGTTATTGGCAAACCTAGTGCACTGATTCATCTGTTTAGCATATGAAGAATGACCTTTGTTTTTTTTAAGTCCTTTTCTAACTGTTTTCATGTGAAGTGCACTACTATGGGTAGCACCAATCAAATACCAGGTGGTCTTAAGAGAAGGTAAAAAAAATGGAGGGGATTAGTATGAGGGGTGTTGGGCACTTTCGGTTCTCAATGAAGATGAGTGGAATTGATGTTGTATAGGGAAGGCAGTGTTCAGGGCTGCGCAGAGCTAATCTGTTGCATTGACATCATACCCAGGCCCTACAGGTCACCGCTGTGACATCCTGGAGTAGTCTCAGCAGGTTGTGCCTCATTTGTGCCACATCTCACCTGAGTATGAAAACAGGACTTCAGTCTGCACAACTTTCAAGAGGGCAGCTTTCAGAATTATTAAAATAATTCTTTAAGAGGAGATATGTTTGCATAATATAATTACAATTGGAAGTTGCTACGTAGGCATCAGAAAAAGGAAACGTGTTCCTGTAATTAAAGCTCTTTGGATATTGATTTATCGTGGGAATTACGATGTTAACTGTTTTGCAACATGTAACTTGAGAAATACCAATCAGATACCCCACTTTTTTGCAGAACCAAACTGAAGAACCATGAGTATGAAACTTTGGATCAGTTGGAGGCCGATCTGAACTTGATGTTTGAAAATGCCAAGCGCTACAACGTTCCCAATTCTGCCATCTATAAGAGAGTACTGAAAATGCAGCAGGTCATGCAGGTATGTGGAGTAGAACAATCAAAAGGCTATAACTTCACATGTTAATTTATTTCCATAATGAATACTTTTTTCCAAAATAATTTTTAACTAGACCTGTGTTGGCAGTAGTATTTTCTTGCTTATGGGGAAGTATGGGAATGAAGGGAACCATAGGGTGATTTTTCTTCAGCACACCTACTGCCTTCTATGATTTCTTTTGGTCAGTTTTGTTCCTTACTATGACTCTTAACCCAATTGAGTTGTGAGAAAATAGATGCTGTGGTGGTTTTTTTTAGGGTTTGCAGGTAATTGGAGGGAGCTAAAACACTTCAAATTTCATGAAGTGTTCCAGCTAATTGCTGCAGGCTGAAATGATGTTGTTTCCAAATACATTCCTCAAAAATTTTCCTGACAGTTAAAAAGAATTATACTGCTACTTTATGTCAGCCAACTTGAATTAAATAAATCACAGGAAATATTTTGATGGTGGTTTAGTCTCAAAACCTGTAGTTGCATCTTTCTTCATGCATCTGATTTGTTCTGATGTTTAATATTGCTCTGGAAATGTCCAGCAGTGAGTTTGGCTTCAGGGATTTATTCTTTTTTCAGGCAAAGAAGAAGGAGCTTGCTAGGAGAGATGACATTGAGGATGGGGACAGTATGATTTCTTCTGCTACATCTGATACTGGAAGCTCAAAAAGGAAAAGGTATGCACTTCTGTAGTTCCTGCACATCATGACATTGCTACATCTTTTATTTGTTTATGAGAAAATTAAGGCACGTTTTTTAGCATTTGTGTAAGGATTTGTAGTTCTGAAACTTTATTAAGTGTTGGCTTTAATTAATTCAAAACTATTTGCTGATTTAATTTTCCTTTTTTGGACTATTAGTTGGCAGTTGTCAACATAACTTCAGTAAGTGGCATAGAAACTGTAGTTGCACTGAATTAGGTAATTCTTTCATTTCTGGATTTTTATTTGTTTTTTTAGCCTGCTGTGTTGCCTACCTTCACAGGTTGTTAGCAATTACTGCTTCTTTTCTACTACTTCTCCAATATATGACTATTTATGTAGTTTGGGTAGCAATTTCAGAATATAATTGAAGCTAACACTTGAATTATTTTTTTAATTGAATTGTAGTTGAATTATTTTTTTGGAAGTTTATAGTATTACTCTACAAATATTTTTATTTGGTGAAGTCCCCTGGCATAAATATTTTCATTTTCCATGACCTGAACTCTGCTTGAGGAGTTTTCATCATTAATGTTAGAGGACTACTTCTCTTTCCCTTCTGAATTTGCAGTCTTCAGCGATAGCTGTTGTGTAATTAATACTAGTGAAATATTTCACTCCAAGTGATAGTTTCTCTAGTCTGCCTCATGGTGTCATTTGAAATAAGTTCCAGCTTCTGATAACATTCCTGCAATAGCAGTAACTGCCAGTGTAAAACTGTAATTCAGCATCTTTCTTTAGTGTTGCTTATGACCTTCAGCTTCCTGTTCTTTTAGTTCTTTGTTTTGTCAAAGTGACAGCAGTTGTGGGGGGAGGAAGGGAATGAAATAGAGCATCAGCAAAGAGTCACTTAAGAGCAATGAATTAAGCGCAACAATGTACACTCATAAAAAAATCTGCAGAGAGAAAACGTTAACATGGATTTAGGAGGTGGTACAGTGCAGAGATGCTAAGAAGAAGAAAAGTAGCGCAATGGTAAGACAGACCACAGTACCAAATGATTATCAGGAAGGAGCAAATTGCTGTTTTTTTGATCTTCAGATTCAGAGAGAACTACTAACCTAATCAAGCAAGTCAAACTGTCATCAGTGTCCTTTTAACCTTATGTTGCTTTTGATCACCTGAAATGCTTAAAAGAAAAAATCTGCCAGGCCTTGTTGCCCAAGAACAGTAAAATAGAAAATGTTGTGTTCATAGGTAAGGGAAATCAAAATGATTTTATTTTCTTCATGCCTGAAGATAATCTGAAAAGGCTTTTGATGTTGTCAGTTCAATACTTGTTATCAGTTTCATTTGCTGAATGATAGGAAGTACAAGAAGATTGTAAATGCTGCTGATAGAAGTGAAGCACTGAGAGGAATTCCAAAATGGTGCTGAAAAAAGAAACTAAAAACCCAGGCAAAATTCATCCCATTGGGAAAATAATAGTGACACAGAAGAAAGTTGTTTGAATGTCCCCTTTTATGTATCAGATGCATGACCTGAATCTTGAGTGTTGGCCGGCCTTCTACTATTTCAGCTTTGGTTTTGCTTTACCTGCTTCCATTGAACCAAATGTTAAAACTTGGAAACATGTTAAAATGTGGAATTTGGAAGCGTTTGTCTGTTCTGGCATTGCTCATCTGCTAATGTGAACCACTAACAGTTTTCAGCAGTGAAGATAATGCAGAAAAAAGTTTGTAACCTATAGAACATACATTTTGAATTTTCTCACATATTGTTGTGACATCAATTTCCATTAATTATTTTGCTGATCTCACCAAGGAGCAAAAGGTATCTGAGGCACGAGGCTATGCTGAATTAGGTATACTTTAAATGTAGGAGGAAAAGATCCAGATGATGAGGAAATCTGTGATGCAGTTTGGTTTCTAGTGATGTTTTGCACATTCTGCAAATGAAGATAGTTTTTGTTGTTTTTGTTGTCTTTACAGATAATACAGTCAAAGTTATAGCTACCTGAATAAGTCTTACAGAGATTGCAATTTGGAAGCTGTTTTAAAAGCGCTTTGTATCGAGTGCATTTCTAAGAGTGCCACAGTATCTGAGCTGAGATTATACATTATTAACATAAGCTTTCCTCTCCCTTATTTGATTTGCTTGTAGATCATGTAGCTTACAGGGAGCCACGCATAACTGTTTTCCTAATAAGCTGTGTCTTGGTTGTGCTGTCAGATGAGACAACCATAGTAGCTACACGTAGGATGTGGTGATAGCATGTACGTGGGTTTGCAGGTTTGGTGAGCTTTATTGACTTGTAACTTCATTTGAGTGTGGTTGACAGATACTTAAGCAATTCAGACCCTTCTTTCTACTACATTCTTCATGTCCTTATTTTTCTTGTATCTGGTACTGAAGAAGATACAGAATTACTGAGATAAACAACTCAAGTCTTTGATATTCTGTATTTGGCAGAGGTAGTTGTGAACATACTGGCTGAGGGGTATTTCCCTGTTTGCACTAGATGTGGAGATCTTGGATTCGGATGCTTAGTCCTGACTGATCTGTTTTCTCTGCAGCTGGAAGGTGCTTAGAGGTCCTTTTGACCTTTGTACTTTTGAAAAGTAGTTTTTTGTTTTATTCTGTAGAACACTTAAACTCAAGGTGAATGAGAGAAAAATCGTATCTTAAAGTTGGTTTCTTGTTTATTTAGCAGACTGCTGGTTATGTGATGTCACTATTTGCAAATGGACCTGTGTTTCTAGTGCCTTAATGTTGAACTTGTGTGTGTGCTTAGGTGGTTGTGGTTGTTTTCTCATGGTAGAAGATAATGTAATTTTAATATTAGTGTTGGAAGTGAGGAAAAGAGCCCCTAACATTTATTCTTTTGTTCTTCTGCTTAAACTAACAGTAAAAAGAATATACGAAAGCAACGAATGAAGATCTTATACAATGCAGTTCTGGAAGCTCGAGAACCGGGCACAGGCAGACGGCTCTGTGATCTGTTTATGGTTAAGCCATCCAAAAAGGACTATCCAGACTATTATAAAATTATCTTGGAGCCCATGGACTTGAAAATGATAGAACACAACATCCGCAATGATAAGTACGCAGGGGAAGAAGCTATGATTGAAGACATGAAGCTCATGTTCCGAAATGCAAGGCATTATAATGAGGAAGGCTCCCAGGTATTGTTTTGATTATGCAGTCACACTTACGTCTCTGCTTCTTTGCAGACTTATAAGTTATGTTAGGATGATTTAGCTTTGACTGTTACTCACATCGTTTGTGATAATTGTTTATTGATCTAAAATGGAAATATGACTTTTTCTATCTGCTGGTGTTTTAAATTCTGTCTTCATCTGTAGTTGTATAAACATGAAATGCATCACACTCCTTTGCAAAGGTTAGACTTATTTCTTGTTAGCTAAACTTGTTACTCCACTACAAAGAATGTCAGCGGAATATTTCCTAGTATGTTTAAAAAAAAAAAATCAGCTGGTTACTAAATTCTCATTATTCATCCTCAGTTAATCACATAAAGGTATTTGCACAGTGAACGATCATCAGCACATGATTTGGAGCTCTTATCCTCTGAGAAGGGATGTCTTAGTTGGAGAGAAACCAGCTTTGTTTTCATGGAAGTGGAGAGTGTGGGAGATCAGACTAGACGACCTGACTTGTTTAATCGAACAAAAGGAGTCTGAAAGGATTATGCTTTTCCCTTACAAATACATTATAGGGTGTTGCTATATTGTGCAAGCGTGATGTTGTGGAACAGAGTGGTGGTAAGAAACCTACAGCTGTTTCTAATGAGGAACTTTATCAGCTACTGTACAGGACTTTATGATGAAGTTGCGTTCACTGGTGTTGAATTTAAAGACTCAGGAAGACTGTTGTAGTCCTGTGTGCCTTGATGGAACCATAATAGTTCAAGAGATCTTTCATTGCTTAGCAGATGAGGTTTGATGAGGAAGTTGATGAAACTACACTTTACTGTTTTGCAGTCTTTGGAATAGAAATGCAGCTTAATTGGATAATTTATTCAAGATTTATTTCTCTCTGATTGAGATAGTGTTCATCAGTTCTGCTTACCTGTATGTCTATTGAAGGTGTAGATTTGAGAAATAAGCCCTTCTTTTTAATCAAGTACTTGGTTTTGCATTCGGCTTTTTCAAACTAACATTTAAATGTTTCTTGGGGGCTAGTTCTAAACTAGTCTAAACACAGTAAACCTAGTGTGGTTTTGGTTGGTTTTTTTAAATTACTTTACTGATTAATAGGTATACAATGATGCCCATATGCTGGAAAAGATCCTTAAAGAAAAAAGGAAAGAACTGGGACCTCTAGCTGAAGATGATGATGTTGCATCCCCTAAACTAAAGCTAAGTAAGGCAACCTTGTACATTGCTATGCCTGGTTTCGACACTACAGATTAACAGGTCTTTCTTTTAGAATAGAGACATGATCTGCAAGTTTACACTGACATGCAAAGTAGATTTCGAAAATATAATTCACGAAGCAATGATGTGTTGATATGTGCATATAATAAAATTCAGTTGTTGCATATAGCATTTTCTAAGAAAAGTAACTTAGAATGAAGAAACAAAACTTGGGAATGGTTGGAATGACTGGCATTAAGTCATGTGGTGTTATCCAAATGTTAGATGCTGCATTCTGTGCTCAGTACCACTTCATTAACACGCTTAATGTGTGCTAGTGGGATTGCTTACAAGTAAGGTGCTTCTCAAACTGAGTAAAGCTCTTAATTTCCCTGGTCAAATGTGTGGGATTTCCACAGAATGATAAATGTGAGCTTTATTTGGAAAATTTTTGAAAGCCATGAAAACCACAGAAGTGAAATTTCCAACAATGTCTGTTCCTAGAGCTGTTGCCTGTACAAACTAGATTTGCTACTACTCAAATCTTATGTCCCCTGAATACGTGTTCAGAACTTAGCAAACTGAGAAGCATAAATTTGCACAGAAAAGGCTTAAAGAAAATAACTGCGCACAACCCTCTTGAAAATAAAAATGTGCAGCTCTTAGGTACGGTACAGGTGGTAGAGAATTCACAAGCAGAGACTATGCAGTACAGTAACAGAGATCCTGAATTAATCAAAAAGCTGATCTGATTGATCGTCCCATGGGAGGCCTTATTTTACATTTTACGTGTAATAATCCTCTGTAATTTGGCATAAACCTGTCACAAAGGAATCTAATAATATTTAGTATGCTTAATTTTAGTGATAGCAAAAACCCTGTGATGACTGGATTTTTAACGGCTGTAGAGAGAAATTCATGTAGGGCTAGTAAAGACCAAACTGAGTTTAGAAGAGTTATTAATAACATTAGGTAGGAAAATATGTTTTCCATACCTAAGTCGGAAGAGACCTCCACCAGCCCGACCACTCAGAAACATATGATTCTGTGTTTGCCAAAAATAACATAAAAAATAAATAAATTCATACAATTATGAAAAATAAAAGAAGCTGCAACTTGGAATGGGCTCCTTGTTGTGAGTCTTCTGCTCATACCATAAAGTGGTTCTTCAATAAGCAATTCTCTGATGGAAAGCAGATGGACAAAGAGGTGTGCAAGCTCTGTTTTTGTAATGACTCTTTTTTTTTTTTGTCTGCTTAGGTAGAAAAAGTGGCATTTCTCCTAAAAAATCGAAATACATGACTCCAATGCAACAGAAGTTGAATGAGGTGTATGAAGCAGTTAAGAATTACACGGATAAACGAGGCAGGCGACTGAGCGCCATCTTCTTGAGGCTGCCATCTCGGTCTGAACTTCCTGACTATTATGTTACCATTAAAAAGCCCGTTGACATGGAAAAGATCAGAAGTCATATGATGGCAAATAAATACCAGGATATTGATTCCATGGTAGAGGACTTTGTCATGATGTTCAATAATGCTTGCACATATAACGAGCCAGAATCTTTGATTTATAAAGATGCCCTGGTCCTGCATAAAGTTTTGCTTGAAACTCGGAGAGAAATAGAAGGAGATGAGGATTCTCATGTGCCCAATGTCACCTTGCTAATTCAGGAACTTATCCATAACCTTTTTGTATCTGTTATGAGCCACCAGGATGATGAGGGCAGATGCTACAGTGACTCCTTAGCCGAGATTCCTGCTGTTGATCCCAATTTCCCAAATAAACCTCCTCTGACTTTTGATATTATCCGAAAAAACGTTGAAAATAATCGCTATAGAAGATTGGACTTGTTTCAGGAGAATATGTTTGAGGTACTGGAGAGGGCAAGGAGAATGAACAGGTAAGCGAAGCCAAGTTTGTGCTAATTTTCAAATTCAAAAAATGAAGTGGAGGAGCTGTTCATTAACTGCTTGACTAGTGGATTACTTTTTTGGAGCAATCACAGTTATATGAGTTATGGTAATATTATGCAAAAACTATGAACACTTGCAACTTTTTGCAGAGTTTTACTTGAATTAGGTAGAGTACTTGGTATATACAAGTGAGATCTTGACTGCGAAGGAGAGGACATAAAAATGATATTAAAACATCTACTAACAGCAGTATGGGTAATTAAGTCAGTTTTGTTAATAATAGTGTTATTACTTAAGTTTTCAGAAGTTAATAGATTGTGGAAGTCCAGTGGCAAGTAGTTTTGGTCACAACCAGTTACCTTTGATTTTTCTGGGCTTTGATTTATCAGGACTGGTGTACGCAAAAATACTGTTTTAGGTAAACTATAATAAAAACTGACAGCAGAGTAGCAGGTGGAGCATGACTTGGCCAGTGTCTGCTGCTGCTTGTTGTGAGTGAGCACAGAAATCTGTTGGTAGAGTGAAGCTTTAGTTTTATCGTTGTGTCGATTGATGAGTATGTATTGAGGACCCTGTTTGACTCTGTACAAACTATGTTTCTGCCCTGTTGTATGTATTTTTGTACAGGACTGATTCAGAGATTTACGAGGATGCGGTTGAACTTCAGCAGTTCTTTATTAAAATTCGAGATGAGCTTTGTAAGAATGGAGAGATTCTTTTGTCACCTGCTCTCAGCTATACCACCAAGCATCTTCACAATGATGTAGAAAAGGAAAAGAAGGAAAAGCTGCCCAAAGAAATAGAGGAGGATAAGCTCAAAAGAGAGGAGGAGAAGAGAGGTAGCTACTTTTTTTCATAAATTTTAAATGTATTAATTGAAAAACATACCTATGCATATGATATATGCTCTGCTGTTGCTGCAGCTTCACCTACTGAAGGCACCTTAATAGTCTGGTTGTCTACCAAGAGTCTTGTATTTTCAAGTTATGAGAGACTTATTTTATTTTGATGCTTATCAGCCATGCCAGATGGCTGTAAGAAAGAGATGTAGGTAGATACTAACCTTATGTAAACTCTTTTTAATTGGAACACATTGGGGTACCAGTAGTCTTATTTCAAGGATATTAGAAAAGAAAACAATAGTTTTTTACTATAGCTTTCTGCTGATAATAAACTTGGTCAATTGGAACAGTCATTGCTTTTTAGTCATTTCCTTTTTGACAAATAATGGTTTCTTGGTGTGCTGGTGGTGTTGTCTATGATCATGCTTTTAACATTGCTAAAGAAGTGGTATTTAAGTAGGCCTTTTGCATTTCTTACTTGGCAACTGTGAGTGTGAAGAAGAATGCACTGTTTTGTAGGGCAAGAAACCTACTGTGAAGGTGTGCTGTGTTTCACAGTTCCTGGCTGTTACTGTCCATATAATTTTTGTGGAGCATGTCTAGAGGAATGAATGAGTAAAGCTTTCTAACTGCTCCTGCCCACAGATGGGAGCAGAGCTGTTAGCTCTTTGTCCTTGAATTGTCTTTCTAACATGGTTCATCTTCCCACATAGCACTAATGTCAGCAGAGTAAAGCCTACTCAGTATTATAAGGGGACAACAGCTGTAATGCCCTTTTTCTATCTCCCTTTGAGAGCTAAAGAACCCCAAAGAAAGCAAAACATGCCTTTCTGAAGGCTTCTGAGCTCAGTGCTGTCACTGAGTTCCTTTTCACTCACTGGGAGTACTCAGTAAAATTCAGCTGAAGAAGGGAAACCCAACCTTCAGCAGCACCAGCAGCAGAAAGGCTAGCAGCACAAAACACGCTTAAACCCTTCCTTCACGCTGGAAGCCAGTGACAGAGGGATGCATCAGATATCATGTGGCACTTCTGCACTCAGCAAAGGGTGACGGCATTCACATCAGGAATCTCTGCTAACATGGAAATGTGGCATTGCTAACGTCTGGTTTTCCCTTCTTGAAATAAGAAGCTGAAAAGAGTGAAGATTCTTCTGGATCAGCTGGGCTGTCGAGCTTGCATCGGACCTACAGCCAGGATTGCAGCTTCAAGAACAGCATGTACCACGTAGGAGATTATGTGTATGTGGAGCCTGCTGAAGCCAACTTGCAACCTCACATAGTCTGCATTGAGAGGCTGTGGGAAGATTCAGCTGGTAAGAATGTATTTGCTATAGGAAAACAATATGGTGAAACTTCTTACTACTATTTAAAACTTCAAATTTGAGCTTTTTCTGTGTGTACGTTATTTATTTTGTTTCCAGAAGTATGTGTGGACTGCTGAATATTTTTCTTGTTTCTGAGTTGCTTTGTTCCAAAGAGTATTACAAATATAAAGTTTTTGGATCAGCACACACTTTTTTGTTCTTCATTTCTGCCTGTATACCTTCAAATTGTAAGCATCCCAGAGAACAGGCTCTCCTAAATGGGATGGGCTCCTTGTAATTTAGATGCAGGAGAAGACATGGGGTTTTTCTGTGCTGAGAAATCTGAACCAAAGTCAGACACATTTAACTGCAAATGCTACTCACAACTCAATTTCAAAACTTGCATTTGTTAAATTTCAGAATTGAGCTGAATCTTGCATTTCCTAGGCCAAATCAAGCCATAACAAGTACTATTTTGTTTTTTATCATCAGTGATGCCCTCTGTTTGCAGCAGGTACTTCTCTTAAGTGTAAGGAAGGCTAGAGATATGACAAGAGTATCAGACAAGCATGGTGCACTCTCAGCAATCCTGCAGACTACAGTTGCTGAGAACTACAGTGGGGTATAGTGGGATTAACCATTTTGGTTGCACTTTTTTTTAAAGGGATGGAATGGATGTGTTACAAAGATTAAAAGGACTGTGACTCTTGAATTTGGAGTGGAGAAATGTAAGGCAGGATATAATTAAGGTTTGCATAATCATGAAGTGGGTAGATAAGGTGAATGCAGAAATACTATTCAACAAATCCAGCAGTACTACAGTTAGAGGGCACTTATTGACACTAATAAATTAAATTAAAGCATGTGACAGTGTTTGTCTTTTTAATACAGGGGGTAGAGAGCTTTGCATTGTATCTGGGTAGATGGACCATTGGCCAGTTGTACCTTTCTTATGTTCGTTTGTCTGTGATGAAGAAAGTGAATAACACTTTTTATTCTGGTTCAGTCTGCAGATTACAGATTTTGTTTGATTTAGAAAAATAGTACATATTTGTAACTTCTTTATAAATCATTGTTAACCATTTGAATTTGCCACAGCGTGACATGGAAGAAATAGTTCTTAAAAAACTTGAAACCAGTTGTCCAAGGTTCTTCAAATAATCAGGTGATTGTTGTATAGACTTTGAAGCCATTTCAAGGCCTGAAAGTCAAGATTTATGAATAAGAACAGATTCTTTCTTTACTTTGAGTCCAGGTTTTACTGGGGAAAAAACAATTGGCAGGCTTTTTAAGCAACATAGTTTTCCCTACCTGAAACAGTTCAGGAATCTTGTCCTGTTTTAAAACAGTTTACTCTCAGTATAAATGACTACATGGCTACTTGATTAATCAATCCAGTTGTTTTTTCTTGCTTACTAGAGAATATGCCATTTTACATCTTTTTCTCTTTCTTTCTCCTTTTTTTTTCCCCTTAAAGGAGAGAAATGGCTCTACGGCTGTTGGTTTTATCGCCCAAATGAAACATTTCATCTTGCAACACGAAAATTCTTGGAGAAAGAAGTTTTTAAAAGTGACTATTACAATAAAGTTCCTGTTAGCAAAATTTTAGGCAAATGTGTGGTCATGTTTGTCAAGGTGAGGGGCTATTCAGACTAATTCGTTAAGCAAATAATATGTTCTCTGCTATTTTCTTGAAGAGCTGTAGGCATTCTAACATAGAGACATTCTACTAATACTTAAATAAAATAGGACTTGCTCCTGTGTACTCTTTGTATTCTTCATTTGCTTCAAGAGATACATAGTTCATCCAAGCGGTGTGTTTCCCAATGCTGGTTGGTTTGTAGAATCATATGCTTATTAGATGATTAGCTAACTGATTTTTCAGACCATGTAATAGAGAAATTGCAGATAACTCCTTAGAGGAGTTATCAAAGTATGTTGATTTAGGTTTGGTAGAAAGGGAGACTTGAATGGCTTGGTAAGAGGATGAAGCCTTTCATCTCTGTCTCAAGTTTGATTCCATGTCATCCTCATGCTGAGGATTTTTGTCTTGTTTGCAGCATATCTATCTCAGCCAGTTTTTTGAAGGTAGCATGTTTGTAAGGAGCAAAGTGCTATGGCTGCTGACTACGTGAATGGGTATCACAGTCACATAGCAATGAGCATGGAGCTTACATTTCCTGCCCCCCCACTTGTTTGCTTTTGATTTTTAATATAACTTGGATGCCAAACTGGCATAAAAGAACTCAGCGGAAAGACTTTATTAGTCTAAAAGTGTTTCTGATAGAAATGTAGAAAAAACTAGGAAGCGTGAGAGGGAGCTCATTGTGTGTTTGTGAGGCATGTGTGTGTGTTGCTGAAATATTTAATCTCTTTTTTTCTTCAATCTGCAGGAATATTTTAAATTGTGTCCTGAAAACTTCAGAGATGAGGATGTCTATGTCTGTGAGTCACGTTATTCAGCAAAGACAAAATCTTTTAAAAAGATTAAACTGTGGACTATGCCTGTAAGCTCTGTAAGATTTGTCCCACGAGATGTACCCCTGCCTGTGGTCCGTGTTGCTTCTGTATTTGCTAATACAGACAAAGTAGATGAGGAGAAACACACAGAAACATTGGAGGACAGTAAGGCGGGAGAAAGCATCCTTCATCTTGAAAAGGTATGTAAGATAACAAGTGGAACATCAATTATGTTTGACAGATAAAGAATGAAAATGTGAGCCCTTGTGAATTTGGTCTCACAACATCCAGACACAATAAAATATAAATAAATATAGTCTTTGGTTTAAATTATGTTATACACATTTGTAAATAAATACAAAAATAATAGAAATAGACTAAACAGAAAATAAACCGTGTACATATTTGCTAGATTATTCTACAAATGCTTTCTTGCGATCATGTGAAGGGGTTGGGTGTTTTGTTGGGTTTTTTTGTACCACTTCAAAAAAGAAAATTACACTTTTACTGTAAAGCTTGCATTAAGCCTAAAGAATCAGTAGAACTAAAAGTCTAATTTTAGTTCCTGGCAATGCTGAAATGCTTTATTGTGTAGTATTTCAGTGTAATAGTCAGTAGCTAGGCAGCAGTAAGCAATACATAATGTTGTTTCTGACCTGTTTATGGTGGATAACTGAGTGGTTTATTGTTGAAATGCTTAAGAATATTTCTGTCCAACATACTGGGTAAAATGGTTTATTTGTATTCAGGGTCGTAAAAGAAATAAATTTAAATGAATGTATTCAAATAAATTGCATTTAATTTATCTAAAATAAACTTAGAGACATAAAAAAATAAACTTAGAGTCATAAAATAAATGCACTTTACTTTGAGTTCTCTAACAGAACCTCAGAACAGAATACCCAGCACGCTCATTGTCAGCTTTAATTAGACACTTAGTGTGTATTGTTGTATTTATTCACATCATGACAAAAGAAGGAATTATTTCTACCAAGAGAATGAAAACTTGTACGGTCTTTTCCTTCCACACCTTGGGCAGATAGCCTATGTTTTCATTAGCTTTCTGAAATCCAAGGTCAAATGAGGCACAATGTGAGTTTTGACTAAACAGTAAGAAATTAAATAGGGCAAATGGTATGACTTTGAAAGTAATATGTGGAGTGTTCATATTATTGTGTATGAGAGTTGAAACATTACATTTCTATGTATGTTAACTTGGCCCATAGATGCAATTCTTGCCTCTTCAACATGTTACTGTGCTTTAAAACAAACCATCAAAATAAGCTGACAAGACTTGGCTTGGCCAGCTAACTTTGAAGCAGTAGAATAAAAAAGCAGCTATAAATTACTGTTCTGGCAAAATTACAGCTTTGTGAAAGAGGAAGGCTTGCAGCCTAGATGGAGGGTATCTTGGGCTTTGCTATTTCATTTTTAAATTTCAAGACCTCTCACTCCCATGTACAGGTCTGTTTAGTGTTTACCTACTGTTGGTAACGTAAGGATAGAGCAAAGTCTTTTACTTGCACGTGACATCTTTTTATTTATGTGTTTGATCTTCCTTCTTCCACAAGTTTCTAAATGCATATTTTTCTGCAGGACAAAGAAGATGTTCCAGTAGAAATGTCTAATGGAGAACCTGGTTGCCATTACTTCGAACAGCTCTGCTACAATGATATGTGGCTTAAGGTTGGGGACTGTGTCTTTATAAAATCCCATGGGCTGGTGCGACCTCGGGTTGGAAGGTAGGTGCAACTTCTGTATTTGCAGTTTGTGTCTTTAAAAATAAGTTGGATAAAAGATGGGCTTGTTGCAAAAAGTATAAAAGAGGATGGAGAAGAAGAAAATCTTCTGAAGCAAGCTAAATGTTACAAGCTCTTAATAGATTGAGGTAGAAGTTTAACCACTAATAAAAGGTGATACAGTTGTACAGCTGAAAACAGTCTGTTCTTCTGTACTCATTTTTTACTGACAGTCTTCCTGAACAGCCTAGTGCATCCAGCTGTCTCATTTAAGAGGGATGGCCTTTCATTTATGTCGGTGGTTTGGTTTTCTTTCCAGAATTGAAAAGATGTGGGTGCGAGATGGAGCTGCATATTTCTTTGGTCCAATCTTTATACATCCTGAAGAAACTGAACATGAACCAACTAAAATGTTCTACAAGAAGGAAGTGTTTTTGAGTAACTTGGAGGAGACCTGTCCAATGACTTGCATTTTGGGTAATTATTAACAACTTTAAATCCAATAGATACTCTCTTTCTTTTCCTATACAATCTAAAGTGATTTATAGCTGTGTGTAGGCTTGATTTCAAATGGTTTTGTTTGTTTGTTTTTTTATTGAGTTGGGGAGGAGAGATTATTCAGCCCATTTCTATATGCATTCCTGTCTTTGGGACCTGTAGTGAGAATTTTCACTATAAGAAAGCTTTCTTACAATGAGAGGATTACATGTCTGATATCAAAGTGAACATTGTCTGCAGTCAGAGAACAGAAAACTCCTTTATTCTTGCTTATTAATGTAATTATTCCAGTATGTGTTACCTGGAAAGTTGGTCCAGAAGGAGATTGAAATTTGGTTTGTTGCATAAGATGATGACTATGTACTTTGTTTTGTAGTTATGATGCTGTTCTAAATATAGTTAACTGACTAGTGATCTTGGAGTGTTGTTATTTGCAGGTTTTTCTTGTTCTTTTAATGCAGCTTTTGGTTTTTTGTTTTTGTTTGGTTTTTTTTTTTTAGTTTGCATAGGTTTCTCATGAGTGGCGTTATTTAATGGGGATATCAATTGGTGTATTTTCCATATTTGTGCCAAATACCAGGAATCTTACAGACTTATGAGAATGGCAAAAACTTGAGTTTCCACGCTTTTGTAAAGTGTCTGCAAGCGTGGCTGCCGCCTTCCCCAGTTCTTTCATTTCCCACAGGAAAGTGTGCGGTTCTGTCCTTCAAAGACTTCCCTCTCCTGCAGACCAACAGAAATCTCTGAAAACGATGTTTTTCTTTGTGAGAGCCGCTACAATGAAAGTGACAAACAAATGAAGAAATTTAAAGGGCTGAAGAGGTTTTCACTCTCTGCAAAAGTTGTAGATGATGAAATATATTATTTTAGGTAAAAATGTGATGGGAATGTGGGGGTCACGTGAGCACTCTTCTGTGTTGTGGTGGACTGAGCCAGCTTGGCAGCTAAGTGCCCCCCTCAGCCACTCATTCCCCGCAGTGGGATGGGGGAGAGAATTGAAAGAGCAAAAGGAAAAAAAACCTCCCGAGTCAAGATAAAAACAGTTTAATAAGTGAAACAAAGCTGCACATGCAAACAAAGCAAAAGAAGGCATTAAATCACTGCTTTCCATCGGCAGGCAGATGTTTAGCCATTTCCAGGAAAGCAGGGCCTCAGCATGCATAATGGTTACTTGGAAAGACAAACACCATAACCCTGAACGTCCCCACTTCCTCCTCCTTTCCCCCAGCTTTTACTGCTGAGCACAGTGTCATATGATATGGAATATCCCTTTGGTCATTTTGGGTCAGCTTCTTGCCCACCCCAGCCTCCTTGCTGGGGGGGCAGAGTGGGGAAAAAGAAAAGGCCTTGACAATGTGCCAACACTGTTCAGCACTAACTACAACATTGGTGTGTTGTTAACACTGTTGTGGTCACAAATCCAAATCACAGCACCGTATAGGCTACTATGCAGAAAGCTAACTCCATCCCAGCCAGACCCAGTACATACATAAAAGTCATAGTTGTAGAAGATGAACTTCGACTAATCATGCTTTTGAAAAGAAGTCCAGATAACATTAGTCTTTTCATGATCTTAATACCAGTGGATGTTTTCTTTTTCTTCTCCTTACTTCAGTAAAAGTCATCACATTATCAGATTGGTAAATTCTCTTGGATGTCATTAAAATACTTAAGTCCTCATTATGGGTAACAAATAGCTTTCCAGTTGGTGAACATGGATATTAATAAAAATATGAAGTTCTAACTTAAGTAAAATGTAAAATCTAAGGAAGATGTGTTGGTAACTGCTTCTGTTGCAGAAATGAAGTATTTGCTGATTTGAAATCCCCTTCTAACTCATAAAAATAAAAAACTAAGAACCAAAAATCCTTCAAGTGACTGAAATGAAACACTGGCCATAGACAGTGAATGATTTCTGCTCAGTGTTCTGAAAGGAAGCACAGGCACATCCTGAGTCACCATTGTTTCCATGTTGTTCAATGATAAAGGAAGAAAAGTTGGGTTTCTCTTCAAAAATATATGCAATCTCATGTAAAGTACGAGTGTATTCTTATCTGCTTTTTGTCTTCCTCCTCCACCTTTCAGAAAACCCATCGTTCCTCAGAAGGAACCATCTCCGCTACTGGAAAAGAAGATTCAGCAGCTGGAAGCGAAATTTGCTGAGTTGGAAGGAGGTGATGAGGACATGGAAGAGATGGGAGAAGAGGAAGGTGATATGACTGAAACACCTTCTATGCCTCAGCTTCAGACCCCGTTAGCTAGTGAATTGGATATAATGCCTTATACTCCACCACAGGTAAGGATCCTCCTTGAGAAACCTTTAAACCTTTATATTCCACATTCTTTCCACAACCCAAATAAACAAACAGTAACATTTTATTGTACACACAGAAGAAATTTATACTTCAGTTTACAAGTCTGTGTAATAAATTACGTGGAACAGTTTTGGCATATCCAGTGTGATATCCAGGCAATAATATTTAAATCCATGAAAATATTTTTAAAGGAAATACTTCAGTTGAGGAAAATTTGGGGTACATTTTTGTACGATATGTTACTGTTATTTCTAATTAGTAGGTTTTCTATAATACTTATTCAGAAATATCAGGTCCTTATATTAAATATAAAGTTGGGGTATAAAGGTTTAACTGTAATTCTCAATTTACCTAATGTCCATTTTTAAGATTTTCCTTAAATTTTGAAAAAAAAATCTAGCATTTTGGATGTTACAGTTTTGCTACATTTTTAGAAAATACTGTGTATCATCCTCAAAGGAAAAAAATAATAACTTTTTTAATACTGACTTACCATTCTTATTTGGAAATAAGAACTTGTTAAAAAGAGTTAGAAGACCTGGATGTCCTGGAAGCTTTAGTATTAATTTGCTGATAAATGGATGGGAAGTAAATGAGGAATCGTGGGTGGTTATACACCGCTTCAATGCGGCATGAGTCATTGCTGCTGCTGAAATGGGGCAATTCTCATCCCCTTCCCCCTCTTGCTGTGCTTCTTATTCAAGCCCTGGTATTTATGTAATTCAGTATTGAAGCAGGGTGAGGAACTACTTTCACTGGAAATGAACCTAACCAAAAAAGTTTGTAACTGGTTTAAACCCTTTATCTGTCTCATCACGTTGCCTCATCCAAGCTAATGCCAGCATTAAAGAGGCAATGGGAATGACCTGCTGGGAACAGGAGGGAGTTTCGGACACTTTTGTAACCAGCAATAGGGATTTCTGCTGCACTACATTGATGGTGAAGTGACTAACCTTGTTGGTAGTTGAAGAATGGATGTGACCTCTGGATAGAAATAATTGTCTTTGATGTCATGAAAAAGAGTTGATGAAATTGAAAGCTTTAGCTTGGTTTGATTGTGATTCCTGCCATGTGGGCAGACCACCACGTGCATTTTCCTGCGCAAAGTTGACTTGCTGCTCTTGTTTTAACATGCTGAATTTCATGATTAGCATGACAACTTTTGCAGAGTATTACAAATAGAAAGCTTATTACCAGCATTAACCATCTAATGTAACACTTCAGGAAGGGGAAAGTAACTTTTTTATAGATGAAAATATTACCATTGTTAAGCATGGCAGCTGCCGAAAGCAGTTTCAATAGGGATCATTGGTCGTTAGAGATGTCCTCAAACTGCCCTCTGCAGCATTCACTGTCTTTTGATCTCTCTTGCTTTCTGTCTTTCTACATAGCTGTGTTATGCTCAGATTCCCTTGAGAAGTTTTATTTAAATACTAATATATAATACCTCTTTTAAAAGCCAGGTTGTATTATTTTTTTAATTGTAACAGGACAGTCTTGCAGAGCTTTCAGGATAACTGGTGGGAAGTCAGGCTCAGTGGATATATCCAACACATGCGTATATACCTTTAGACAGATGGGAACACTGAAGTCTAGAAATTGAAGTAACAAAGACAAAAAACCCCCACCAAACCCCGCAAACCCCCCAACCAAATAAAGAAAACTGAAAAGGATCAATAGCAGTGCATGCTAAGAAGTGAATGGTGATATACAAGTGCCCTGGCAGATTCCTCACACTGCTGATTTGGAAAGAAAAAGCATGTTGTGCCTGAGCTGGCATTCAGAACACAATGTAACTGATGGAGAGATAACTAACATACAGCACAGAAATAAACCACCTTCTTCAAATAATCTGTTCTATTTATGTCCCTGGTGAAAAGTGTCTTTTTAAACAGAGTTCCCAGGTAAAAGGCATGTGTTTTGCTTCATGTTCTCTTAAACGTATGGAATTTTATTTAACAGCTATTAAACCCCAGAACTTTTAAACTTTTTTTTCTCCTGATAACAAAGAAGCTTTTACTACACCTTAGGATAAAAGGAGTCAAGACAAGCGAATAGGTGGTATTGTGGGGCTTGACAAATAGGTGGATGATGCTCTCCTGCTGCAGTTTGCTGTGAATCAAGTCAAACCTAAAAAAGAAAAAGATGTGCAACTTCATTTTTTGCTTGAGCAATATGGCTGAGAAAAGGCGTAAAAGGGGGTTCTGGTTTATTTCTTCTCTTAGCATGTATAAAACTGAATATACAGTTACTGACTCCACTGGAAAAGAATCTGTTCATTTAGAAATGGTTGTATTGGGATGTAAAAGAACTGAATTCAGAATTTTTACAGTTTCTCAAAGTCCTATTTGCCCTTCCAAACTGATGGGTAGGCTTTTACAGTAGATCACTGTTACCGAAACTGTTGCAAGCACTATAAAGGTAAAACCACCTGATAAACTTGTAGCTAAGTGCGGATGTATGAGACGCCAAATATATCATTAGATTTTTCCTGTTTCTGAGTTAAGAACTCTCCATCTGCCAGTGTGGGCTTGCTTGAGAAGTCAGGATGAGCTGTACGTGCCCTGTGTGTCATCCCAGAACCTGTACAGAGTTTTCTTCAATTCTTCCATCTTAGAGACAAATCTAGAAGACTTCCTCTGAAAAAGACAAGCGATGTCTTTAGGTTCATAATGAAAACACTAAGGGTGGATTGCCATCTGAAGATTAATACGGTGAAGTTTGGAATAACACACAGTATGACTCAGTTTTACCCAGTGCCTGCCTTAAATTGATGAGCAAGACTTTTTAAGCATCTTGGTATTGCTGAAACTTTGTTTTTAGCTGAGAGAAGAGTGTTGAACCGTGGGGTCGAAGTGGCAAGTAGAAGGAGTTAGTAACGTGGCCAGAATTTCAGGACAGGAAGACAACAGTTGCATATGTTTTTCTTTCCTTTTTTCCCCTGCCAGGAATTTGGAAACAATTACACTTTTCAAGATGTGAGAACTTTGTAATGTTTGGGATATGAGAAGGGCCTTTTGAGGATTTTGGTGTGATGATACATTTGTGGGCCTTACTGATCAGAGTATGGGTGAATTATGGTCTCCTGTGACAAATATAGGTGGAAGGAGCCTTCAAAAAGGGGGTTCCAGCTGTGGTATCTCAGTGGTTGTCAGACTAGGTCAAACTTTTTGATGACTGGAAACATCAAGGAGCATTCATGGTAGGAAAAGCAAAGGAGCAGAATTTTTGTTACCCATCAACATAGAGAATGAGATGTGAACCTGTTATGCAGGTAAATAGTGATCAGCAAAACTGGGTTTTGGGTTTTTCAGGGAGAAATGGCTACTTTATGCAATGAGAGGTGAACACTAGAGAGAAGGGGAAGTCTGGCGGGCAAAATAGAAAGCACTTAGGGATGAGAAGAGTGGAAGATGGAGCCAGGGAGGGTAGGGGTTGCAAAGGCCCAGGAAGAAATGGGGAAGCATTTCCCTAAAATGCACAATGGCAAATAAAATGCTTTACTCAACTTGTCTTGGCAATATTTCTGAACAGCATAATGGATGAAATCTGTGACATAAGACAATTACTTTAATCCTCTTCTGGCCTTCCAAATAGTCACTTATTTGCTACTCAGCCTTTCTTAGTCCTCTCGTTCAGTTTGGAATGATTTTAACTAATAGTAAGCATTCTGTGTTGTCTTACTGAGAATTTTTTGAAGCCTCAGTTATAAAGGTGTGGAAGGGTTGAAAGGCATCAGAACATTGAAATTTTTTTAATTTTTTTTTTTTCCTGTGTACCTTTCATAAGTGCGTGTGTATGCTCTTGTCATGCATCAGTGGATGCGGTCTCTCTTTAGGGGCTGTAAGGTTGGATGGTCCTTGTGCAGATATATTCAAGAGAAATGCGGGAATATTTTAAAAATACTATTTCTTACAGCTTTGAATTTTGTATGTCAAGAAGCTTCTCTTTTGTACACTTGTGGTCATAACTGCTTTTTCTCACAGTCCACTCCCAAGTCTGTTAAGGGCAGCACCAAGAAGGAGGGATCAAAAAGGAAGATCAACATGAGTGGGTACATCTTATTTAGCAGCGAGATGAGAGCTGTGATTAAAGCTCAGCACCCAGACTACTCCTTTGGAGAGCTCAGCAGGCTTGTAGGAACTGAATGGAGGAACTTGGAAGCAACAAAGAAAGCAGAGTATGAAGGTAAATAAAAACTAAGATGCTAAACTCTTTTCTGCTTTTTTTTCTTTCTCAACATGTTCATTGCTGTTATTCAGATGACAGGTTTAATAAAAGAAGATATTTATGTTTGTGTTCTGGACGTACCTTAAAGAGAAGCTCATATTGAGAGATGACTGAAGAGGAGCAAAGAGCATGTTTAAGTTATGTAGTGTACAACTGATAATTTAAATGTCTTTGCCACAAATAACCAAATGAACAAAGACCAAGAAAATGGGGACAAATTAGAAGTAAAGGGGCATGAAGTCCCTGGGCTGGAAGTCAGTTGGAAAAATGGTTTGTGAAAGTTTCCTTAAAGGAGGACTGGGGGTAATTTTGGACAAGAAGCTCTTCAGAGCTGTAGCGGCAGGTAAGAAGGCTTACAGTGGAGCGGGAAAAAGTTCTTTGACCAACAGTACTTGGAGTCCTAAAAAGCTTTGGTAGAATAAAATCAAGGTTACAGAATCTGTTATGATACTGTAAATATGACCTATTGTTCAGTCTCTGTATTAATCAACTGTTGTAACTGATTTTGTTGAGAAATCTCATGTCCTGAAGTAAGCCTAGGAATATTTCATAGGCATGAGATACTTTAGACCTTTCTCTTTTTCTTTCTTTCTTTCTTTCTTTCTTTGCTACTGATATTGGTCATTGTGTTTCAACTTTATTTGATTGAAATAAAATACAATTGATCCTTAACAGCAGGCCCTTACCCAAGCCAAATACATTGGCTTAACATCCATAGTTACTACTCTAGTTAATAATGTGTCAACACTTCCGATTTAAAACCCTTTTTTTTTAAGCAACTGTTGCAATTTTATTGGAAGAACATGCTACTTTGAATAGGAAAGTTTCAACACCCTAGAAAGTTACTGTCCAATTAAGTGTTAACTTTGCCTTTTTAAAAATGAGATTTGGTAGGTTTTCTGCATACTCATAACTCAGAGGCAGCTTTGATGTTCAAACTATAAGTTTGCATGCTATCACTTTCCACCCTGAGCTGTCTCAGTCTTTTCCAAATTTGCAGTAGTACCTCTTTGCAATTCTGGAGAGTAATATAGCACCACTCGCCTATGTGCAAGTTTTCTTTGCGAATGCTGTGAGGGGAAATGGTAATGCTTGCTCTTTGTGAAAGTACTATGGCCTTACTTTTTTCCTGTTGTAGTTTCTTTTTACACCCTTCTAAGTGTGCATGGTATCTTTTTATTGACAGGTCCCTCCTTACAGCCTAATTGTTAAGCAGCAGGATGGCTAGCATGTCATTGCTTCCTATCTTAGAGTAGTTTGACGTCTTGCACTTCTGCAGGAAGGCGTAGCAGTAACGTAACAGTAGCAACAGTGTCTGTCCACTGTGTTAATGATTGCCTAAGTGCTTCCATTTTAATCCTCTTTCTCACTCAAAATTTTCCAAAGCTTTTGTGAACTTGGGCTTGGTGGCTGCCCAGAACTAGACTTACATTTGTTTGGTTTTGAGGTGTTGGGATGGGGTCTCAAAGCATCCAAACTGTGGTTACTTACCATGTGTGAAAGGAGAGAAACTCCTCACCTTCCACTGTGACATTCACATGCTGTCTAGTGTGGACGTGCACCAGGGAACAGGCATGGTTTGACAGCTCAGTGAAAAAAGTGCCTTTCCGTGTTCTGGTGAAAAGTAGTTTGCATTTTAGATCCATTTTGATCCACCAAAAATGTCATTTGGTATATGTGCAGGGTAATAGTTGGTTTTTTAGCAATAGTTGAGCACAAGAATAGGCTGCATGGGAAGTGCCTGCATGGCTAACTGCACTGTGAAAACTCCTCAAAATAAAATAAAATAGTGCACGGGATTGAGGCAAAGGCCTGTTGTAAGGAAAAGCTCTGTTCAAAGCAGAAGATCTCTTTCCTGTCTCTTGAGATGTGTTGGAAATGATGTTAGAATGATCTCAAGTCCTGGCCTAACCAATTTGGGTTTAGTATTGAGTATTAAGGTGAATGCTCAAGGCTGAACTTTTAGATACCCGCTGCGGTTCCCTTTGGCAGTGTTGTTTCATCTGTTCCATGGCAGTCACGACATGGATAGAGACTAGGTAAAATTCCAGTACTGTCCTACATCAGGTCCTTCTCCGCACTCCGAAGTCTGGTAAAACTGAACACTTAACAGTAATTCCTCATTCATCAGAGTGTCTCCAGAACTTTGTTTTTGTCTGACCTTTTGGTTTTTTTAGCTGACCCAAAGTAGGTGAGTTAGAACAGCTGCTTCATCTTTTCCCCAAATGCTTGCTGTCCTCTGAAGAGGATTCTCTCATTTTTCTGCTTCAAGATCTACCTTTAAATGTCTTGTGTATTTTGTGCTCAATCACATATGAGTTGCCTGTAGTAAATATAGGCATTTCTGTGTGTCATCATCGCTTCCTGAAATGAGAGAAGTGAAAAGAAGCAAGGAAATGTCTCTGGAAATGAAACTGGTCTTTCAGTGTACGGAAGTAGTGCTAGAAGCTCAACAAATAGGTCCTACAGAGATGAATGATAGACATTTGAAGTCATATACTAGAGAAAACGAGTAACGTTGGCAGGATCCTAACTTAATCTCCTTGATGAACAACTTCTTAGCCTTTGTTTGGCAGAGGACCTTGATTGCTGTTTTAGCAGCAGTTTTCATCTTTCACCACTGCAAGAGAACTTCTAGCTCTGCATTCAGTTATTAAAATTTGCTGGAGATGTATGCTGCATTCATTTATTCTTTGTTGTTCCTCATTGCGTCAGTCAGATACAATGTTCAGAGTAAACAAATGAGCAACTTGCATGCCCCCAAAGCACCTTGAGTGGGCATTCGGTATATCTCCTCTTTTTGTTTGCTTGGATTTTGGGTTTTGGTTTGGTTTTTTTTTGGTTTTTTTTTTTCTTTCTTTCTTCTTCCCATGACCCTTTGCCCTTAATATAAAATTGTCCTCTGGTCAGATTCCCCTGCAGTAGATCTTTTGTTCTTGCAGTCACAGTGAGACACTTGGTTGAGATAATGACCAGATTCATCGTACAAAGGACACACATGACCTCCAGTGAGCAGCACAATGTGAGTTAGACATCTTCAGCAAAAAAAAAAAAAAAAAAAGCTCAAACGGGACTAAAATGGGGAAAACAACAGAAAGAGGCAGAAAAATATTTTTGGTTCATCGAACTGCTGCTTGTTATGTTCCAAACACTAAGGACCTATCTACACTAGGGAAACTTTGCAAATGCTCCCAACTTTGCCACCGCTTTTCAGCTGCATCAGTAGTAAAACATATGGGGAGCCCAAGAATAACCGGGCCACCGGCTGGCACTGCGGTGTGCTGTTTGCATCTTACTTCAGGGCACGTCTGATAGACATGGTGCTTAAAAATCCCCGCCGCAGCTGGTAGCGGGTCTGTGTGAGAGCTGCTGGCCTTGGCTATAACTGGTTTAACTGAGCCAGTGGTGTCAAAAGAGGGAACATTTTGCCATGTTTTCCTAGTGCGGACCGAGCCTAGTGTTGGACTGCTGCTTCATGTTGGTAACACTGGTGTTATTATCAAATTTGTTCTCTGACTTTTTAAATTTTTATTTTATTATTTATTTTAATTTATTTTTTTTTAGAAAAAAGATAAAACTTTGTGGAATATTTTTCATGAAAGGTTCTCTAAAAGTCTTAGCTGCAGCCACATGAAATCAAATCATATGCTGTATAAAAAGATTCATCTGTTCTACTTTATATTTGACTAAACTATGCCAGTGTTTGACTAGTCCTTTTTAATGAACAGATAATATTTTGAAATTCTGGGTTACAAAACAGAACTGAAAATCTAAAATACTTTTACAGAGCGGGCAGCTAAAGTTGCTGAGCAGCAGGAGAGAGAGCGAGCAGCACAGCAGCAGAATTCCTCCCCCCGGGCAGGCACTCCTGTCGGGGCTCTTATGGGGGTGGTGCCGCCACCAACACCAATGGGAATGCTCAATCAGCAGTTGACACCCGTTGCAGGTAAAACGTAGGAGCTATGACCATTTTTTCCTCATCCACTATATCAACCCCCTTCATAACTCTGAACACTCTCTTGGGTCACTTTGTTCTTACGGAAGAAAAAGCTCAACCTCTTCAGTCTTTCTTCATAATGAGTATACGTAAGTGCAGCGGTAGCCTGATAGTCCCACATTACTTGCTCCAGTAGTGAGTAGCCTGTTGCAAATGCAGGGAAGAAGGGTTCTCCTTGTGCAGTAGTCCTGTTCTGTTTGTGTGCAGTCGTGTTTATTCACTCTACTTTGCAGAGTTCGTGTTTAGCCTGCTACGGCAGGAGGGGAGTGAGCTAAATACTCTCCTAGTGCATGCAGCGTCAGTGGAAATGGTAAAGTAGGAGGCTAATTAATTATTTTTGTTTATTGTCAGGAAGGTGAGAGGCAAACAGAATCCAGATTTTAAATCCATGCAAAAGTGTTACAGAATTGCTGATTAGATGCTAGTAAGCGGAGCAGACTAGGATCTAGAGCCATTGCAGAAACAAATACAAAATGCCAACATTGCCGGTTTTATCAGGTGATTTTCAGAATAGAACTGAGCTTGGAGAACTCTTCCACAAGGTCTCTGTTGCTGGGTGTTGTGCTCTTTATCAGTTGTAATCTGACTTGAGTTCATAGGGAGTATGCTCGGAGTATTTTCAGGATCAGATCTGAAGACAATGTAGTCTACTGGAGATTCTTGTATGGGAGTCAGCCATACATCGGTGAGAAAATTAATTAGGAATGACCTGATAGGTTGTTTTCCTTCCCCCATTTCTAATTAAAATAATTAGGTTACTTCAGTCAAGGTCAAAATAGTGTCAAGTAGGTAAAAATGAGTATTTGGAGGATTTTTGTTTTGGGGTTGTTTGGTGGGTTTTTTTAACTTTCCCTTAATGCATTCCAATTATTCCATTTATTCTTTTGCCATTTTTCTTTTTCTTTCCCGTCTCTCAGGCTCTGGCAATATTTACAGCTGACAGCCTGAAGTGTTTTTCATCATGGTCTTGAAATCCCTTTTCAGTAAATAGGTTGCATGAATGTTTAAACTGAAGGCACATTCCTTATTTGGTTCATGATCTCTAGATACAAAGCATTTGTTTACGCTGAGTTGCTTTTTTTTGCTTGTTTGTTTTTTCCCCACTTTGTTCTGGATAATTTTCCTCTGAACTATTTGCAGTTGGTGCCTGTTTGTGTGTACACATATCTGTGCATATAGTAAGAAAAAACAAACCCCAAGTTCTCCAGTGCTGATCTTTTTTGTGAGTAGCCTACTTCAATCTAGTATATGTAGAAACATCATCCTCTTGTGGTTGTGTTTTCTTGGTTTGGTTCTTGGTTTTTTGGCATTGAGTCACCTTTCCAATTTTTGGAGGTAGGTGTTGATGGGCAGTAATACTTATTACTAACACTTTCTTAAGACTTCCAAAAATGTGCATTCTGCAAACTACACACGCTAACTTCCTGCGGCAGCCTCCTCAAAAGCAAAGCTGTATTTAAGACCATCATCTTATTCAAGCAGTTAGACATTCAAGTCTCTTCACTTTGGTATTGTGAAATACTTCCTTAGAGTGAATGTTCAAGTGGATCTTTTTAAAATCTTCCTATTTTTGTGGCCCATTTGAAAAACACAGTCTTTCATCTTTTTGTTTCCACGAGTCTTGCTTAGAAGTATCTTATTCTGTTAAGACCTCTTTCACATCCTCCTCCATCATTTGATTGCTTTTCTCTAGTTCAGAGGACTTCTCCATCACAGAAGTTCAGAGAACTTCTTTATGGCCCACGGGTCCAAGAAGTCTGGATACCTTCTGAGATGCATTTCTCTTAGTGGGTAGTGCTGTAGTTTCTTGTAAATTTAGGCATTATGAAAGTTTATTTAATCTTACATTGTTACAGTAAAAATTGAGAGAACAAGTAATTTGAAAGACCTCATAAATTACATCTGTGGGAGCTGGAAATAGTTTGCCCATGTTTACTGGTTTAAAATCAAAGTGCTAACTCATACATAGGCTATGAAAGTGGCTGCACTTAGATCCTTGTGATGAGCTACAAGAACTGATTTCTCATGGAGATTTGACAACAACTTTATTAATCCAGCCAGTTGTTTGGTGATGGAAATGTAGAAATGAGCTTTCATGATTGATAAATGAGCTTTCATGATTGATAAATGTGGGTTTGTTTCATTGGAGGTTTTTTTTGTTTTCTTTTGTTTGTTTTAAAGCTTCAGAAGTGTATGTAAATGCATTGAGGATGTGATTGCAGCTCAGGGTGCACTGGAAGTACCAGTCAGTTGCTACAGTGAAAACCTTTTATTCTAGGGATGTTTTTGTTGGTTTTCTTCTTTTACCATTAGAAATATGGATTTCACTATGTTAATAAAGAGGTGCAGATGAGCTTCCAGATATTTGAAATAGGTACCTAAAACAACTTCTATAACTGCCAATCTAGGTGTCCTGTGGACAGCAAAGGTTTGAGGGAGATCAGTTCTTTATTTTGTCGTTGTTTGCTCCATGGAAAGCTTTTGGAATTACAGGTTTCTCACCTTTGTAACTCTTCCTGAGGAAGCAACAAATTTAGCTTGTATTTTGGAGCTACTCAGTCTTTCAATCCTGAGCTCATGACAGCTTTGTTCTCAGCCAGAGCTGCTGTGAGGTTTTGGCCAGTCTTACTCTAGAAGTAACTGTTCTATGAAAATTTCTTCTATGAGTTACTGGGAGGGTGGCAAAGACTCAGGTGGTGGTTTCTTGGAGCAGACTATTAGAAATGCAAAATTGCTGGGGTTTCTAATTTACCTCATCTCTCCAGACCTGCTTCTGTCCTCTGTCATCTTTTCATTGTCTTTCCAACGCCTTTCCTTGGTTACCTGACAACGCATCCATTTAAATTAAAATAAACTAGAAAGCAGGTGAGGGACAAGCAAGTTATGTTCCAGGACCTAATAAACACAGTGCAGTTATATTGTGTAGGTTCACCTCATGGATAGCAACAAAGCTGAGCTAAAACCAGAAAAAACTCTAAATTATCTTCCCTCACATGCAGAAAATGAAAGTTATGAGCAGCAGCTTGATACCATCTTCGTGGTATCATTGATTTTTCTATAAAGACACCTTAAAAACATTGATAGTGAAATTCTGTGAGGGACTGCAAGTGCTCCTTGTACGTCCTTTTACTTCAGTCTAGTGCCGTGAGTGTAAGTCACTGCAGCTCAGCACATTCAGTGCTGTCAAGTTTAAAATTTGAATTACTTCCTTAGTTTATACTGGAGATGGTTTAATAAAGTCACCCCTGTCACTGCCATTAAAGTATGCTAATGTTCTAGAGCTTTTGTGTGTTAATTTTGCATATGAACTGCAGAAAAATGTATATTGGGTTTGATGTCCAAGCTAGCCCCCATAGCAGGGCTGTACGTGGAGCTTGTGTAGTTAGTGTTTGTAATCTGTATGCAGATGGCAGAGCTTTAAGCTGTGTTAAAATTGCTTGTGTTAGTAACATTTAATTGTGGCTGAATTTATTCCTTGTGTTAACATACCTGAATATTCAGCATTTATTGCCCCATGAGAAACATACGAATACACTAAATACTAATTCATCAAAAGTATAGTGATTCATATTTATAACTTTTTTTATTTTTAAGTTTTGTTCATTTTTGCAAGATACTAATTGTAGTATCGTCTTGCTGTACTAAAGGTGCTTTTTTCTTTTTTTTATTTGTCTGTGGATAGTGCATGTCTTACTGTGTAGATCATATTGCATGTTATTGATGCATGTTTGAAATTTGTTGTGTCCTTCAAGGCATGATAAGTGGCTATCCAGCGGTGCTGCCACCTTTGCAGGGCCCAGTTGATGGCATTGTTAGCATGGGCAGCATGCAGCCACTTCACCCAGGGGTGCCCCCACCCCACCAACTTCCGCCAGGTATGCCAGGCATCCCAGGCATCCCACCACCCGGTAAGAATGTCATCCTCATTCGCTCCTTATTTCATTTTCATGTACTTGCTGTTTAACCAGTTGTTAAAGGAATTACCTGCAGCTTGTTTTGGTCATAGCTTTTGTTTCTGAACATTGCAGGTTTGTTTAGCTGCAGCGCACACAATGCACTGCTGAATATACCAGGTAGATGCAAAATGTTTGCAGAACAGCACGTTCAGTAAACCATCAGGGAAGGGTTCCTGGAGAAACGTGATGCTGCTCCAGCAGTAGCTTTGCTCCAGCCAAGAGACCTTGACAGATGTGCTTGACTTTATCAGAGGTCTGGAAAGCTGAAATCAGCCTATTATATCCTTACGGCATTTCAACAGCATTCTTCCACTCCTCCTTTCCTTATGTAAAGTGGGCATATAAATGAAATTTATTGCTCTCATTCTTTACCAAACTTTTTTTTGCTATGTTAATGTTTATAAATAGACTGCACTGAAATGAACCTGGTCACGGAAGACCCCATGGCCACTGGGGCACTGACGTGTTATTGTAAAACAGTGTTCAAATTAAACTTTATTGATAGAACAGTAACTGGAAACGTTTGGGGATAAGGTGAACTTGGTATACTATTGTGGCCAAATTTTGAATTGTGGCCAAATTTGAGAGCATATCTACTACATGTTTGCTAATTTTGCCACACTTTTGATGAAAAGTGAGGCTGAATGAATCATAAATGTTTTTCCAGTGTTAATGCCATTACCATGTCCCTGTTATGGGGAAAAATGTTCATCTGCTGTCTCATCCTGTTTTCTGCTGATTCTTTCAATTTTTACCTCAGATAACTCATGTGCCTATTTAAAAGATGTGCATCCCATATGTTCAGCAGTTAAACAAGCTGTGGACAACAGTGGTCTCATTTGCTTCCCCCTACCGCACTTGCAACTGTGTTTATCAGAAGCTCTTTTAAGACTTTTATCTGTATCTAAATTGTTTTGGGTTGGGTTTTGGGGTTTTTTGGTGGTGTTTGCTTGGGTTTTTTAAAAATCCATCAGTATTAGGTGTGCAGCTTGCAGCTTCACTGATGTGTAAGATTCACCATAATGTCACGTAGAGGGAGTAGGAAAACAGCTGTGTGTGTGTGTGTGAGCCTGTCCCCAACTCACCAAGGCGGTGACATTTAGCACACATCAGCAACGTACAAATGTTTTGGAGGTGAATCCAGGACAATGCATTTATTTGAAGAATTTTCCCACTGGAGAAGTGGGCTGTGTGTATGGTGTTGAAAACTGAGAGGATATGGATTAGGGGAAAAAAAAAAACACCTGGGAATGGAGGACCACAGGTAAAGTGGTGCTAAATTGGGCTGGGTGGGCTGAGGGTGAAGCCATGCTCTAGTGCTGGAAAGGTGAGGGTGCCCTCCTCCAGACCTCTTCGCTTTGTACAAAAAAAAAAAAAAAAAAAAATCCATGCCATATTCCACAACTTGGATTATCAATGTTTTTCCCAACTCCTGACTTGCTGTTAGTACAGATGCCTTTATAATGAGGGCTGTCATCAAATGGAAAATGCCTTTGAAATATGCTTTAGTGTGCAAAATGCAGACACACATCTTTTCATCACTGATAGAGAAATCTGCATGCAAATTAAACCCTCAGGAGTAGTGTAGTTAGGTTGCAGCTTTTCCAATAAATGAATACAAGAAGTGGCGTAAACAGAAAGAAAAGCAGCAGCATGTGTAACTCATTTTTTCAGACTGAAGCATCTGTATGTAAAATATCAGGAACTGCATGACTCTCATTTAGATTTGTAAATTTTTGTATGTAAGACTGACACGGGTGTTACATACTGCACTCTGTGCAATAGGGAAAAGCCTCTTAATATGTTTGAGAAAAACTAGCAGTCTTTCTTTTTATTTTTTTTTAAATTTGCTTCAAATGTTCATGGGTCTCATATATAAGACTATTTAAGGTTAACCTGCAAGTTGGGTTTTATATTAGTGAGATCTAACATAATTTGTGCAATGGCTTGGATTTCCTCCTGCTGTGAATGTATTTTATAAAACTGAACACGAGGAAATGTTCAGTGTTGCTAAAGCAAATCAGCATTTCCTTTCTTAAATGATTCCAGGAAGATCCTGTCAAGCCAAAGGTGTATATTATAAATGGAAAGATTTAGTCAGGCAGTCACTACGCCACATGAAAAAAACCTGGAAACCAAAAATTATTCACTTTGCATTTCTTTAATTAAATTAACAGGCTACATATCAATGTTTGGTAGTTGTCATGATGGCGCTTTTTTTTTTTTTTTTTTTTTCATTCAGAAACTTCTAAAGTGTTTGGTTTTTTTTATTGGGGGAGAAGGGGATATTTGAATGTCATACATCTGCTTAAAATAACTGCAAGCAATGATATCAAAGTATAAATTTTTACTATAGAAGACCAAAAAGGTATTTGTCACTGCTCTGAAATAAGACTAATTCTTTTATATTTTGGAATATAGGTGTTATAGGCCAAAATGTGACCCCCATGGTAGGCACTCCAGCACCCGGAGCAAGTCCTTTTGGACAGCAGGTGAGTCATTTTTTGTATTATTTATGAGGCTCTAAGGTTCTGAATTAGCATTTAAATTAGCATTTAAAGAACATCTCAGTTAAGACAGGTAGGGATGCACTTCACCTTTGCCAGGGAGAACATAAACCAAATGTACACTGATGTATTTAGAACCAGTTAGTATCTTACGCTCAGCGTGTATGTCTGTATTTCATGGTTGAATTGTTATTAGACTAATTAGGTTCTGCCCAGTGGGAGAACTTTTGCAGCGTAAGCAAGACAGTGTTTTGTTTTGGTTTTCTGCTACTAAACTAAGACGAGTCATTTCAACACAGTGTTAAACTGCTGATAATTTAGGTTTTGCATGCTTTGATGATGCAGAGAGGATGCTGTCCACTTTCTCAGCGGTTGATGAGTGGACAAAAACTCTTTTGTTTGCTCCCGTATTTCACAAACAGACGAAGCAGATGTTCACTGGCAGTTCAGAATTTGTGAGTCTGGGTAACAGCGATGATCAGATGTTCCTTCTCAGTGATGAGACTGAGTTCCAACACTCAGATGAAGTGTTCAGCATATTTCCAGTTTTATTGTCTAAATTTATTTTTGCATCATAAAGAGAAATGTGATTTTGGCTAGAGAGTGTAAAGAAAAACAGAATTTGAATGAGGAAGTAGTGAAGTGTATACGTCATGACATTTGAGTTATTCTAGACCACAGGATATCTGTGCTAGGAGTTCTCAGTACTGCTACTTAATCATGACGGTAGGAATTCCTCTGTGCAACTGTGATTTTTTTTATTTTTTTATTACTATTTTTTTGTTTTGTGTGCCTGCAATTAGCATTTATTCTGTGGAAGTATCCCAGTCACCCAAGGATCAGTGTCAGTTTAGATTAGATGTTTTAGAGATAAAAGTCTGCACTTCACAGACCACATAGTTTATGATCAAATAAGAGAAAACATGAAATAAAAAGGAGACAAAAGGAGTAATTAAGGCTACTAGGAGAGAGGAAAAATGGCGATAGTAATCAGAATATGTTTACATAGATGAGAAATATGAGCAATGTTGTCTGTTAAACATGAATATGGTTTGTTTGTACTTCCTCACATCTTGGTGACCCCAACAGATAGCCCTGACTGAAGTGGGTGTCTTACCGTGAAATTTCCTTATGTGTTTGCTGATAACCTGTTAGGAAGCTCCATTGTATGAGGGTGACCTGATGCACAGATATGAAACGGCTTCCCTGCAGTTCCCCCAGATGTGATCTCTCCATTGCTTTGTCATTGCAGATAGGAATCCTTGGCCCGCCAGGACAGCAGGCACCCCCTCCGTATCCCGGCCAGAGCCCAGCGAGTCAGCCAGTTATGCAGCAGCCCACAACTCCCATGTTCGTCTCCCCTCCACCAAAGACACAGAGGCTTCTTCATTCTGAAGCCTATCTGAAATATATTGAGGGGCTTAGTGCTGAATCAAATAGTATCAGCAAGTGGGACCAGACTCTTGCAGGTAAGGCTTTTGATACAGAGTGGGATGTTTCCAGACAGAACCCACTTCTTTGTAACCATTAATATTTTTTGCTTTTAGGGATAATTCTAAATAAATCTGCTGCTTACTTAATAAAATGTATGCACGCACACAAGTAATTGTTAAAAACAAATCAACAGACTGGGAATATATGTGTTATCAGCAGGTTAATTCCATTGATGTATAAATCTAAGAATCAATTGCATGGGCTCACGAATTAGGGGTAAAAGTTATACTATAGAATTATATTTGCCTTTTTCTGGAAAAATTGTGGTGAATATCAAAGCCAGTAGGTAATTGGACCGTTTCTTGACCTTCCAGCACGAAGACGAGATGTCCACCTATCAAAAGAACAAGAGAGTCGACTCCCTTCACACTGGTTGAAAAGTAAAGGGGCTCATACCACAATGGCTGATGCATTATGGCGTCTGCGAGACTTGATGCTACGAGACACCCTTAATATCCGTCAGGCATACAACATAGAAAATGTTTAGTCACATAATTGCTTCTTTCTTTGATACCGGCATATAAGGAGTTTTGTGGAACAATAGCTGTTTTAGTTACTGGGTGGGGAGAGATAACCAACAATAATTTGTATTGCATTTTACTGTACATTGCAAGACCATTTTTATATAAGGACACTTTTAATAAGCATATTTCACTTTTTGTTATATTAAGTTGACTTTATCAAATACACGGATTTTTGCATATGTTTCCTTTGTTTGAAAGGCGATTTCATAATTGGTTAAGTGTAGTCAAGGATTCATCTTTCTTATACTTTATTGCTGAGAATCTGATGCCATTGTTTTTATATAAAAGAAGAAAAAAGAAAACAAAGTATTTACAGATTGGTACAATGGAATGTGAAATTAGTCATAGTTTACATCTTAGAAGAATGTGTGTACATGTGCTTGTGTGTGCTAGCCACTTCCAGCAGAAATCTCGCTTGGATGTGAACAGGGAGGATCTCTTAACAGAAGCTGAAGGTAAGATGTGCATTGATGCTAGGGAAAAATGACATTTCAAGTCAATACCAAGGCAGCTGAGTGGGCCACAGCAATCATGGAAGCGCTAGTGCGGACAGGACAAGGCTGTCTTGACCACTAATGTTGTCCAGTCCTGTCCAGCTACTTAACTGTGTAGCCAAGGCCATTGTGATCCTAAATCAGTAACAGAATACGCGTGCTGGCATGCCCTTAGAAGGTGAAATGTTTCATCTACCATGACCTGCTTTGGGGGTTCTGTGATGTCCCTAACACCGAGGAGTGGGAAGGGGAAGCTTCCTCCCTAAGCAATTCCATCTGCATGTGAGGAAGGTGCGCAGAACTTGGAACCAGTTGAGGTCTCGGAAGGTAAGTTAGAGGAAATGGAAAGTTGAGTTGTTTTGGTAGCGAAGTACCGTGATGTTTTCAAATTCGCACATATTCTGTTAATGACTGGGCATTGTAAGGCATTTTTGTATGCTTTCTTTAAGTGTATTGATTCACCTTAAAGAAAGTTTTGCAATGCAAAATTTGAGAAATTTGACACTTTAAAGTAAAATACTACTGTATGATGTGTCTAAGTTCAGCATACCTAGTACGTTGGAGAGATAGAGTTCTTGCATTGCAGTCTTCAGAGGGTTTGGGGTTTTTTTTGTTGTTTTGGTTTTTTTGTTAGCTAAGTAAGGTAGGTATAGACTCTTGCCAAATTTCAAGGTTGTGACTTCCTTCTGCTAAAGACTTACCTGTCTTTGTAACTAACCAACCTTTTGGACTGCAAAACTATTTGTTTAAAGGTAAATCCTTCCGTGTACTTAATTTTAGAAAAAGAATTAATACTTCTGGATTGCATTAAGTAACTGGGAAAACAATATTAATTTGAAAAAAATGTTGGCAGGAACATGGTCACTGCAGCTCAGTCCAAAATAACTGATTTACTGATACACTTTCATCTTACTAGTGGAGACATTCATCATGTGGAAATGTTTTTTAAAGTCTAATCGTACAGAACATTTTTATTTGAGTACATTTGGCAGAAGGTTAAATACTTTTCTTCAAGTACTGGATATCTTGGGTTCTGTTTCGCTGATGTAATTAATATTGATGAGGGAAAGCGACATGTGCAAGTATAAACTGTTACTTAATTTTACTGGCTAATTACTCTCCCTCTCCTGTTGCAATCCTCCAGTCATTGCACAGAAAACCATGTACTTACAAATAGGCACTTAAGGACAGTTTAGGTCAGATGTGCAATGGGCGTGAAGAAAATGGAGCTAAGCAACATAAGAAAATTACAATTTTGAACTCTACAAGTAGCATACCCATGGTACGGAAATTCTCTACTGGCCTTTGTAAATGACCAAGTTTATTTAACAAAGTAGAAACTGAATAGTCTTGTACCACCCCCCATATATACAGTATCATCTTGAAATGTGTTTAAATTACCATAGGCTTTGCAATTTTTAGCCACAAAGATGGGACGTTGAAGCGAATCAGGCAGCAAATCCTCATTTTTGAGTATTTGGAACTATCATGGATTGTACTAATAGACCACCAGATTCTCCTACTTCTCAGCATTAACAAAAATTACACCAAAGAACCTGGGATGGATTTTAGTTAAGTTATTGTTTTATTTATTTTCTTTTGAGGACTGGATGGGACTCCCTTTGGAGCCTGTATAACTCAGATGTTTAATTTATCTGAAGGTCAGAGATGAGCAGACTTGCAGCACTGGCTCTCTCCTGCCCGAGCAGCTGAAGCCCTACTTTCACTGCTCTTTCCGGCCCAGGAGCAAGAGATTGGAAGTGCAAACATAACCTGGGTCCTCCCGCAAGGCAGTGCAGAGCACTACCGCTAAGCCACTGGGCTGGCCCTGATCAATTATTTTAAGCTTTGTTTATTTATTTCAAAATCATGTCTCTCTATATTGGAGGCATTTCAGTCAATCGCAGTAAAATTTAGGATATAATGGCTACGGTCTAGAATTCAAAACCAGCAAAAGAAACTGTTTTCTGATTCTGGTTAAAAAAAAAAAAAAAAAAAGACATGTCTGTCTGTCTCTTTTTCTCTCTCTTTGTGGGTGTTTGAACCCCTCATTTGTTTTCCACTGCCATTCATTGTACTGGCATAAACAAAACTTTCATATTAAAATAAAAGTATGTATGGGAAATGGTTGGCTTCTGTGAGAGTGGAAAATAGATTAATGTAGGACCGGTATTTTCATAAACCACTTGGAGATGACTAATAATTATTTGTTCTCTTCCTTAGTCTTTCCCTTCCATGAGAAAATTTACTGTTTGTGTAAAAATTCAAAGCGTTGATGTTGGTGACTTTTCTTCAGCATATGTTTTTGGACCTGGTTAATCCATGCTTGGCTTTTCATTAGATCTTGTACTCCTGAAGGTTAAGCTGCTAACCAGGTGTATAACATGTATGTACCATCACTTTGTTTACCTGAGTCTTTTTAATTTGAATAAAAATAGTTTGCAAAGTGTTTTGGATTAACCAGGTTTGAGTGTCCCATCAAGAATTTTGATAGGATTTTATTTCAAGTAATTTTGGCTGTTGCTGATCTGGATTTTATCAAGTCCTTGGTACGTGCGCACTTGTGTGTGGGTAAAGAATCCTTTTTATATTGTCCTGTGTATTGCAAGACATGCCTGGTAGGTGATAAGAACAGTGATGCTGAAAAATGTGGTTGAAAATTGAGCTTGAAAAGGAGCATGAACAGTAAACCTTGAAAAACGTGACACATTCGGAGCAAGCTGAGTGGGGATGATAAGATTCAGTCAGTCCCAGATGCCCCCACATTAATTGCCTTGAAAATAAACAGCAAGCCTTAATTTCCTACTGGAAGCTAACCTGGTTCAGGACTCTTTTATGTAGCTGTGTAATAAAGGAAATTAGAACAGTAATATGGAAAAAGCCTCTTTTAAACAATAAAGTTAGAAACCAGAACAGAAATTTTCTTTAATACCACAAACTGCAAGTAAAATTAAGTGATGGCAACCTCCCAAGTCTCAAGGTGCCTCTGACGTAAAATTTACAAAAAGCTATTTAAACCACCAGAACAGATAGCATTATATTTAATTAACATGCATTCGTGTCTCCAATCCAGGAGATAAACGCTGCCTCTCATGCAGGCGGCCAGCTTTACAGAACTTCCACCTTTCTAAAATCTGATGATGCAGTTGCGCAGAGGAGACTAATTCTAATCATCCTCCACATTGTGTTTGCTCAGTTGGAGATACTGAAGATCATCCATAGATGTACGTAGCCCCCTCTCGGCTGCAAATGAGAGCCAATTTGGAGCGGTGCTTCAAAATGGCTGGGTACTCTGAACATCAAGAAATGGGATCTGATTCGTTGATATATGTGAAATTTTCTGATTAATAAAATAAACCTCATATTCCTTTTGCTGACTGCATTTTCTAGCAAGTCTATTTCGTCCATCCTACAAAGAAACGACACAACAGCTGCTGCAGTGCAGTAGGATCTGGTGATCCTGGATAAAGAGATTCCCAGTCTCGGTCAGGCCTCGGAGACACGGTGGTCTCCTACGGTTGGTCCTTCCTGTGCCAAGAGGGATCAGAAATCCAGTGCAGAAGTCTGGCCGTGCAGATTGTCATCTGTTAAAGGAGGCAGCAGGAGAGATGGGAAAAGCAGCGGAGGAGAACGCACTGAATTACATGGCAGCACAAGTAACTGGTGTGGCTCAGCCTCAGACAAGAATGGTGAAGGATGGTCGGTCCTTCATGAAGTCTGTGTAGCTGTGCTCTGCAGGGAGTGTCCAAATTCAGTTTCCATTGGATGATTTTTGGGGAGGACTGTAATTAATCTTCACGCTTTGTGCCAAGCACCAACATCCAGTGACAACTTCAGGAAATTCCTTGGGACCAATCATCCCACTGGTGCCTGTTGTAAGTTTTAGCACCTTTCTTGGAAGTATCTGAGGCTGGCTGTAACCAGAGCGCAGGTACAGTTTGGTATCTCTGTATGAAGTCCAAAGTGAAAGCTCGACTCCACTGAAGATAGTAAAAGTTTTGCTTGAGGTAAGAGTTCACCAGTACATAACAGGTAACTATTTTTTTCCTTTTCCTGCCCTTGAAAAGCTGGGACAAAACTCTGCTAAACCCCTGTGCAAGGAAGGAGTACAGGCTGGGCATACACACACGCTTCCTTCACCAGAATGTCTCTTCAGTACTTCCCTGGCTTGCCACAGGTCTTTCAGCAGGCAGCACCCTTGGGTGCACAAGAGCAGGGAAACGATCCCGTTCTTTGTACAAAATCATTCTGAATCAGTGGTGAAACTGTCCCCTCTCTAATAGTGGGGTGGTGAGCAGCATTGCTCATACCTAAGTATCACCGTTTGTTTGCAGGTGACTATTTAGTGCTGCAGCTTTGCCCATGCTTGATCTCTATATTGACCTGACTTCTATAATTTGGAACGCTTTCAGCAGAAATGCATTGCTAATTCTCCTGCTGTGGCTGCTGCAAAGTGAACGCACGAGGCCGCTGTTCTTAGATGCTGAACTGCATTCTGGGCTGACACCAGCTGACCTCCCTGAAGAAAGAATGGACACACTCAACCCCAGAACTGGCAGGGGCTCAGCAGCACTTAAACTGAAAGCTGTGTTCCTGGCTTGTTCCCGCAGTGCGTAACAGAAGCAGCGGTGCATTCCCAGTGCTGGCATGAGCTCCAAGCCCAAGGAGAGTTCTCGCTTCCTCCCTGTTGCGCACTGCCACAGCAGATGGGTGGGAGGGAAGCTGGAGGACAGGAAGGAAATGGGGAGATGCGAGCCAGAAGGAAGATGGGAGATTGCTGGGGAAGGCAGAAATCATAGAACTGGGAGTCAGCAGGGTTAAAGCTGAGAAACCAAATGAAGACCTTGGCTGTTGAAGACTGGGTGTACAGTAAAATTGATGCTAAATCTCCAAGTGTGCCTGGTGCTGGAAGGGGCTGGGCACTGGGGCCTTCCAGCAACTCTTACTTCCAGCGCTAGTGAGAGACTGGCACAATCGAAGAATGCAGAAGGATCAGCACTAACAAACATGTTGCGGAATCAAGAATTCAGTTCAGATTTCTAAACGCCAAGCTTTGTCTTCTGTTGTAACAGATTTGTGTTGCCTGAAATAGCATGATGCCAACTCAGAGAAGGATTTAATTCCTGCACTGGTCACAAAGACCAGAGATGCAGAACTCCCTGACACCAAGCTTCTGAGTGACTGCAGCCTGTCTCACTTTCTGTTGACCTAGCTGGCGACACCTAAATTACCTTCCAGACATGCCTGGTGCTCTCAGCTGCAAATGGGTAACAGTAATGCAAAATAAGAGCTCTGAAGTGAAAAATCGGACCTTGACTCACTGATGTCTGTGAAACACTCTGCTACTATTCTAGGAGTGCTAAGGGAAGCCACAGGAAGTTTTCACATCAGGCTCCCAAGTACTGAGAAATAACTAGGGCACAGGGCTCCTTCTTAAAAAAATAAAAATATTGAAAAACTTAATTCAAACTTCAACAAGCATTGGCAGGAGAGAGTTCCAAAAGGCTCAACAAGTAAAGGCAGATGGAGCTAAAGCTTGCCAGTTTTCAAAATCTGGCTTTTTATTAATGCTGTATTTTTTAACGTATTGCTACAGTCAGGATGTACTTCAACACAATGATCTATGACTGCAAAAAGAAGCTTCTGCATGAGTTTTGGAACTTGGGCTCTGCCTTGGAACCAAAGTCAAAATCTAGGTTCTTATTACTTCTGAAATAAAGGTTTTCCCCACATAATTCATTTGCTGTCCAGTCAAAACAGGCAATGGCATGGTCACATCTTTAATTCTCTGTTGATTTTTTTTATTCCTGAAAACACAACTCGTCCTCCAGATCAAGTTCTTGGAAGACACAACACAGAGTACAGCTGTTACCCTCTGCTTGCAAGTCGAGTACCTGCACTGCAACGCCTTCAAAACAGCCAGTGTCTCTTTTTAGTTGGTGAAAAGTTACTTCTGTGGAAGAATTGGCTCCTTTGTGGAACCCTCAGCATATACACATACCAACAAAACAATGACATTAATATCCAGTCCTCACTGATAGTACCACACCAGTTACCCCACTGCATAGGGTCTGCTATTGCACATTCCTCTCAACTTGTGCCTGTTACCAGGTAAATGCATCAGACTTTTCCCACAAATCCCTCAGCTCAATTCATTGTAAAGTAGCAACAACGGGTATTACAGCACAAGTAGGCAGTGGAGCCTGAATGCACGGATGACTTTCCAAACAGTGTGAGCTGAGTAAACACTGAGCAGTAAGTCTGTCCTCTTTTTATCTAGTTAAAGTTATGCCGCATTGGAAAGAAAACAAATCAGATGCCAGAGCAGTTTCTATCGGTGCAAAGGAAACTAACTAAAAATTATTTCCATTGTGCTGAGATATTATGTATACAATATGTATCACTTTTGTTGGTCTTGTCACAAGAACAGTGTCCCATCAAGCAAAGAAAAGCTGCAGCCAGAATCTGTGTACTCAGTTTAGTTTATTTAAAAGTACTAAAACATTAAATAAGTGGCAGAGGCCTAAACACAATGAACTTTTCACTATTGTATTTGGCTCAAATACAAAATATTAAAGATATGAAGTAAATGGAAGAAAAATAAAACCGCCAAAACCATCTGAGAGTGTACTACACAAACTTGTGGATTACAGTTCATCTTACAGAGACAAAATCTTCCCCTACCATCAACGTGGCAGTAATGCTTCTTTGGTATTAATACAGTCGAAGCATTCAGGACCTTCCCCTTGAAACGTTTCAGCTAAAATTAATTTTTTTCCATCCTTGCCTCGTACTGTCTTTCAGATCGTTTCCTACGGTAAACGTCATCTGCCAGAAAAAAATTTTTTATATTAGCGCCTTCCAAGTGCAAGATAGTATTAAACCTATGAAGCCTGTCATCTCAATTTTTTCTTGCAGACACTGACTAACAGGCAACTGAAAATTCAAGCCAACACAAATTGTTATTACCACTTAAAAATAGCTCATGTTCTCCCTCCCATCCAAGCTAAAGTTATTCCCATCAGTCCTGATGAAGTGTTTTTATAGGAAAACTAAATTTCCAGTGTGATACAGTCATTTCTCGTCTACTTTCCCATGAGGGTAATTAAAAATACAAATGCCCAAACTAGCTGAAGCCAAAGGGAAATGAAATTATGGGCACAAAGTCAATGCTTGAGAACTGCCAGCATGGCTTCAGTATTTTTAGGGTTGGTTGTTTTTTTCTAAACTAAAAAAGCCACAGGAATATACCCACCTTCATAGTCTTCCTAGTCATTCTTCCTGCCTCCCCTCACCCTGATCACCCCTAAATATCCATCACCAAATAAAATCTCTCACTGACAAAAAAAAAGAGAGGTTATCCATCTTGTGTATTGTCACTTTGCACGGATTATGGAGCAGTAATAAGGCTAAACTGCACAATTATTATTACTGAAGTATCATTTAGGTGTAGCTTTTTTGTTTCAGGAAAACAAGGCTGAAACTGAAATAACAGCTGCTATACAGATGTTGTGCTTTAGTTTCTAACCTGACTTTATTACTATATAGGTATGCCTCAGAAATATTAAACTGAAAAATCACCACAAACCCAGTCCTTCAGAAGTGAGCAAAGAAGCAATTTTGTTTGCAGTGAGTTTGTCAACTATGGAAATTGTATCAAGCTGTTTTATTCTGCAGGAGACTCAACTCGATTTCCCATGAAAATGAAATGTTCATATATATTAGAGCTGATCCTTTTTCTGAAGTACACAAAATTTTCTAGCAAGGTTTCTTAAACAGAAGAATGCCACATTAAAACTAAATGCTTTAACTTCTAGAAATTAAGTGCCATTAGTTAAGTTCTCATGGCTCATTTTCATATTTTTTCAATCAAAAAAGTCACATTTCAGATGAACCCACACCTAAATTCTGAAAACCGCGGTGATCTTTTTCAATGTAAAAAAATCTAATTAATATTCTAAAGCCTTTGGGGGGGGGGGGGGGGGGCTGTTTTGCCCAGTGTCTTCTGCTAGGGAGGCAGAATCTGGAGCGCCACATCCTGCACTAAGGAGAGCAGCGCTTGCCTCGCTGATGATCTTTAACGCTCTCCGGGCGCGCACCGCACCATCAGACCCTGCCAACTTCTCGTTAGGGGGAACCGCCTCCCTTGTGTTCACCACCAGCAGGTGCCGTGGCACACGGTACCGGGCCGGAGCGGGGGCTGCTCCGGGGCCGCTGGGGTGCTGGGGGGGGCAGCGGTGACTCAGCGGGGGCTGCGTCCCCCCCCGCCGGGGATCAGCCGCTGCGGCGCGGCCCCCACTTACAAAAGGTCTCCTTGCCAATGCGGACGTTAATCATGAACCACTCCATCGCTCCCCCGAGGAGGAAGAAGAAGGGCAGGAACCTGTAAACGCCGAAGCGCTGCTTCCCAGGCACCAGCTGCAAGAGGCGCTTCATCCTCTTGCTCACCAGCATGGCCGGGGCGGGATGGGCGCCTGCAGCAGTTCACGTATAAAGAAGAAAACGGGGGGGAGGCGTGTGAGAGGCGGAACGAGGCGTACAACGGCCCCCCACCGCCTACGCGGGGCTGCCGCCGGGAGGCTAAGCCCTCCACGCCCGCCGTGGGAGAGACCCAGGCGCGGGGCCGCAGTCCCCCACCTCCCCGGTTTGGCTGGCGGAGGGGCGAGCAGCGAGCGGCCCGGGCCCAAGCCTGGGCCCAGCCTCCCCTCAGCGGCCATGGCGGTCCCTCGGCCCCCTCCTCCGCCCCCTCCCCAGCCCGGCGGGCGCGCGCAGCCAATCAGCGCGGCGCCTGGCGCACGACCGCGTGCCGCGCGCCCCTCACCTCCAACGCAGGCTCCCGGGCCCTGGAAGCGGCCGAACGGAAGGACGTGGTCCACACCCACGTGACCCCGGCCCCGGGCGGTTCGCCTCGTCTGATTGGGCGGGGCGGGGCCGAAGGCGGGAGCGAAGGCGGGGCTGAGGTGAGGGACGGCCACCCCCCCCTTCCCCCACTGCCCTCCCCCCCCCGCCGCTGTCCCCGCCTCAGGGGCCGGAGCGCGGCAAGCAGAGCCCGCCCGGGCCCCCGCCGCCCTCAGCGCTTCTCTGCGGCGGCCGCTGAGCGCCGGCCCCCTCGGGGCGAGGCGTGGCGGCGGCTCGGCGCGGCCCGGCCCCCCTCGCACCGCGCGGCGGGGATTGGTCGCCCGGCGGGTGCCGCCGCGGGCCGGGGCGACCGGGAGCGGAGCGGAGCCAGTCCCGGCCGTGTGCGGGCTGCCCCGAGGCTGCAGCGTCCGGCCGGACGATGGCGGCGCTGGGCATGTCGGTGCTGAGGAGGGGCAGCGGCGCGGCCCCCCGGCTCCTCGCCGTGGCCGTCTCCTGCCAGAGCTGCCGCCCCAAAGCCAGCCAGTGCCCCGGGGACGGCGGCCACGGGCAGCCCAGGGACCACCACCCGGCGGCCCCCGGCAGAGCCCGGCGCGGAGCCGATCCCGGCCCCGCCGCGAGCAGCCAGCCGCTCCCGGCCGAGGGAGCCGACACCAAGACCTATTTGTGGGCCAGGTACCACGAGATGAAAAAGCTGGTCTACGGTAAGGGCCGCCTCCGGGCGCTGGGACTGCCACGTCCTGCCGGGATTGGGCTTTTTCTTTTTCATTTTTTTTTCTCCTTTTTTTCCTCTCTTTGCATCTTGGTGCCTTTCGCAGTGCTGCAGAACTGGGGATGTGCCCATTGCTCTGCAGCTGCCGGGGTTAGAAGCCTTCTCCCCGACGATGCCATCTGCACGTCTCCATCGCCCTGGGGCTCTCTGGGACGGTTTTATTTCTATTGAAATCTGTCCTTCATCTTCCTCTCCTCATCGTGGGCTTCCTTCTGTGAACATCCCTCGGCTGGTCTCAGCATTTCAGGACACATAGAACGTGTCCGGTTCTTCACAACTGGCCTCCCTAACATGGATATCGTTGTGGTGAATGGTCTAAATGATGGGCTTGTTGCATTTTTCTCTAACTTGCCACTGGTTGGCATATGGAAGTGTGGTTAAACTAGGACAAATAGACAACGATGTTGACTGAAGTGGTGAGGAGTCCCAGCTCCAACTTGTAACTCGCTGTTGGCACAAGGGTGAGCGTGGAGAAGACTGATGTTAAAGCTACTAGGATGTCTCCTGATCTTGAGCTTAGTTTGTGTTACAGATGCGAAACACCTTTTACTCGTGGGTGTGTGCGTGCGTGGTTTTGCTCCTCTGGCCAAGAAGTTACCTGGCTCTGTCAGGTACATTGACATCTTGCTAAGGGAGGAGAAAACTCACACCGTTCACCAAATCTGTCCATGCGTAAAACAGGATTGTGGTCTTTTTGGCAGCAGCAGATCTCCACTGTATTAAACTTTCCTAAAAGTGTGAAAGAATACCTTTTGTGGCATAAGGCCCGGGAGGTTTTTCTTGCTGGTTTCTTGATTCTTGGAATGTTGAAGGTAGGCACTGTAGAGTGCTTGCACTAGGAAGTGTGACTTTGTGTCTGCTGTTAAATAGCTCTCCGTTTGCTTTCGTTTAACTAAGGGCTCGGAGAAGGAAGGCAGCCAGCCACCTGGAAGAACCGTCTTACTGTTCTGAGATTGGCAATTTCTGTCATTCCTTCCTCGCCCACCTTCCAGTATATGAGATTTGACATAAAATCTAACATCCTTTGTGATGCGCAAATGTAAAGGAGTTGGCCGCTGATCCGTTGGGTGCTCAGCCTGCTGCATCCCAGCTTTTGCAGGATGTGAGCTCCTTTGCCTGAGCTGCTGAAGGTAGTACAAGGTGCTGATAGAGGACGGTAGCTTCATGTTAAGTTTCTGCTCTAGGAGTGACTTGTGGTTTTAGCCCCACTGCTTGAAAGAAATTCCAGCTCGCAAGACTTGTAATGGTGTTTGGACCTTAATATCCTCAAAGACTTTTTTTTTTCTTTTCCATAGTGGTATTGAAACCGTGAATGCAGATGTGTTAATGGCTATGTCGTGGTCCCTTGGGAAAATGCACACTTTACTATGTGATAGATTGTGAAGTTTGTATTCATGTAGTTACACTTTGTTGGGATGCAAGAGATACAGTTATCACTTGAGGTGGAGAACTAATCAGCAGGACTAAATGCAAAACGAAGTTGGGTGAAGTAGCCCATGTGTTACAGAGCAGACTCTTTACAAAGCTATTAGACATGTTAAATAAGGTGGCCCCCATTTGTTTAAAGAATAGCTCCCCAGACCAAAATTTCAAGACTGTGTTGTTACTCAAGTCTTGTCAAGAAGAGACATAAATAGAGAGGATTCCAATTGGTTTTAATTGTTGCTTTGACGACTAAACTGAGTCGTGCAAAATGTGGCATCAGTTTGTTCCTTTGTTCTTGATTTCTAACTCTAATGTAAAAGTGAATGTCTCTGGTTGGGTTATGGATTTGAAAACATTGTCATGTCTCAGTACTCATTGGCATTGAGTTTGAGAAGACTCCTGTTGTGCCACCTTCTCCTTCCTTCTCTGAAACTCCACCTTTGTGAAGTTCTTTGTTCTATATTGTCAGTTGTTGCTATTGGTTTTGAAAACAGGTTTTTGTTTTGCCAGGAGAATTATGTGTTTTCAAACCAGCTCTTGCTTAGGACCTGATTTATGGAGCGATGTCGCAGTTTTGCACAGAGGGGATTCCAGTGATACATGCTGAGTTGGACAGGGCAGGATGTGCAGGATGACAGCTTGTATGCAGTAAAGATCAGTGGTGGTATGGGCTTGGTGGTCAGAACCCAGGCATTGGAGGTTCTCAACTTTGTAGAAACAACACACATCTGTATTCTGCCAGGCTTGAGTGTGGTGATACAAATGACAGCACAACATAGCTACACAAAAGGTGCTTCTGAGGTAAAATCTCCCCTTAGAGTTAGCTCAAGAGAAGCCATTCTCTTCATTATTCTCTCCTACCTTTTGGAACTTTTGACTCTTGGGACCGAATTTCATTACCTGTAAGAATTTGAGAACACTGCTTCCATTTTCTGTGTTGTTTTTTTCGCTGCGAAAAGGAAAAGTATAATTGCATTTGTCAGAGGGGTGGTGTTGAGCAAGACTTGCTGCATTCTGGTTTGCTGGCATCTGAAGTGTCAAGGAAAGCTGATACAGTCTCTCAGTAAGGAATGTCTGAGGTCTTGCACTCTAGGAAACATCCAATCCTGAAACTCAATGGAACTGGCCAAGTGAGTGAGGATTTGGCTGTAAGCAAGTGTGTTTTTTCCTAGGTCTTTCAAACTTGTAATCGTGGCTACAGTAACTCAGCTTTCCTAAGGAAGCTTTAGAATAACTGTTAACTTCGTGCCTCTGCTTGACAAGCTTGAGTGTGGTTAAATGTGAGAACTACTGAGAATAGGGACAAGTTTGCAGATAGCAAGAACTTGGTTAGGCATTGATAACACTGAGGGTGTAGCTCAGAGGTAGTCCTTGCTCTTTTTAGTTTGTGTGGATCAGGAGATACCTTTGCCTCTAAATAATGCAAGCTACAGTCAGCAACATGTGCCCATTGTATTTGGAAATGGGAGAGAAGACAACACCCCTGTGTCATGATTGCATTGGCATATCAATATCGTTCTTTTCCTCGCTAATATTACAAAGAAATTAGTGCAGATGTCTGCTGTGTTGGACCTCTGGGAGTACAAAGCGTGTGAGAGAGGGGTGTGAGTTGCCTTTTTATGTATTATTCTTCACTAACATGCTGGATCTGAGGCTGAGAGAAAAGGAGTGTTTCCTGCATGATGCTGTTGGTACCCCCGGGAGCTCAGAGCAGCACGGGATGTACTTGGCACCTCCTGACCAGAGCGTTTTTCACATCAGAAGGGGCCATATGGTGTCTTGGCATCTCTAACCATTGCTCACAGTTAATTACCTGCTTTTGTTTCCATCTCTGCTGTCCTGCTGGGGATTGAGTGTTATTGCTTTCTAACAATGTGGGCTATTGCCTGGGAAGAGGCACTTGTACTGTCATGAAGACATTCCAATTTAAGCAGCTGTTCAGGGCCTCATAGTAGTAAAATTAAGATGTTGTGTGTTTACCTTGCATTTACACCCAAGTGTAAAAAATGCATAAAATCAAACATGCTTTCTTGTGGTCTGTCTTTGTCTGAGTTTCATCATGTATCGTGGATATGCAGACACTTCCCTTAAAACTGTCAGAGTTGCAAACCGGAGCAAATTGTGCAAGTGTGCAGATTCCAGGGGTTTGTATCTATTGCAAGAGCTGTTTTTCCCTCACTGTCCTCAGATGTACGCACACCAGATCTCCCTTAGATCATACTTCCTGGGTGAAGCGCTGAGTAGACAGTGACTAACTGTGATATTGTCTCCCTTTCCAGTTAGGACCCAGATGGAAAGAGTAGTTGGGACTATCATTCTTTTAAAATAACCAAAACTGGTTTTCATTTTGGTTTGGGTGGGGTTTTGTGGTTTTTGGTGGTTTTTTTTTTTTCTTGCTGTAATTTATCATATCTGTCTAGCAATCTGTTTCAGTGTCTTGACAGGGGACAAGCAAAAGCTATCATTCTTGAAAAATGGCATCTTCATGGGCTTCTAGAGGGTGGTGTTGTCTGTTTTGACTCCATGATTGCCATGCAAACTGAGGGAAAGAGCCCTGGCAGATTACGTGCTGAATGTCAGCAGAGCAGCAGTGCCCAAGTCTGCAGCTCAGGATTTAATTAAGCACTCACAATTTGTAGCCACCCAGGTGTTATCTTAAAAAAAAAAAAAAAAAAAAACCACCCTGAAAACAAAACAAAAAAACCCACAAAAAAGCAAAGCAAACCAACCAACCCAAACCCCAAACTTCTTGAAAGCTGGCTCAGTAAGCCAGGCATGTTTGGGCTCTTGTATTTAAACCGATCTTGCGTGTGCTCCCAACTTGTCTTTCCTGATGCAGTTTGAACCTGTGATGGGGCTGTGAGCATAAAAAGGAGACTGACACCGACCGCTCTGTTGAGGAGGATGCTGCAAATGGACATTTACACTGACCAAACGTGCAGCATGAGTCTCTGGACTGAAACCCAGAGCTTTTTCCTTCTCTCTAGAAGATCAGTGACTTTAAAAACACTGTAAATTTAAGATCGAGGATGACAGCGTGGAAGAAGCAAGCTGTCAACAAGCTGCTGCAAGTTTGGTTTGGTGATGATGACGTGTGATAGGAAAGACAGCAAGGAGATTTGCGGTGCTCCAAAAAGTGTGCGTAGGAAACACGTGATGTGTAAGGCAATGGTGACAAAGCATTTTGGCTAGCATATGCATATTTCTTCAGTCTTTATGAGGTAAGAGAGAACATGCTGTGTTAGTGACAAAATGTCTGAGTGGGGTAAAATGAGCTCGGCAGGAGGCTGTCAGAGAAGAGCAGAGAGGCTCTGCACATTTGAGGCTGGCACAGAGGAGTATGACTTCATTCAGTCTAAATATACTTCATATACTGTGGCACAGTTACTCCTCATGCTTCTGATCACAGATAAGACTTGCTTCATGCGCTTGGCGAATCTCAGACTACCCTTTTACAGAATCATACCGCTCCCTTAGCTTTTCCTATTGTATTTTTGCAGTATGTCGTTGAATCTAGATGGGTCTCGTGTCTTCTGTGAAAGGAGAGACGGAGTTTGGGCAATGGTATTTTGTGCTGCTCTCAGACTATCAAAATGTGTTGTGAAAAATCTGTTAGCAAATGGTGAATGTTGGAAGAGTGACCTCTCTGTAGGGATATGGTAGCAACAAGTGGGGTGCATTTGCCCTAAAAAAAGTGCTTTCATTAGGAGAGGAAAGCACTGCATATTTGCACTGTGATGTGATTAGAGTTGTGTCATTTTCCTGGTGAGGAAGAAACATAACACCCTGCAAATCCCAGTGTATGCTTAGAAGAAGATCTTCCCACAAGTTATCTGGAGGTGAGGACAGGAAGCGGAGCTCTGTTTGTTTATGGTGCAGAGAGCATTTATGATGAGAGGATGAAAGTTATGATCATCTGAATCCTATTTACATTTCCCATCTCTTAAAATCCCAGTGGAAAGTACTCTGATTGTGTCCACTCTCATCAGCATCTTCCAGGAACTTTGCCACCAGCAGTCACTGAAAGAAGGCTCTTGTTCTTGCTGTGTAGCCAGTAAGTCAGCCCTCCTGCCTTAAAATACTGCTTTCTTTTCTAGTTGATCTGGTGAATTGCATTTGAAGGCCAAAGGAAAGTGAGCTCAGAGAGGGGGTTGGTATGTTTTGTAATGCTTCTGTCCCCTGAAATACAAGTATTATGATATATCTGACACCTCTATTTCTTTGGTCACCTCTTTGGATTACTGCTCGCAAATGTGCTTCGGACTTTTACCTAAATTGTGTAATCATTCCAAATAAAGTCTTTATTGGCTGGTATCTCTTTCTAATAATATTTTTTTTGTTCTAGATTCAAATGAAACTTGGTTTTATAGCAAGGAAGCACTAAAGAACCGGCACAGGGGTTCTTGCTAAAAGCCAAAAGTAAAGGTAGGAAGGGACAAAAAAAATCCTACCCACTGATGCTGTGTAGGATCTGGAAAATGTCTGCACTTTTCCTATCATTCAAAGAGAAAATTACCCGTCTTTGAGGGGGGAGGAAATGTCTCCTTCCCCTCTCTGTCCCCCAGTGTGGATGTGACTAGGCAACCTACTACGGGGAACTATTTTTACTGCTCTTTCTCATCTTGCAATGGACAGCTCTCTGGAGCGGGAAGCCCGGGGAGGGTCTGTTCCTGTCTCTCCCATTGTAGTGCAGCTAAGGCTCTCTAGACTAGCTCTGAAAAAGGATATACAGGTAGTTCAGCTGCTAGGTCACTTAACCCCCGTTTTCCCAGTGGTCTGGGGAGCCAAGTGTTATTCACAATAATCTTGAACAGTGACCGTTTTGAAGTGACAACCCACACTCAAGGACTGAGCTGTTTCCACAGCTGTTTATCAGAGGAAAGCAGATAACTAGTTGCTATCTGCATTACTTGTGCCAAGAGCAGAGCTTAATGTGTTGGGTTTTTTTTTTTTACATTTTGCTGGTGTTTGTACAAAACCTTGTTTTATCCTGCTGATTAGTAATAATAATAATAAGCCCTATTGGTACCTGCAGGATTGTTCTGTGAAGTCTGGCTGCTTCTGTGAGAAACAAAAAATGCCAAAAGGCAAACCTCAAAATTTCTAATTTGAGGTAATCTTTGAAGTTTCTCAAAGAGGAGACTTAGCCTGTTTGTCTTGCTCAAGTTTTAAGTGAGGGGTGCATGTTTTTCTGATGATACATTACAGCTACCTTTCACATTGGTGAGCCTACTGAAAATGCAGCTGCTGTGAGCTAGAAATTTGACACTTCAAAATCTCTGGTCTGCTTTGCTTTATGTAGGCCAGAGACCTGTGTACTGACACAAAAGGTCAGTCTTATTCTGAAAGTGGTTAGCACCATCACCAAACACAGCCAGAGGTTTCGCAGTGTGTTTTTTCATGGGGAGGATTATTTAAGTGGGTTAACGGCAGCAGCTTTTGACAGCAGCACTGCGCTCCTCTGCTGCTGCTGTGTGGTACTTCCAGCTGCTGTCAGGTCCACAATGAAAAGTTGAAATTTCGGTGATCCTCTCAGTTTCTCTAACCTCTCCCCTTTCCCTTCTCTTAGATCTCCTCCCACCAGGAGTCTGCAATCTCCTCAACCCAGCCGCTATCTACGCTAACAACGAGATCAGCCTGGGAGATGTTGAGATATATGGCTTTGACTATGATTACACATTAGCTCAGTATTCGAATTTACTACACTCTATGATTTTCAACACTGCCAGAGACATCCTAATAGAACAATTCAAGGTAATGATGTGCTAAGAATTTCCACTCAACTAAGCTTACTGCTGTCTTTGCAACGCCCCAGACTTGCTTGCAAAATGCCTCATTGTGTGCATGTGTCATTTACTTGTTTTATTGAGATAAATTTCATGTTTCACAATCGTTGATTGCAGAAAGTTTTGTATCTGTGTGGAATTAATTCCCTTTGAGACAATTTACCATGCTCTACATTCCTGAAGTTTTATAAATATGGAAGAGGAACCTTAGTCTAGAAAGGTCTGGTCTGTTTTACATAACCATGGAAATAATGCCTACAGAATTGCTGGTTCGAGGTACACATGGTGGATAAACACGAACCGTGAGCCACCACTGAAGCTGTACAGGACTTGACATGTGCAAGTCAGTGTGGATGAGGCTGTATAGTGTGTCCAGTAACAGACACCCTGTTTGCAATAGGTGACTAGCCTGTGCATTTTCTTCTTGTCATGTCTCTCTTTTTAGAGGGGCTCTGCAGTGCCATTGCTGTACCAAATACATGGATTGAATGGAGCTTACTAGAAGTGTCCTCACTGCCTGAGTGAATCTGTTACATTTTCACTAATGTCCTTTACATGAGAGAAACTAATTTTGGGGATCCTGATCATTTATGTCTTTCTCCATTCATCTGCTTTCTTTGTTGAAGGGGCAAAATTAAGTGCACCTGTTCCTTGGTCAGTTTATGCCTGGGGTGAGACACAGGCAGGGCTAAGCCAGCTCAACAGGTGAAATAATTTTGTTGATAACCCAATGCTTATGCCTCTAACCATGTCACTGTCTGTCTTCCCAGTATCCAGAAGGGCTTGCGAAGTATGACTACATTCCAGGGTTTGCCATACGTGGACTTCACTATGATGTACAAAAGGTAAGCTGTACAAAGTTCAGTCTCCTGGGCTCTGTCTTCTCTTCCATTCTGTTTTTAGTGGAAATACTTTGTCATTGCTTACAATAACATCGATCACCAAACGATCAGTGAAATACATAGTCCGGGTGGCTGTGCTTTTCACTGCCTGGGTTCTTCCTGCTTATAAACTTTCCAAGGGAAAGATGTCTTTTGTGTTCACATAGCCTCTAGCAGAATGGGACATTCTAGCAAAGACCTCTGGTAAACAGCCTTGTCAATTTAAAAGTCAATTAATTTGACAAGCTAATTAATAGAAAACTCGTCTTGTTTGCATGATCGTTTCTGTCTTTCAGGAAATTTAAACAAACCTCAATCTTGCATCTACAAGTACTTGCCAGGAGCAGAGGCATTATGTCTTACTCTAATAATAGAAATGACTTGTCAGAGAATGCTTTAGGAAGCCTTCCCCGCCCCCCACCCCGAATAATAGGACTGCTTGGAAAAAGATCCAAGCTACTTGAGATGCATGCTTCTTAGAAGCACAGGCAAGCAAAGTGCAAGCATTAGCTTTAACCCTTTTCAGTATTTTGGAAGGATTCCCTGAAAGCCTGATGCCCAGTGGTGTAATGCTGCTGTGATGCAGCCGGGCAGTCAGGTGGAAGCACAGCAGAGAAAGTTGCTTCACTGTAGTAGCTTTTCTTATGTTGAGCTTTGAGCAAATTCAGGGAAGCAGGCAGTACAGGCTGGAGTGTGTGTGCTGTTCTCCATCAGTGTCAACAAAAGAGAATGAGGAAAAAACAATATAGAGTTTTCCTGTGTCTTTTGTCCTAACTGCCGTGACAGCATGGCAGCAGACCACTCATGCCTCTGACTTTACAAAGTAGGAAGTAGATCTGTGAGAAACTGAAGTTTCTTTCTCTGTTTAAATCTCTGGCTGATACATCAGAGCAACACAGAAGTGACTAGCCTAGCCAAGTGAAGCGCCCTTTGAGTAGAAGGTGAGAACTCTCTTTTCTCAGGATCAGAGTTTGCAAAACACATGAAAAACTGGGTAGTGCCTGTCTAAGTCTTTCAGCATGTTTGTCTACACTCCTCACAAATTAGTGGGAAGTCTGCCCACAGTGTAACAAGCTGCACTGATATGGTATCCTGATAAAAGAAGGTACCTGAAGGTTGTGAATGCTCAAGGAATCAATTACCTTGCACTGTGGTAGAAACAGCACAAATAATTTGATGCTGTGTCCTCACTCAAGTTGCAAAGCAATGCAGGTTTAGTGTGAGGCTACTTTCCATGCCCTGAGAACTTGTGTTATGGCTTCAGAATGATGGATGGAGGAGAAGGGATGACGCATGAATAGAGGAGTCTGGTACAAAAAAATGCAAAGAAAGCTCTGATGTTACCAGTCTGGTGTGCTTGTGAACATCTTTGCTTATATGTCTGTTGGGGAGAGGGAGAAGTGGTGGAGGGGAGAGCTCTTGTGTAGAGAAAACAACTGAGCAAAGCTGCGCTCTAAACCAAAACTTGCCCACTTAGTTCTGCTTAAGATAAACGTGAGGAGAAAGAGATCTCTTGTGCACACAAAGCTCCTTTGGAATGTGTGTGCTTTTGGAAGGGAGATAAGAAGAGACTGACTGAGGCACAGAAACATTGTTCTCTTTGTTTTTCAACTGCATCCCTGTCCACAAACTCTGGAGCATAACAGACAGTGGTGTTTCAGCTCATAGAAAGATGATCTTTTTGCCATAGAGGCCGATAAAAAGTCACTGTATGAATAAGTGTGTTTAAAAGTGCCTGGGGAATAAGTGCAGCCTAAAATACGTAGATGTGGGATGTTTATATTGAATTTTATTTTCTAAATATAATTTCTGTGGAAATTGAAACTTAAATAAGGTTTCAGTGCAAACCTACCCAATTCTAACAGTAAATATTTATCCCTTATCACAGAGTCTTCTGATGAAGATCGATGCTTTCCATTATGTCCAGCTGGGGACGGCATATAGGTCAGTCAGTTCTGAAAATTATTTTCTAAATGCCCATATATGCAAAGGTGGATTACTAAACCTGACTATATGTTCATGGCATATTGGGTGGTTTTTGGTTTGGGTTTTTTGTTGGGTTTTTTTTTTTTTTTTCTGAGCAGAGCACAGTCGCATCTGGCTTATCCTGTTTGCACTTGCTTCGAGGGCTTACCTGGCATATAATTGCAGGGAGTTATTTTTCTCAAGCATTTCAAGCCAAGTGTGGGTGGAAAGACCTGGAGCTTTGTGTAATGGTTAATGATGCATCTGGTCACGTACCCTGCACGATGTCTGAGTTGCAGCTACAGCATATCTGGGCTAATGTCAGTGAGCAAACAGTGCAACTAGGAAAGGACTCCTCTGTGTGTGGCCCACATACGCTCTTGCCTGGAGAAGACAGGCCTGTATATCCCAGCAGTGGTCTGCTGTGCCTTGTCACAAAGCTAAGAGGAGAGTGGTTTGGATGTGCAAATAAAATCTTAAAGCAGTACAGACGTCAATAAAGAAATGATGCATCAGAATCAGGGCCTTAAGGCCAAGGTTGTTCTATTTTTCCTTCTCTTCTCTTGTTTTCCAAGGAGAGCTGAGTGTGCTTTGGAATAAGTGGCTGAAACAGTGCAGAGCAAACTTTTCTCCAAAAAGTTGTGAGACTGGAGACTTGCCCCAAAGTGGAGTGGGCTTGATGTGTAAGAAGTAGTAATTCATAGATATTGGTAGCAAAACTCCTGTAAATCTGTGTTGTATTTCCTGAGCATGGAAACCAATGTTTTCTTTTCTTGAACTCTGCCCTTTTGCTGTTAAGCTTCAGTTACAGTAAACACTCTAAGAATATTAAGAAGGGAGTTTCATAATCAGAGAGAATTGGCTTCTTTGAATGCTAGCTTTTGGGGGATTGGGAAGGAGGGGTTGGTACTACCCTGTATTTCACTTCAGCTTCCTCAAGAGATTTTTAGCTAAAACACATTTAAACTTTTTTCCCTATTATCCATTTGTAACTATGCTTCTTTAAGTGTCCTTTTCCTAAACTGTCCTTTGCTTTTGAGCACAACTGCAACAACTTTTGACTTCTCAGAGGCTGTTCCATGATTGAATAGGAAAGGAGAAAGGGAAAGTTGCTGACTGCTTGAGTTAACAGCCATCAAAAATTGTGCAAGAGGCAGCAGTCAGATAACCTCATGTTCACTAAAGGTACAGCTCACCTGTGATTATGATGTTTTGGGGACAAACAGCTATCTCTATTGAATGGTCTTAGTGAAGAACTTGTTTTGCTTAGGTAAACTGAATAGGAAGGAAATCCCATTTTCAGAAAGCTCTTTTCTTACACCTTTGCATTTAATGGTGATACACCTCGTAGAAACAACCTCTTCAAACCTACAGTTACCCAGTGCTGCCAAAGTCAGGTCGAGGGGCCGGTTTACTCCAGCAGTCCCATCAGCAGATTGACAGCATAGAGAGAGAAGCCTCTGAACTCTCTGCTGGAATGTGGATAAAGCCCCTCAATTAACTTGAAGGAGCAAACAAGGTATCTGAAGAATGTCTCCTGAAAGATTTTATGTGAATCTTAAGAAACCATGGAGCTGTCAGTCTCTCTGGCTAGCTCTTTTGTGCAAGAGAAATTTGTGAGTTTTCGAAAGGAACCTGTTTGTCCCACCTTCTCTTTCTCTGCAGTTTGTAACTCTGTGCAGACTAGTGATTATTGACAAACTATTTCTGTTATTTTGTGTCTAGAGGGCTCAAACCAGTGCCTGACGAAGAGGTAATCGAACTCTACGGTGGTACGCAGCACATCCCCCTGTACCAGATGAGTGACTTCTATGGCAAGGTACTGTAAGCCCTTTACTGCTATGATGCAGCAGCTCTTTGAACAGCTAGGAAAAGAGAGTGAATTGTATGAGCACGTAAATGACTCCAGCCTCCCTTGGACTCCAAAAGGCTCAATCCCTAGTGAGCTGCAGTGTGTGTTTTTGTTCTAGTGGGAATTTGCCCCAGAGGTTATTTAGCAGTTTAGCATGTGAAAGCCATTTGCGAAGAATTCCTAAACACCAGGGCTATTGGCCTGGAGCTGAATGGCTCTGGAGACTGATAGGGAGATGTTTCCTGCTTGTTCCTTGGCCAAATGTAGCTCCCAAGCTACCAGGGTAGCCTGCAGTGACGGTGTTTGCAGTGAGTTGTGTGGGAGGGGGTATGTGTGTGTAGCAGCAGCAGGGTGCTTGCAATCCCTTTCTCTCTTTGGTTTTGGGTAGGAGTTTTTTTCTTAATGAATGGGATCCCCCCTCCACACCTCTTCAGACCTACTCGGTGGATGCTATTCTTAGGACTGCCATCCATGAGTGTTGGGGGTGTTTCTTAGGCAGAAAAGCTTACTGTTACGGTAAAGTACTGAAATTCCATCCATAGGAGCTGTAGAAATCCTTTGGTTGCCTGAACTAGAGAAAGGAGAGATTTTTCTTCCTCCAGTGTCTAGTGTGGTGCAGTGGACAAGCGGGGCAGTTCACATCCCTTTCACCCAGAACTACTTTGTTTCTTGCCTTTTATTAGTTCACTTGCCTTAGGGGAAGCTGGAAGGAGAAGGGCAGGCTTCCTCTGGTAATACCTCTCTGAATCTGCTGTGTGAAGTCTCCAGCATGGTTGTTTTTTAATTTCTTTCTCTCTCTTGGGAACAATTAATCTGAGTGGTTGCTTTCTGGATAAGTATTGCTCTGTTTATGGCTCAGTCTTGTTTCCAGCTTTGAAATAGGATGTTTCTGTTTAGAATTTGATATCTGTCTATAAACTGCACTCGATTAGCCTCTTGCTGTGCAACTCTCCTCACTCCAGGCAAGCTTGAGATGATTTCACCTTTCTTTTTAAATAATTGTAAACATGAAATCTGTTTCGAGCTGTGGGTTTTTGTAGGACCAGGTGCTCATGCCAAGGTGCCTTTCTGTGCTGCTTTGTACGTACCAGGGGTTGTCTTCTTTCCTGTAGTTAGTGTTGAAAAACTTGGTATAACATTGACCACAGAGGTAGGGATAGCAGCTTATTCTTTCCGAAGAGGTGAATCTCCTCTCCTAATAATGTAATGAAATCCATAAACTAATAGATGGATTCCAAAGAGAACAAAAGTATATACAACTAATTACATTTGCACCCAGCAATGTCTGCTCAGCCTGTGCCACGAACACGTTAGTGGGAAGGCATCTGGGTTAAGATGACTGCTGGTGTGAGGAGGTGCAGTGCAATTGGTGTGGAGTGTGGCTTTAGCAGGGATCTTTGATCTTGTATTCCTTAGTCTGCCGTGCTGATGTTGCTACCTGTATGGGTAATAGGCAAGTCTGCCAGGTCAGTGATTCCAGGCAACAAGGCATAAGACAAATGAGACTGATGTAGGTGAAGTGTGTAAATACTGTCTCTTAAGGGTTTTCTTGATCCTCTGTTGGCAAGAGTGTGTGGACAGCTACTGGCATCCCAACACCTGCAGTAGGTAGGCACAGATCTTGCCCAAGGTTAGACAATGCAACTAGTGTGGCTTTTGCTGGCAGGACTAGTGCTGGCCTTTACTGAAGGTGGGGAACTTATGCGTGTTGTAGAAAAAGCATATGTAGCATTCTTTGTAAAACTGTGCTCCAGTCTTCATCCTGACTTTTGTGAATATGAGGTTGAGGCTACTAGGGAGGAGGGGAGGCTGGACTTGTCTTGTAGGATGATGGCATAAGGCACAAAAATAAAATCAAGTTGACTACCTACAAGATAAGTCTTTGCTCTTAACATTGAACATTTAACTGTCTCCTCTATGTTTAAGGTCTTGATGGGACAGGTCATTGTTCTGCCACCCTCTGCTAAATCCCATAGCTAGTGATTTCAGTGGGAACTGCCTGTCTGTGTCCCTCTTGCTTCTTTCCCAGAAGCCCTGAACAGGAACAAAAGGTGGGAGATATTTTCAGGAAATTTTGGGTTTGCTACTGGGAGAAAAGTTCCCTTAGCAACCACACATCAAAATGGACAAAAGTCTATTGAAAGGATTCAGCAAGTATCGCTAAGCAGCACCACCACATACGTTTTATGGCCCAAACCAGAGGGTGTTATTTGTGTTCTGTTCTGCTGTAGGTCAAATTGTCCTGTGCTGGATGGATAGAAATTGTATAACCCTCAGCATACCAACATAGCTTTTAATCACAAGCATTTTTTGGTAACAGACCTCAGGCAAAATGCTGTTTGATATTCCTTTGCCCTTTTGGGTCTTCTTTCTTGACCCTAATTTGTGTTGTCCCAATATTGCCTTTAGATAGTGCTGCAAACACAGTGCTAGTCTCTTGTTCTACTCTTATAAGACCAGACTAAATGGGAGGTATTGGAGATATTACTGTTGTTACATCTTGATGTGACAGTGGGACACGTTTGCCATTAGGCCGCACGTGCCCTCTGTCAGCTTCCACCATGTGTAACTTCTGTGATCTTTAAGATGCTGCTTTCATGTCTGTCTGTCACATAGCTATAATAAATGCCTTCTGATGTGGACCAGTATTACCCTAGGGAGTTGCAACTTTGCAATGGTCAGTCATGGATTGCTCAAAGCTCACATGCACAGGCATGATGCGACTGGATTGCCAGGACATCTCTGGTGACTGGGTTCGTGGAGAGGTCCGTGTACGTCCCAAATTGCTTTTCGTGTACAAGACCTTAGTAATGGTTCCCTTGGCTGATCTGACACTTCAGCGATGAAAGATGGAAAAACTGATTTCAGGTTCAGCTTGCTAGTGAGACTCACCATAGTCCTCTGCACAGGTGGTACATACTGAATAAACAAGCTTTATTTTATTGGAAGGCCTCTCTGGAGCCAAAGTTGGCTGTCGACCTGCTGATAGGTTTGTGATTGATCGGCAACAAAAATAGCAAATGTAAGGAAGAATTGCAACCTTGCCTAATGCAAGCTGAGTTATTCCTTGGGCAGAATTTAATTGTCCCTTTTCACTTGACTGCTGGGTGGGCCAAAGGTATTTTTCTTCTTCTTTGTGCCCACTCTGGGTTTTCTGTAGCAAGTCAAGGACAGGCAGGCATTGACAAACTGCTTGTTGGAGTGATTCTTGCATTGCTGTGTGAAACCTCTCTGCGATGTGGTTAGAGCTGCTGTGGTACCCATGTGTCCAATGTCACAGCCTGGTTTAGACGAGCAATGGGGCACCTCCAGCAAGGGCCATCGTTGTCTCTTGGCACCTGTGGTAATGCCAAGAGGCCGGGTGGGAAGCAGAGGGCATGGGGTTGAAATAAAAGTTAGTGTCTAGGAATGACTCCCCACTTCCTCCACCTTCACCCCATGGTGTTAATGATGCTGGCTTTGTTTAATGATTTCTGTGAAGGAGAAACCTCTCTCTTGTCAAGTGTTAATGCATTACGTTAGTGGTTTGATTGAAAAGAGAGGGCTACTTGCTGAGTGGCTGGGACTTTCCACATTAGCCTTTCTTTTTGTTAGCCTGAAATGTATTCCAGATAGTACTGGGTCATATGAGTTTGTTTGTTGGCTTTAATTCCCCCCCCCCCCCCCCCCCCCCCCCCCCCCAAGTATTTTTTGTTTAATGTGTCTCTTTCATTATTTGCTTTCCAGGGTCCATCACTTAAGCAGTTTATGGACATTTTTTCTCTTCCTGAAATGACGCTGCTCTCTTCAGTCATTGACTACTTCATAACTCATGGTATTGAGTTTGACCAGGTGCATCTTTACAAGGATATATCCGTAAGTAAAATGTCAACTGCCCCATAGCTCATACCACATCAGAATTGTGAGCTCTTAGGCTTGTTAGCACCAGTGACTTCTGCACTACCCAAACTTAAGGGGCTGTCAGTGAGTAGCCTAATATGACAGTGTTGTCGCCCCTTTAGGTTAAAGCATCACTAGGGAATATTCAAAGCTGTGTTTTTCAGAACATGTTAGGTTTCCGTCTGTACTACAGAGTTGGTGTTGCTGTACGTTATCTCTTGCAGAAGTGCCCAGGCTGGTTAGGTTGAAGGCCCTTCCATGGGAAATATGTCACAAAGCTTGTGTAAATGTTTTCTGGTTCTGCAGACTTTTAAGCTCTGTTTTCTTGTTAATATTTCATTTTTCAAAGAGGCTCGGTCTGACGGTGTACCAAACAGTTTGCCTTATAGAACGATTGTTGTGAAACACCTGCCCTTGCCTGCTCTGAGAGTCCACCCCTTCCCTTTGCAGCTACAGAGTAGTCTGATCCTTTCGGGGTGCTTTCCAGTGGGTGACTAACATTCAAGAGCCAGTTACTCCAAGGTGCTAACTGTGCCCTCCAGCTTCACTCCTGACATTTGAAAAGGCTGCATTGGATCATCAGCGTTGTTAGGGGGTACTGTTTGACTTCTTAGTTAATGTTGTAGGCAAGATGTAAGTGCTTGAGATTGCTGCTCTTGGTGACTTGTGTTGACAGATGATCCATCTTCCTTGATAGCCAAGCCTTATCACATGCCTTTTTCCATGGAGAGGGGTTTTTGATTTGTACCTTGTGGGAATCTTATGCTCATCCACTGCTAGCAGCCCATACATACGCTGTTCAGTCTTCTTGTCAGCGAAATGGAGCTCTGCATCTGTGGTGCTGCTTTTGTGATAAGGATCCATGCTGTCAGCTTTGCTGCAGCCAAGGATTACAGCTTACGTTCTGACCTTCTGTTAGTGCTCGATAAGAGCTTACCAGCCAGTTTCCCACAAACCTTAACATATTTCTAGAGTGTTAGTTGTTGTAGTTGTTTTCGCTCTTGGGGTGGGAAAAAGGGGATACACTTGACTCCCGAGGCCTTTGTCAAGAGTGTCTTCTGAACCTTCTTTTGAGGTCAAAATGGATGCGTTCCTAATTGAAATCTTGAGAGCAGGTGGGTGGTTGCCACAGCCTAATACCTACTCAATACAGGGCAAATGGTGTGCTCAAGGCCCAAAACTCTTGAGTGCTCATCCTGGCATTTGTCTTTGCATCCTTTGCTGAGGGATGTGGTCATTCCTGAGGAGTGACAGAGGTAGGCAGAGAAGAGACCTCCAACAGAAAATCTGTGCCAATGCCTGAAATCTATACTGAAAAGTTGGGGACTGTCCTGTGCTGTCACCAGAAGAATTCTTGCTTTTTGCTGTACAATGAGGATAAACAAATTTTTTAGCAAAAGTTATCGCTTTGCAGTATCGGAGTGCAAGTGTAAAGCAATGGTTTGTGGACGTGAGCCCAGAGATCCTTCTGTGCCTACACAGACAGGTGTCCGAGAGGACTCGCATAGCCCCAACTGTTATTACAATGCAGGCTCACAGTGAGTTAAGACATGTCTAAACCTGACACTCTTCTGTAATTCTTAGCGGTAATCTGTCTGTTTGGAAGCAGGTTGAGTGCTAGAGACAGTGCACTGAGTCAAAAGGGCAGACCCTGAGGCAATGATAAGGGTTGAAGCTGACATGTAAATCGAGTAGTCCCATCACACCAGTTTGGTGGCTTTGTATTTGAGAGTAAGAACTACAGTTTACCCTGCTTTCCTTTGGAGGAGTTTCTGAGCCCTGTTTGACACCTTCCCAGGCTACCAAGATTTTACCTGCAGGAACCTTATAGTTCTTCTTTTTTTTTTTTTCTTCTATTTTTTTTTCTTTTTGGGGGGCAGGGTTTTAAGGAAGGAGCACACTGGAATCTCTTTCTGCTGTGCAAAGGTAATTTTGACACAAATCCAAAGTGTTGCCTGCTTTTAGTGCCAGTGCTGGTCAAGAGAAAGTTGTTTTCTTGTTAGTCCTCTTGCTTTTTGATCCGTTTCTTTCCAATAAGGCAGTCTCTTGGTGAATGAGATGTGACCTCTGCCTTTTTACCGTTCAAATCCACATGGTAGAAAGAGACCCCTGAAACTCTGTTTTGAAGAGGTAAAGCCGCCGCCTTCATTGTCTCCCACCTAAGTTGTAAATTCTGGTTCTCTCTCCGCTTGGAAGGAAATGATTTTTGGGGTGATGAGCTGGTTTCGCCAGCACTGCCGTGAGACCAGGTGACTGTGTGGTGTTGTGTGCAAGTGTCACTGGAGCAATGTCAGTGGCGAGAGTGGGAATCCAGTGTGAAAGGGCAACTCCCGAAGGAGCTCACGAAGTGTCACAGGGATTTGAGGATCCTGGGGAAAGGCATGTTTACCTCTCTAAACTGTCAGGGATGAAAGCAGTACCATTAAAACAAGCATTTGCATGTGCATACACTGCAAAATGTGTTGCTCCTCTGGAAATGGTTTTGTGTATCTGGCATATCTCACTGGATGGAGACTTGGGAAGAATCTCAGTTGGGTGTGTCGAAAAATGTCTTGCATCTTGGCCTCTGGCCTGGAAAATAGAGGATATTTGGATGCCCTTCACAATAACTCTTTTAACTTGCATCCCGGGCAGCTCTATTTTGGCAAAAATCCCTTACCCTCCCAGTGGAAGCTTCTGCTCTGCCTGTGCCCACTGGCCATCCAGGGCTAGGAGCTGTAGCCCTCCTTGGCTTGTGAGGAGCATTTTGGAATCACAGATGTTCACCTCTGCTGCTGTTCACCTCGGCCACGCTCCCATCCTTTGAGTCATGTTTGGCAGAGCTTCTACAGACACAGGGAGGAAGAAAAGCCAGCTAGTGGCAGTTTTGGGGCAGTAAATGGTTTTGATTGCCTTGGGTAAAAGTGTGTTAACATATGCTAGTTTCCAGGAGCAGGAAGGAAGTTGTGCTTTCATGGGGCGTTTTTGAGGTTCTTCGCCTTATTGTGCATCAGTTGACCTAGCCACCATGGTGTTCTTCTTGGTATGTTGGTGAGCCTGGCTGTACAAGGTCATCTGCTTAGCATTAATGTAGCTTTTGTTCATTCAGCAAGAAGAGAGGATGTGTCATTACTGTATTGGTCCTCAGTGGTGGCAGTAGGTTTGCTCGCTGGGAAATGGGAATGCCATATGTAAAACTGAACCTTTTCTCCCTGTCCTTTTCTTTAGGATGCTATTAGAGATGTACATGTGAAAGGAGTGATGTACGAATGGATTGAAAAAGATCTGGGTGAGTTAAATGGAGCTCTGGTGCCAAATCCATTTTGATGTGTCATGTTCTGTGATGACTGTGTAGGCCCTACATGCTGTCACAGGAGTGAGGAGGACAAAGAACTTAATGAAATGATTGTGGCATGCCTAAAGGCAGCTGAGGGGTAGAGTGGCATTAAAAACCAAGTGGTATTTAGGGTCAGGTGGAGGATCTGTTTTAATGGAGGAAACAGCTACCTCATTGCTCGTGTTTCTGTTTTCCTTCAGCTTGTAAGCGAGAGCTGATGGGCCTTGGCATGATGTGAACATGCAAAGGCACCACCTGGAAGGGCTTCCTGGTCATTCTGGGGAAAGAAAGGTCCTGGTAGCAACATGGCCTGGAGTGGCTGTGCCTGTCCATTGTGACAGTTTGGTATCAACCCTCTTTTTCGCCAGCCTTTTCAGTTCCTCAGTCTTTCTCTTCCCTTTAGATGAGATGGATGAGGATGAGGAAGGCCGTTTTGTTGCCATGGTGGTTCACTGCCTGCCTGCCTGAGGTGGATCTAATTCTGGCCTTTTGCAACCCCATGGTCTAGGGACTAGGTTTGGTTTTGTTTATAAAGAAATGTGGTCATGACTTATGCCAAAATTTTTGATTGATGATGTCTGTTTTATTCCGATATAGAACAGTATATTCTGCACGGGGATGAAATCTATGCTGTGCTAAACCGACTGGTGAACCACAAGAAGAAACTCTTCCTCATTACAAACAGTCCCTTTAGCTTTGTGTGAGTACCGTTATTGCACATCGATGGGTCACCATGGCACAGCAAAAGCTGTGCAGTGTGGTCTCTCCTGTGAGCATCTGAAAGTTGTATGCTAGAGGCTTTTGTGGCAATAGTCATGAGACTGCTCTCTGGGAACCAGTTGTGGTGAATGTTGCACCCCACAGCTCTCTACATCATTGACTCTCACTTTTTGAAGAAGATATGATGCTGTGGCTGGCCACAGCGTTACAGAGTGGCCACTTCAGATTACCTCTAGCAGCTTTTGCCGCATCACAGACTTCTCTGGACTTTCCACGATACAGGAGAAAGGTTGAGACAGCTTGAAACAGTCAAAGTGCTACATCAATACTTCATGCAATGAGACAGCCTTGGGGCTTTCTTCTCTGTTACTGAGAGTAAATTTAGGACAGACTGTTGTAAAAATGCAGTGTTGGGTGAAAAAGAATACTGGATCTGTTAACTTTTCTGTTCCTTTGCCCTTAGGGACAAAGGAATGAAACACATGGTTGGCAAGAACTGGCGGGACTTATTCGACTTGGTCATTGTGCAAGCCGGCAAGCCAAATTTCTTCACTGATCGGCGGAAGTACGTGTCCTGGGGCAATACTGCACTGCTGCCTGTGGGCCTCAGGTTTTGGGCCCCCTTCCCTGGCGTAAATGGCTCCTTTTACCTGCCAAAAGAGTAGTGGTTTTCTAAGCATAATCTAGGTCCAGTAGGCATCCAGCCTGCTGCTGCCCTCTCACGTATTCTCTGAGGAGATGAAAACTGACCTGTCTGGGAATAAGTGGATAGAATGGGTAGTGCCAAGCAGAAAGCATTTTTCTAAATTGGCTGCATTAAGCCACATTAGTTTTGTCATGGTCTGGACTTAACTTAGATTTTTAGTGGTAATAATGTACTTAAATATTTAGAAAGAAAAGAGGAGAATGGTGTGTATGAGAACTGGCCATTTCTTGGCTCCAGGACTTGAGTGTGTGCCAAAATCTTTCCTTTTCCTGTTCCCCACAGCAAATATCTGTGTGGTTTGGGGGTTTTTTTGTTTGTTTTGGTTTTGGTTTTGTTTTTTTTCCCCCTTTAGTTACTGGATACATGCTGTTTGGTAATTGGCAGCTCTGGAAGCCTTTGTACGTGGCGGCTGGGTTTTGTGGTCGTTTAGGAGCTGCCAAGGGACTAGTTGATAGGCAAGCTGCTGTCCTCACTTTGCTCTTTGGATTATTTGCTTTGGGAACTTGTGTCTGCTTTGTTGCCTCAACTTACGACTGACCAGGAATGACTGCCCTTGAGGGAGAGGTCTGTTCTTTCCTCTTTAAGTATTTTCTTCCCCCATTTCCCAGGCCACTAGCATAAACAGAAGTAAGCCTACAAAATGGCTTTATAAGGGGAACCTCCTGATAGTGAGCTGTAGAGAACTGTGGAGTGTTTTCTCTGAGGGAAAATGCAGGTGTGCGCTGGAGACCATTCATGGTTGAGGAGCCCCTTGCCCAGGTGGGCTGTAGAGTTCATGGTAGGAGGCTGGATTCCTTCTGCCCTGTGGCAGCTCAGGATCAGACAGTACTTCTGGATGAGATTGTGCTCTGTTTGCACCAGGGCTTTTGATCCCAGAGTTCACAGTTTGCAGCTCCTGTCCCAAGAGGGAGCAATGTTCCCATCGAGCATGAATGTTCATGGGAGTCAAGTAATTTAAGCCTTGTTTTGCTTCTTCTGTCCAAGTGGAAGGTAACCAGGCAAACCCTCAGGAACAGGAGCCAGCTCGGGTCAGCTGCCGAGATCAACACGGAGACTGCTTTCCATCCACTCTGCAGACTGTTTTATCCTATTAAGACATTCCATGGTCTCTGTTGGGCTGGGGCATAGCCAGACTCGAACAGGACACAAAGTGTTTCATGGCAAAGCATTCTTGGCCTTAGCATTCCAGAGGGAGTCTTTATTTTTTTTCCCTCTTCTCTGTATCTGAAAAGCAAGAAGAGTTGTTAGGGGTATTGGCATGAAATGGTTACAGTCAATGGAAGCGTTTTGAAAAGATATTTCCCTCTTGCACTTTTTCTTCCCCTGAGAAAATAAAGCAGAAGGCCCAGAAGGTCACTTCTCACGTAGAGCTTTTATTAGTTGTTACATAGGTAAACAGGTTTTCTGATTCAAATGTTGTGGTTGCTGGGTAACAATCGCCAAAAATCAAAAGAAGTTGACGTTTCCCCCCTTTTTTTCCAGACCTTTTCGAAAACTGGATGATAAAGGCTCACTGCAGTGGGACAAAATAAACCAGCTGGAGAAAGGAAAGATCTACAAAGAGGTAAAGTGAACAGGTGCATAAGGGGCATGAAGCCAGAGTCTGAAATGGTGGGGACTTGTAAGACACCTGCAGTTCTGGAAGTCACTGGAAAACAGGAAAATCTGCTTAGTCAGGGTCGGGGAAAATGATGGGTTCTTCTATAGGTCACTTGTGGATGTTTGAAAAGTAAAAAATGGAAGTCCTTGAAAAAAACGCCTGATAGATAGAGGGCAGTTGTAAGAAGACACACTCTAGGCTCTGTGGCTGCGCTGGCTGGTGGCAGCAAGACATGCCCTCTGCCCACATGCAGACAGCTCTTGCTAGCCCAGCAGGACACAGGCCCCCTCTCTGAATGCTTTCAGCATGTTGTGGAGCAGTAGCCTTGCGATTTGCATGCCTCTGAAAAGTCTTTCAGCTTCTGCTGGGATGTAAGCATTTGAATAAAGGGTTTTTTCCTCTGTCAGAAAGCCCTGCCAAGGCCTGTGTTGCCTGTCAGCATGCGATAAACTGACCTCTGAGAATGGTGAGAGACGCTTTGAGCCAGATGTAGAAAAGACTACTCTCCTGGCAATCACAGCTTTTTGCAGTTGCAGGAGGCAGAGCTGAAATAAGGTATAACAGAGCTGCCTGGTAGGAAAACTTTTTGTCTGCAGCTCTGAAACAGTTTCTTACCCAGCTTCGTGTAGGTCACGCTGCAGAAAGGTGTGTGACAGGAGTGATGTATGCCACCCAGCTCAACGGGGCTTTGCATTAGAGATGGAGGGACAGAGACAAGGGGAGAAAAGGCAGAGCAGGGCCAGTTAAGTTAAGGTTTTGGGTGCTTGCCTTTCTGCCCAGGAGGGCCTGTGCTGGGTTATCTCTGCCAGGATGTTTTTCCCTGTTGCTGCCCTGTTTGTGTGAGGAGGGGTAGTAGGGAAACATCCTCTTCACGTGTAGCAGGGGTCAGTGAATGCCCCCTGCCCCAGTGTACAATGAAACCTTCACCCTAGGAGCTCTGTTCTGACATTGTCCAGTGTGGCCGATAATGCAGTTTTTCCCTGGCTCTTAGAATCATAGAATCATTTTGGTTGGAAAAGACCTTTAAGATCATTGAGTCCAACTGTTAACCTAGCACTGCCAAATCCACCACTAAACCATACTAGCACTACATCTATGCGTGTTGTAAATACCTCCAGGGAGGGTGACTCGACCACTTCCCTGGGGAGCCCATTCCAGTGCTTGGCAACCCTTTTGGTGAAGAATTTTTTCCTAATATCCAATCTAAACCCCCCCTGGTGCAACTTCAGGCCATTTCCTCTTGTCCTACCGCTTGTTAATTGGGAGAAGAGACCCACACTCACTGGCTACAACCTCCTTTCAGGTAGCTGTAGAGAATGATAAGGTTTCCCCTCAGCCTCCTTTTCTCCAGGCTAAACAACCCCAGTTCCCTCAGCTGCTCCTCATCAGACTTGTGCTCTACACCCTTCACCAGCTTCGTTGCCGTTCTTTGGACACACTACAGCACCTCAATGTCTTTCTTGTAGTGAGGGGCCCAAAACTGAACTCGGTACTTGAGGTGCGGCCTCACCAGTGCTGAGTACAGGGGGACAATCACTGCCCGAGTCCTGCTGGTCACACTATTTCTGATACAAGCCAGGATGCTGTTGGCCTTCTTGGCCACCTGGGCACACTGCTGGCTCATGTTCAGCCAGCTGTCAATAACGCCCCCAGGTCCTTTTCCACTGGGCAGCTTTCCAGCCACTCTGCCCCAAGCCTGTAGTGTTGCCTGGGGTTGTTGTTGTGACCCAAGTGCAGGACCCGGCACTGAGCCTTGTTGAACCTCATACAATTTACACGTCTTCTGATGTCCTGGTCCTGAAACTCTTGTCCTGGACGGGGTCCCAAGAGTGTGGTAGTTCAGGGTAAGAAGGCAGAGCTCTCTGCAATCTGATGTGTATGCAGAGATCTTCCACAACTCGCTCCAAATCATCCTCCATAAGGTTGGAAAAAGTGGACTTGTGGAGGAGGGAATAGAGAAACAAGGGTGATCAGATAGGGTACAAAGCCTGGCTTCCGTCTCTCTCCCCTTCCTGAAGGAGAAGCATATCTGACCAGGCTGTTACTCTGGTGAACTTGCTGCCTTGGGGTGTTCTCCTTGCAGCTGGTCTGTCCCCTGAGAACAAGTTGCCTCTAGCTTTAGGACAGTTTGTTCTTGATTATGTGAGCTGTCCAATCCCACGGGAAGAAGCTGTTAGTGAGATTGCGGTCAAGTAGCTGGGACCTGACCTGTGATAGAAAAGTAGGTCATGTCCTTGAGTATTGCTGTTGGGAAGCCTCTGGCCTGGCCGGTGGGTCTGTCAAAAGTGTCCCCATCCCCTGCCAAGAGCTAGGGGTTGGGAACACACAAGTAGAGCTCATGCAGAGTCTCTCTCCCCGTGGGTTAGCAGCTCCCTCAGAAGAAAAGATGCACCTCAGGCACAGGGTTTATTGCTGAATTAAACCCTGCTCTTGACCATCCACCTCCTGTGGCCACAGGTTGCTCACCTAAATGAATAGTGCACTGGGGAATGGAAAAGCTGAGGGAGGAAGGAGGGATGGGTGGGATTTTGGGGTCCTTTCCAGTCCTCCCCCACCAGGATGTTCATCCGACTGCATCAAGGTTGTTGCCTAACTGTGGTTCTTGGGATGTGACAGAGTGTGTATCCTGGTTGTAGTCCACCTTGTCCCCATAATTTTTGGTTTCTTGGGGTGCCACAATATGCTTTTTTCTGGCAAGTGGTAGTGGCCGTGGACCTTGCTGTGCTGGTGACATCGCTAGAGGCCTCTGAGCTGACTTGTTGCTGCCTCCTGAAGCACAGCTGTATGGTGGTTGTGCTGTGGGTATCTCCTACAAATGGGACCTCAGGGGTCCATGTATTGCACTGAGGACGGGGACGTTCAAGTGATGGCTCTCTAGTCCCTCCTTTCTGATAGATGTGGTGTTTTCTGTTTGTGTCATGTATGTACTCCCATTCCTCCCCTAGTCTGTGATCTCAGGGGGCGAGGAGGGGGACACCTGGCTCCTGGAGGCCACATAACAGGTCTGTGGCTCAGTGGAAGTCCAAGCACAAGTTTCCTGGTTGTCAGGTCCACTGCTTTTTGAGGTGACCAGAGCACAGCAAAAGGATCATCCTCTTCCCAAGGCTGTGTTCCATTTTCCTGTTCTGCCAGTGGCTTCCTCAGCCACCCTCAAGCAAGCAGCAGCAATGTCATGTCCAAGAAATGCAGAGGCCTCCTGGCCATGTTTCCATGCAGTTGAGGGAAGTCTGCACAGCTCTGGTGATACTGTAGCAATGGGAGGGCTGGCACCCTGGTTCTGGGCATCCTTTTCAGTGCATACAGCATGCTGCCAGTGGCCACACACAGGCTGCAGGCTTTTGTGGGAGCTGGCTTGTGTTTGGGGGTTTTCTGCCCGGGCCGGTGCTGTTGGGTAGGCATGCTAGCTCTTTCCTGGCACTGGAGACTGGCTGGAGAGATCGCTGCCGAGTGCAGGTTTGCATTGATGGCTTGTGCTGGCACGGTCTGGTCTGCTGGTGTTGATGGGGCCTTTTCCTTTCCAAGTGGGTTTTGTTTCCATTGTGACTCATGTGGAAAACTTGCATGGAGATGGCAGGGAGGTCCCTGAAGTCTCCTCTGTGTGCAGACAGATGTTTGGAAAGACTTGAAAGCTGCTCTGTGCTGTGCTTTAGCTGGTGCTTTGGGGTTTGGTTTGTTTTACTTAGCTGTGAATCTGCCCAAGCTGCCTGGCTTTTTGGCTTGGTTAAGCAATTTCTGTGAACGCGTGGGTGGTGTTAATCTTTTTTTTTGGGTTGGGATGGTGGTCAGTGATGTGAGAACAGCCTCAAGTGCTCCTGACTCCAAAAGCCTTGCATGATGGTGCTCACCTCACCTCTGATGCACTCTGTGAGGCAAAATCATTATCACCCGAGCCCAACAACTTCTAAACCAAGAACACCTGGGGTTCTTTCTGTCCATCGCTCAGGCTTTTCTAATTTAGGTGTCTTTCACTTTTGCCCTCTAAACTGCCTCTTTTTGTTGCCTTTTTTAGTCTGTGTAGTCCTCTTGACTTGCTATGCCCTAGACCACAGAACTTCCCCTGAATTATCTATTGAGTTTGGAAGAGTTTCTGCCTCTTTTGGTAGCCTAAGAAAAGCTGAAGGGTGTACAGGGGGGGCTATCATGTGGGAAGAAAGTGAAATAAAATGGGGAAGGACAAAAACCTCTGGATTTGGATGGTGGGGGAGCGAGCAGGTCGACATCTCGTGAGAGTGCTCACATCTGCATGTGGTGAGGATGGAGGCATTTGGCCTGTAACCATGTTTCTCTCTCTGCTCTGCAGGGTAATCTCTTTGATTTTCTGAGGCTGACAGGCTGGCGTGGGTCCAAAGTGCTCTACTTTGGCGACCATCTGTACAGCGATCTTGCGGTGAGTGAAAAGGTCTTTGCTCTCCAGTGAGGTGGGAGCAAGTCTGTCTGACTGTTGTGGTTGCAGCTGTGTTAGAGCATAAGGCAAGGCCCTGCTTGGGGAGCTCAGGTTTCTGGTATGCTGCGCTGGGTGCTCTGCAGGCTGCAGCTTTCGGGGCACACATAGGACACATAAGCGTCCCCCACTCTGCTGTCAGGCAGAATCACGCAGTGGAGAAAGGGCTCCTCTGCTGGTCTGTGAACCTGAGCGCAGTTTGTGTGAAGTCAATGTTTCCAGGTGCTTCACACAGCTGGGGGCCAGGAGACAGGCATCCAAGGTCCCCTGAGAACCTGTAATGGGAACAGACCACTCTTCTAGGAAACAGGGTTGTGTTTGGCTTTCAGTCTTTATGTTGAATTCTTGGTTGGTTTTTTTCACCCCGACCTCTAGGACCTCATGCTGCGTCACGGCTGGAGGACTGGAGCCATTGTTCCTGAACTGGAGACGGAGATTCGGATCATAAACACAGAGCAGTACATGCACTCCCTGACCTGGCAGCAGGCTCTGACAGGGCTGCTAGAGAGAATGCAGGTAAACAGCGCCTGTCTGAGCAGGAAGGGTAATACGCTGCCTTCGGTGTCTGCGTTTTGGGCTTAGTGTGGGAATTGGGGGACGTACCATTTTGCTTACGTTCTCAAAAATATCTCATTGTCCTGGTGTGGTGGACTCGTGGATTTGTGAGTTACAGTGGAAAGTGGGGGGGAGCTGAGGTGTGGACTACAGGACTGATGCAATGTGGTGCTTGCTGCTGTTGGCTTTGCAGATGTATCAGGATGCAGAATCGAAGCAAGTATTGCTGGAGTGGATGAAAGAGCGGCAGGAGATCAGGTGAGCATTGGCCTCCTCACCCGTGAAGTCTCTTGGGGGCTTCCAGGCCTACATTGGGTCTGTTTTGTAACCTGGTTTCAGGACAGTGGTGCTGCAGTTGTTGGCCTGTCGTTGTCCCTGGTGCCCCTCATCTGGGAGGAGATGCAGCAGTGCAGCCCTGCGGCTTGGGAGGTTGGGTGGGTTTGAAGCTGGAAGGGGGTGGGGGGGGGGGTGTGTGTGTGTGTGACCCTGTGCTGGGGGGGGGGTCACTGCAGCTCCTGGCACTGGGGATGACTCCCTGCCCATTACAGGTATGGTGACAAGGAAGAGTAAGAGTGCGGTGAATATTCATCACACTTTCACTGCATAGGGGCTGGTCTGTATCGCAGCCTAAGTGGGAAGGTACTCGAGGTGATCGTAGAATGTCTTTTGGGAGTGGGATGGCGCAGGGCTAAGGGATTGGAGAAGGAATGTGGGACCCTGGCCTCTTATCTAGAGCACCATCTCTTTCCTCTCAGGTCACTGACGAAGAACCTGTTCAATCCCCAGTTTGGAAGCATCTTCCGCACCTTCCACAACCCCACGTACTTTTCTCGCCGCCTAGTGCGGTTCTCTGATATCTACATGGCCTCTATCAGCTGCCTGCTGAACTATGACGTGAATTTCACTTTCTACCCCCGGCGCACCCCTCTGCAGCATGAGGCTCCGCTCTGGATGGATCAGCTCTGCACAGGCTGCATGAAAACCCCCTTCCTGGAGGAGATGGTGCATATCCGGTGAAGGGCCAGGTACTCTGGGCAACAGCACAGTGCGACTCTGTACGTGGGGCCGGGCTGCTCGGCCAGCAGCACCTCTGTCTACCACTAAAGGGCGTTTGACACTTATGTATGTGTGTAGATGGTATGTTTTGGTTGGGTGGGGTTTTTTTTTGTTTGTTTTGTCGTGTTCCCCCCCCTTCACTGGCTCCATCCCTTTCCCTGAGGTGCTTTGCAGGCTGGACAGAGGATGAGTGCTTGTTCTGGACCATAAGTGAGCCACAGGGAGTCCTCTGTAGGAGTAGGTGAGATGATGGAGAGCCAGTGCTGGGGTGAGAAACTGCCGCTCCCTGCTCTGTGCCCAGAGAAGTGGCTCAGAAATGGCCTGAGCCTCCAGTGCTTGGTGAGTGCAACACAGACGCCCACGTGAGGTGTGACAAGGTGTGCCAGGTCTGTAGCTGCCCCCGTAGCCTCGGGTACTATGGTGTGAGTGATTCGGGGGCGGGAGGGGGAGTGAAGGGACAGGGTTGCTGCCTGGGCAACCAGTGAAGTGCAGCAAGGAACGCATCAGGAGTGTCACCTACCCAGAACTGGTACCAGCAGCCCTCAGCCCCCACCCTGCTCCCCACTAGACTGGTCTGTCCAGCTGGTGCCTCCGGTAGGTGACTGGTGCAGGATGTGCAAGTCCTCTGTGAGAGCTGGGTGGAAGTAGGTCAGGTCTAAACCCAAGTGGTTGGTGGCATGCCTGTTCTTTGAGTGAGCTTAGTGCCTTGTCAGTATTTTTGGGATTTGGTGCCAAGTGACATCACTATTTTGGCCATTGATGTGGTATGATCTGTGGTGACTTGCAGAGGGATGTGTTCAGGCCTCAGGGAAGGTGCAGGGTTGTCAGCAGCAGTGGTGGCCTTCCACCTATTTTCGCTGGGTTGTCGGGGGGTGTGTGTGCAAGCGTGGTGCTGCTGAATGTAATGAGTTGGAAAGGGGACCGTGGCCGTGCAAAGCAGTGTAGTGCCTCCTGAGGAGGAAGAAGAAAGAGGTGACAGTAGTGATGCCAGAGCATAGAGGATGGGACAAGAGTAATGGGCTGGAGGCCCAGGCAAGTCAGCACGACTTTGGGGATGTGAGGGGCCATGCTGGTTTTGGCCAGGCTTCAGATTGCCCTGTGGGACAGGCAGGGCACTGGGAGTAGGTGAGGAGGGGTGGGTGAGAGTTTGTTCCACCCTGGGAAAGAGAACATCATGCCATCAGCAACATGGGTGTGTGCGAAGCTGATGGCTATGGGATGAAGGGGTAAGAGGTGTCCCTAGCGAGGTCGGGGGGGGAACGGACAAGAGGGCGTGGTCTGTGAGGGCCCCAAAGCATGCAAGCAATGAGTAAGGGGGCTGCTCTCACTGGAGACAGATGTGCAGGTGCAGTCAGGGCACCTTTGAAGGCAGAGCTCTTGGTGCAGGCTCTGGAGATGTTGGTTGCCTTGGTCCACCTCCTCCTCACCTCGCTGCTGCACTGTCTGCAAATAGCAACAAGGGTGACAGTGCCAGCTTGCTCGCAGAGGCAGTTTGAGGTGACAGGAATGAGAGGGAACAGAGGATGGATGCATTTCTGGTGCTGGGTCTGGCAGTGAGCAGGCAAGGAAACGGGTGAGGGACTGCATGACAGGACTTCGGGGTGCACAGTGTGCCTGTGGGACGGGTGAGGGCTGTCGGTTGATGGGGAGGCTGGGGGTGAGCGTGCGGGCAGGCACAGGGCTTTTGTGAGCTCTGGGCTGCGGCAAGTGCTGTACGGGCTGAGTGGTGTCAGTGTGGGGGGAGCCAAGGGACAGGAACCAGGTCTGTGTGGAGGCCCCTCTGCCAGGAAACTCCTCAAAGGCAGTGAAGTACAAGGTGTGTCAGCGCCTCTCAGTGACACACACACACAAACACACACACGTCTCTTCTCCTGCACGTTCCTCCCCAGCAGTGTGCCAGGCTGGCCCGTCAGGCTGTTGCTTGCAGCCCCCTGCCTTGTCCTTGTGCTACACACCAGCCTGTTGTGGATTTTTCACACTGCCTTGCTCTCGACTCAATGGCCTGAACAATTGCTGTTAACGTAGCTGCTCTAATCCAATGGTTGTAGTATGTGCATGTGGCAGTTCACGTCTTTGTGCTGTATGTAGCGTGACGGCTCAATAAAAGTCTGCAGCATGCAGTAACTAACTGACTAACCAACTCACCTGTTCCCGTTTGCTGCCCTGGGGTGCAGTGGGGGTGCAAGACCAAGAGCCTGGGGCGCAGCTGGGGCAGGGGTATGAGGGGCCGGGCCCTGGGGGTGCAGCATGGGGCAGTTTGTGCCCCTTACGGCCACGGTGCAGGCTGGGGGGCACCTGGATGGCGCAGCAGGGGCGCTTGGGGCGGTGAGTGGCTGATGTGACTTGGTGCCTGGCCCCGGGGGAGTGCGAGGGTACCGAGGGAGGGCTGGCGGCCCTGGGGGCTGTCACACACTAACACCGGTGGCCGGGGGTTGGTTTAACTGTGCCCCTGGTGGGGAGGGACCAGCCAAACCAGGGGCCGGGGGGGGGGGGCCGACGGTCGGCAGATACCGGCGGAGTGGCCGGTGGAAAGCCGTGGCGGGGGCGGCGAGGACCAGGGCTGAGCGGCGGGCAGGCGCGGGCAGAGCCGGTGTCGCTGAGCTCTTTATTTGTCTGCGCCCTGCGGGGCGCGGCAGGGGCCGAAGGAGCGGCGCCTCACTGCAGGGACCCGCCGCGGGTGTCGGTGCCGGCGTCCGCCAGGAGCGAGTCCTGTGGAGACAGCGGGGGTGAGACCGGGGCGCGAGGCGGAGGGGCGGGGCGGGGACGGGGGGGGCGGTGCTCACGTGCAGCGGCTCGTAGTCGGGGGCGTGGCCGCCGTAGAGCGGGTTGGGGATGGCGACGAGCGGCCGCTGGGGGCGGGGCCTGGCGGCGCGCGGCCCCGCGCGCTCCTGCTGCGGCACGGCCTCCTCCTCCTCGTCCGCGCGGAGGTCCGCCTGCAAGGGGAGGCGCGGGATTGGCGGGGCGGCCGGGGGCGGGGCCTCGAGGGTGTGGCCTCGTGGGGGCGGGGCCTTTGGCTGCGGCGCGTCCCTCCCCCCCTCCCCCCGAGCTCGCCCCTCCCGCCCCACCACTGCCCCTCCCTCCCCGACGCCCCCGCGAGTGCCGCTGCCACGCGTGGGCGCCCCCCCCCCCCTCCGGGCCCCCCACGGCTCACCCGCGCTCCCCGGACCCCAGCCACCGGCCCTCCCTCCTGCCTTCGCCCCCGAGAAGAGAGGCCGCTGCCCGCCCCCCGCCCCGCTCCCCAGCCCGGCGGCTGCCCGTACCTGAAAATACCCGAACTGCTGCTCCCGCCGCCGCCTCTTCACGCAGTAATAGGCGACACCGGCACCGGCAGCCAGCGCCAGCGCAAAGCACAGTGCTGACAACGTCCCTGTGGCCACGGAGCCCGGCGCCTGTGCCACGCCGTTCACCTGCGCCGAAACCCCACGTCCCGGTTACGGCGCTCCCCGGCAGAGCGGCAGGATCTCCCACACAGCCGCCCGCTGCGGCTCCCCAGCGTGACTGTGGGCAGCCCGGCCAAAACGAGCCGTGCCAGGAGAGCAGAGGGGACGAGGCCAGTGCTTGGGAGGACTCGGTCGCCTCGTCCCCGTTCCCTGGCCTGCCGCCGGCCGTTTCAGCACCTTCCTTCCCCGTGGGTGCCCTCAGACACTCACCTGACCAAGATGCACAACGGGCGGTGGGATCCTCAGGGGCTCTGCGATCACATGAATGATGCCGTTGAAAGCGATGATGTCCCACTCCACAATCATCGTGTCATTGATCCCCTTGGCATCCTACAGCACAGGACAGAGATGATGCCACCCAATCACAACACCTCCCCGTTGTTCCCGATCTCAAAAGAGATGCGGTGAAAACTGGTGGGGCTTTGACCTGCTCCGTGCTGTTGCCCACTGGGAGGTCTGACACATGGAGGTCATATCCTGACTGGGAGGGGATGATGGTGCCTGTTGTGAGGTTGAAGCTGAACAGTACGACATTGCTGGATGACACGTGGAGCTTCAGTTCTTCTCCTGTCAGCGTCTGAAAAAGCAATAGGGCATAGGGATGAGAAAGGGCTGGGCTGGCTCTCACCCCTTCCCTCTGAGCAACTGGATCTAAATGGCTCTTCCTCCCCTGCAGGGTTGGACTAGGGACCTCCAGCAGTCCCCTCTGACTTGACTTCCCCCGCCTTCCCCCGACTCTATTTCACATCACCATCACGCCAGTTCTGGCGGAATCCTGCTCTCCTCTGGGGCTCCAATAGCTCTTTTCATGCACCCTTGAGTGGCCACTCATCCCTGCTTGCTTACTTCATTGTCTGCGAAGCCAGAATTCAGAGGGACAAAGAGAGTTTTGGGAGCGGAGTCATCAGATAAAGAGATGAAAAAATCCAGCCCTTCTTCTGTGTCATTAGCAAAATCGAGCAACATCTGGAAAAGATGGGAGATGTTCCCCATCAGCACCCTGCCCGCAGCTCGATGTTGTTACCTTCCCCAGCCCAGGAACCTCCCCCAGCCCTGGAAAGAAAATGCTTCTGTGTTTGCAGACTCCACCCGGCATGCAGACCAAACCACCACTTCTCCATTACAGCCGATCCCTCTCTCTGCCTTGTTGCTGGCTGCTGGTGTACTGAAGAACCAGGAGAGCATAGCTTACGGAATAGAAGGTGGAGAAGCGAGCGTCATCTGCGAGCACATCAGGGAGTTTGCCGCTGCACCAATACCCATCTCCCACAAACCCGTCCTGGCAGGTGCAAGTCAAGTCTGCAAAGGAATGCCAAGATACGACAAGACTCACCAATGGTGGCTACGCTGACCGGCCCTCCCTTGACTTCTGGATGCCCCTTAGCATGTTCCCTCCCAACACGGGCAAGGGGAGAGGGGGGATGTGCCTGCCGGGCCATGCCTCATGCTCTGTTCTCTGCCTTCCCTGACATGCCTCTTGTGCCCGACAGGACTGTTCCCAGGAAATGTGCTCATGCCACTCACCCTTCTCCCGGTAGCAGAACGCATCCCAGGTTTCGCTCAGGTTGCTTCGGGAGCCGTAGTCCACAATGCCCACTCGATTAGCCCCGCAGCTGGGGTTGGGGTAGGCCGTGGGGTATCCGGCTGTGCCATTGTCCAGCCAACCCACCAAGCACAGATGGAATCCCATCTAGCAGAGGAAAATGAATGATTAAATTAAAAATAATACCTCTGGCCCAAGTTTTCTGTCCTGATGCACACTCCCATCATGCAGCCTTATCCGACATCCCCCCAACACCCGAAGGGCTGGGCACTGCCAGAGGTCTTGTCCCAGTGTGACTGGCCAGCCCCACCAGCCCTCCTGGGTCCATGGCTGTAGATGGAGCAAACAGGGCCCAGCCGCGGGGATGAGAGGGTCACCCACCCACGCATCGCCAGCTACTGCTGGACTGGGATTGGGGAGAAGCACTGCGTGTGTGTCCCCCACGAGGCGATGGAGCCAGCCCCTGCCCAACTCCTGCATCCCTGCCCCGACCTGTTGTGCTGCCGAGAGCTGCCGGAAAGTGGCCAGGGAAGCGCCTTCTGCAGCACAGGCTGCCTGAGCCTGCTCGTAAGTGAAGTCGTATTTTTTTCGGGGTGACTGCAGATGAAATACGCCCATAGTCTTATCTGCAAAATACCAAGGCCAGGGAGCATCAGTACAGCATGGAGAGCGAGCAGGGTGCCTGGGGCAGTCGCATGGGTCCCTGTGTGAGCACTGTGCTGCACAGGAGGGGTGGGATGTGGGCAATGCTCAAGTGAGGGCAAGGTGGGAAGCAGCACGGCTTTCTCTGAGCTTCTCGCCTTCCACGAGGGAGTCAGTGCTTACTGGCAGTGCAATCCCACCAGAGGCCATCTCATGTGTCACACAGGAGCAGACAAGGATGGCTTGTCCTCTCCCATACACGTATGGGAAAATGGGAATGTGAAAACCAGACCAAGCCACCCCACCCTCCAGCTGTCTCAAGGGGTGCCCCAGCCAGAAGGTGAAGCATGAGGGAGTGTGACCTCTCCATGGAACATCATCCCTGGCACTGCAGGGTTGAGCACACTCACCATGAAAGTGCAGGTCAGTGCAAATGGCCTCCCGATGGCACTGCCCGTTGTCTTCCAGGCAGCGGTCCGTGGGGGGCACGGCCTCTTCCAGGCACTGGATCCCGTCACCAACGTATCCCCGCTTGCACTCGCAGTGCCGCTCATTCTGCAGCACAGAGGAAGGATGGCATTTGTGTGAGCGCAAGCACGCAGATGCCAGCTGGGGATCCTTGTATCCATGTGAAGATGGGGATGAGCCTTCAGAATGCCTCCACAGCCCACTGGGACTATGACAGAGCTACGAAAGGCCACATGGCCTCTGTCTTGCCCCCATATCCAACTGCACATGAAGCAAAAAAATGTCACATTGTCTCCTTGTCACATGCTGGTTTGAGGAAAGCTGAGCTTTGAGGTATGTAGCTCATGATTCTTGCACTGCATCACGTTCCCGGTCCCATCTTCTGGCCTGCAGTGAGCAGCTCTGGTTCCTCCACAAAAATAGCCAGCACCATCCTCAAAGTACCATCCCAGAGCCCCCAGAACAGTCCAGAAATGCCACAACTGACACAGCTTATGCCCTTTGGACAGAGGCATGGGGAAAAGCATTACATCAGCAGGACCATCACCGCAACCTGGCAGCAGACTGAGGGCATGGCCCCTGCCCAGCAGTAAGGACCTGCAGGATGAGCGCAATAGCTGAGGGGACCAGAGAGGAGGGGTAGGCCTGGGGACTGCAGTAACAGGGGACACTGTCACGTCGCTGCCCTCCAGCAGCCAGAAGGATCCCACGGCAGCCACCTGCACTGTTCTCCCAGGCATGCAGAACTCCCTGGACACAGGGGATGTACTCACCGGCCCGGTGCTGATGCAGTTAGCGTGCTGGCTGCAGTCCCCGTTCCTACCATCCGCACACCTGTCTATGGGGTCGCAGACGTAGCCGTCGCCTCTGTACCCGGAAGCGCAGGCACAAGAGACGTTCACGCCAACCTGCGTGCAGTATGCGTGGCTGGCACAGCCCCCATTGTCCTGGCTACACATGTCGATCACTGCAGGGATAAAAGTGTTAGGTTAACTAAAACACCTTGCTACGTGTCCTGGTTGTCTGTCTGTCCTGCCAGACATCCCACGGATATGGCCATCCTCCACAGAGCTGCTCAGGAGATGGTCACCTGTTGTCTTGCAGTGTTGTCCACTTTCCCCTTCGCTCACCACCCCTCCACCCCAGCCCCTCGTGGCTCCCCCCTACCTGAGCACATTCTCCCATCTCCTTCGTAGTGTAGGTTGCATTCACAGAGGTTGCCAGAGCGGCACATGGCCTGGGGGTGGCATGGTGGAGAGCAGGTGGGCGTCATATCTGAAACCAGAACACGCACAGGTCAGAATGATCTAAGGGCTGCAACACGGGCACAGCTGCCATCGCCAGCCTCTGCCCCAGGCCACCTGCCCCATGCTCCCCCCACTTTCCCTCTGTGCTTTTCTGCAGATGCCTCACCCAAACCCAGAGACCATTACTCCTTCAGATAAGCTTCAGGCCTTCAGCTCACCCTCAGGCTCTTCCTGGAGCATCTCTGAGTTCAAGGACTTGTTCATGATCAAGTACAGGTTTCCTCCTCCTCCTCCTCCTCCTCCTCCTCACCACCCCAACCCTTGTAAAATTCAACAGCATGGGCCAGATCTCAGGATGAGTTCCCCCCAACAGAGAGCTCTTTTTTTGGAGATATCTCTGAGCAGCTTCTTGAACAATCCAGCTGCTGGGAAAGCAGCCGCATGGCACCAAGTTGCACAGCAGGTGGTGGGGCTTGGCATCCCTCACCTAGTCTGATTTCGCAGTGTTCTCCGGTCCAGCCCTCGGCACAGAAGCAGAAGCCATCGCCATGCAGTCCTCCGTTGCACACGCCATTCTCACTACAGTTACACTCTGTCGGGAATGGGTAAAAACACTGTCATGGCATCAGCCTTGGTGGCGGTGAAAGGCCCCGCTCAGGCCATGGGACAGCCACGTGGCAGAAAACTGGCTTGTGTGGGCAGTGCAGGAAGGCAGCCATGGCAGTACGCACGCATCCTGTCTGGTTGCTGCCAGCCCTGGCCACCTGCTCTGCAACGTGCACCCTTCACAGAAGAGGGAAAGCCTCTCTGCACCCACAAACCCCCATCGTTCCCATCCCCTGGGCATTTCTAGAGATGTGTTTTTCACTCCAAGTCCCTGGAACCATACAGCCATCAAAAAACATTCCTGGAGACCCCATAAAGCCCAGCTTGGGACAGGGGGGACAGGGAATTTCCTTTCCCTTCCCTTTGCCTCACAGGGTACAGGTCTCTGCTGAGCATGTCCCAGGAAATGCTCTTTCTGTCCAGGGTTCATCACGACTTAGGGATTTGTCCCCCAGCCCAAAATACATCATAACGCTTTCTTCCAGACTGGAGCTCTCAGCCGCGCGTGTGTGACAAACAAGGAGTTTTTGACCCCACGGCCTTGGCACAGAAGTGAGGCCATTGGCACGTGCCACCCAGCCTTCTCAGACTACAGCTGGAGTAGTTTGAGGTGGCAAACTACGTTTGCTCAAACAGCTGTCCTGCCGAGAGCCCACGGAGGAATGTCCCCAGCCCCAGAGGTCTGACCTGAGCATTCCTGGGACTGATGCTTCCGTGGCAGCACTGATTCCCCTGCTGTACACTGCAAAGAGGTCAGCCCAGCACCCACCCCCTCTCCAAGTGGCACCATGTGCCGCAGCCACTGCTGCACAAACTTTCCATGCCGCTGCTGCCCCACAGGCGGAAGGGTCTTACCTCGGCACTCTGGCCCGTATCTGCCGGGCGCGCACAGCTCACAGCTGCTCCCAATGAAAGCCTGGCTGCAGTTGCATCTCCCCGAGCCACCGATTTTGTCATCGCAGGTACCACGGTTACTGCACGGCGCCTCCAGCCCTCCCGGACACGCTGCAAATGGGGCACCTTAGTGAGGCTGTGGTGACAAAGTGACCCTGTGCTGGAAGGGAGCCACCCGCTGCCCCGTGCAGAGCCGGCACCCCAGGTGCCACATCAGCTGCCGCTTACGGGGTGTTTGGATGATAGAGCCTGCTTGGCGGCCTGAGGAGTGGGTGCTGGGGACATGCCATAACAATAAACCTTAGGAACGGTTGCAGGAGGGACAAGTGTCCCTTCCCAGCATGAGAAGACCCTCTGCTGCAACGTGCTGAGTGTGCTGGCCCACCCCATGCTAACCTGGCAGCAGACTCATCCAAGGATGTGAAAGCTGCCAATGCACAAAGCACAGAGGGGAGATACTGGGGAATGGTTGAGCATCGTCAACATCTATGGGTGAGTGACATGTCTGACAGCCACCCCCTGCAGCCCTGTGCCCAGCACTCTCCATGGGGACACAGGTTTCTCCAAAGAAAGGGAATTCCCCATTCACCACCCACACACACTCCCAGGGGATTGTTCCCTGCACCCTCTATGGACTGCGGCTCCTGGACTGGGTTTTTTTTCTCACCCTTCATGGGCACCAGACATCTGTGCTGAACCAGAAACGCCACCTTTCCACGAGAGAAAGGGCCGGGAGGGGAAAGGGTCGCCTGGCTCCTTACCCTGACAATCTCGGCCATAGTGGTTCGCACAGCACTGAGGGACCCACTGCGTGGACATGCAGCTCCTCTTGCAGCCTCGTTTCAGAGGCCCCCTGGAAGAGAAGCGTCTTCTGAAGGAGTCCCACGGGGAGGGCGGCCAGGACGGCCGCAACAGGGAGTTGTGGTGAAACAGAAAAGTGTTTCTCAACAGCTGGTTTCCGTAATAGTAGCAGCGCCTGGTTTCCCCCTGCGAGGAAACAGGCAAAACACAGAGTTTGCCACATTGGTCACCGACGTCTCACCTTGACTTTTCTTGTGCCATTCACTCAGTTTTACAACAAGTAACAGAGGCTTCCTAACATGCGATGGGGCTGGTGACAGAGGAGCCACAGGTGTACCTCAGGGACATGCCACTAGCCCAGCAGAGAGACAACAGGCAATGCAGTGAGAGTGGGGTACAACCACTGCCCCCCAAGGCTGCTCACCATCCTATCTCCAGTGGCCAGACCAAGCTCTTTTGCTATAAAGCCCCCAGAGAAGCCCCCAGTGCTGCTGCAGGGACTCCTGCAGCCGCTGTCACCCATATCAGGATTGACCAAGCAAAGACCATTGGAGCCCCTGACCCCAAGTTGCTCAGCCCAGCTCCTGCCCTAGGAGACCATGGGACTTGGGGCAAGGCATGGACAATGCGACCAAGCTGAGGGACTTGCCACGTGCAGATGTGCCTTCATTTTGCTGCTAAAACATGAGGGGTGTGCAGGTATTGTCATCAGCCCTGTAACGGGCCTCCTCAGTGCCAAAGCCGCGAGCTTTACCTGTTGAACGGAGCCAGCAGGGCAGGGTGGCTCGAAGCCACAGAGTCCGCAGCTCTCTGCAGATCGCTGTGGAGGGGAGAAAGAAACCCCACAACAACTCAGTATGTGCTTCTGCCTCTCTTGGCTGCTCAGAGCTTTGCCGAGGATGAGCAGCAAGCCCTCCCAATATCCCTCTTCCCAGGCATGGGGCTCAACAGATGGCACAGATCCTCACTGGCCTCATTGCAAGTGCTCACCTGCAGCTCAACAAGGATGAACTCATCACACCGAGATCCCAGATCTGGTGGTTCCAACAGCCTATCGATGCCATAAGCAATGCCCCCATTGAATTCCATGTGCCTCTCGATAATGGTGGCATCACCGTTCCCCACCAGAAGCTCCCCCTATGAGAAGAAGAAAGCAACTTGTGATCCTGGCACATCCTACATCCTGGCTGCACCACCCAACAGTTGTCCTTTTTGGCTGTCATGACTTCTCAATCACCCCTCCTGTCCTTGACTACCCTTCCCAATTGCCACTCTTCATGGCCACCTCTCCCAAGAAATGGCCTCTTGTCCATGCAACATGTGCTCTGTAAAGCTCATGGCACCATGCAGTTGGCTTCGCAACTTGGTTGTTGTGAAGTGCATGTGCAGGTACCACACACCCCCGCACTTTCCTGTCAGCTGGCCACAAATTCTCAAGCCTCTCTACAGGCTCAGCGGTAACCAGGGGAATGGGGTGTCTCAGCCCGCAAGCACCCCAACTCTGTGTTCGCTTCCTGCTGGTGAGCGTCACGGAGCATCAGTGGCCACATGGCTAGGCCCAAGGACACTTGCGGAGCCCAACATTGCCATCACTCACCACCTGGGTTTTGCTGCAGCTGAATGAGATGGTGAAGCCGTGCATGGTCCGTAGGGATTTGACTTGGGGCACATTACCAGCAACAATCTAAGAGGGAAAAAGAAGAATGTGAAGGGAGAGACAGGCAAAACTGGCAGTTCATACCTCTAATGGGATGCTGCCTGCTGAGGACAGGGGTCAGCAGCCACACCAAGAGGGGGTCTGACGTGGCAGCATGGGAAGCTGGTGTGGGTGGAATAACTACACTGGATTAGTCCCAGATTCCTGAACTGTGAGAGATCAGTGTGTGTAAGCAGACCCTGGTTTTGCTCAGCTGGACTTCCCTCATTCATCACCCCTATAGACAAAACCTTGTTTGTGAGCCTTGCACCAATGCTCTGGCAGTGATGTGGCCTCCCCAAGAATCTGATGACAGAAGGTTTCAGCTCAGCCACACTGCACCAGAGGTTCACGGTGAAGCAGTAGCTGCCTCAAATGCTCAAACAGCTTTGGGTCTTCTCAAGACAACTAATATGCTGCATATTCTACAGCAGCAAAATATTTGGCAAGGTCGCTCTGGCGTAACCACAGGCAGGTGGTGGCATGACAGGTGGCCTCAGGAGGTACAAGCCTGTTTGCTGTCACATTCACCCTTGTGTCCCTGATCATGTGCGCTTTCAGGTAGGAGGCCAGCACGTCCCGGTGCTCTCTGCGGTACAGCCACTTCTGCCTTTTCTCCAAGAGGGCGTTAAATGCAGCATCTGTGGGCCACAGCATGGTGAACGGTCTATGCAGGGGATCACTAATCAGTGGAAGCAGCTCCGCGTCCTGTCCGAGATAAGAGGGGATACAAAGAAAAAGCCACAAGCCAAAACTGAACATGCACATGTACACACCACCTCCCCACAGAGCAGCAGGAGTCAGGTTGCTCACCTGCAGCAGCTTGCTATAAATGGTGTACCCAAAGGCCTCTGCCACCTCTGTGATACTTTGCTGCAGAGGGAAGAAAGCAAACAATTGTCACTAAGAGGTCTCCATCCAGGACCTAGAGCAGTAATGTGAGGAAGAAACCAGATGGTTAACAGCTATGGTAGCAAAACACAAGTTTATCTCTGTCATCATCAGGCCGATGGATTTGGCCTGGCGAGCACTGGCATTCAGCAGCCACCACTTTTCTGATTCATTCTGGGTAGTGGGTAGACACTGCTATGGCAGGAGCTGGGATGAATTTCAGCACTCTGTTGTGCTGTACAGAAGATGTGTTATTTACTGTAACATGCAGGATCTATAAGCTCCTAGCACTTGTTTGAGGAGTACCAGAGAGACATTGGCAATCTCACGTGGCAATCTGCTCTGCACTGGAAAAAGGAGTGTGATGGTTGGCATGGGACACGATCCCCCGCCTACCTCCAGTACTGTTGTTCTGTAGCGATGAATCACAGCTCCTTCTGTCCCAAATATTGCTATGCCACAAATGCTGACACCTTCACAGGCCAAATCCATGCCCTCAGACACCCCACACACAGCTAGGAACCGGGAGGAAAAGGACCCCGCGTGGCCTTGGGCTGAGGGTGTGGGTGGAAGGGCTTATCAGGGACAGCACTATCAGAGCTGCTGGGAGAAAGATCCGAGCCCTGTCCTTGTCACGGCAGTTATCGGGGCACACTCACTGCTTCAGACTTACCTGTGAGATCTTTGAGGAAATGTTACGGTCCACCAGGTCACTTGGAATGAGGATCTTGTTGATGAAATGAATGACTCCGTTAACGCCGATGATGTCACTCACAACCACTTTGGCTTCCTCATTGAGATAGATGCTATTCTGAGAGAGAAGTGATGCGATGAGGTATTCCCACCCACGGCACCGCCCTATAAGCCACATGTGGGCCCTAGGCAAGTCACTTGCCACAACTACAGTGGCCTTCAAATGACAGCAAAAGTGACATCCTGCCAAGGGGGACAGGGAAGGAAACTGTGGCAGAGAACTACCTCTTTCACTGTGATTTTTATTTTGTGGCCAGATAAAGATGTCAGGGACTCCTGGGCTTCCAGGTCACTGGACAGCAGTTTTTTGCAACCCACCATGTGGTAGCGAAGCAGGTCCCGGAGGAGACCCCTGCTCCTCCACTCCTCAAACTACAGAGAAAAAACAAGAATGAGATCACACTGGAGGAACTTTGCCTTGTGGGGGGCGGGCAGACCCAATGAGGGTGACCTGGATTGCCCAAGCCCCCTCTGACCCATCCCTGCAGAAAAGCCAGTCCCCCCCAACACACGGTGAATGCACAAAACCATTTGAGAGCTTTGGGAAATTTCGATCAGCTTGACAAAACCAGCATTCAGGTCCCTTGGTGGAGGACAAACAACCACATGGCCTTGAGGAAGTGACACCTGGGATACATGGTCATTAGGAATTGTTCCTTTACTGAGTGGAAAGAGGTTGGGACTAGTGGTGTGAAGCTGCACAACGGGACTTGTGAGTGATGGTATTAGGATCTTCCAATACACCGACACCAGAAAGCTGTTGGTCAAGAACCTGTCTGGTTCACAGGGTCATAAATAAGGATCTCTCTTCCCTCAGGTCTCCACTTGCCCCAGACATCCCATTTAACTGGGACTAGAGGGAAGGGACCAATGGAGGCAGAATGGCAGGGCCTGGGGCACAAAGCAGGAATAAGAGGTCTTCATCACAGATGCCGTGAAGCCTTGCTGTTACCTGTCCCTAACAGCCATGGGCAACGAAAGTCACCACACATTACTGATTTGGCACGGTGCCTCTGAGGACCATGAGGCAGGGACTTCAGTAAGGGTCTCCTTACAACAGGAGCCATGCCCACCCCTGCCCAGATTGTCTCTGTAGCGAGCCGGCATCCAAACCTCTGCTCTCACACTGATGGAGAAGGTGGGATGCCTTGAACCCTCTACAGTGCAGCCCCTTTGCTTCAATTCACTGGGCAGAACAGCCCCAGAGGGAAAATTACCACAACTGGAGCTTGCCAAACACCTGACAGTGCTTGGGGTGGAAGGACACTTACTGTTGTGGTGTTTCTGATGAAATCTGTCTGTGGGACGAAGACAGTGAAAGGCCCTGCCCCACTGAGTTCCTTGATGTTTTCTGCCTGAGGTAGAAGAGCATTTGTGGGAAGGGAAACAGAAAACATGCTTGCAGTTAGAAAGACCCTTTGCAGAAAACCCTAAGTGGGATTTTCTACACAGAGACAAGGACAGAGCTGTTTGTCACCAACCAGTATCATCTTAAAGAACACGGATGCATCTTCAGTCCTTCCAAGCTCCTTCAACAAAGAGAAACAGCTGGTGTTAGCAGAGTCCCTTCCACTTGCTCCTCACCAGCCAGCACAGTGACCTGCTCCTTCCACTCCAGGTCACTCTCCCACCCCAATGAGACATCGGTTCTCCTGACACATCACAGCGATCTTTCCCTCCCTCTCTTGCCAGCACTGCGGCACGGATGATGTGGAGGTTACAAAGCAGGCAGTGACCTCTGCCTGGACCACTCACATCACAGATGCTGCAAGATGGAGAGGGCAGAGAGATGAAAGCTGTCTACTGCTGCAGCAGCTGTCTCATAGGTTTAACTGCCCCTGTCTTCATGGGACACCTCAAGCGCTTCACAAAATATCTGCTTTAACCTCCCTGTACTGCCACTACCAGCTCTGGGATGCTGACCAGAGTGGCAGCCATAGGCTTGGCAGAGCAAACTCCCTCTCCTTACCACACTAATTTTCAGTAAGAGCAGAAGCACAGAACCGAATCCATATCTTTTCTCCTGGCTCTGCCATGGCCATGACAGCTTTTATTTGCCACTATCAGAAAAGGTCATCAGTTTGCCCAAGGACAGCTGTTGAATTGGCAACATAGCCAGATTGCTGCCCTCCAGACTGCATCCCAAGTCCTGGCATGGCCACAGGGAACACCTGCCCTTTTCCCACAGACTGGGCGAAATGGGTTCCCTTGGGGAAAAAAAAAAAAAAAAATTTACTCCCCTTTGCTTGTCATATTAAGAAAACAGCACCCTGGAGGTATGGCCAGTGCTGTGACAGAGCAGCAGAGTGTTTGCATCACAGCTCCCTTTGGAGCAAGGTCACTTTACTGTGATTGTCTCCCCCAGCTGGCACCCCAAATACACTTATGATTTACGGCAGTTTGCCTCAAAGCACCCATCTCCGGTCCTACACCACACACATGTCAATATGACACTATAGGTCTGCTCACCGGCAGCTTACACTTGGAGGGGAGGGAGCGGTTTGCTGCAGAGCAGGGGCCCTGAACACGAAAGATGCTGGGCATGCTTCTCACCTGATACACTTTGCCATGGCAGGTGAAGCCATCTCCAACACTGTGCCAAGAGCAGGAGCAGTTTCGAGTGCCAGGGCCCGTGTACTTGCAGAGCGCAAATGGACTACAGCCTCCGTTGTTCTAGCAAGAAAAGAGAAAGGCTTGCATGGAGGGGCATCACCAAGAATTTGAACAGCCGCCTGCCTGAGGGAGCTGCTGACTTCATCCAGCCCAGTGGAAGGGAAACTATTCTTCCCATCTGTCTAGTGCCTTAGATAAACTTCACCCAAATCCTCAAGGGCTTTTTAGCACCCAATCCTCCCATGAAACAAGCCTTTCACACCTCACTTTGGAACTCCCAGTGATGACAAAATCATGCCATGATTCAGGGAGAGATTTTGACATGGCAGTGATGCTGTGAGCACAGATTACTTTTAAGCTTTTTTGAGCATGTTCCACACAAAATAGATGCAGAGAAACAAGCCCACGTGCCTCCAACCCTATGTCACTGTTTCCACACTGCAGCTCTCACAAGAGGGAGTGCCAGATGGCCTCTTGTGGGTCATTGCGATAGGCAAGGGAAAGGGAACACACTAGGAAATCTCTTAGGTATCTGAAAAGGCAAGATAGCCAGCTCTAAACAAGCAGGCTAACCCTGTTCTTGCTCTTAACTGTTGGGAGAAAGGGATGCTTCAAGGCTGTGGCCTTCACCCCTGGTGACAGCAAAGTGCAGACATACCTGTTCACACAAGTTGATGGGGTTGCACTGGCTCACTCCATCCCCACTGTAACCAGGAAGACAGTTGCAGGCAACCTGGAGGGAGAACAGAGGCTCGGTCTGAAACTTGAACCCAACAAAGGAAAACATGCGATGGCTGAGCTGGATGGAAAGCATGTAGTACATCACCCATCGCTACATTCACGAATAACCATGCTTGTGTCAACAACAAATATAACCCAAGACTGCCTCCAGCCTCTGGCCAACAGAAGACATCTGCTTCAAGGAAACAGCAACCTTTTCATGCCCTTCCCAGGCAACTTTTCTATGTGGAATGTAATAAGCACAAGGCAGCGCACTGCCGTGGAAAGGATCGTCTCTAAGGGAATTACACAGCTGTGACAACCTCCATAGTAAAGTTGCCCTAACATCCACCTTACATACTCACCTTCCTCGGGCCTGTTTTAATGCACTCTGCGTTGGTGTGGCAGCCCCCGTTGCTTTCAAGACAGAGATCAATTTCTGCAGCAAAACAGTAAGGCCACATTATTGCCGAGAGCTGCTCAAGGCAGCTGGGAATTGGTGACCCAAAGAGGTCTTGGGAAAGCAACAGGGAGGATCTTTCCAGCTTGGGAAACATTCTGGTGGAAAAGTGACTTGTGATAGCAAAGGAATAGGGTACAACTGCAAGTTCTATTCCTGGCACACGTGGGTCTCTGAGTTGTGATAAATCTGCCCACAGAAAATTCCAGTCCTGCCTGGGTGTGCTTTAAAGGATACAAGAGGACAGGACTCCCACAGCTCCACCTTCACCTCAGAGCAGCACTGTGGGAGACCGCCCTCACCCTCTGTCTCTGCACCTCCCCACGACATGCATCAGGGCAAGAAACCTCTCAGGGCTCTTTCGGTTTGAGACCAAAACACTGGTCTGAGGCCATCCAGCGAGACAGATGCCAAGGGCAGTGTGGGCTCTCTGCCCAGTTTTGGGTGGCACTGTGCTGGGACAGCAATGACCACCTTGCTAATCATGACTTGAGAGAACGCTGAGCACATACCTACAGGTATGTATGTAGACACATACACATATATGTGCAAACACCTTGACTAAAAGCTAAACCACAGTTAAATCAAGATCAGCCAGCAATTACTGGTTTTGAAATAATCACTACATGGACAGAGTGAAAGAAGAATTGAGTTATTCAACACTTTAACCTGAAATTTTAACGCTTTTAGCCTGAAATTCCCCTTTGCAAAGATGATGTGCCTCACCACCACCACCACAACATGCAGTGAGCACTCACCCACGCAAAGCGTCCCGTCTCCAGCGTAGCCTTCCTTGCAAACACAGGTTCTCTCTCCTGGGGACACTTTAGTACACACAGCGTGTACAGAGCAGCCACCATGATCGACAGTGCACGGGTCTATTTCTGTGACCACATACAAGAGTAGCAGAATCAGCTCAGAGCTAGGAAAGATGAACTGTGCCAAAATGGTCATCTATCTTAACAAAAATCATATCTTATTAAAATCCCTTCATTTCTTGATGAAACTGTATGTCCTTTAAAGGCATGGGGCCTCATTTGGATCTGAGAGAGGCCAGTCCAAAAGTCATGCTGAGCTTAAGTAACCCCCAAACTGGACTAAGACGTTGCTGTCGCAGCATTTGCTCACTGAGGACTAATGGTTAGACCAGAAAAAAAACATTTTCCTGCACAATGTAATTTTTTTTTCTTTTTTCCGCTCACTCATTTTCAAACAAGAGTTATACTGAAAAGAAACTGTGATAAAACACAACAGTGTTTTGATTTGACTGTTACAATTTTATCACTTTGAGTGGGTTTTCTCTTGTCTGTCTGGTTTTAACATAGACCAGATTTGTATGTAGCTCTAGAGTGGTATGCTGAAATCCTACCTCATTTTGGCACAACTGCTGCACTGCTTCTACCTGATATTGGCATGGCCAACAAATAGGAGGAACACAAAATTCGAGGGAATTGAAGCATCCATATTCCAGGGACTCATGCCCAAAATTTTTATCTTTGCTGCTGTTGCTGTGATACCAGAACTAAAGCAACCCATTCATGTGCATCTCTCTCCACAAGCAGTAAGAACTGCTCTACTACACTTGCCTGACTTTTTATCCCTCTCTCACAGGACCTAGCAACATCAAGAGTATCCAATGTAAAGCTCCAAACTGGAAAACCTCTCTTCCAGAGGATGGCAGACTTCATGGTGGATGGCTGAGAGGAAAAGGATTTGAATGATCTATCCTCTGGCAACATCATACCATTTATATCACAAACAAGACCCTTGTCTTTGTGTAGCCTCAACAGATGTTTGCAAGCCTTGAATCTTGCCCACACTTGCTGGACATACCTGTGCAATGGGTCCCATTCCCTGTGTATCCAGCAGAGCAGGAGCATGTAGGTGGGGAATCTGCAGAACTATTGAGGCAGCTGAAACAAGAAAGGGATAAACAATCGCTGATGACAGCTCCTGATTTGTTCGGCCCGTGGAAAACACTATACAAGTCTGGCATGTGCAAGTTAGAGACCACAATGACCACAAGTAGAACATGCCTGAAATTGCTGTGTATTTATAGCACCAAATACGTCAGTCACGCTGGCCAGGGAGCTGGCGTCCAGGCACAGGCTTCACACCTCGCACTGCGCACCTTAACCATGACCATGTGCTTCTGCATGGTGCAACGGAGATGACTGGGTCCCGGTACCACAAAATAAGAGATCAGATAATGGATGGAGAAGGCAGCAAGAGGGAGTCATCACGGCCCATCAGCCTATTTAACTCCTTGGTGGAGACTGGCAAGGCAGAAAGGGCTTGTAAATGGCTGTTTGATTTTCTCCACAAATAAGGCCAGACCTGAAGTACCTTGGAGTCTCTGCTTTCTCCCATCCACACATGCAGAAGGAACTTGAAAATAATTTATGGTCAGACAGACAAAATCCTTGGGGAAAGTGGATGTGGCTTAGTACCAAAGAGAGTTCCCAGGATGGAAGTGACATTTATGCACCTTTAATGAGCAAGCAACTCCTCCCAGCCCTCTGCGACGCCCTAAACACAGAATCACCTCTATGTAAAACACACACAAACACACATGGCTTTCCCAGAATGACCCAGCCCCTTGTCTGTACTTACTTGGCCATTTGATGACAGGTGTTATTGCATAAGTCAATCTCAATTCCTGCAAAAGAAACCACAAACATGACTTGGCATTTTTCAATTTAGCACTTGCTGGAGGCATTTCTGCCATCTAGAGTAAAGGACGCTGCAAACAGCCTCACTGCCACGCTTGTGGTGCCCGGACTGGTGATGGGACACACCAGCAGTTATGCTAGCTCTCATGTCCTACGTGGCAGCAGGAAAACCTCATGGGATTTATGTTTTGGCACTTTGCAATGGAGTGAATTCGATGTTCTCTGTCTGAGCTGAGGGTTCAATTTGATCCTACCTGCATGATCTCCACATTGCTAGGAATGAAACAAGGACGGAAACCTCATTAATCCAGACATACAGGATCATTTGGCTTTGCCCCATTGAAGCAAAAAGATGAACTTGTTTCACGCTTTACGTTTACACTAGATAGGACAGCTCCACTCAATTTCCATTTCTAAATGCCCCAAAACATTTGATTTCGCTACTTCACAACTCAATCTTTGTGTGCAAGCCTTTAAAATCTCAAAGTATTTAGGAGCTCAGGTTCTCCCCCACCCCAATGGTAATCATAATCCCAAATCCCAGGAACAACCATCTTCAACATATTACTTTGACACACAAAGACAGATTCATTGAGAACTGCAGACCATGGCCTGAGCTCACCTAAATCAATCTGTGAGCAGAAAAAGCAACTCAGCAGACACACTAGGGCCCTTTGGAGGCTTCAAATCAAGCCCTGCCACCTTCTTAGGCAACTAACAGGAGTCCTGGTCAACCTAATGTGGCTGGGAGCTTCCATCTCTCTCCCAGGGCAAGGGGCTCTTCTTGAGGTGCCTCAAATCTCAGTGGGGACAGAAAGGGGTGATACACTTTTCCCTGTGTGAATTTCACCCAAGTAACTCCAGGGCTCATGTGCTGTTGGGGAAGTCACACCACAAATTCAGCTTGTGTGCAGGAATGAGCTAGCACAGTCTGATAAGCTTTTGAGGGGATGCAAAGCACGTCCAATTGTGGTCACCTTGCTCAGCTAACACTTCTCTGCCAAAAAGGCAATATTACACCATGGGCTCCTTCACGCTCACATACTTTCTTGGCAGGTAGGGCCCTTCCATCCCGGGAAACAGTTGCAGCTCCCATCCCCTTGCAGTCCATCGTTACATATGCCGTTGTCGCAGGCACATTCTGTAGGGGAAATATAAACGCTCATCACTGTCAGACCAACCAGGTCTCACAAGCAGAGTCTCACTGCCATTTCACTGGCTGCTCTGTTCCTAATCCAAACCATCAAGCTGCCATAAAGAAAATGTCACAGGAGTATTGGCTCTCGTTCCCTCACTACTAGGCCAAAAAGCCCAGAAACAGACCACCCACCTCTACTGTCCACAGTTTGAGAGGCAGCAGGATGAGCGGCATAGCACAGCTGGTCGTGCCTTGGTTTGAAGATGAAAAATGGGGCCACTCCTCTGGCTGACCACAAACGCTCACTGCCACCGTTCCTCTCTCAGCGACCTGGCAGTCGTTCACCTGTCTCAGAGGTCTTGGGACATTTTCTCCCTCCCACCACCCCTCCTGAGAGCTGAGACATGGCCATTTTTCTCCCCTTGCAAGCAGGACAGTAGATCCAGACCCAAAGTGCAATAGCCATTGGTGTCACCTGATTTGCAGTCAGCTCCATATCGGCCCACTTCACACATTTCACAGGCAGTGCCATGGAAACCCTCCAGGCATTGGCACTCTCCACTGCCCTCGATGCCATCCTGGCATTCCCCATTCCCGGAGCACCACTGGCCTGGCTTCCCTGGGCACATCTCACACATGTGTCCGTAGTAGCCAGGGCAGCAGACAGACCTCTGGGGAACCAACAAGAACAGGTTGGGATGAGCCGTCTTGTGCAGCACAGGCAAGGTACAGATTTATTGTGGAAGCTTCTCTATTCCTTTAATGATGCAATAGCCATCACTTCTGACAATGCGTGAAAGGACCAGATGTGCACAGGTAGGATGGAGTGAGCCCCCAAAATGGGGTGCTCTGTTGTCCAGAGCCTCACGTAAAGCTCTGCACTGCCACTTGAACAATGGCTGTTTGGTGAGTAACACAGCAAATGTTCAGTGCTGTGCTCATCCAGCCTATCTCCTGCCCATGTCCCACTAGTGAGAGACTGTTGGGCAGGACACTGCCAGACAGTGATTTGGTTCATAAGCCTGATTTAACTGCTCTCATTTCTTTCTGCATCTACACATGGAGGGAGGCAACCATGATGGGACCAAGTCGGGCAGTACAGATGAGGAGAAACATCATCCAACAAAGGCACACAGGAGTGCCCAGTGAGGTACAGGCATACAGGAGTGCCCAGTGAGGTACAAAATGCTGACTGAAGCTCCGCACATGAGTACTTCATGTCCAACTCTCTCTCTCCCTTCTCCTCAAACTCCCATTCCCACTAAACTTCCCAGGGAGATGCTTCAATAACTATAAGGGGTCAAATTCACACAAGTCTTTCTTTTACCATTTCCTTTTCAAGTGTTTTCTCCCAGCTACACATTTTCATAAAGCTGGTGGGGGCCATAATAGTTGTGAGACCATCTGCTCCTCCCTTTAGTTTGGCTCCAATTAGTCATCAGTTATTCGGGAAGGCACATGCACAAGCAAAATACCATCATTCATGCCTCATTTCCTTAGGAAACCAGACTACAAACATTCAACTCCTTCTCTTCCTCTGCAGGACAAAACCCAAAGCAACAATACCAAAGCAGCAGACCACAATCCATCACTGTGCAGACATTTCCGCAGGTTTGGGTTTTTTTCTCCCGTGCCCTCTATCTCCAGGATGGAGAGCGACTCCCAGACCAGACCAGTCTCAGCTACACAATGGCACAAATGCAGCCACAACTTCAGCACAGGCTGGATTTTCATGGCTGTATTTCTAATACCCATCTTGCTTTTGTCAAAACAAATCTTCTCTTACCAGAGAAACTTTTGCACAGGTGAAATGGCAGCCAAGTATTCCTGTATCCCCAGAGCGTAATTCACAGCGAGCAAGATTCTTGCTGCCTGGTAATTCCTGCAGATATAATTAACATAGATACAGACAGAAGATATTACAATATTTAGAAAGATTGTACATTTTGGTGCATATGGCGGTGTTCTTGCCTAACAGAGGAATAATGTTTTTTATGCTACAGGAACAGCCCTAAAAATTTGGACTTCCCAGAGCTGAGACCTCACATCTAGGCATCTCTAGATGTGAGGTCACTACACATTGTCTATTTTGTTACCTGCCAAATTCATGGTATGCATGTCAGTACCAATACTGAGAAAATGTAATTGGAAAATTTTTGGCATAAAGTAATGAAGCCTAAGAAGCCAGATGTGGCTGGCAGGCAATTCATAGCCAGCATGGAGATGAAATGTTTAGTTGTTTTCCTCTCTGGAAACATTTGTCATTCACTCACAAACAAGCTGCAGGCACAACCAGCCCATCTGTGTGAATAAATCAACAGTCCAGGCTGGGAAATTGCTATTGGCACCCCTAAACTGGCTTTCCTTAAAGACAATGTCAAAAGAGAATAGATCAAAAAAGACATCTTTTTTCCCTCCCTAAGGGGGGAAACTCCCCACACTGCACGCTCTAAAGAGCTCCTGAAATTCAGGCATAGCCTGATTCCAGCTCTGTAAGGAGCTTTGTGGTTCGCGTTTCTGCTTTTTCTGCATAAACCTCCCTTGGTGGCTGCTTTCTCTTACAAACCCTGCTAATGAATAAGCCACAGAGGATTCAAGGGCACAATTTTTTCAGGTATCAAGATGACATCTATAGAGCAAGAAAAGGACATCAAAGCATTATCTGCAAACAGTCCGTGAGATGTCACATGAATCAGAGACTCACCACAAGAACTGATCCAGGAGGACACTTGATCCCCTTCTCACACTTGCCGCATCTTGACTAGGGCACAGAGAACAGGACAAGTCACATGTGTGCCCTCTACCCACGTGACACCAAGAAACTAATCTTGAATTACAAATGGTGCTGTACAGGCTGCTGGCTGGGACAAAGACAAAGATGTATTTATCTCCGTGGCTCAAAACACCAAAAGAAGAAAAATCATGATGCATGACCATGAGGTCCTGGGTGCTATCAAAGGCTTCACACAAGGTCTTATTTCTGCACTCCAGAGACTGTACCACAAAACAAACCAGAAGAGATCCCATATTACACCTCTTCTGAGTCTCTGAGCTGGGATAGGGCTTCCTGCAGGCCTGGAGTTCCTTCATGCAAGGTTGCAAATACTTTTTTTCTGGTCTGTAAGAGGGCAGGCCTGCCTCACTCTGCCCCTGCAATCTTCAGATGGCCAAGAGCCACAAGATACATGCAGGCTGGACTTGGGCCATGACTCCTAGACAGACCACAGCATTTCCTAGGGGAGCTTGTGGTCACGCCATGCAAGGATCGGGCTGGATTCTCCTTGTACAGCTGAGTATCTGGCAGACCCTGCACCAGCCTGCCCCATGGTTGGTACTATGAGAGAGTCCCGGCAAGTGAACTGAACGTGATTGGCACGGGAGCTACATACAGCGCCAGAGCTGCAGATCTGCTGCATTAGAAGTACAGAGTCGGAGGCTAGGAAGTGCCAAGACATCATCTCCATGATGTCCCATTTCACATGAGGCTCCTCTGGGGTCAGATCACAAGCTACTGTCACATCCATATGGAAGAGACAAGGTAGGTCTTCTGCTATTCATCAGTTTGGTTCAGCAGGTGGAGAAACCCTGTGAAACGGTGGTCGGCTCCTTGGCAATCATCATTACCTTTTGTATGGTGGTGGTATTGGCAGTGCAACGATTCTTCTGTATCTGGAGGACCTGTGAAACCCCGATCAACATGCCATTCTTCGTCTCAAGAAATTTTCCATCCAAAGGAATATTATTGACAAACTTCTGCAAAGGAGAAGGAAATGGCTGAGACGACAACCTTCAACTCCTTTTGCATGGATTGCTTGACAGCTGTCAGACAGCCACAGCACACAAACTGTAAGGGTGTCCAAAACAGACATGGGTGTATCCAGCCACCAGTCTTAGACAGTGATAGGTCTAGCCAGATCCTCAAGTGGCAGAACAGTCTTCCCTCCTTACCTGGGTGCTGTTCTGATAAAACATTAGCCAGTAGGAGAGCCCTAACATGCTGTTCTTATGGATTCCACTTCTCAAGTCCGCAGGCAAGAGCTTCTCTCCCAGTACAATGTGGTACTGCACTGTCTCATTATCCTAAATCCACAAAAAACCCAAACGTTAGGACTCTTGACTTCTTAGACTACAATTCAGTCAAAGGTATGGCATGAGAAGAGTTCCTGAGCAATCTGTAGCAGCTAATTAAGCCCACAATGCTTAGTAATGCCCTATCACAGATGACTGATCACACCTGATGACTCTGTAACTGGATGAAGTCATAAATGTTTTTTGGAACCTTTCAAAGGGTTCAAAATTGCCACAGATATGCTGCAGCCAACCAGAAAGGGGAACATTTTGTGGCAACTATCCACATTCAAATCTACTCAGAAATTTGCATCTGGAGTCCAAATATTCTTTTCAGATCCCACTGCAACACCCCAGGAAACCCTCTCATTTTTCTCTGCCACATTTCTCCTAGATTTTAGCATCAGATATGCTTCTCTCTCCATGCTCAAATCCACTGAACTCAAGTTTATGATCTGACAGTGTACATGTCCCTGCACTTACCACCATATATATTCAAACTGTAAGCAAGCAGTGAGCTTACCAACTGTGTCACATTGGCAGCATGGCAGTACTCCTCGATGGAATTATTTCCAGGAACAAAAACTGTATATTTTTCAGAGGACTCAATTTTTCCAATGAGCTGATATTGCTAAAAAATGTCGAAACAGTACCATTAGCAATTATACTTGTACTCAATAAAAACAAAACCACATAGGTTACAAAGGCAAGAACGCTAGAGGAAATGCTTGGAAATGGGATATATAACTTCTACTCAGTCACACACATCTAATTCCTTGCTCCTCCCTCCTGGGCTAACATAAGTGCAGCTTTTTGATTATGAACAAGCCTTCCTTTTCCTCTAGGTTCCTCTGTCCTGTACAAGCATGAGAGCACCTGCAGTAGACAGGTCTTCTTCCACTGTAATAACATACCAATGATACAGAGATCTAACCCGCAGGTATATAACCCTTTGGCTGCTCAAAAGAGCTTTCCTAGAAGAACACTCTGGAGTGATAGGAAACAAGTGGTCTCTCTTTTCTCACCAGCCAGTCCAAATTTTGGCCCACCAGTGGAGGGTAAGTTGTGTGCTTGCTCAAAAGACAGTTCTGACAACCACAACAATGCTCACGTCAACTGCTTACCTGTAGCAAGTCTTTGAATGTACTGAACGAGGCAACAGTCTCAAGCTGTTCCTGCAGACCTGGAGGACTTGGTGGGATATCTCCTAAAGGTGGCAACAACACCTGCAGAAAAAGTGAGTTCATAAGTAAGGTTGGGCGAGGGGCTCTGGGGGAAGTGACACTACACTCCTGCCCTGCTTGCAAGAAAGGTAATTAGAAATGGCCTTATTTTACACAATTCTGTAATAGTCTTAACTCTTCTTCCGTCAGCCAAGAGAAGAGGAACTCCCCTCCCGCTGATCCCAGAGACAAATATTTTAAACATTAAACACTGCTGGCACAGGAAACATCTGTCAGGACCTTGTGATAAGCAAATATATTTTTGCCATTATATTCCTTCCTAACTGTCCAGACGTGTAATTCTCCTTGGCCCATTCACAGATGCTGCAACACAAACCTGCTGCTACAACTGCAGCATTTCCCAGTATCACACGTACCGACGTACCTTACTGAGGACATGAATAATGCCGTTGCTGGCAGGGATGTCGCTGACAACTATGCTCGCATTCTGGATGGTTAATATCTGCAAAAGTATGGGAGAAGCAAAAGGATTAGAAATTGCCAAGCAAGTTCAAAACAAATATATTGTTTGTTCAAGGTTGCACATGATTGATCTGGGTACAATTTTTAAAAGATGTCTGAGTTTGAGGGTATGAGAGTCCCATCCAGGCTCCTCACTGGATAGAGCAGCTCTTAAGCAGTTTAATTTGATCCTGGTATATGTGCATTCTGTAAGAAACCCTTACGCTGCTGTTGGTGTTTATCTGCCATCTGGTCTGTGGGTTGAGGGTGGGTAATTCTGGCCTGTCATACTTTTTGAGCTTTTCACCAGTGAAGATGCCTTCAAGAAAGTGGGCCCTGAAGGGAATAAAGGCAGGTAAAGAAAATATTAGGGCACTGTTTGTAATAACAGGGAGAAAACACCATACCACCCAACATTTATCTCTCTCACACGAAGTAGTTAAGCATGTGGAGAGAATCATGGAGGGAATTACTTATACTGATGCCATCTGCATCTACACGGCAGGGAAAATGTCTCTCAGCAAATACATGAAAAATAAAGCCACTTCCCATAGCCTGTGGTCTGTTATGTTTTAAATGCCTACTAAATTCTTTGCCTGATAGATATTTAATCTCACTTCTACATTTATCTCAAGATAACTTTTTATTGGTCTTGTACAAGCAGAAATCCAGCTTATGGCTTTGTTACTGTTGTTTGGCAATAAAAAGCAAAGGCAGAAGTCTCCTCATACCTAACTAAAAATGGCAGCATGTAGGGGGTCAACCAGAAATCTTTCTCTGTCTTGCTCAAGTTTTTGATAGCTGCCTCCGATGGCACCAGGAGAGTGACATTGGTTCCTGCTGGGATGCTGAAGAGAGATTTCTGTTGTCCAAAGCACAAAAATGAACAAATAAGACATGCCAATGCCACATCTACACTGCAAACATAATCAACAGTCATCCCGCCTATATGCTCCAGCAGCACAACAGAGTCTCCTGCGCGTGGCAGGTAAATGCTGTTGGCAATCAATGAATGCCACAGATGGTTTAGCCAAAACAGTTGACACCTGTTTGCCAAGGAAAAACCTGATGCTTTAAGCCCTACTTTTGTACTTCAATTACTCTTCGAACCCATTCAATCATATCCATAAATTCTTTCTGAACGCTCAACATCGGTGTCCTGGTTCTGGCAAGGATAGAGTTAATTTCCCAAGGAGCCAGGACAGGTGAGCCAAGCTGGCCGGGGGCTATTCCATACCATGTGACATCATGCTCCCCATAAAAGGGGGCCAGGCGGGGAGGGGCGGGTTCGGCGTGTCGGCGTGGCTCCGGGACGGGTCGAGCGTCCGGTCGGTCGGTCGTCGGATCGGTAAAATCGTTCTCTGTTATCACCATTGTTACTATCTGTTATCAGCACTGTTGTTGATTGTTCTCCCTCTCCCTTGCTGTCCCAGTAAACTGCCCTTATCCCAACCCTCGAGGCTTTGCCGTTGTTTTTCCGTTCTCCTCCCCATCCCGCCGGGGGAGGGGTGAGCGAGCGGCTGGGGCTAAACCACGTCAGTCCTTTTTGGCGCCCAACGTGGGGCTCGAGGGGTTGTGATAACGGCAAGTCTGACCCAAGTGTGTTAAAACAAAGTTGTTAAAAGCATTTATGATGTTATTGAAACAGTCACTGGTTATAATGATGTTCTGTTTGCTCACATGGCTCTGTTTTGTAAACCCATGTTTACTCTATGCAATCCCTGCGGTGCTGTTTATCACCTCTGGAAGAGGGGTTCGTGTTCTCATGTTGTTATATTGTGTGATAATGACTTATGATAAGATATCATTGACAGTCATGGGTCTGAGCTGGTATGTGTATGTAGCATTTAGGTCAGGCCCGTACCTCGGTCAATATCTTTCAGAATTGATTAATAATTGGACCCAATCTATGGGGAAGACAGGGGGGGATACCTTCTCCCACTCTTTCACCTCCTCTTTTCCCTTTTGGTTGGTTACAACAATTTTTGAGTATTTTGAATACCCTTGGAATGTTCAGGCCATTATATTCCTATTGCTAGGTCTCCTGAATGCTTTCCCACTCCTGTTCAGGGTTAGCAAAAATCTTTTCAAGAGTACCACCCAGGGATCTTCCCCAAGGCTGAATGGTCAGGGCTGGCATGGCATGTGGGAGAGTATGGGTGGGTATCTAGAGACCTTTTCACCCCCAATGGTTTGGAGCTTCACTCCTGAACAATTGCAAGACCCTGATAAAATGGTAGAATATTTGAAAGGAAAATGCTGTGGGGATTCTAAGGAGACACAACTTACTGCGCTGTGCTGGGCCCTGGCCACAATCTATCAAACACTGCTGGATAGTAGACAGCACCATCCAGAGGGAGAGAGCGGACCCACAGGCACTGCAGCTGCCCAGGCCCCTGCGACAGGCACTGCAGCTACCCAAACCCCTGCGACAGGCACTGCAGCTACCCAAACCCCCGCAACAGGCACTGTAGTCGAGCCAAAAGATCAACCCACACCAGTATCAGTTGCCCCTATACACAAAAAGAAATACACAAGGAAATCAGTTCGCTTAGTGAAAGATGATGATGAACCAGGGCCATCACGAGAACAAGAAGAGGAGCCAGAACCAGAAGTGATTACTCGATCCCTGTCCCTGAGTGAGCTGCGAGATATGCGGAAAGATTTCAGCCGCCTTCCAGGGGAGCATATTATTACCTGGCTGCTCCGCTGCTGGGATAATGGGGCCAGTAGCCTGGAACTGGAGGGCAGGGAGGCCAAGCAGATAGGATCCTTGTCTAGGGAAGGGGGCATTGACAAAGCAATTGGGAAGAAGGCACAGGCCCTTAGCCTCTGGAGGCGCCTCCTGTCAAGTGTGAGGGAAAGGTATCCTTTCAGTGAAGATGTCGTATGTCGGCCAGGCAAGTGGACCACTATGGAGAGAGGTATTCAATATCTGAGGGAATTAGCTGTGCGGGAGATGGTTTATTATGATCCGGACAATGCACAGTTGCCCACAGACCCTGATGAAGTCCACTGTACCCGACCCATGTGGCGAAAATTTGTGCGAAGTGCACCATCTTCGTACGCCAACTCACTGGCAGTAATCGACTGGAAAAGTGAAGAGGCACCCACGGTGGACGAAGTGGCTGGCCGACTCCGGCAGTATGAAGAGAGCCTTTCCTCCTCCCTAGTCTCGGCTGTGGAGAAACTGTCTCAGGATGTCCGGCAACTCAAAGAGGATATATCTTACTCCCCACCTGTACAGACCCGCATTTCAGCTGTTAGGAGTAAGCGTTTTTCTGCTCCAGAGAGGGGATATAGAGCATACACACCACGAGGTATCCTGTGGTTTTTCCTGCGTGACCATGGAGAAGACATGAGGAAATGGGATGGGAAGCCCACCTCAACCCTGCGGGCACGCGTACATGAGCTACAAGGCAAGACAGCTGTAAGAAGGGACTCTTCCAGAAAGAATGCTGCTCCAGTTTCCACCGGGCAGCCCCCCAGACCAAGTGAAAGGCCAGATCGCACTTCTGATCCTCTTGAAGGGACCTCTAAGTCCTTTTTGCAAGACGTGAGTAGTGACTATGACGAGCAGGACTAGAGGGGCCCTGCCTCCAGCCAGGTGGAGGAAAGGGACAATAGGGTTTATTGGACTGTGTGGATCCGATGGCCTGGCACATCGAACCCACAAGAGTACAAGGCCCTAGTGGACACGGGTGCACAGTGTACCCTAATGCCATCGAACTATGAAGGGGTGGAACCAATATCTATTTCTGGTGTGACGGGGGGATCCCAACAGTTGACTCTGTTGGAGGCTGAAGTAAGTCTAACTGGGAATGAGTGGCAAAAGCACCCCATTGTGACTGGGCCAGAGGCTCCATGCATCCTGGGCATAGACTACCTCCGGAAAGGGTATTTCAAAGACCCAAAAGGTTACAGGTGGGCTTTTGGAATAGCTGCCTTAGAAGCGGAGGAAATTGAACCATTGTCTAGTTTGCCTGGTCTCTCGGAGGACCCTTCTGTTGTAGGGTTGCTGAAGGTTGAAGAGCAACAGGTGCCGATTGCTACTACAACTGTGCACCGGCGGCAATACCGCACCAACAGAGACTCCCTGGTTCCCATCCACAAGCTAATTCATCAACTGGAGGGTCAGGGAGTGATCAGCAGAACCCACTCACCCTTTAACAGTCCCATATGGCCAGTGCGGAAATCCAATGGCGAGTGGAGGCTGACGGTAGACTATCGTGGCCTGAATGAAGTCACACCGCCCATGAGTGCTGCTGTGCCGGATATGCTGGAACTTCAATATGAACTGGAGTCAAAGGCAGCCAAATGGTATGCCACAATTGATATAGCTAATGCATTTTTCTCGATCCCTTTGGCAGCAGAGTGCAGGCCGCAGTTTGCCTTCACTTGGAGGGGCGTCCAGTACACCTGGAATCGACTGCCCCAGGGGTGGAAACACAGCCCCACAATTTGCCATGGACTGATCCAGACTGCACTGGAAAAGGGTGAAGCCCCAGAGCACCTGCAATACATTGATGACATCATTGTATGGGGCAACTCAGCAGAGGAAGTTTCTGAGAAAGGGAAGAAAATAATCCAAATCCTGCTGCAGGCTGGCTTTGCCATAAAACGAAGTAAGGTGAAGGGGCCTGCGCAGGAAATCCAATTTTTAGGAATAAGGTGGCATGATGGGCGGCGTCAAATCCCAATGGATATTATCAACAAAATAGCAGCCATGTCCCCACCAACCAACAAAAAGGAGACACAGGCCTTCTTAGGTGTTGTGGGTTTCTGGCGAATGCACATTCCGAATTACAGTTTGATAGTAAGCCCTCTCTACCATGTAACCCGGAAGAAGAATGATTTTAAATGGGGCCCTGAGCAACGACAAGCTTTCGAACAGATTAAACAAGAAATAGTTCATGCTGTAGCTCTTGGGCCAGTCCGGGCAGGACCAGATGTAAAAAATGTGCTGTACACCGCAGCCGGGGAGAATGGCCCTACCTGGAGTCTCTGGCAGAAAGCACCAGGGGAGACTCGAGGTCGACCTCTGGGGTTTTGGAGCCGGGGATATAGAGGATCCGAGGCCCGCTACACTCCAACAGAAAAGGAGATATTGGCAGCCTACGAAGGGGTTCGAGCTGCTTCAGAGGTGATTGGCACTGAAGCACAGCTCCTCTTGGCACCCCGACTCCCAGTGCTGGGTTGGATGTTCAAAGAGAGGGCTCCTTCTACACATCATGCAACCGATGCTACGTGGAGTAAGTGGGTTGCGCTGATCACACAACGGGCTAGAATAGGAAGCCCCAATCGTCCAGGGATTCTGGAAGTGATCACAGACTGGCCAGAAGGGAAAGATTTCGGAATGTCGCCAGAGGAGGAGGTGTCACGTGCTGAAGAAGCCCCACCGTATAATAAACTACCAGAAGATGAGAAACCATATGCCCTCTTCACTGATGGGTCCTGTCGCATTGTGGGAAAGCATCGAAGGTGGAAGGCCGCTGTATGGAGTCCTACACGGCGAGTTGCAGAAGCTGCTGAAGGAGAAGGTGAATCGAGCCAGTTTGCAGAGGTGAAAGCCATCCAGCTGGCTTTAGATATTGCTGAAAGAGAAAAGTGGCCAACGCTGTACCTCTACACTGACTCATGGATGGTGGCCAATGCCCTGTGGGGGTGGTTACAGCAGTGGAAGCGGAGCAACTGGCAGCGTAGAGGCAAACCCATCTGGGCTGCCCCACTGTGGCAAGATATTGCTGCCCGGCTAGAGAAGCTGATTGTAAAGGTACGTCATGTAGATGCCCACGTACCCAAGAGTCGGGCCACTGAGGAACATCAGAACAACCAGCAGGTAGATCAGGCTGCCAAGATTGAAGTGGCTCAGGTGGATTTGGACTGGCAGCGTAAGGGTGAATTATTTCTAGCTCGGTGGGCCCATGACACTTCAGGTCATCAAGGAAGAGATGCGACATATAGATGGGCCCGTGATCGAGGGGTGGACTTGAGCATGGACGCCATCTCACAGGTCATCCATCAATGTGAAACATGCGCTGCAATCAAGCAAGCCAAGCGGGTAAAGCCTCTGTGGTATGGAGGCCGATGGCTGAAATATAAATATGGGGAAGCATGGCAAATCGACTACATCACGCTCCCACAAACCCGCCAAGGCAAGCGTTATGTCCTCACAATGGTGGAAGCAACCACTGGGTGGCTAGAAACATATCCTGTGCCCCGTGCCACTGCCCGGAACACTATTCTGGGTCTTGAAAAGCAAGTCCTGTGGCGACATGGCACCCCAGAGAGAATTGAGTCAGACAACGGGACTCATTTTCGGAACAACCTCATAGACACCTGGGCCAAAGAGCATGGTATTGAGTGGGTGTATCACATCCCCTATCATGCGCCAGCCTCTGGGAAAGTTGAAAGGTGTAATGGGCTGCTAAAAACCACCCTGAGGGCAATGGGTGGTGGGACTCTCAAACACTGGGATACGCATTTAGCAAAGGCCACCTGGTTAGTTAACACTAGGGGATCTGCCAATCGAGCTGGCCCTGCCCAGTCAAAATTCCCACGCCCAGTAGAAGGAGATAAAGTTCCTGTAGTGCACATGAAAAATATGTTGGGTAAAACAGTTTGGGTTATCCCTGCTTCAAGCAAAGGCAAGCCCATCTGCGGGATTGCTTTTGCTCAGGGACCAGGGTGCACTTGGTGGGTGATGAGAAAAGATGGGGAAGTCCGGTGTGTACCCCAAGGGGATTTGATTTTGGGTGAAAATAGCCAATAAATTAAATTGCATGATATTAATAGCGATATACTGTGTCAATGGTATGACCATAAGAATCACCCAAAACTAATGAAGGATGGACTTTGAAACTGAGCAAAGTGCCACGATGATGGAACTAGAACTGCCTTCAACTGGTGCCCAGAAACTTCATCGAAAAATCACATCTTTGGCATCCAGACTGTGAGCATGGACCATACCAGATACACCGGCTGTGAAGACTCCGGATGCAGCGTGCAACAATCCAGCTGCACGCACCATTGCTCCTGCTCTGAGAGACTGTAATGGCAGATGGAACCCAGAACCCTGGACTAAATGAACTCGACAGACATTTTAGAGCAATAGCCCATAGAGTAAGGCAATGAGTTCTGTAAAATAATCTGGGCATGACGTAGATGGTATGGAATAAGGGGTGGATAATGTCCTGGTTCTGGCAAGGATAGAGTTAATTTCCCAAGGAGCCAGGACAGGTGAGCCAAGCTGGCCGGGGGCTATTCCATACCATGTGACATCATGCTCCCCATAAAAGGGGGCCAGGCGGGGAGGGGCGGGTTCGGCGTGTCGGCGTGGCTCCGGGACGGGTCGAGCGTCCGGTCGGTCGGTCGTCGGATCGGTAAAATCGTTCTCTGTTATCACCATTGTTACTATCTGTTATCAGCACTGTTGTTGATTGTTCTCCCTCTCCCTTGCTGTCCCAGTAAACTGCCCTTATCCCAACCCTCGAGGCTTTGCCGTTGTTTTTCCGTTCTCCTCCCCATCCCGCCGGGGGAGGGGTGAGCGAGCGGCTGGGGCTAAACCACGTCAATCGGTTTTGGGGGAGGGACCATGATTACGCCTGGCAAGAGCAATGTACGCAGCAGGGCAGGTAAGCTAAAGTTCAATTACATGCTGTACATCATAGCATGCTTCCACAGACTTGCTGCAGTCTGCAGAGTGTCTCTGTTATTGCTGCACCAGAGACAGGGAAGCAGTAAAGAAAAGGAACAAACATACAGTCTAACTTCTCAAAGCATGCTTTTCTGAAAAATAGCTATTATAATGCTGCCCCTTTTTCTTTCCCTTCTGTGCTATTTTATGATGGACAGGAGTTACACATGATACAACCATGAAAATTAAGTGTAACACAGCCCCAGCTTCCTCCAGTGCTAGAAACAAGGCCCCCAAAACACACTCACAACCCTCATTCTATCACAAACTCCAGGCTTTTCTACATGTCTGCTTTGTAATGATTTCTCCTTTGCTGTTGTTTTGTTTTTCTCTAATGAAAAAGATAAATGGAGTTGCTCTTTCTCTAGCAGCAGTATTCATAGAGACTTTACTTCTACCCAACTTAACCATGCAGGCATCCCATGGTTGTTCTTACCTTAAGCCAGTCGTAGAAACCTGCAAAGTGGGAATTCCTGGCCAACTCCTTTCAAATAGAAACAAGAGAAGGGTTACCCCTGCTGAGCACTGGGGTTGCAGAGCTGGGAGACCCAGGGGTAGGGAAAGGAGACCTTTGCAATATCAAATCTGGCAATAGTGACTTAGACATTCCTCTCTCACCTTACAGCCATTACAGGCACTGTGTATCATGGGGAGGGATGGGCACTCCTAAAACCACACTCCAGCCATTCAGAAAAATATATTCCAAAATAAACAAACTCTTTTTAATTCATCTGCAATTGCTCATGTTTACCAGGGACAGGGATTGAATCCACAATGGCCTTTGATATTTCTAATGACAGAAAATGGGCCTATCAGCTCTGACCTGAAAAACTTTTCAAACAACAACAAAAAAAAGATGACTCATTGCACAGGACAGACAGGGGTGAAGCAGCTTAGAAATTATTGCCAATGGTTTCACAAACACGTTGGCCTTGGCATCAGTTCTATCTCTGTGTGGGCACACACATGTGCTGTGCTGTCAGGCTGGTGCTGGGAGAAGAGTCAACTAAGGTAACAGAAAAGGAAAGTAAGAGCAGAGCCATTTCACTTCACTGTCAAGAAAACCTCAGACATTTACTTTTTACTCACTTTTAGAATGTCCCCATAGCATGTTATGCCATCCCCCATGTGGCCTTGAGGGCAAGCGCAGGATCTCTCTCCTCCTCCAAGAGGTACACACGTAGCCTGAAAATACAAGGAAAGAAGAAATTAGAGAGCAAACACGGGTTATGCAGTGTTACACCTATCTATGAATTGAATTCTGGCCTCCCATGGCCTGGGCTAGAGGAGCACACAGAAGCACCTTCCTCCTGTTGCCTTTATGGTGGCACTGAATTTATACCTCATGCAGCAAAGCCTAGGTGATGGTTTTGGTTGTGTGAACTCACAAAAATCAGAGGATCTGCCTGGGTAAATCAGAGATTAAATCTTTATAACACCTCAGTGGTATGCCAATAAGATGACGTAACGTAAATGCTTGCAATTCTCCCTATGCCGTAGCTGAAAAACCTCTGTCAAGGAGCAGAGGAACCTCCACTGCCACGCCAGCCTTGGGACAGCACTTCAGCTACTCACCAAGTCATGGCAGCCACCGTTGTCCATTAGGCATGGGTTGATTGCATCACAGTTGTGGCCATCACCAGCATAACCCCTCTTGCAGACACACTCGCTCTGCAAGAAAGAGACATTTCAATTTTATAGACCTATCAGAGCATCCTCATTTGCTACCCAAAAAAAGGCCTAAGGCAGCAAAACCTACTCTTAATTAATTTTTCCCCAGTTTTCTTCCCAGTCCCTCAAGACCTAGAAATGTGGAGCTATTTCCTCAGCAAGGCATCATCCTCTATCACAGCACACATGCTGCCCGATTACTCAAGAGCACTGATCCCTTGCACTGCTTGGCTGTGGGAGGGTCACTTTAAGAGGATGGTTTCCATCTTTATTTCCAGCTTTTCAGGGAATGACACAGACTTAGTGAATGGGAGAAGAGGGGTTAATTTCAAAGCTTCCTGCTTTTAAGATAGTTAGGAGAGCACTGGCACATCTCGCCTGACTAAAATCGCTAAAGATTTGGCACCTTTTCTCAGCACATTGTTCAATGCTCCCCTGGCTCAGTGGGGAGAAGCACTTTGAGAAGCAGCACCCTGAGAAGCCACCTCTCCTGCGTGCCTTCCTCCTATCTCAAGATGCCCGACTGCCAGCCCAGCTCCCTCCATGGACTATCTGAACAGCTGCACATTCTTTTCTGTGTATTTTAGCATTGCCCAGAGACAATGCTGTGATCTGGCAACAAGGGAGTCACAGCAACTGATGCCTTATGCCGATCCATATTATGGAGCATAGTCTCTTTCCTTTGCTGCATAAAAGTTTCAGCGTAGAGCAGCAGCCTCAAACACATCAGTGCATCTCACATCACACAAGCACACTGTGTGGTTTTAGCTGCAGCCAGTGTTTCTGTCAGCAGACAAGCAGGCTTTGCTGCTGACCAGCCCAGTTTCTACTTCTGGCAATCTCAGAGCGGCTTAGGAAATGTTAAGTCCACCATCAGACTGAATAGCATTGATCATACCTGGCCAGGGCCGATATAAACGCAGTCGGCGTTGATGTGACAGTTCCCTCTGCTCTCCAGCATGCAGTTGTCTATAGCCACACAGGCCTTTCCGTCCCCAGTCCAGCCTGTGTTGCACTGGCAGGTGGCAGTGCCGGGGCCTGTACTGGTGCACAGGGCCTCCAGGAGAAGGGTGAGAAAAAGAATTACAGTCAGCAGAAGAAGGGAGGGAGTGTGGTGCAAATACAGCAACAGATCTCCTTCGATAGACTAAGGAAAGTTTCTGAATGATCAACTCTGATGCCAGCACTGGGGGGGTGGAAGAATCTTCTCTGGAAAAGTCCTAGACAACTTTACAATAAAGTAATTCTGGAAACATTTTGCATTTTCAGAGAGACAGCCACTTGTGTCTAGGGTGGCTCAGAACTCCCAGGGCATTCCTTACCATCCTGAAAAGCTCTTCCATTACAGAAGAAATATTCCCTGAAGAAGAGGAGCACAATCTCCTGCCTGGACATGTGGGATGGAATCAATGATGGAGGACAGATCCCTCTCAGGAACGACCAACTTTGTACCCAGTGCCATCCTATTTCCTTCTACATGGCACAATGTGTTCCTCTCACTAAGGGGTCTAAATTATGATGAGGTCAGACCATTTGGCAGTCATTTCTGTCGTAAAGTACCACAGTTCTTTACTAGGGATCACTATGTAGTGTTGACGGTTACAAGAAATATGAGCTGGAGCTTACAGCTAAGCTACAGCTTGAACACAGCAACAGAGAAACTAATACACATTAGAAGAGCTTGAGGGGAAAATCAGTACAAAACAAAACTTATCTGTGCAGTTAATCTCTGTGGCTGCCAAAATATCCGTGCAGACCAATCAAACCTTCTCTAGGGTGTCATAGTTTGGCACCAAATGATTGACATCCTTCTGACAACTGCGTCAAGGTATCTGTTACTCCATCCCATCTTACAGCCAGGAAAAGTCAGCACGCAAAAATCTGTAACAGTCCTAAGAGCCCTGGATCCCTGCTCTATTGATAGGAGCTGCTTCTCCACGCTTCGACAGTCTGACCCTACTTACATTCTGCGAACAGCCTCCTCGTTCTGGCTGACTGCACAGGTCGATGGGCTGGCAGGAAAACCCATCCCCTTCGTATCCATCCATGCAGATGCACCTTAAACGTATAAGCACAAAAGGGACACAGATAGAGCAGCCCCTTCTGAAAGCCAGCAGAGAGCAAAAAGGCAGTTTGAGCCTCTCAAGCGAGCAAGAACCTGACTTTGATTTCTAGCAGGTTGGCTGCATTGCTCAAACAATCCTGTGCAACAAGTACACAGATGTATATACACAATTAGGGGGTTGGCAGCCTCACAGCTGCTGTGTGCCTGTACAATGACAATGTGCCCACCTGAATGTCCATGCCAGAAAGACTGACCTTGCTGTGTCATTGAGGCTGCAGACAGCGTTCTGGTGGCAGTACTGGGACAGCCCAGTCGGGCCACAGTTCTTGGATGTCTTGTCACAGAATTTCCCGGTATAGCCTTCCTTACAGGACCAGGACTGACACACACCGCCACTGCCAGGCCTGTTGTCACAGACACCATGGATGCAGCCACAATCTGTCAAGTACATGGAGTAAGATCAGTAACTACCAAAGTGCAGAATCCACCACAGCGGATTAGTAGATTCCCAACTGTCCTTCACAACCTCTTGTGACACCAAATGATCATCCCATTTGTTCTTGACAGAGGGACATCTGCTGAGACACATGCATCAGAACTCAAAACCTGGCCAGGGAACAGATCCTGTGACTGCCTGGGTCCATGTTTTTTATGGGCTGTAAGGACAGGCTCAAATTTAGGCTATCAAGCTCAAGGTTCTTGTCAACTGTCCTTTCCTTCCTAGCAGGAGAGATCTAAATCAAAGTCCCACACCTACATTTGGCTGATGCTTCCAAGACCCCCATCACCAATGTCATACCAGCCATGTTTTCTCCACTGTTGTTTGAAGGGATACCCATGATGACATGTCCGTCACTTCTTTGTGACGCTGGTCTTGCCAGAAGGGAATCCAGGATACATGAACCTGCACTGTATCTTTGCGCCACATATTCCTCTAGTCTCTCCATCAGAATTACCAACCTTGGTCACAGTTCTCGCCATGCTTGTTGGGGTTTGAACAGATGTGGCAGGCTATTCCTTTGAAACCTTCAAAGCAGTGACAGTTGCCATTCCCTTCTATGCCATCGCTGCACTGGAAGGAAAAGAAAAAGAAAACCAAAGTGACTGAAACTCAAGGAATGTAGGCAAAGCTAATGTGTTAATATCTATCAAAGGCACTTTGACACTTGCAGTAAAACCCAGGACTTTGAAGAATGGTGGTAGTAATACAAACTTCCACACAGCCAGAGCTGTCCCCAACAGCCATGACATGATTCACATTAGAGCTCAAGACAGAAAACCCTCTGATGAATACATGCCATTCTCCCTGGATCTTCTGCTGCCACCACTGAAAGCTTAGCCCTGGAGCAAAAACTCTGAATTGTACAACTACACTCTCTAACCACCCTGTCTCAACTGCTCATTGCAACACAGCAGGATATTCAATACTTACATTTCCCCGGCCATAACACGGACTGGAAAATCCCCCTGGGCACGGCATGCAGTCTGGACCAAAGAATCCTTTGCAGCATCCAGGTTTCTGAAACAAAAGCAAAATCAGTAAAGTATGATGTGATAAACACAAATTGCCTGGAGTCCTCTCGCCCTCACAATTCTGAAATTCTGGTACTTCTCCCCGTCATGGACTGAAACGGACTGTCTCATTTGGCATCTGTGTTTCTAAGAGCTGCTGCACTTAAATAATTTTTCAACAATACCCCTCTTTCTGCTCCCAACCTATTCTTCTCAGAATAAATCACTATTTTTTGCTCTCTCTCTGATTTCAGTGAATAGGGTCCATGTTTTCTATGAGCTTTTATTTCTTTAATAGTGCTGGACCACTCACTCCTACTATATCCTATAGCAGACACTCACAAATCATTCTATCTAGTTGGCACTGTGAGAGCTCAGGAGCTGCAGACAAATGTGAGGTCCATAAACTCACTAAGAGCGACTTTCCCGAACCATCTGACAATGTTTCATAAACAGGATGCAATCACTTCACAGCTTACAGCGCTTTCCCTGTGCTCAGCTTCCTTTGGGAGAAATGCTGAAACCAGGGCACTCTCAGGGAAAACGTGCCACAGCTAACACTGCACCACTTGTTCCATGCTTCCTCCAGCTTGGCTGGTCGCAACTGGTGTGCTTTATTTTGTTTATTTATTGTACTCAGGTTTAACTGAACTGCTTTCTAACATTTGCAGCAGGCTGGGACCCTGTGTTCTCTCTGTTTGCCAAAGAAAAAGCAGATAGCCAGTTCATGTGATGGTTCTGGGGACAGCCCTTTGCACAGGACAACTTTCCTTTTGCTCTCATCCAGCCCTCTCTCAGCTCAAGGAGTCAGAGCTCTTCCTGATGAATGAGGAAGAGCAAAGCTGAGCTCCTTTCAAAGGGAATGTGGTCTTCCATCACACTCACCGTGACAGTTTGATTGCAGTACCTGGCGCACCCCTTCTTCAGGACATTCAGGCCTTGTGGATCATGAATGTAGACACATTCTTTTGGTAAGAGCGTTGGTTCCTGCACAAATAAAACAAGTCATCAGCACTGTAACCTTCCCCTCTGCTCTTTTTGCTGCAGAGAGCAACTATGCCTGTCTCTGAGCTGAGGAAGTTCATAGAGGAGCCAGGGTGAACAAGATACCCCTACGGCATGCTGATCATGAAAGAAGGCACATGGTGGCTTCCTCTTGCTCCCAGCAGTCCCCAAGTCTGAGCCAAGGTGCTGCCCTTTTGTTCTAATAATAGTGTCTATGATAAGGGAGAGAGTAGGGGGACAGGTAGGGAGAGAGGGGAAGGAAGGGAGGGAGAGGAGACAAGGGGGAGAAAAGGGCCGGGGGGGTAGAAATAGAGGATAAGAAAGAGGGAAGGAAAGAGAAGCGGGGGGAAGGCAGGAGGGAAAGAGAGTGGGGCAGAGGGTAAGAGAGAGAATGAGGGAGGGAGGGACAGAGGGAGGGAAGGAAAAAGAGGGAGGGAGGTGAGACTGACAGAGTGAGAGAGAGGGGAAAGGACTGCAAATAATTTTGGAACAATGCTCAGTGACCTGCCATGGAGTTAGACACAGGCAGAATTGGGCCCCAGATGATTCTGGCTTCACCTGCCTCAGTCAGAGAGGAAAACGAGTGACTAGCAATTTTGCAGAGCTCTACTTCAGACATTCATGCTGAGACTGCATCAGCAAGTTCTCCTGAAAATGAGATCTCTCAGAAGAAACCCAACAGTTAACAGTGGCAAACACCTTTCTGGCTTTCACAAACAACATCTTGGGCCTGGCCTTCACATGAAGATTTCCTGGAACTTGCTGTTCTGCTAAACTCAGTGTGGGATAACTCAAACACCAGCACACAGTCTCCTCCTTACTCCACCTTCAGCTAGTTCTGCTCATCTCTGAATCAACAGGGAGCACAGGCCAAGAACAAATTGTTTCTCGTCCTCCACAGTGCAGAAAGCTTGTTGTGATTCTCCGGCCATGATACAGGCAGTGGTAGTACTGGATGGTACTAGTGGGATCAGGCTTGGTTCTAGCAGTCTGGAGGAGCTGGCAGACTCAGCATGTAGAGCAGGAAAGCTCTGCCTGAGGCACAGCAGAAGCGCTAAATCTGCAAGTCGACAATTGCATTTAGCCCAGACTGTCTCACAGCTCTCTCCATTGATTCAGCAAACAGACTTCAGAATAAGAAATAGCACAAAACAGTTAGTGGGTGACAGTCTGGGATCACAGAACACAGATATGTGGGGAGTACGTATCCTCTAACAAGCCTCTCTACTGGTTGCCTTTCCTGCTCTCTACTTATTTGAAAGTGGCTTGCGTTAGAAACTACCAGTGTATCTATATGTCATCGTGCAAAGAACAAACTACCAAACCAACCACAAATATTTACCATTTCTCTGCTGCCCGGTGGGCAAATGCTGTTGTTGAGGGCCTCACAATCCACACAAGAGCCCTGTTAAGAAAACAAAAGGGGAAAACTTAATCTTCTCAAAGGAACCAATTTCCCATGCCAAGAATGCTACAGAGCTACTGCTCCCAGTATATATCCAAAACATCATGACATGTATCAGAAACATACCTAGGAGGGAGTTTCTATACTCCAAAAGGGGGTAAGTTTACTACTTAAATAAAATGACTCCTTTGTCCCGAGGAGATGCTTGCACCTGACTGCAAGATGGGGTCTGTCTCCACCCTGTGAGTCTATCAGCCACCAAACATGCAGGTCTGCTGGAAAACACTTTGGGCATCCATGCAGCAGGCCTCACTAAATCAGCAAGTTATGTGGACCCTCTGGCCACTTGGGATTAACTGTGTCTCTCCAAATCAGGTACTTCTTGCCTACTCAGAGCCTCATCTTCTTCCTTCAGTAACCTACCAATGATCAAACTGGAGACCAAGCACCTAAAATAAGGTATACAAAACTATTCAGGTGAGAATATCACACAGCATTTGTAACTCCTGCTACTGAATGACTGCTTTCCGTCCAGACTACAGAACACCAATGCTGACAACGATGAGAACAAAGCATTGTCAGCTGAGTTAGCAATTATTATGTGAAGAAGATTGTATAAGGCCTTATGAAAAGGCAAATGTACTTCTGAATCAAAGGTAGGACGGGTGCAAGGAAAGAACAACCACCTGCAAGGAACATTTGCTGATTGCCAGCAAAGCAGTGCCAAGTGCCAGCAGAAGAAATACTGACAGTGCTGATACTGCCTAAGTTCACATCAGAGGACCCCTCAGAGAGAATACATTTCCCAAATACAATTTACACAGCCTGCTTTTGTCCCTCCAGGCGAGTGTGGGGTCTACAACAACCACTAGTGTGAGAATGGGAGAAGCTGACTTACCAGCACAATTTTATGTTGCTCTTCATTGCATCTGTGAGGCAAAATGGGAATTATTGAGGGAGGGATGAAGATGCCATCCAAGGTATGAATAATACCATTTGACGCCACAATGTCTCGCATGTTTAAGGGAATCCCTGATTCATCCATCAGAATTCTTCCCTGAGGCAGAAACACAAATAATTTATCTGTGTTTTAGCCCATTAAACTCTATCAACTACATAAAGCAAATGCAGGAAGCAGACGGTACACAACATCAAGTGCAACTGCACAAATCATCAAGCCTTGTAGTGGAGTCACAGGTTGGATAAGAAGCAAACTAAGTCAATGACCTCATTTAAGTCTAGTTTTTTAAGCAGAGGAGGAGGCAGAGATGGGCTGAAACCGCATTGTTCAGAACCACATCCAGACTTTCTCCTAGCACAGGAGGGTTTGACCAAAAGGGTTTTGATTCATACTTACATCTTCACTGATGTTGATGGTAAGTATCTGGTTAGCCATAGTAACAATGTGTGGCATGATCATCAGTTTCTCTACAGTCACCTGAAATAGCACAAGGGGACAGTACCATGAAAAAGCAGCATCATTTCAGTACAGCTTACAGAATCCTTCCATGATTCTAGCCACTTAAAAAACTTCCTAAAGGAGACTGGACCAACATTTACATTTCATGAAATACCTTAAACACAAGCAATCGGTCAGAGGGAAATCCAGGACTTTGTGTGAATTGTTTGCAATAGCACAAACACAGTGGTGCCGGCGGCGGCAGCCTCGGGTTTCATTCCTTGTGTAAGAGTCCAGCACAGCTGAAATAAGTCTCACTAACAGTCTCTTTTACTAATACAGCTGCAAATAGGGTCAGACTAATAAGGGGATTTTCCAGAACATATTCAATAAACAATGAAAGCTCAGCCAGAAGCATAATACAGAACATATTTTGACTTAATAAATAAGCTTATTTCTAAAGGCAGAAAAAATGTAAATCTCAGCTACGGTACTGAGAAAGTTAATGGTCTGAGAAGTGAGAAGTTCTGAGAACCAACACAGTTGTTACTTTGGTGTCCAATGTGTTATTAAAAAGTAGCTCAGCTTATTACCATGTTATCACTCTTCAATTGCAAGCAAAAATATGTTTTGCTGTTTTGACAAAGTGTTGCTCATTTTCTCTATTGGAATTAGGAAAATGACAAGGACTGATATTTGCTTCTCAGTAAAGAATGGGAATAATATTGATATTATTAATGAAGGACATGACATTGTACCATAATGCTTGAGTATTCACTTCCCCCAGAGGTTTTGTGTCTAACTTTAAACATTTCTCTGGTTTATTGTAGAAGGGAAAATGTCTTGTTGATGCACTGTATTGACTTTATTCACCCTGCCATTATAGTACACAGCAATGTTGGTGCAAGAATTGGCAGTACCAGGTCAGATCCCAGGCTCACTCGCACCACTTCTCCATCTCTAACTTTAGCCACAAGTGGAGCCCAGGGAGAGAGGAAAAGGAGCAGGGAGTTTGGACCAGTTCTTCACTTGGCTATAACTTTTGTGTTGCTGCTATTAGTGTTTCAGGGAAACTGTAGGCTGGAGAGTTCATAATTAAGGTACACTCCTAATTAACAGTTTAGCAAATTAAAGTGACAACAAGAGAGCATTTTCCTGAATCACATCTCTACTACTCCTAGGGAAGTCCAAGAAGTTGCAGTTGAAGTCATCGACACTTCAACCTCAATGCCAAACACCACCGTTGATAACATGCTGGGCGAAGGACCCCAATTATCTAGAATTAGAGCTGCCTTACCGCTGCTGAAGCATAGATATGATGTTTCACAAGTTCCTGAAGCTTATTTTTGCCCTAAGGAAAGAAGAGAACATAAAAATGAGATACCCCTTCAATGCTCAGAAGTAAGAGGAGGCAACTACATTTTTTTTAACCAATGACTGACAATGCCAATGTACTATAGCAGTGAATTCACTTGGTGAATAAGTTCCTTCATCTTCCCCTACCCAAAGCTGGGGTGAGGAAAGAAAGGCAAATATCAGATTTAAACAATCTGGCTAACCATATTTCTCATTGCAGGTTCCACCAGCATTCACTTCTCTCCCAAAGCATTACGGAAACAGAGACACTGCCTTCTCCAGGAAGACCAACTTTCAGCAATGATCAGATACATTGCACAAGCCTTTCCAGCACACCCTACTGCAACACAGTTAGCTCAGGATGTCTTAAAGTACTGTGAGCTCTAACCTCTGTGAAAAGATAAATGAGCCTTCCATCTCTCAACTTATCCACACCATCATTGCTGGGTACAAATACAGTAAAGGGACCTGGTCCATCCAGTATTGCAGGCAGGCCACAGTTCTGCAAAAACAATAAAAGATTTCATCGTAGATCTAACATGAGTTAGTGAGGGGGGGTCTATCAGGAAAGGAGAGGAAACTGAGCAATCCAATAGAGGCAGAGCTATTGAAAAGCAAACGTATACAAGAAGCAAGTGGACACCAAGAATAGGTATGTAAAATAGCAGAGGCATAAATGCCACAAAAACATAGCTTGGACAATGAAGCCACTGATGTGAATGCAGCTGATAAGAACAAGGAAGTACTGGGCTAATACTCCCTGCGTGCTTTAAACACACAAGTACATATACAGAGACTAAAATGGTATCTTTTTTGCCTGAAGAGAAGAAAAATAATCAAGTCTATAATCACAATTGCAATTAATGAATTTTGTAAGCAACTACCAACCACAGAGCAGAAAAAAGGCAGGCCAAGACTGTTGTGAGCAATGCTAGGGCAGATCCAGATGACTCTGATGGAAGTAAAAGGAAAATCAGTCTGCCCCTAGTGAAAATACTAACTAAATGAATCCTGGGCAGTAGCCTCAAGGGTTTTTAACCTGAGGACTGCTTTTATTTACAGATTTACACCCCAAAACCAGGTAGCTACAATCTAGCTTGGCATGGGCAGTCATGAAACTTTCACTCTTTGTCCTGCCAGTGGTCAAGAACCAAATATGCTTTGGAGAACATACTGTCCATGGGAGAGGGGAAGGGGAGGTGGGGAAGCAGATGGGAAAGAGGCATGTATGCTTGCTGCTTGTGCCAGATCCCCTATAGATGTGACAACTCTGATCTTTCCCATTACATTTGCTTACACAAAATACACAAGAAATTACACAGAAAAAAGCATCCAGAAAGAAATCCAAACCACTGAGATGTATTTAAATGTTATTCAAAAATCCCACAAAAATAGCAGCAGGCTTGGCAACAGCAGCAATGCCACACTTTCCTGGGGCAGACACAAACATGCTTACCTCCAGTATAGTTTCAAATCTACTGAAGATCTCCATTGAAGCAAGGATCTCACCAATGGTTTTCTGCAAGAAGATACAAAAAGGCAAAAACTGGCTGGGGCTGAAGCGAGGTCTGAGCACATACTGGAATGCCCTTGGCCAGTTTATGTTCGTGGTTTGCATGTAAAGATCTACATCTTTAGATTTGAGGATAAGGAGTCCATTATCCTCAAATGAAAAGTGCTTAGCAGAAATTGAACCCGAAACCCCTGACCAGTGTCTTAAATTCAGAACATGACTTCAAAATGCTAAAGTCCTATGATTACTTGTCCTCATTTTGCATATTGTTAACGCAAATACAACTTTTTGATTATAATTTCAAAATGCAGTACAGACCTATCAAAGAAAATCTTCATTTGATTTTTATGTGAATAAAATATTTCAGTATTTATCCTCTAAGATATGTAAGATACAACTGAAAAAGAGCCCATCTACTATGAAGGGAATGATTTACTCATGAAAGTAGAACATTCTACTCATCAAAGCACTGTAAAAGCATCATTGTGAGGTCTCTATCTGGCTTATGCAGTGCTATTAGCTACTTTTAATGGCATGCTGATATAATAGTGCCTAACAGACCTTATCAGGCACCAAAATCAAAATAAGTAAGTAGCCTTTTCACATTAAAAAAGCCTCACTGATTTGGAAGTTTAATGATGAAAATAGATATTTTTTTAAAGTGGTTATTCTGCTGTCCCATAAACAGAAGAAATACGAATGTCTGTGTACCTGTGGGTTTCTGAGGTTGTCAGGGCCGGTTTTTTTCCTTAGGGCACTAACGATATGCATGACGCCATTGGCTGCTGGTAGGTTCGATTGCAAAACATTGTACAGTTCCCCCGGCAGGTCTTGATATCGAAACGATTTCATGTATGCCTGGATAATAATAGGAGGTTATTTACTTGTGATATATCTGTGGTATCATGATAGATCTATAAATCATTGCTCCCTTCAGTGCTCTCTGCCTATGGGTCAGCAAGGTGAAGGCACAACCAGAGTTATGCTGGAAAAAGTAAATTTAAGGGGTGTTGAAGCAGCAGCTTTGACTGCAATTTTTATTGGCTCGTAATGCCAACAAGGAGTTTTCATAACAAAGTCAAACCAGTCAGGATCACTGAATTATCAGGCACATGTATGGTGTTTCCCTATTGTATACAACCATACACGGAAGCTGGGCATATGGAGGTCTTCCAAAGGTGACCTACAAACTAAGCATCAAGGTATTGGTGCTGCAGCCATAATCCAAGTTCAGGCAAGCACAACTTCCCTGTGCTTTTCATTTCACCACGTGCATTTCTTGAACTGCTCCTCCCTGCCCTGAACTTCAGTTCACATCACTGAGGATTCTGGCTGAAACAAAGAAAGGGGAGGGCAGACTTCCCTGATCAAAAGACTCATGAGTAAAGAAACAGGAAAGAAATTTAAAAGCAGCATTGACAAGCTCAGTTCAGATTCCCTGGCTCCAAATATGGCTTTGTCCTTTTGATGCATGCAGGGTGCATGTATTACGACCTAGACCTAAAGGCCAAGGCTGGATCCTCAGAGAGGAAACATACGGCTCTCCCTTGGCCAGCTGTGAGCATGCGTGCAGGAAAAGTGCAGGATGGAGAGAGAACAGTGAATGCTGGAAAATATGAGTCAACTGAAAAAGGGAAAAGAGAAAAAAAGCCTTCCATATCAGAAAATAATGATGAAAAACTCTTTGCTAGGACGACTAAGAAAAATAAAATAGAAAGAGAGGAAAAGGGAAATTGCAAGAGAAGATATTCAGCATGTGGCTGTGTCCAAGCACACAGTCTCCAAGGAGAAGTATTCTGTCTGAAGAGAGACTTTGCTACTTCTTCCAGGTCAGCCACATGCATATTGTAGCTGCTAATGGTGTAGGTAAAGGTCTCTTCTCCAGAATACATATACAGAGCAAGGAAAGACCATTCACAAGCTTAGGAGTCAGATTCTGGCTAATTGGTTGTCTACAAGACAGGAAAAGCGGTTGCTTAGGGTGTCTGGTCTTAAATCACCTTGCTTTGGACTCCACAAAGGAGTTTGCTGTTCTGATCGCAGACAGGCTAATTAGAGAAAAAGGTTTTCTGGTTAAGAAAGTGCACCGAGGAAACTACAGTCAAGCTTCAGTCTGTCCTACATGAAAGCAGGAGTCCAGGACTTCAGTTCAGCAGATCCTTTACCTGGGTACTGAATGTTAGTTTATGTCCTGACAAAGTCCACAGCGTCTTGGCTTTTACCATGTCTTCTCCCAAATGCAGACCAGGAACAATGTGCATTCGGCACAAATGCTCAGCAGTGGTATCCTTTGGGGAATAAAGACCGCATAAAGAAGATAAATGACATGTTCTTTCAAAAACCTCATTTACTGAAAGAGCCATAACATTACCTTTCTCCCAGCTAACACACACAGAGAAATTCTTAGCATACAAGATTGATCTTCCCTCTTTGTTTTAGTTCACTGGAGTAGCACTGTGGCAAATCTTTTGCTTCTGTTTGTGTACACATTCAAACACAGGGAGACTGATTAAACTGCAAGTGACTTTAGAGGAATCCCCTAAATAGGAACCTATTGGACTGGGACAATTTAAAAACTATCCTTGCACGCTCCATATTATAAAACTTTCTGAAGCTCCCCATACACAATCTTTGTTTATGTTGGACCATGTAGGTGGTCTAAGCTGCTGAATTTACATTTAGTTTCTTCCTTTCTTTTCTGGGCTTTCCATCACTGGTGTTTTTTTGGACAACCCTCTGTCAATACTGATTTAGGTGGAACTGACCCTTGTGGGAACAGGTAGACTAGGTAACTCAGGGGTCTTTCCTGATGTATCTTCTATGAATCCAGAGGTTACCATGATGACCTAGGCACAGGGCCTGACTTGTTTTAGTGGAAACTGCTGCCCAACAAGGTAGTAGGAGCCAGCTAATGTCCCTGGCATTTGTAGGTTAGGAGTTGCTCCCAGACTCTATGGGAGTTACTGCTGCTGCATAGGTAGCCTTCCTATCAAGCAAAGGAATGATATTTCTAAACCAGAGGGAAATGTAATGTTCAAATGGGGTTGGTCCAAGTTATTTTTAAGACGTTTACCTTCTCATATCTGAGCACTAGCTGTAAGCTAGCTGCCACCTGAAACGCAACAGGCATCTTGCCTAGCACGCAATTAAAATCCCTACTGCATGAGCTGCATTTGTAGCTCATGTACTGATTTTTAGCTCTGTCCTGGGGAAATGGTTTATATACCTTCTCATCCTAATGATGGATAGCTTGGTTGTGGTCTTAATTGTGCAAAAACTACTGCAAATGAATACAATTTAATTAAAAAATAAATAAAATAATAATATGACCTGCAGGACCTACTTGCTGAAGCCTAGAATTCTTAAACTCTTCTCCTGGCTCCCATAGTCATTTTCTCCAGCCCTGTCATCCTTGCTGTCCCCATTAATAAAATGAACTCTTCTCAAGAAGTTGACATTATACCCACACCTAGGGCCATAGGCCCAAAATCCAATATTTTCATGCAAATCTCAGTCTCTTTTGAAAACCTGACCCTCAGGTACTGAAAAGCCACCTACAGTTTTGAGAATAGTCACACACAGGAGGTCCAAGCTTTAAATGAAGAATGGCCAGAAAAACTTAACACTTCCTGACATTAAAAACAAACTCTGTCAATATTGAAGAGAGAGATAGAGGTTTTAAAAATAATGTGAGGGATGTAACATCCTCTATGAGACTGCAATATAACCAGACAATGAACAGTCTTCCCAAGAGATTGTTTCTATAAATACTGCCTTCCAAAGTTCCTTTCTCATGTGTCAATCAGTTTTTACAGGCTGCAGAACTCAGGCAGGAAAGAATCCTAAGACAGGAAAAATTTGCTAAAACCAAGAAAACTTACGTTAAATTCCATTCTATCATGAATCGGAAGAAGGGATGGTACAAAGACTGTGAAAGGCCCGTATTTAGACAGCAACACTGAGCAACCAGAAGCTGTAAAAAGAGTGGCAACATGAAGTAGTTACTTGGCATATGGATTAACTCCAGCAATAATTATTCCTCTTGTTAACAGCACAATTCAATCTACACATTTTTGGCCTGATGTAAATAACTAGTGCTTGTTTACAGGGAACCAGAAGGAGTTTGGTATTGCTATCACAGCCCAGCTTGGTTGCTATTAGTTTTAAGCACTTGCCGACAAGATTTCTGAAGGATTGCTGGTGACTTTGGCCCACTTTGCATCCCTGCTGAAATTTGCAGAATATTCATAATAATTCCATTCCCACATGTTTACTACCTTATTCTTGCACCAAATGTCCTCTGTCTTCCCCTCAAAACAATTAATTTTTGGGTGTCATCAGGATTTATTGAGACTAAATACTTCCTGAGAAGCTGCTATGAACCCACAGTTGTCAGTCTTCACTCAATCATCAATGGCCCATCAACAAAGTCCACATCAACAAAGGTCATTAGGCATTAAGTCCCACTGCACAGGAGTGAGGAGTGCAGAGTTGCCCATAGCACAAATCATTATGGAAAACATATGCAAAAAAATAGTTTTGGCAACACTGATATGTAGCAGGGAGGGGTATTCATAAAAGCTAAGCTGCATTTTGATCCCTATCTCTATGCTCCTGTCAAGTTAGTGGAGATAGAGAAGACTGTGCAGAGGATGAGTTGGAGAAGGTATCTAACTTAAGTATGCTTTGACATGAGCTAAAGGGTTCTCATTCTTTCTTTGATTAGTGAGGCAAAAATTAACGTTTGTGGATATCACTTCCCACACTTGCAGTACACGGGTTCTAAAACAGTCTTCTACACTTTGCAAAGCAATTCCTCACTCAGAAAGTACCATGGGGCATAGAACAAAGCCTTTTCATCTCTATAATAGCCACTCACATGTATGTGTTGGCAAGGAGGCTGTTTAAGGGATTAGTAGATGTTCTACTAAGTAAAGGACCCATGGCACACCAGCCTCAAGCATCACCGCTAGAAAACTCAGCAACAGCTGAAAGATTTCTGAGCCTTCAACATAGATACTGCAGGTAGAGGCACACCAGTGGTTTGATACAAACGGATCTGAATCACACCCCCAAGGCACGTTTTCCTTCTTCTGCAGATATGGTACGTCCTTTACCAGGACTGTAAAATACCTAATATTCATCCATAGTGCTCTCTGCAACAGTCTCCTCAATTCACAATCCAGAACTGGTAAGAGGAGTTCAAAGATGTGATGTGTTTAATTTTGCAGCCCATGGTCATACTCTGTGAAACATGTTTATTATGCTGAAAGGCTTTCAGCCTTTTCTGACACACTCTTGTCCCCATGTTTGCTTCATTCCCCAAACAAACTCGAAAGACATTTACCAAACATTTTCCTGGCGACGTTTAATTTCCTAGCAAACCTTCCTCGTGAATTATGCTGATTTATTTCACTCAAGAGATCTTTATAGCAACTTCTCCCATCTCCAATCTCCCCTTCTTTACACACACAGCTAAGAGACAAGAACGAAACATAACAAACCATTATAAAACAGTTCACAATGCATTCAACAAATGAGAGTAGAACAGCATGTCACTATTTACACTTGAAAGACAAATCCCAGCTTTCAGGTGTAGGTAAGAGCTTAGTAACTTCTGCCTAAACTAAGTGACAGGAAAAAAAGATGCGCATTTCTGGAGTGCAAGAAAATTTGGACCTACCCAAAGAGAATGAAGATGCTTTCTCAGATACAATCAACGTAAGGATGGTCTGCTCTAACGTTCAGGTACAGATAGCCACAATATATTTATCAGCACCTTTCTAACTAGATATTCAGTCAGTATCAGTCATTACAGCATCTGAAAATTTGAGGCAATCCACAAAAAACACAGGTTAAGTGAAATATCTAGCAAACAGCTCCTATGTGATGCCTCAGCTTCAGTGAGAAGTGCCAGCTCCAGCACATCTGTTAGCTACGGTTCATCTTAGACTTAATGAGGGCCCCAGACAGGCTAATGACTTTTCCAGAAAAGCTTATCTACATGTGAAAATCTCTGTCCTGATTCACACGGATTTATAGTCATTACTCAGAGACTACTTAAGATCATTGGCTGATAACCATGTTTTTTCCCGTTTGGGTTTTGTCCAAGTATCGGCTCTGCTCTTTCTGTTTCAGGGTTGCAAAGACATGCGACACGGGAGGAATTTGACATTACTCCAGCCTCAGAGGGCTGAGTGCCAGCTGCTGGGGAACAGATATACTAAGTAAGGCAGGGCCTGTGCTGAACACCATGTCCTACACTTTTCTAGCACATCTTCAGAAAGGGAAGCCACTGTGTTTCAGTTCTGGCCTGGAGCACACAATGAGCAGGTGGATGCTAACAGTTTTAGCAGCTCTGGAGAAGGAAGGGTCAAGGAGACTGCTCTTTCCCTCTTCAGTCTTTCAGAGAAGCTCCACCTTTGCTTGGTAACACAAAATCCTCAGTGAAGCTTTCTCCGGTGTTTGGGAGGCCATTACACAAAAATGGTCCTAGATCTGGCAATATTTCCCATCTAATTGGTATCAACTTCTAGATGTTTTGCTCCAGAGGACTAAATGAGGGCTGGCATTTCTTCCATCAACTTCCTCCTTCCCTGTCATTTGCAACTCTAACTCATTTCTTGCTTACAGGCCTGAGCGGGAGGAGAGCCAAAGACTTAGCCCTCTGTCTTGGTTTCAGCTTAGAGTTAATTCTCTTTTTAGTAGCTGCTATAGTGCTGTTTTGTATTTAGGATAAGAACATTGATATCACACTGATGTTTTTAGTTGTTTCTGGGTAGTTGTAGTGTCTACACCAAGTCAAGGTATTTTCAGCTTCTCACACCCTGCAGGTGCACAAGAAGCTGGGAGAGCACAGCCAGGACAGCTGACCCAGACTGGCCAAAGGGATATTCCCTCCCATAACACATAACATCATGCTCTGGATAGAACTGGAGAAGCTAGCTGGGAGGTGAGATGGCTGCTCAGAAACAGACTAGGCATCAGGGTTGGGTTTTTTTTCCTTCTGCATGTGGCGAGCAATTGCATTTGTACCTCACTTTATATTATATTATATCATATCATATCATATCAGTTGTTGTTATTTTTATTGTTATTATTATTCTTCTCTTCCTTTGTTATCCTATTAAACTGTCTTTATCTATCTCAGTCCGTGAGGTCTTTTTTCCATTCTCCTCCCCATCCCGTTGGGGGGGCAAGGGGTGAGCAAGCGGCTGCATGAGGCTTAGTTGCTGGCTGGGGTTAAACGACCTTCAGAATCAAATGTGGGCAAATGTGAGCAAACAATAGTGACACATCTCCCTTTTAATGATTGATTATTAACTGATAATACCCCATTACTACCATCAACTTGGGGAGCTACATCTCCAGTTCACATCACAGAAGTCTCTGCTGCCCCAGATTTAAAGCACCTTGTGACTAACATGCCAAAATTTACAATGACTGATGTAAAACTCTTTACTTTCAATGGGCTTGTTACAAACAGGCTCTTCTCAAAAGGTGACTCTGGACCATTCTTCTGAGTTAGCGCTCAGTTTCTTCCAGATTCAACTCATCCAAACTCAGTTTCCATTCTAGCTGCAGAATAAGCTTCCTTAATAGCAATCTTTAAACTGGCTTACCTAGGATTCCCCTGGGAATTAATTTCACACGTGGAAGTCACATCGCAAAAATACTGCCGGCAATCGTTGGGAAATACAGAACACTCAGACGAAGGAGTTCTCCTACTCATCCCAGGCTTGCAAAAACAAGTTGCCTAAGGGGAGGCAACACAGTGATTACAGAGCTGCATTCATCATCTTTGAGCCACTAAGTTACCCTACAAAAGAGCTGTCTGGTTTCCCTTTGCAAAATCTAAGGTGAGGAGAGCAGATCTGACCAACACAATGGTGAGCTCATTTGAAGAACTTCTCACCTGACCATTTTTCAGACCCTTACAGGTTGCTGATGTGCTGTTACTGCCCTTACCTCTCCTGGACGTCTGTAAACACAAATTGTAGAGTTTTCTGGGCAGCCTCCATTGTTGTCAACACAAGGGTTTATGGGCTGGCAAATCTTCCCATCTCCTTGAAATCCTTCTGTGCAGGTACATTGATACTTTCGTGTTCCAAGAACATTACATACAGCAAAGGGGGAGCATGGAGAAGCAGCACAAGGATCCTGAGCTGCAATTAAAGAGATGAGAAGTTTTTTAATGTTTTTTTAATCTGAGGAATTTGGATGACACATTCTTCATGTTATTTCAAGTAACAGAAGTGTGTGAGTGACAGAGGACGCTTTGATTTACTGTTGAATTTCCATCATATCTGAGAATATATGAAACTGCAGTTTGGTCAACAAAAACTGCAAAAAGCCAATGAAAATAGAGCTCTCCATAGCTAGGCTAATCACAGGCATCATATCGACTTACTTTGAACAAAACCAGTTCACAAACTTATATTTGAGATCAGTGAAGAAACTCTCCAATTACACGCCTTATCATTTAAACCGGTACAGACTCACCAATATCCCGCTGTGACGGTTCTTCAGTACGTACTTATAAGCGAGTGCTGGATGGAACCTGCAACTCTAATTCATTTCTTGCTTTCAGGGCAAGTGAGAGGAGAGCCAAAAACTTAGCCCTTAATCTTAAAGGGACTCCTAAAAACCAGGTTCTTAAGCCTCTGCAGTGACGTAGGCATTGTATTCAGTGATCAAATTCATCCAGAGATACCAGTGCAATAAGATTTCTCTAAACAGGGGACCATATAGTATCACTAAGAAGTTTCTCACCTTGGCAAGTGGTCCCAATTTTTCTGTAGCCCAGCTTGCAGTCACACATTGCTGTCCCATCCCTTACCACACATTCGCTGTTGGCCCCACATGTCACACCTTTGCAAAGGGGAAGCTCTGGAATCACATAGCAAAGAGAGTTTCCCTTTGAGGATGCAGGGCACTGCTGGAAGATACACCTTACCTTACAAAATATCTGGAAATGAAGGCAAATGTGGTTTCCAGAGGCCACAAGCTGTCACAAAAGCCAGGGGACATAAGCAGTGCAGACAGCTCTAAATCACTGGCAGCCTAGGTAGTCAGGTCCCACAAGGCTTAGAGAGAAGAAAGCATCTATCTGGTTTCCAGAGAAAGAACAGAGGCACAAAGAGATGGTACATCTTGGCCACTGTCATGGAGAGGGGAGCAGACCCCAGCTTTTCCCTCTGTCTAGATCTCCAGTGCTCAGATCATCTTCCCTCTATACTCCCAAGTCATTCTCTGCTCCCCAGCTCCCTTTAGGACACATGCATCCAAGCTCGTATCATAGTTTAGCTCTAAGAACCCCTCTGCAGGTACCAATGTACTTACCTTGGTCACACCTGGGGCCAGTGTAGCCTCCATAGCATGTGCAGCTTCCATTCCCAGTGACGCCACTGTTGCATTCCCCGTGCACACAGTCACACACTGCAAGGAAAGTCCAGACAAACCTGACCTTCAGCTACAAGGCAGTGCGCAGGGCTCCAGGCATACATTGGCCAACTGCCCTAGGCCTTGGCACCCTGATTTCCCACCAATAATCCACAGCAAATGTAGCTCCTTTTAAAAATAAGGCCATGCCAGTCAGAGCTTACAGAGGGCAAACTGCATATCCTCAGGAAGACAAAGTACTGCCCTGCAAGAGCAGCCTTGAATGCAAGATCTAGGCCAGATTTTCAGGCACGTGTTTTAACTTCCCACTCCTCTAAGTCTCCTGCAGCCAATGTGGAAGGAGGCAGTGTTATGAGAGTCTACCACATCTGACATCCCAGCATTGGTGGTGGTGTGTGAGCACAACCACCAAGATCACACCTATCTCACCTGTGTGGGGAACCAGGAGCTGGATGAAAAGGGCTCCTTTAATAGCCAGGCTGCATTGGTCATAAAGCGCTTCCAAAAATGCCATACATGAGAAGCAGCGCTGCGTGTATTAATTTTGTAGGGACGGCAGCAAGGAAGAAGCCGGAAAACAAGCGGGGCAGTTACAGGAGTCCGGAAAAGAGTTGGAAAGTGAGCGTGGGTCACTTTGGGGACGTAGGTAACAGCCTGGCTGAAAAAAGAGGGGAACCTGGGGAACCCTGGTAAGGGGAGAGAGAGATATAAAATAGGAAAAATGGACTGATTTGAGTGAAAAACTAAGATTCATTTGTCTAACGGGACAGTGGAGAAGGGCACAAAGACAAAATGTCAAGACACCTGCTACTAAACACTGCCAGCTGGCAACCCTTCTTCCTCTTCAGCACCCTTCTTCACTCAACCTCCCCCTCCTCTTTGCTTGCTCTCAGGTATTTTTGTGGTGGTTTCACCTGAATTACTCATTCTTACCTGACTGACAGTCTGGGCCAAAACGATTTTCATCTCGACAATCCTGGCAGACAAAACCACTGTATTGCTCCTAGAAGAGCCCCAAAATGTCCCAGATGTTATTTTTCTGTATTATTGCATTGTTCCACACATTGTTACAGTTAAAGGTCTCTCCTCACTTTTGATTTTCAGCAACAGCTGAAGCAATACATTGAAGAAAACTGATGTGTTCACTGCTCAAGTAGTATCAACCAGCCCTCGTGGCAGAGAAGCTCACAGAGTAAGCCGACACACAGAAGGCATGCCAAATGCCTGCAAAATTCTGGTGGGCATTGAGGAAACAATGTCCTGATCACAAACAGACAGGAATGTACCAGCTGGCTTCTGATACCTCTCTGGGAAAGGAATCTGGAATTCACTAATGCCAATGGGACTTTTGACATTGATTTTACAGGGCTTGGGGAACTTTAGCATATATTTTAATTGATATAAGATGTCTTTGAGTTAAGTCCCAAAGTAACTTTCTCAAAGGCGGCCCCAAGAGCTACAATTTTAGCTTATCCCTTCACAATGCTATTAATTAAGGATGCTGTAAAAGCATACAGTTCACAAGAGAAAGTTTCAAGTCTGACACTGATCCATTAAGCTAAAAATTTTAGAAACACTGCTCTATACAATTCAAATGCACAGGAATTGTTTATGCTTTTGTTGTACTAAGTCTGGAGTGGTAAAAAAACCCAAAAACATCTGCCCTAAATTCTCTTTTTGGTCTTTCTTGCTTTTCCTGAGAGAGAGAGGATCTGCCTGCCAAGGTGGAAAACCAATTCATTTGGGAATTATATCGTGCGAGTCTGGAAAAGGTGCAGCTCACTAAGAGCCAACTATCTCAGGGCTTCTTGCAGCCACAGACAGGCAGTGGTTATTTCAACTGATCAGAGGGTGAAATCCATGCAATTCTTTCTTCATTTCTCCCTAGACATCCTTCACAACTCCATGCCATCACTAACAGTGTTTTAGTGCTATTGCCACCCACACTAATCCTCCACAAAAACCGCAGACACTGATGTTGGAATGAAAGAAGCTGCTAACGACCTTCCAGGCAGAATGTCAACCTTCATCCAAGGCATCTGCGCAGACACTACACAACTCCCTGTGACAAAAGCACATCACCGTGAGAATAAATCATGCACTGACCTTGCAGATGCAGGTCCCATTTTGCTGCATACCATCCAAGCACGTCCCATGGCCACTGCAGGGATTTTGAGAGCCACCTGGACACTCTAGCAGGCAAGAGACAGGCCAGACAAGATTAGACTGAATAACCAGCACTGTATCCCTCTTTCCATCTTCTCTTCCCTCAGGCATTCCAGTTGTGCAAAAGCAATGGCGTCTTCACCAGCAAAGTCCCTGCCTGCTTATCCAATACACCTAACACTGGCCCAGGGCTGGTGAATATGGCCAGAAGTGGCACCAAGGAGCAATTTGGTTGCTAGCTAAGACAAGCCTTTTAATAAAAGTCTAAGGAAAAGTCCCAATGGGCCATAGCTAACTAAATTTCAGCAAAGGCACTGAAACATGTTTTGAGGTTGAGCCACTGCTGCTAGCATCAGTGAGAGGCAGTATCAAACATCTGAGGGCAGTATCAAACATCTGAGGGCAGTTCTGAAACTCAGGACAGGTGGGAGTCTGTTTTGCAAAGATACTGAGAATTTTCAGCTTTCCCTGACTTCACAAAGAGCTGGGAAAGTGCTCAGACAAACATGGTCCACACATCTTTGGAGTGGGGTACCTCCAAATTCTGGGGACTATTTCTGGAAGTTTTAGATGTGGGATTCCTCTGACAAAGCCAATTGCTTATTCAAACCACTTCTGTGTGAGAACAGGCTCAAGCTCTCTAATGACCTCCTATTTTCTGCAGGACTGGATCGTGTCTTTCCATATTCCAGCAATCAGTCAATCCTATGAGAAGTGTTTAGCTTAGTAGGTCTTGCTTTTGTATTTTTGAGACAAGACAAAGCAAATTCTCATTACATGGCATAAACCTGAGTGGGAGCTTTGGGATGGTTATTTTCACCTTGGAATTGCTAAGTATTTTGTGTGGCTGAATGGCTGACTAACTCCAGACTATACAGGAGTACACGTGGCACATGCACTGCAGACTAGAGGGACATCAGAAAGAAGTATCTTCCTCTTCCTTTGGAAACTTGCTTAAAGAGGAACAAAAACATCCCTTTCCAAAAGCTTATTTTTAAAGAAGAGACAAAAGGAAGTTCTACCAAAGGAGGTTATGTGTTAAATGTAAGAGGATTCAATTATCTGAATCAGAGATTCCTTCCCCATTATATTCTAAACCTCCCAGACAAATAATGGAGACCTTGGGAATGTTCAAGGAATAATGAAAATTAATCACCTCAATGCATATTTAATGCCTCCTATTACAACCGGTTTGACTTATTCAACAGCTAGAGTGTGTCGTAAAAAGATGAAAAACTTACCATAGCACTCTGTGCCCCAGAATCCTGGACAGCACTTTTTCTCCTCAATTTCCTTCTTACATATGTGATGGCATCCTGGCTGGGAAAGGGTGTTTTCTCCTAATTTGACAGTGTATCTTAAAAAGAATAATCCAAGATTCATGATTTCAACACAAATATACCACACTCCTGTTGGAGGGTTTCTAAGCAATCACACTGCAGTGCACTGAACTCTGAATGGAAGGAAGGACACTCATTTCCTTCACTGGACTTGCACACAAGAGTTTGCACTTGGGTTATGTCTTCTCTAAGGATGCCCATTGATTTCAGCCTTAAAGATTGGTTACAAGAAATCTGCCATGGACTGGATATGAGACAGGACCTTGGGCAGTCTGAGGGCATCAGGACAGAAACCTGGGATGCTGGAGGGTTAGACAGCATAGAAACAAAGTTAGGATCTCCAGAGTGACTCAACATTCAACTTCACATCTAAAATAACATTGAAAGAACAAAGTGTCCTTGCAGGACTTGTCCCTTTCTGTCTTGCACTAGAGATTCCAGATTGGGATGCTGGAAATTTGGATTTAATAGCCGTGTTATTCACAATTCTCTATGCAATCTTGGACAAACCCCTTAAATCCCCAAAAGCAGCATCTTCTTTTCATCCCTTCATCCATCATCTCTACACACAGGGTAAGCCCTTGATGGCAGTGTCTCTTGTTCTGCACGTACACGTCTGTCCAACAACCACCACAAAAGCAGATAACACTCAGAAAAGCTGCGTACACTCACATTACTCTTACACTTCATTTTATTTTTGGCACAACATCCTTCCCAAAAGGAACTTGGAAATTGTCTCAATAGCACTGCCGCTTTGGCTTCAATCTGACTCCTATCTGTGTCTGTGCAAAAACTGCTATAAACTGCAAAACTGCTACAGCTATTTTTAAAGTATTTGCACAGAATAGTGAATCACAGAAAACAGTAGACAATGGAGCTATATATTAACTGTTAACATTCACTACTGAATAGATATGCAAACAATAATCTATAGTGTTTCATTTTTTAAAAACTTCCTGGTAAATTCAGATTTCCTTCACCCTTTTCCTATTAGAGCCAAGCTCAACAGAATAAGAGCAAGGAACACATGAACAAGCAATTGTCATAAAGCAAAGTAGGAAGGTAAAAAGTTCAGAGGATTATTGCTGGAAGCTGGGAGGATATACAAGGGGAACTATCATATTATTTTTTTAATAATCCACTGTGGGATTCTGTGTCTGAAACAGGTTTCTACGCTAGACAGACCTCTGTTAAGTTGCTACAGCAGTATTAGCAAACTCAGGCTGTTTAGGGCAAGTTAGGGGTAATTATCATGTAATTTGTTCTGTGTATACAGAACCTTATGCTCAGCCAAAAGTCCATGGGATTTGCAAGGAGACAAAAGCAACAATAATAGAGGCCATAAATCCATTTTTATGCATCTGAAAACAAAACTCCTTGGATTTTTATTGCTCAGAAAACACACATGTGCTCTCCCGAAGGCACAGACATTGCTCCTTGCATAGCAGGGCTTCACCAAAACCTTAACACTGTTAGGAAATAGGCCTTACCTGCAGTCCCTCACTCCTATTCCTTGGGTGGTCTTTAACCAGCCTCTTGGACACAATATTTTAGGCGTTGCAGCACAAGCAGTACACGCTGTATTCAAGGTAAACATCGTCTTGACATTGCATCGCATGGATTTTAACTTAAAAAGAAAAAACAGAAGGGAAATAAGCCCAAAATTAAATTGTTACCCTAGCCACTCATCTTGCCAACCTTTAATATCTTTATCAACACTGCACCATTCTTTAGATACCACTGGGGAGGGCAGTAACCAGTGCAGCTGCTGGGAGGTACACCACACACTCATATGGGCTAAACCCATATGCTGCTGCATGCTACTCTGCTTGGATCTCAGCTAGATGGCAATAGGGCAGATCACAGCTATCTTATCTTTCCCCTACACCTCACAGCAAAAATTCTAACCATTTCTAAAATAATCATAACCGTGCACTGTTAATTTAAGCTGATCTTTTGCAAACATGTGGTAGTGGTATGTGAGGACAAGCCCTAAATTAATAACCCTTGCCAGAAGACGCTGAATTAAAATGCACCACAGTGTTTCTGTTTTCCATGCCATTGATACGATCCAGTTCACTGTTCATTGCTATTTCATGGGTCTGAAGAACTGAATGCATTAGTTCAGTCTATTTCCCAGAGTGCAGGAGCTGCTCACACAAATATTTCTCACAGCAATTGTCTTCAAGAAGGTGCAGGGGACAGGAGGGTGGATTAAAAGGACAGGTGCTCTGCACCTCTCTGACCACCTGGATGGCCCCTGATGCTTTGACCCTACCTGAGAAGGACCCCATAAACACTGGCAAGAAGATCAGGTAGGAGACTTGGATAATTCACATAGCTGGTGATAAATTCAACATGAGTCTTTCCACCTAACCAGAATAATTTTAGGGGGTCAGGCTTCCTCACAGGGCTTTTCTGTACTCCTGTACCCACCAACGCTGCTTCTCCAAATGAAACACAGCCAGAGCAGATGAAAAACGTACAGCCTCAGAGCAAATCATCATCATCATATGCCAGCTTATCATTAAAGCTCACCGTTTTACCCCAAAAGAGTTTCTTGTATTCCTAAACTCCTGGAGTCAAGCCACTGCACAGAAACCTCATTGCTCATTTTTAAAAAGAGACAAGGTTTGCCACTGATGATGGTGGAGAAAAGCTGGGAGGTGTGAGCTGTGTTTGCCCCAGGAGGTCACCAACTGCAAAAAAACCCCCACAGCGCACCTCAACTTTGCCTCTACAGGTGCTGTGTTTTCTAAAAATAAAAACATTAGATTAAATTTTGGGAGGAGGCCTTGATCTGGGACTTTTTAAGCCAATCCTGAACAATGCTGTTAATGCAGCAACCCATCTGTGCCCAGAACTGTTTTGGATTCCCATCAGCAGTCTCAGCTTTGCTTCCTCTGAACTTAAGCCCTAATTCATATACTTGCCTCAAGGCAAGGGAGGAAGCCCATGGCTTCCCATCAGTTATCAACAGCTCAGGAAGGCCCGCCCAGATGATAGCCAGCAGACCCTGTCAGGAAAACCTTCTGAGAGATAACCCTCAAGTCCCAGGTCTGCAGGGACATCTCCCTGGAATGGTTTCCTGACTCACACCCACGTTCCCTCTGCCTGGAGCTGTTGAGCTTTTTCGCATCTTCATGGATCCACCTTCTGCAGCCATCCATACAAGAATGCTGCCCAATGAAGAAAGTGATTCCTCTGTGTGTGGTGGCTCCTCACATAGATATTAATTTCTACTTGTGCATCTGAGGCTTTCCTTACTTTACAGTAACCTCCAGTTCCTCTGGTGACAGAATCCCCAAGGAACCTGTTATGCCAAGAACACCCTTCCTTGCATTATAAACAGCTCAAAACTCAAAACCAAATCCACCTACCCATGTCCTGTGAGCAGCAGCTTTGCTAATTTTATCCAGCAGGACAGAGGTCAGCTTTGCTGTTCCTGACATTTCCACCCCACCAGTACACTGCAGTCAGAGGAGATTTCCCCTCTTCCATGAAGCAAAACAGAGAAGGGAGCCAATATGGATGGATAAGGTGCTACCTCTGGAGTACTCTGTCTCAATAGATCAGCAGTGCCATCGATGGGGTAGGGAAGAAGCCCATCCAACCAGCTGATTCAAATACAAATTAGGACTCCAGCTTACAGCTGGGCTTTTGAAAGAAGCCAGTTGAAGCCAGGCATTCGGTTCTGACAGAACGGTACGTCTCCTGCCTTTCTAGTCCCATCAAATCCCAGCTTTAACCTTCATTCAGACAATGACTCAGAAAGAGGAATGGGAAGACATCCAAGGAAGAAACATAGAGGTGGATGCCTTCCCATGAGTTATGATGTTAACATTGTCACAATTACCCTGCAAACCTTTATCAGGTGTCTGAGCCACCCTATCTGTATGAAAAAGACTGCGCAAACAGCAAAGCATGAAACACTAAATTAAAACTCTCCAATCTTCAATTTCATCCTTGTTTTCAGGCATCAGGAGTTAGCTGTCAGACATAGTTGGGCAATTAAATGTGTCCCCTGTCATGGTGGTGGTGGAAGACACCATTATTTACACATTATTCCATTTTCCTTCTCTTTCCTTCATCGGTGTGACTCCATTTCTAAATAGAGATGGACACTGGGAGAAGAGAAGGGCTGTCATTCCTCCCTGTTGGCATCTTTAATTACTTGCACGACTCTAAGACAAGACAGTTATTGTGGAATCCCCTCTACCCTACCTTCCTAGGACACTTCATGAGCTTTAGGCAGCTTTCCAGTAAGATCTTCCCCTTTTTATAAGGAAATACGCTTATGTCAGCAGCAACAGGCAGGAGGAAAGAGGAAGAAAACAGCTGTGTGGAAAATAATTAAAAAAAATATTTCCCTTCTTATTTGAGTGACAAAACTGATGAAGCAGTCATTTTCTGGAGTGTTTTGCTTCTTAGGAAAGCAGAAGAGGGAATCAAGGGACATAAATGCAACAGTTTGAATACCCAAATTTTGGAGAGGATGAAAGATAGACAGGAGTTTGAGTAAGAGGTGGCTCCTGGGGCACAGTCTTATGGCAAACAATGATGCACTGCTCCCTTGGGCTCATCTGTGATCACTGTTTGTATGACCGTTGTTTCTAAGTCTGAAGACGCTGGAGAGGAAGCAGTGAGAGGGAATGTCTGCCTCTGTGATGCAGCAATGCTGCCTGGTGGGCCAAGAGTCCGTGAGGTGCACTGTGGCTGTGCCAGGGAAAGGGGGTGAAAGCAGTCACCGTTCTGATCAGATGATGTTGTGAGCCTGGACTGTATCACACTTTGAGTACAAAGCAACAGAAATGGAAGACTGGTGCCCTCAAACAGCTCCAAAATTAAAGGAGGCTTTTAAAGCAGAAGACATCTAGCTGTAGCTGAAAGAAGTTAAGAGCCAGGGCGTCTCTGTCCACACTGAGCTCTGTCTTGCCAGGGCTGGACTGTGCTCTCTCCCTGCACTCCAATGCGTGCATGTGCATGAACAGCCACTGCCCTCTGTGCTTAGCTGAGACATATCTGAGGTTTTGGATGCTGCAGTGTTTCCTTCCCTCCTCTCACTCTGACACAGATGTCCCTTCCTTCTCAAGTGCTCATGTTTCTCTTATTCCACCTCAAGAGAATAAGATGAGGTTTTTTAAGGGCTAGTTTCATTCCCCTCATATTCACCCTTTATCTTTTCCTCCCAAACTGTAACACAAATCCTTCTGCACGGCAAAACCTCAAGGAAGAAAGAAAAACACATTTGGACGTCAGTGTTCGGCTCCAGCAATCCTGGGAGCCAGTTCTGGAAACAGTCATTATCTAATGAATCACCAAGTTTCCAGTGCATTTGCCCTTTACAAAACAGAGCTATAGACACATGCTTGAGTCATTACAGTCATGTTCTCAGTAACACTTTAGCTGAACAGACCAGCAGCTCCTGGACACACAAACCCTTCACATTTGTCCAAGGAAGAGTTTTCAGCATAAAAATGAACAACCAAGCTCCGAGATCACATAACACAAGATCTACTGTTGCCTTGGGTGCTTCTCACCATCTCAGCTGCAGAGCACCAGAGGCACAGGGATGCAGAGAGCACTCCCTTCATCTCCCACCTGCCTCCATTCCTCCTTCAGCACAGCCTGGGACTGGCCTCCTCCCAGCAGAAAAACTTGCCTGGCTCTCACATCTGCTGCATCTTCCCCAACCCATACCAAGAGGTATACAAAAAACAAATCAGGCTAACAGATTTGCTGTCATGTTTGAGCTATCAAATCAGAGCCCTGAGGTAACAACACTGAAAAAAAGCTAGCACAAAACCTCTCTTCTCTCTCTTGATGGCTCCTGTTAGGCTCCTGCCAGCCAATGGAGGCCTCTTGTGGAATCACATCACTTCTATTGCAATCCAATCCAATTGGCATCCCAAACTATTGGAGAAGACTTCCTTAGACTCTTGTTTTTCCTTACCTCCCATTACATCCTTTCAAATGTTTCTTCTCTTTTGCCAAAAAGAGGGAACCTTTTGGGGAAAAAAACCTCTAAAAGGGAGTTATTTTACCTGGATTAAATAAACTGCTCCAGAGGTGATGTAAAACACTTCTCTGTGAGTGCGTACTCATTACCTGATATTTTAACTGTTTCACACCAAGCCAGACTCTCAGTGATTATAGAAATCAACAGTGTCTCAAAGTCAAGAGACCAAAACCTCCACTTAGACTACAGAGGAACCCATATGCCTGGGAACCCATGCCTCCACACAAACAAAAAAACACCAGTAGAGACACTTTTTCAAACCAGTTTGTGCACAAATCACCTTAATTAACCTACAAGTTCAAAGCTTCATGCTGTTCTTACCCTATTGGTATGTTTTTTAGTCATTGATGGCCCTTTTATGCAAGGGTCTACATAAAAGCTTCCACCCAAAGTTCTGACACTGAAGCATCTTTTCAGTGCTCTGGCTTTTTCTCAATTAAGTCTTTCAGACTCACGTGCACACTCCTTAGCACAGGTCTGTCCACTCCCCGCAAGGCCCCTCTTTGTCATTCAAGACAAGACAACCCTTCCATAGCTCAGATCCCCAGGGAATAAGATTTCCAAATGCTTCACACAGCTTTTGATTTTGTAGGCCAGTTCACTCCTCCAACAGCGGGACACCAGAAGGTGTATAAAATAGTACAAATTAGTGTGAATTCTAGCCTACAAAAAATGGGATGTCTCACCATGGAGCCTAGAGAATAGATCTAAAAAGGCATCGTACATTCTTCTAGATGCTGCTGCTAAAGACAAGAACAGAGATATAGGAATGAAAAGAAAATTTTAAAAAATTGAAACAAAATGGAAAGTATTCCACGCTCCTCACTGGGGAGCTGCTGGGAAATGTACTTGCAACAAAGGTATTTACTCTGTTGCAAAGCAACAACTTGATAACGTTTAAAATTTTTTTTACAAAATTCTCCTGGGAAACTTATGAACCTGTCCTGCCAGACGTTAAGCTCCCATCACATGTACTGAAAATAGCTGAAGACAAAGATGCTGAATATATTCCTTTCGTATTGCTACTTTCGCGTTCAGTGCTGAACATAAATCCAAATTTAATCTGATCTAAAACTCAAGCAGCTCCCTTCATCTTAGTTTTAGTTCCTCAGTTTAGACTACACACACAAGCAGAGAAGATACCTTACAGTCCTAAAGTTTATTTATGGATGTTATTCTGCACCTAACTAAATGTCAATGAAAAAAGGAGTTTTGGGGAGGACTATTTCATAACACACAACCATCCAAATATGAAGAACCATTCAATGAACATTTAAACAAAGACTTACCTTCAGACTCTGGCAGTCAGCTGTGGGAGTGAAGCATGCCGCTAAGAAGAAAACCAGCAACCCAGGAGGATGCATTTTCATGCTTTTACAGGCAGGACCCTTTCCACAAAAGGGGTGGCGATAGAGGCTGTTATTTCTGTAAGATAAGACCGCCTACTACGAATCAGATCCAAGACAAACCAGAGGTTAAAAGTAAACAGGGAGAGAGCATTTTCACACTGTCCTCTTTAGCTGCAAAGCCTTCAGAAGTGGATCTGCTACTTCTAGCATCACATCTGAATCAATACTACCTTTTTCTTTCTTTCTATTCCTTTTTTAAATGCACAGGCAGAACTCCTTAGTAAAAGGTTTACTCAAAACAGGAACATCTACGGATTTCCTCTTACATATCAGTTCAAAACAGAAGGAAGGAAATCCTTAGTTTTCAACTAATTGGAATGAAAAGAGGTTAACTGTATGCTTAACTGAAGGCAAATCCAATGGGCAAACTTAAATACCATGAATTCATGAAGGTTAAGTTAATTTCCTTTTACTACTGACGTTAATATGTTTGCAACACCTCAAACAGAAGGTAGACCCAACCATTGCCTATCCCAAAGTATACATGAACAAAGCAATGTGAGTGACGTGTTGCACTTCAGAGCAATAATGTAAGCACATCCTATCAATCAAGCAAGCACTTTGGGTGGGCTTTGATATTTATTTAAAATATTTGAGTTTCCCAGCAAGAAAAGCATCACATTTTTCAGGTGCTATGGCAGCAGTGGCAAAATACATCATTTTCCAAACACTCTGCTGACAGCTTGATGAATCCAAGGAGCACTTCTATAGCACTCAGAATAGGAAAGTCCCAAAATGGAATTAAAAAAATATGTACTAGCCTGAGGTATGGTCTGCAACTGAATTCCTCTTTTTGAACATTAGAAAAAAAATAAGAATTGATTATCGATGGATTTTACATGGACTTTGTCTCCCTGCACTGCCAAGAGAGCCCACTGTACTGAGCAGTCTAAAGACTGCTTCTGTTAGTTACCAATCCTACTAAGCAATGAGGTATCTTTTCATTTTTGAGCCATTAATAGTACATGGAAGTGCCTAAATGAAAGCAGGATAGGAAGCTACTCTTGTGTTTACATAAATGAGAGCATTAATTCTTTTTGTCCCCCACATACAAAGATACAAATGCTAAAATATAAAGTATGTTAGAACTGCTGTACTTACTAGTGCCGTGAATTGTGCTTTACCTCTTCCTCCATCCTACAGAGACAGCCGGTATGATGAACAGCCAGCACTATTATATATCCTGCACTAACAGGAAGCAGATAAGGCACACGACCCATCCACTGCGACCCATGTGAGAAGTACCAGCCCACAACTCAATCTGACGACTCAGCCCGCTTGTCCCATTACAGGACATCTGCAGCCCTGGGACCATCGCTGCCCAACAGACGGCCACTTTGTCAAGGTCAGAGGGTTTGCACAGCTCTGGAAACCATCTGGTGCCCTGCAGATCTGTGAAACGAGGAAGAGACAACATAGCTCAGACCAGTTCTGGTGGGACAGCAAAGTCGCAATTGGACAGTGGGGACATTCTTGTAGAAGCGGATGTTAGTATGGAAGCTGTACAATGCTTTCTTTACCTACAGTGATGGTACTAGACTGGCCATGTAAAGAGAAGAATGAGACCGCTGCTCTGTTCCATGCTCCCTGTTAAGCATACACAGCTAAAACAGGTAGCCTAGAAGGATGTTGACTGCTTGTTGATTTTTTTCCCAAGAGCTGGCTACACGATATAGGGATTAAATTGCCAGTACTGGGCATCCATAGATAGCTCATAAGATAGCTCCTAAGTTTTTAAGGTGAAAATATCTTATCCTCAGACACTTGAAGAGGCATAGGCATCTTTTAATGAATCTTCAGACCGTTTTCTAAATGGCTCAACACTGAAAATGGTACAGGGGAAAAAGGATACACCAAGACTGATTCCAAGGCTTTCCACCACTGCTTATCATCACTGTATCTGACCTACTGCAAGGAGACTAGGAAGGGAAGGGAGAGAAAGGCTTGGTGAAACTCCTATCTGAATTAAATAAATCAGATTCACAGCAACATCAAAAGGTTCACAGCCAGCTTCCTTATCTGACCATACCTCATTTAAAGGCAAGCAATACAACAGCAATATACGGGCTAAAAATGCAAATGCTGAGTAGTGCCATTGTACAGCATAAGAGTATAAATTGAAAAATCTAAAGGTCATCTGTCCTTAAATGCTGCTTTCTTGATCAAGTGTTTCAGCTACTGTGTATGAACTGCTCTGAGATAACGGAAACTTACTTTGCTAATCGCTGCTGCTGGATCTGGAACACCAAAACCTGCATCAACTTTGGATCTATGTGATTCTGGGAACGAATAAGAAGGTGAAGCAACAACCACCTCCAAATTAACAGCCAAGAGCCGTTAATAATGCTCAGTGCACAGTGAAAAGATGCTCAGTGTGCTCACAGTGGCAGTCCAGTTGGCAGTATCACCAAAGATGGCAACACTGGCATAGAAACAGGACAGGGAGCAAAACTGGGCAAAATATACACAAATTACTGCTCCACTTACACTGCTCCTCTTCTCTTCTGATAGATGGATTCCTCCTAGGCAGATGGATGGCTTTTCTCATGGATGACATCAATAAAAATCTTATGGTTTAGAGGCAAAATGTATTAGATCATTTTTTTTTATTCCAGTGTTTTATCCAACGCCCTTCACAATTGTCAATAAATAAAAAAAACCCAGTTCCCTCACTCATTTCTGTATGAGACCAGCTCATATAGATAGGCATCTGCACAAAGCATTTCAATCCCCCAAAGCAAGATCCTGAGATCTGTCAGAGCGCTCAACATCTGATTGCTTCTAAACTGTCCCAGATTTACAGAGGAGATACCCAGTAGTGTATTAAGAATGAAGCCACAGGAATTTCTATGTCCCTAGCAATCAAGGAGTATGTGAGACAGGAAAACTGGGAAAAAAAAAACCCACCTTCATGAAAGAGAAAATTTATAGGTAAGACTTCTAAGGATCTGATGACAGAGCATGGAAATGGCCCTGTGCAGGCAGGGTAGAAGGGTTTCATTCACGTCCTAGTCAGTGTTTGATTGAAACAGGATTGCGCAAATCCAATTTTAAAACATACAGTAGGAGTTGTCAACTGCCAATGTGTTTATCTGTGAGGTTCAGCATGTGAGCTTTTGTTTGTTTTGGAAAGCATGGAGGTTGACTTATCAGGCAAGTATCTCCTGCCCACAGCAGAAGAAGGCTGCTTTCACAGTTAAAGTCACAGATGTGGGTCTCGAAAGCATCATCTTCAAATTCTGGCCCTGATACAGGCAACTTCTACAAAACACTAATAATTTATCTTGTGGCCAGAGTCACCCAAATCATCAGCAGATTGTTGGCAAGCATCAATACTCAGGATTTTTTCCTCAATCAGTCTTTTTGCTTTATACATTGATGAAAGTTTGGGTCCTCTAACTTATCCAAAACCTAGCATTTCTTCTGTGAACACAATGTTCGGAGTTGAGAAACTGCTGGTGTGGACTGGGTTTGCATGGCAAGGTTTTGGTAGTGCAGGGGCTACAGAGGTGGCTTCTGTGAGAAGCTGCTAGAAGTTTCCTCCATGCCCAATAGAGCCAGACAGCTCCAAGACAGACCTGCTGCTGGCCAAGGCCGAGCCAATCAGTGACAGCGATAGTGCATCTGGGACAACACATTTAAGGGGAAAAAACCCCAACCTTGGAGCAGTTTTTGCAGCCAGAGAGAGATGTGAGAAAACTCTGTAGACACAAAGGTCAGTGAAGGAAGAGGGGGAGAAGGTGCCGCAGCAGAGATTCCCCTGCTGCCTGTGGAAAAGTCCATGGTGAGGCAGGCTGTGCCCCTGCAGCCCATGGAGGAAGGATGAGGGGGGTGCAGATATACACTTGCAGCCCATGGAGGACCCCACGGCAGAGCAGGTGGATGCAGCCGAAGGAGGCTGTGACCCTGTGGGAAGCTCACTCTAGAGCAGGCTCCTGGCAGGACCCGTGGAGAGAGGAGCTCACGCTGGAGCAGGTTTTCTGGCAGGGCTTGTGACCCTGTGGGGGACCCACGCTGGAGCAGTCTGTTCCTGAAGGACTGCACCCTGTGAGAGGGACCCACGCTGGAGCAGTTTGTGAAGAACTGTAGCCTGTGGGAAAGACTCACATTGGAAAAGTTCATGGAGGACCATCTCCCATAAGAGGGACCCCATGCTGGAGCAGGGGCAGAGTGTGAGGAGTCCTCCCCTGAGGAGGAAGGAGCAGCAGAGACAACGTGTGATGAACTGACCACAACCCCATTCCCTGTCCCCCTGTGGGGAAGAGGGAGAAAAGTCGAAGTAAAGTTAAGTGTGGGAAGAAGGGAGGGGTGGGGGAAGGTGTTTGTAAGATTTGATTTTATTTCTTATTACTCTGTTTTGCTTCGTAATAAATTAGATTAATTTTTCTAAGTTGGGTCTGTTTTGCCTGTAACAGTAATTGGTGAATGATCTCTCCCTGCCCCTATCTCAGCCCACAAGCCTTTAATTATGTTTTCTCTCCCCTGTTCAGTTGAGGAGGGGGAGTGACAGAGCAGCTTTGGGGGCACCCGGCCTCCAGCCAGGGTCAACCCACCACATGGTGAAAACTATTCAACCTGTTCCATAGGGAAAAAAAATTCACCTGGGTAAAGGCAAAGGATACAGCTACAAACCCTTCCAGCCCCCCTGCCTGTGTCACGCTGCATTTTAAAATGCTGGGTCACCATCCCTCCTCTGTGAAGTGCATGCAGCCCTGGCTAGCTTGGGCAATTTCCTGTGACTGAAATCTTTTGTTTAAGCAATCTTTACAGAAATTACAGAGCCAAGACAAAAGATTTACCATCCAGTCCACCATGCCACACAGCTTCTGTGCGAGCTGACCATTCGATTACATCCACAGTGAGAAACGGACTCTTACTCCACTCTTCTGGGAAAGAACATAAAGTCTCTGTGCTCTGAATCATAAGCGTGTTAGAAGGCTGTTAGTCTAAAGAGGTACTAGCAAAGGATTAAACAGACCAAGCCAGAGGTGCTGGTGTGTAGGAAGACAGCCAGCTGTACCATACTTACTGAACACACCCCTGAGGCTGTTGGTGCAGAGGCTAGGACACAATCCTACTTTTTTTGTTTTGTTCTCTGGGCAAGTTGGAAGGAACAGGAATTTTAAAGTTTGCTGATAAAAGCCAAAAAATTGAAAGGTCGCACAGCAAGTAGGACACCATTTATCTCTCTCTCACATATGCAATAGTCTAATTCCAAGCTGACAGGTAGAGCTGCCTGAGCACAATGTTGTTGTGTGATTCAGGAAGAAATTATCACGGCTGCTCACATCCTGTTAGTTCAAAACCTCGAAGGGCAGCAGTACAAATGTCAGTACATAAATGCTGTAAGTCACGGCCTGTTCATTGCTATTGACTCCCAGTTCCTTTACACACACTCCTGCAGTGAAAGCCAGCTACATATTCCCATCGCTTGGTTTTACTTTCATACCTTTCCCATCTACTAATTGCCCTGGGATTGTACTGGGAAAGTCAGGCACTAAATTCTCCACAGATACTCAATATTAATTAGATGTTTGAGTAAAACTGTTTGAACAAACAAACAGGCTGACCTACTGAAACTCAGCACCTGCTCATATAAGCATGACCAAAGAGGCAGTGTGTTTTCCCCCAGTGGTGCTGCATATCCTTCATGTATCCTTCATCTATAAGGGATAGAAAGGGCCTATAACAGGCTTGACTAAAGCTATAGCAAACAGTTTGCCAAGGATTGCACTGAAGCACCCGAGAACACCATGACAGAGATGCGAGTTGGGATCCCACTATCTCAGCATTTTCAACAGCTTTAGAGGTGCTGGGACTTATCATCCCATCTCAGAGACCTTAAGGTCTGAAGCATGAGGGCTTAGTGCCCAGCTTACCAACTCTGGCTATTACTCTTCACGGATCTATTCAGTTGGGTTTTTTCCAGTGTTGGCCACAGTCTTTCTTTAGCATCTCCTTGGTCTAATAAGTTTCATATCCTCCCTTTTTCCACATCAATTTTTAGCTTTCAGAGTTACTAACTGCCCTTAGTTATCAGGTAGACAGCAGGAAACAGAAGTTTGTAGTCTGTCTGCTCTGAACCATAACTTCATGCTTTTCCTCATGTTGCTGCTTCTCCACCTAATTTGGTATGTTTGAAGATTAATACTGCAAAAGTAAACTTTTTGATCAGACACATTCAAGCAAGAAGCAGCAGCATTTTGTGTTACTTCAAATTTTTTCTTTTTTTTAAAAAAAACCCTCCTTATCTAAGCTGACAAGAACAGGAAGACATGTCACAGGGGCTCATGTAAATACATCACTGCTCAGTACGTCTAGAGCCAGGCAGATCACAGAGTGCCATAAAAGCAGCATGGGAATGGACGTGGGACAGACAGGATGCAGGTCACGTTGTCATTTCTTCTTGCAAAAAAAACACAGTTTAGCTCAGGTCAGCACCTCATTCCTTTTCCTTCCTAATAAGATTCATTTACAGTTTTTCAACTGTAATACAAGAAAAGTTTTAAAACCTTTGGCTAGATCCTCAGCAGATGACACTAAACATAATTAAATGGGTCTTCCTAGGGTGGCACACATCTACAACAGCTGCAAAGCCAGACTGTGGAAGTCTAAGATGGTTTAGGAGATACTTTCCTGAAAAAGGCCTCCCCACTTTCCCATGCATGCATCTGGTCATAACTTTAGCAACTCAGATATTGTCTTAAAGGTGAACAACGGCTGGAAGCTGTTAAAAATTTGAGTATAAAGGATTACTAAAGAGAAATACACGTGCAGGGCTTCGTAGCACTCTTGCAAAACGAGAGGAAGAAATCAAGACTGGTTTATGTGACTACAACTGCTTACAAATCTACTTAATTCTGCAGAACTTTGTGTAGAAACTAATTGTGGAAATCTGAAAAGTCTTTATGAAATGAAACAGTCAGCCAATCCATAAAGTTCAAGATGAAGGATTATGCTTTTTCAAGGAAAACCCATTTAAATAAATCCCCGTATTTAGAAACAAAAGATTACATTAGAGTTGGGCAATAAAGACAACAGGCTGGTTGCTGAGGAATGACAGTGAATAAAATTTATCAGCTTAGCATTGCACTTCAAACAGAAATTTGTACCCACAAAGCACCATAGCTACAGCAGGTTTTAACATGGGAAAATGAGCAGGGGATCAAATATCTGGTGGCAGAACAGGGAAATTCCCTGTTTTGAGTTTGGTTGGGTTATTTTGGTGTTTTTTTCCAGGTAAAAACGAACAAGAGCTAAAGTGTCAGGGAAGACGCTTTACTTTGCACAGCCTATGCTTTACTTGGCAGAGTATAAAAGATTACTTATTTTAAAAATGTCCTGAAAATAAACAACTCTGATAGCACCATAGATGAAATACTTAATGGAAGAATCAAGAAATACTGCAGTATACATCTAATGAATTATTGAACATTTTGTTCATCTTAAAATGTTTACCAAGATCTCAAGGGGGGAATTGTACCTGTTTCCTGAATTAATAATCTGATCCAAAGGGACAGATTTTGTGTTTTAAACAGCCATGGACTTAAAATAATTTAAAGTTTAATCACAGCTATGTTCTTGCTGCAATAAAATCTGAAACAAGACCTTGACTGCTCAAACTATGTAACAAGCAGGGGATTGTCCTTGCTTATTCTAATACATGATTGTATGACATGCACTGGTCTATCAAAATACATTTGAACCATCGGGCTTTAAGAAGCATGCTTAGAAACAGAACACAGGTTTATCTCAAGCACAGAGTATCCCCCAGGACAGGCCTTACAAATAAGATGTGGTGGTGCAGCCCCTGCTCTTGGCCACTCTGACATCTCAGGATAAGCCCCATTGTCCTATTATCTTGATCGCAAGTGCAGGAGCCTGAAGCTAAGGTGGCCAGGCACTTCCTGCCCACACCTGGGCCATCAGCTGTCTGAATTGCCTACCAGAATGGCTCAGCACAAACTGTGACCAGAATGGAGAATCCTGACTAAAGCCAATCATCTCGAGATCCTATAAACAGCAATCCCAAAAGTGAGACTCTGAGCTCTCTGGGATCGCAGTGGGCTGTGTGACCCAGGATCTCCCCTGAGCTGGGACACCTCCCAAGGTAGATTTTGCCAGGATTCTAAGATCAACATCTGCACCTATGATTTGATTTAACCCCCATCTGTAAGTTTCAGGTGACCCTTGCCATTTTCAAATCTTTAACTAAATCACTGTTTTGACTGTAACAAATTCCATTGAATCATTTTGTTATACTGGCTGATGATTAAGTGCTGTTAATAATTGTACAACTTAATATTGTTATCTGTCTCAAATATTAATAAATCCTAAATTGCTGTTAAACCAAAGCCCTGTAACAATCTCATTTCACAACAGATGAAAGCAGGGTTGACTTATCCAGAAACAATGACAAGTATAACCCCTAGTACAAGATGCAAAGGTACCTATTTATGTTGGCTCAAATCCCAGGCAGTTCCAAAGGACTCATTACAGATTCCCTCTGCATTCACTTAAACCATATTACAAACGATCTGTTCATCTGGTAAGTTCTCAAATGCTTGCTGATCAGACTATTCAACTTGCCACACACTCCTCTTAAGTGTTACCTAGGAGAATTAGAGGTGATTAACAGAACTACTTCAGAAAAAATCAATGAAAACTTAAGCTTTTAATTATTTTATCCCTAGGATTTTTATTTTAGAAATTAGTTTTTTCTACCTAATGCCAGTTAAGCTTAAATGAACGTAAGTATCCTTGAAATTTCAGGTAACAGACTTCTAAAATACAGGAAACTTTAGGTTTTAGTTTTAGAGTCTACAGTACTCAGCTGAATTGTTCAGTTCAGTCTAAGCTTGAGAGGGGCTAGGTTTCCTCTGCTAATCTGTAAACAACACAGCACTCAAGTAATGCTCCTCACCTCTTTGGTTGCTTAGGGAACTCCACTGCATCCTGCAATACAATTTGACTTTGGCTGCCTGCGTCCTTGTCATCCTTGCTCTGACTGCAATATTCCTGCACTCTGGAGCCCAAAGAGCACAGCCATCAACATGGAAAAATACTTCACAGAACCACCAAATTCCCCGTGGTACTGTTTGAAGTTTGCCCTGTTTTGAGCTTGACTGTTGGACCTCCAGAAGTCTCTTCCAATCTAATTTTTTTTCTGTGTGTTTAAGGAGCATAATTTTTAAACAAAATCAGCTGGCACATACATATCAAAACTATTCCTCCCTTAATCCCAGTGGATATAGAACAGCATTTTCAAAGTCTCAGTATTTGTCTTCATAATAGTGAGTAGAGATTCTACTATCATGGGGGAAAGCTAAAACTTGTTGGGCATGGTAATATTCAAGTTAAATATGACAGCTTGGAAAGTAAATCCCTAACATCTGATGGAAAAGCAGAAGTACTTGAAATAAATCCTCCTCAAATTGTGCTTAGAAGCTGCAGATCCTCAGTTTCCATGACTCAGCTCTATTTCTGGACCAGTACAAACTTGCTATAGTAGAATAAATTTCCTTCTTTCATCTTCTGCATATTTCATACTTACAGCACACTAGGAACACAATGTGCTGCTGAACTGCCATATGGTATCCTGCAAACAAGATAAACTTGAATAAAGAGAAGGCCAAAAGAAAACTGTCAAATTACACTTTATTTGTATTGACAAAATAGGCAAAAGAAAGACTGTGTTCAGAGATACAAATTCATTATTTGCTGACAAAATGCTCATGTGCCCACATTGGGTATTTCCACTTTCAAGACACTGAGTGGATCTTTAATAGCAAATTATTCTTTATCCTAGGATAAGGAAAAAGAATGCCCATGAAAGGAATTTCATATGAAAATTTGTCACCTGCTTGTGGCTCAAATTTTACTTAAGTTCATGACTGGCAGCAAATAATTACATTTGGCCTCAAAGAAAAACATATATAAAACTAAGATCATTAAATAATAAGCATTAGCAGCATACCCAAAATACTTTTCGTACAAAGAACATTGCACTTGAACATACACAAGCATTTACCCTTATTTACACATTAGAGTTTGTATAGGACAGCAAGACTGATATATACAGAAAAATAGCGTAGACAGCATATCTAGTGTTGACTCCTTAATTTTTCCATACAGTTTCCCAGAATGTCTCATGATTTTTTTCACTATATACTATTGCATAAAAATAGACTTTACAAGAAAAGTTGAGTCCCCAGTTAACACTTCAGAATATTTCTATTACTATTAAATGTTCACTGCACTAGGGAGCAAGGGAGTCCAGGTCAGCTCCTTATTAAAATAACAGAACTTGACAGGTGCTATCTATTTAAACACTGTGCTTTACCTTATAATAGACACTGAAATCACTTAGCTGTGCAATAACTATCCAGTGAGTTCCAAAGGCAGTTCCCTACCACACAGGATCTCCCACTGCCTTGCAAGCAATGAAATTAATTTCTCCCTGCTTTCTGCACTTGGGATAAAGATATACCACTGGATCTCTCTGATCCTGCTGCCTTCTTGTTTAGCATTGCCCTTTGGGAAACTATCAGTTTCTCCAAAGTGATCCAGCGTTAAATTCTGCATCAGATCCTGATTCTGAACATCATCAAATACAAATGTAAGAGCCTGTGGATATGTCTGATAACCCATAAGTACTCTATCTAAATCCCGGATTCGTCTTCCATCGGCAAGCTGATACTTATCTCTCTTTGGTGGTTCCTTAGCAAATTCAGGTAGTGGGTAACTGATATAATCTTCATCAAAGAGGAACAAATCAGAGCTGGTTAATATAAGTGTTTTAGGTTGAAGTGAACTAGTGTTTTGGGTAGATCCTTCGACATGATTTACTTGAAATGCCAGCAAGTACAGAAGAATGTTGAGGGACTGAAGATTGGTCAAACTGTCCATCTTCTCTGCCACTAGAAAAGCAAGGTCCCCAATTTCCTCTTCATTTGGGTAAATAAATTTTACTCTGCTAGAGTGAATCAGTTCATAATTCTCCATTTTTCCTGCAAGAAACATACATTATTATACTTCCATTTAGTACAATACTTAATGCATTAGGATAAACAAAAACCTTTGACAGTTGGCTGCAGCTGGAATAATTCAAGTTTTCTATCCATATATGTTTTTACTTATATACAATATGGAATAATTTTATTTGGATTGCAGATATCTATAGGAGTCTCTCTTGCATTACCAACATACTCTTCCGCAAATTTCTAACCACATAACTAGTTGAGGGTGATGGCAGAAGAGGTTGAAGGAAATACAGCTGGATTCTCATATCAGAGATTAACCACTTCGCTACCAGCTGACCTCCTCTGTCTCCTTCCCACTCCCCAGTTCTGAACTCACTGAAAGCATTGTCAGGCCACTGAACACAAAATCCCTGCTTCTTTTAAGCAGGGAGAAAAGGCAGAAAGAAGAAAAAAGATGACTACTTTAATTGCTTTTATATCCATACCGGATGAACACATTCCTCTGCCCCACACTATGTTTTGGAGTGGCAGGAGGTGACGCTGCAGTCTCTTACTCCCTATACATGCTGAAATACAAACACAGCAAAGCTTCAAGTACGCCTGCTTTTTTCACATAAATCAACTGGTCTAATATAAAAGATATGACTTCCCATCATTTGTACTTTCTGGGCTTTACTCCTTAAAACAGTAACAATAAAATGGCATTTTCCTGAAGAATGATTGTTATTTCATGCCTTCAACTAGCTTCAGAATTTAAGTAAAAAAGTTTCACCTGCTATTGGAATTGAACGTAACACATCTTAAAGTCTAGTTTTCACTTCACTACATTCTCACGAAATGACAAGAGTCTTTTATTTGACCAAGTGAGGAAAAATATAATCTTCAGACTTTACCTTCACTGTTCTTTGATGACTTAACAAGACTTTATAGGTTAGGCTGCAACTGGCAGCGAGAGCTACGCTAGTACACCCCCCAAAATGCCATATAGGATGTGCTGTTTCTGCTGGACTCAGGAAGCCATCACTAACTTCACATGAGCAAGACTGTTTATATTTAACTACTCTGTTCAGATAAGGCACATGTAAGATAATTTAACCAAACTCCCTGACTTTATCAAATAGGAAACAATTGATGCATAAATTTCCCTCAAAAGAGGTTTTTAATCAGTACATTTTAGATGTCTTAATTATGATGCCTAAAAACTCATGACATGTAGAAAAGACCAGTTACCTGTGGTTTTACTCCCAAACTCAGAGTAGAAGTCTTTATCAACTGGTTCAGGTGAAGGTGTGCGTGCAAGCAATGACAGAACTGCCATAAGCTGCTGTATGAAGGTGTGAGTGTTGTAACTGTCTCTTGTCAGGCAGGTGACTATATGATCTGCAGAGTGTCCTGAAGAGAAGACAGAATATAAACCACTCAAATCTGTATGTGGCATTATCATTATTTCTTCAACCAACATGCAACTATCACTAAAAAAGATCAGGGATTATTTCTCCTTAAAACATGCATCATTATTCAGAAAGCTTTCAAATCCTTGGAAAAAAATAATAGAATCCTTAGAAATGCCTCAAAAATAAAGAATATAATTTTTGTTGGTTTAAAATATGATGTACACTTATGATTTAACTGTTCAACTATTGCTGTAGGGGTTCAACCTTATTATCTTATTAGAATTTATCATACAGGAAAAACTGCCCTCAGTTTTCTTCGTAAACTTGTTATATGTAAAGTCACTTCAAATCATTTCCACAAGGGATATTTCTCCTCCCACCCCCACAAGGTCTCGACACAATTAGAAGATATTTTAGAACACAGAAACATATGGCTCACGTGTAGCAGGACTGAGGCAAAACACCAGCCCAGAATCTTTACTCATGTTATTTCCATTCAATTTTAAGTTGACATCGTTACCTTTTGTAAATTTTAAGGTGGTGTTTTCCATCCAAAAAGTCAACCCATCAACTACACATTTTGAAACATGGATAGTACCTTGATTTTACTCTTTATTGCAGGCTAAAGCCTCAGAACAACAAAAAAAGTCTTTAAATTTCCTTTTTGATGTGTTAAAAGCACTTGTGGGAACAACTAATTCCTTGACATTAAGCTTCCCAGTTACCTCAGTTACAAGATGTTGCAAGAAAGTATTATCAGCCTACTGGTACAGAACCAGCAGTGTTACATTAACTTAATTTATTTTAAGAAAAAGAAGCAACAAAATAATATACTCTTCCATCTCAGTAATAAAATAAAGACAGGAATCCACCTAAGACAGACTAAACAGACAAAATAGAACTGGAAAAACTTAAAGCACAAGATATACTCACCAGTAATTCGGAAGTATTGGTCAAACAGGCCAACATTTACTGACTGCAGGTCATTAAGTTTTAGCACAAAGCAGCAAGAGAGGTGAAAAGAACTATTTTCACAATCTGAGTTTTCTTTGTTCCAAAAATCTGTTGAAAAAGGGTATACGATAAAAAATAAAAAATTATTCTTTCCACAAGCATAATTTTCATATTAAAATCTTACACCTATATCACTTGAAGGAAGAAATTATAAAGTTGGAATAGTAGCTAATAATTTCAAGCAACAAATACAGCCAAATCTCCTTGTTAGCAGCATTTCTTGAAGCAGCTGTCATCACAGATTTAAATCAGCAGGTGCATTAAATCACTCACATGAATTAAATGCACACCATGAGTTTCATTACCCATCACTTACCATTTTGGTTATGAAAGGGCCTTTAGCTGCCCAAGTGATGCTAGGGACTATGAAATTACATCTGAGAAAAGCATGGATACAATGGCACATGGAACAGTCTGAGAAGCAGTCATGATTCAAGACTTTTTTTTGAACACAAGTCTCATGTGAGTACTTTATATACAGCAAACTGTGCCACTCCCTCAACCAGGAGGGTGAAGTATCAACCAAACCAATCAACTTAACTGAAGACAAACCCACAGACAGGGATCAAGTTGGTAACCTTATTGAAGGATCAAAATAGCTGTCTTACCTGACTGGTGCTCATCAGCATGAATGAAAGAATCATCCAACAGAAAGTAAATAGCTTTTGTTGAGAGAAGCACACAAGCCATCGCTTCCACATTGGGAGTCTTGTAAAACAGAACTGAAGACCACATGAGATGTCTCAACTCTTCATTTTCCACCTAAGATGTAAATTGGATTTCATAAATCACTTGCATACTTTGATATTTCGGGTAGTTTCATCATTAGAGGCAACTTTAGACTACTACAAAAACAAATTCAAAATCTGAAGCATCTGAACATGCTATAATCAAAGAGCAGAAGTTCACCTCAAAGCTGTTAAATGCAGCAGAGGTTTGAGGTGAACATAATAGCAGTCTACTGTTTATGTAACAATTATTTTTCTGTCATGATCTAATTAGTCCTTGTTTTCTGACCAAAACTAGAAAAAACATAGTGCACATGAAAGACTTTGTAGAACAGACACTGCAGACAAAATTTTAATCAGCAGATGAGCAGTGCCTCCCAAGCCTCAACAAGTCTATTGAGCCTTTAGATGCTACTGAGGGGCTGGATTCAAAGATCCTTAAGAGACAGGACAGCAGCACAGCTTGCCACTACAGCTGCTGTTCAACTAGGCATCTTCCCAGCTTCCAGCTTCATTAGCTTTACTGTGAATCCTCAGGTGAGTTGCCTTTCTTTATCAACTTGCCCTGATGTAAAAAGAGAAGCATGACTTAACTTGTGCTTACTTAAGAGATTTGGAAGTGAGGTAAGGGAATAAGAAAGTCTATTTCTCAATAACCTTTTCAATTGACATTTGTACCCAGAGCACAATGATTTATCACTTAAAGTGGCTCATCATGAATTTAAGGTAACATTTGTAGTTTGAAATGTCATGTTCGCCACACAGACTATAAATCTGTTATTCAGAAATTAGGTTTATCTGCTTATGTTTCTGGAGCCCCTACAGTCGTGCACACGCATTGTATTCATGCCCCCATATTACACAAAGGAGTCAGGACACTTAGATACCATCACAAAATAATTCTGCTCCAGTAATTTTTTTTTTTTTGAAGTGGCAAAAGGAAAGAAGAGGAACATTCTTGGAGTAATCATATCTTCAAGACACACACTAATGTACTCTCCTGTTCTGCATTGAGGATCCTGAAGGCAAAATGTGTCTAGCAGGATCCCAATCGCTGTAGTGAGGAACCCACAATGGAATAACACAAACAGGTTTTTTGACCAAAACATTTTCAAGTTTTGCAGAGCCTAACTCTTGGTTTTAAGTTTGATGAAGAAAGTTCTTTTTAAAATATTGTCTAGTACTAAAAAGATGCCTTGTGACCTTTCATACACTTGGGCTAGGCACAATACCTCTGCAATGTTGCCATGGAAAAACTCAACTAGGGCATTTCCTTTCAGCCCAGCCACATACTGCAGAGACACAGAAACATCAAGGTGAACAGGAATCTGGTTATCTTCTGTAATCTTCTGCACAAGAAATTCAGATGGATATAAAGATGACAGCATCAGATGAGGCTTGCAAAAGCTGGAAAAGATCCAGAAAACACATGAAAATGTAAGGAAATACACAGCTCTTCCCCTACAAAAATTAATACTTTATATTTAATTCAGAAGTTAGGAATAGGCAACTTCTATTCTTAATAGTGTACACTAAATGATTTCTCTTGAGCATAGCTGTTAACCTGCCATGACCTCAGCCTGCAAGCACACAAAATAGAAGTCCCCCTTCCCTAAAACCCCACATTTTATGTTGTAATCATTAAACAAAACAGAAACAAAAAAGGTAGAGAGGTACAGCCCAGGATAACCATCCACACGTACTACGATTAGCAGAATGAAAGAGTACTTCATCAATACTACACGCCAAAACCAGTAACAACTACAAACACACTGGCTAGGGCACAGTAACTTCAGCAGACCTTTTATGGAAACTGTTACCTTGTTGACTGACCATGCCCGTTTGCCTCAACGTGATTTCTTACAGCATCTGATTTGCTTGAAGCTTTGAAAATAACAATAGTCTTAACATCCTGCAGGAGTGTCCTCAAAAGACTGTAGATTCTTAGGAAGTGGAATTTCTCATGAGGTAGAACGAACACTGCGGTAACAAATCTGTATCCAACGAGCAACTCCAGCACATGTCCATCCAAAAATGAACCCTTCTGCTGGACAGAACCATGAGTTGGATGCAACACAAGTGATGCTAATGGAATCCTAGTCAGCTTAAACACACTTCCCAACTCTTCTGTGCCTACCCATTTACCTGGTAGTAAACTGAAATCCACCTTTACTATGTACAAATGCTGTGGTGTTAGAAATATCCAACATGGATGGACCACACAGGGGCCCTGGTCAGAAGATTTATACACTGAAGAATAAAGTGCAGAACACAAAACATTTTTTGAACATTCTTTGTTATTGCCAGCTGACTCTGGCTGATGCAAGATTTTCTGAACATTGGTTTTATTCCCATAAACAAGATATGTTGGGAAACAACCTTTTATTTCAACATCTTCTGCTGAAATGCAGTTCAATTCCATAAGCTGACACAGAAACTCTTGGAGGTTTGCTTTTCCACAGCACAACGTGGAGCTTGGTAACACTGATGTGTAGTGTTGAGAGCAACGTGTGTGTAAACAGGAATAAAAGTCTTGAAGATTCTGGGAGTCTGAAACAATAAGCAAGCAGTTGTCACTGTTTTTCAGCTTCAGTGTTAAACAAATTTCTGGCAGGAGAAAGCCAAATTCTGTAAGATCAGTATATGGAAAACACAGCATTAACTTCAAGGCAGAAGGGATGTGCTGGCAATTTCCTCTCAATTCCTGATGAGGAATCTCAAACACAGCTAGGATATCATCAGTCAAAACCAAACAGGAAGCAAACTGCTTGAGTCCTTTATGAATGTGAATAGAAAAACTCCAGAGAATTTTGATTATGTCAGCACTCTCCACTGCTGTGTTGTCAGATGACCGAGTATCTGAAGTAGTGCTGAACTCAAAAGTCTGATCTCCTTCATGAAGTCCCATTTCAAAATATCCATCTTCTTTGTCTGTGGTTCTGGAATCACCCAGAGGGCTTCCTTTATTCTCTGTAAAGGAGGAGGGCGACCTCTGCACAGTCTGCACTATCAAGGCAGAAAGGTGCTGGACAAAATCTTGGTTTGTGGCAGTGTATGACATACAATTAAAAGGCAAGATGACAGTGTTACAGGGGTCAGGCACCGCACAGTGTTCTTCCTCTGAACGATCCAAACTTCAAAAGAGATAACAAGCCACAGTAAGTGCAAGCTTGAATTTAAAACCAGTCATGGCTACCTACAACTCATGGTGCTGCTGCTCAGAACTTTGAGCCTTACTCTTGCTACTACAGTTAAATCAGTGTAATTTCATAAGACATCTTCGTACTGCGCACAGCCGCTGGTTTTAAAGGCTGATAGTGTGTAATTCTATAGAAAGTAAAAACTAAAATGTTTAACTCATCTTCCATTTCCCAACTCCAGTTAGCACATCCTTCCGAGTTAAAGCACTTAACATTGCTATTGCAGGTTTAGAAGCTACCAACTGCATTCCAGGGTTCAAAGGTTAAAAACATTTTACATCATGAAATTGATTTTGGTTCAAAAAACCAGAGGTAGCATACAATGAAAGAGACTTTCACCTTAAAGCTGGGTTTAAAAATGCAGCATCCACTTTTACTACCCAAAAAATTAACAAGGATTTAAACCAGAACTTGGATATCTAGCTTACCACATATGATGATCACTTTCATACTCTTTGCATGAATCCAATAGAGAGGCAGGTGCCTAAGGAGAAGGAGAAAACATTGGGAAGCTATCAATTACTTACAGCTGCTGTCAGATTTCAGCACACATGAAAAGCAAAGTTAATGTTGGCTCCTGCTGTTTAAAGCTAGCCAACTAACTGCAAAGTCCTGACTGTTGTACTCAAAGGCAGCTGAAGAACTATCCTTTGAGGATCCCAAAACACACTGTTTACTGTAGGGTGAGCATTCTAAGGCAGGAAAGAATGGACTTAAGAATAGATCCAACCTGTGACCCATAGACATTTCAGTACACTACAAATTTTTACTAAGTAGTGTATAGTGAGGCAAAAAGGCAAAGGAACTTGACAAAGACCAACTACACTGGTAGCAAAGGAAGAGATTCCCTCAAGTCTTGCTGTCTCATTCCCTGAAGCCATGCATATGAAGAGTGTTTCCAATATAACAAATGAAATCACAAACCAGAAGTTATCAAACAGCAGGAGTTCAAAAGAGACAAATTAGGCTATTACCTATTGACAAGGAGAAAGTTCTTCAACAATACTAGCAAGAGAATTGCCTTCCAAAAAGTGATATTGTAGTAAGATAAGTGTCTTACACTCAGCATTTAAGTACATATTAAATGATGTGATACTAATACCAGGTAAACATCTCAGTCATGACAGTGACAACAATTCTCTGCAACTCTGGTAAATTTGGATTATGCATTTAATTTACAAGGTGGACCAATCCCTTCACTCAAATTTGGGGCTACCTCCTTTTTCCATCATAATAGCTCTGAGAATCAAGATAACTTTGCTATGGATTATTATGATAACAGAAGCTTAATATCAGAAATAAGCTTGCAAAAACACTTGAAAATACCATAAACAGAAGGATGGCAATTACCTGATTTTTACATCTGGAGCCTGGTATTTCAAAGCATCTCTGGGGAACTGTATGGTCTGTAGGAGTCGAACCACTGGATCGCAAAAAACTGCTCGCTAGGACTGTTTCTTCACAAATTATTTCTAGGATAAATATAAACAGCTTTTAAAATCACTGAAGTAAAACTAAAATGAATGTCTAATAGTATTTGCCAACCAAGTGGAATTAAAATTGTATAATCAAGATCTGATCGTAAATCATTAAAGCTGAAGGATATCTTCACATAATAGCCAGGACAAAACAAACACAGGTAAAATTTTAGTCTAACTACAGAAGTATCCTTAAACTGCACTGAAAGTTGCATTAAAGACTGCTAAAGCTCATTTTTCAAGCTAACAATATATTTAAGTCTCAACATCTGGTGTAAGAATTCTTCACATGATTTAGTTTTAACAGAACTAGTCAGTTTTGTTAATACTAGCCCAATGTTTACCAGAACATTGCCAGGCTGGCAAAAACATAGCAGAGCACTCTGTAAACTTCGCAGCATTCTCTCAAACTTTTGTAGGCTTCAAGTGAACAAGTATAATATCTGTGTAAAACCTTCAACCAGACTCAGAAGGTCTGGTCCCTCAAATGCCACTCATGACAATTATCTCACCTTATTCAGAACCTTTTTGAAGGATTCAAAGTGGAATCATCAGTAAAAAGCTTATCATGAGCAGATATAAGCAAATATTCTCAGGGACATTGGACTTTTTGCCTGTTTGATATTCACAGCATTGCATTGATTCAACAGAGCAAATCAATTTTCAGTATTACCACTGAGCCAGCCAGCTCAAGTATATTTATATGCAAGTAAACAACAGAATCACAGTAAGGATATGTTTCTGGCTTGGGCATAAAAACTCCTGCATGTATCTTTCTGGATTGATAGTAAAGTTTAGTAGATCACATCAAACCATCTCAGTCAGAGGAAACACAGGAGGTATTTATTACTTGAACAAAATACTGCGTTAGCAAGAAGGAAACTCAAATTGACAGGAAAAACAGAGCATGACAGCATTATTTCTGGTTTTGTCTTTCCTATATAAATATTTAATCTTTTCCATAAGCCATTTACCAGTGACATTTAATTTGAATAATACGTTACGGAAACAGATGGTGTCTAGAAAAACTGCAGAGAAAACAATTCATAGAAAAAGCATACCAAAGTTAATTCCATTATTCATGATTTAAAGTCTAACAGTGAAACTAATTGCCTAGCATATTTCTATTTTTTTAAAAATAGATTTCTCAAAATCAGTATTTTGAAAACAACCCTTGATAGCTAGATATGTAACAAATAATTGACTTCTATTGTTAAAGTTAATAGCCTGCCCTAGTCCTCATTTGCCCACTATTTATAAAAGCCTTCCCCAAGATTCTACTGAAGGAACCTTATGGAAAAGAGCTCCAGTAAATAAACCTTGAATCTTATACCAGTCTTTCTATAAAACTCCCAAGTAGTTCAGAAAGATCTAGAATTTTTTTTTTTCTCCCAAGATTCATTTACTGTAATGGAAAAGGACTATTGACCAATAACTTTTAAACGGTCACACTGATTACTAGCATACATTTTTACAGCTAGTCCTGTATAAAACTGCAGGTTGTTATATAGACAAACTGCTTCAATCCTGTAACTGAAATGCTTAATACTTAAAAGCAAACATTGACTTCATTTTGGAAAACCTGGCATTTTATCTGCAGATGAAAAGTTATCTAGAGGGGCTACACAGGCAAATGAAGTATACAAATAGCAACTAAACCTGTATCTAAATTGTTTGTCCTTTAATCAAATGCTGTCAGAACAATCTCATTTTTAGAGTGAACTAAAACCTCCACTGATTTTGCAGAAATCACAGCAGTAGACTTTTTTCAAAGACCTTCTCCCCCATCCACCAATCCATTGGTAAGAGTAAGCTGTTTCACCCCAAATTTTGACAATATAATCTCTGCTCTTTTAAATGGTTACAAAGTCTTCTCCCACTAGTCATATCCTACTGCACTTTAAGCTTTCAATCAGGCAAAAGCAAAAAGCATCTTTATCTCCTCTCAGTCACACATGAATATTCACATAAGTCAGTCTTATGGGCTCCTGCAAAAGATGAAAGATAGGCCATTTTTCTAAGCTCCTAATGCAACAGGCGTGTTTACTTGAAACATACAGTAAAAATAATTTTCAGGTAAGGTTAGCAGGTGCTGTGAAGCACAACAGAAGTGCTGAAATCACAGGCTCAGTCTGAACACTAATTCCACAACTGCCTTTTACTCATCTCCTTTATCTTCCTTCTGGCTTGACAGAAATGCAGCTCTTGCAAAAAAAGCAATAATGGAACAGATGCTGCTTGAGCTCCCATTTTGCAGACCACAAACAAGTAGAGAAGCAATTTTAAAACATATCAATACATGCCATGGTTTTCCATTAAGGCATGTATCTAAACTAGGAAAAGATATAGTCCTCTGCTGGTGATTTCTGCAGGATGATGCAGTTAAACAAGTCCTGTACCCAAACTTCCACTACAGTTAATTAACACTAGAGTGAACAGGTCAGTTTTGCTGATTCACATACAACTTCCACTTTCTAAGCCAATACTACCACATCTTTCTGCTTTGTCTTGATAAGCCCTATATCCATGCACATAATATTCATGTATATCAATGCAGCTTAGAAAAGCAGAACCAAGAGGCTCAGCCCAGCAGCACGATACATACATGATTACCTTGGCTGGAGCTGACAGGACGAGGCAGAGAGGGAGAAGAAGGACGAACAGTAAGAGAAGAACAGTTTGATTTGGAGCTGGCAGCAGTGAGCCTGGAGTCCTCACTGATCTAATAAAGAAAGTATGCAGTGATTAAAGAAAAAAAACCTAAATACACAGGACACATTAGAACCTGAACTAAAATAAGTCTACACAAGCTTTCTCAATTTTAGCAAAAGGAAAATTAGTGCCAGTCATTTTGTTTTTTTGACAGGGGGCAATGGTGGTCACATCCTCTGAAATTTCTATTTTCACACTAAGTGGAATTCCACTAAGAATTCATTTACAGAAGTCATTCTGATCACTGACTAATCACTGTATTGACAAAACTAGCAGCAAGTTTCACAAACGACAAGAGTGAAAACAGGATTTCTACACTGTAGGGACAGCCCAGGTTCTGATAAGTTTATTAACAAGACTAACCAACTACACAGCACACAGACACACACGAGAGAAGACAAGGAAGATTCAGATTTCTGATTCTCTCCCACTGTTAAACACCCACAAGAAGAAAGTCTGGGAAAGTAATTTCAGTACTCAAACACAAACAGTAAAATCACACCTCTCCAATACTTATTTCAGATGTAAAATATGGCTGTTAAGGTCAACTGCATATTCATTGTGTACACCATTAAGTCACTTTATCTTTTCCTCCCACTTCCTCTCTCCAAAGCCAGCACAAAAAGGAAGGTCAGACAATTACTGAAATTACATTGAAAATTAAATAGAAAAATGCAGGAACATTAGAAGTTCATACTACAGTAAAGCACAAAGCAAGTATAAAAACTTTAATGTTAAGGAAAGTTTAATGAATTCCTCTTAGATCTAATTTGTAACTGTCTTCGTAAGCTTCTTCTGTACACAGCACATTTAACTCCTCTCACAGCAAACTCACCTTTTTATCAGAGTTGCTCAGTTTGTATTTCACCTCCTTTGCTTTTTGAATAGCTTTTAGCACTTCCACAGTATCTAGTTCCTTTTCTGTGGTAACAATGTTATCCAAACAGACCTAAAAAATGTTAAAACATCCAAAAATATTGAAAACAAGGCTGCTCTGCAACTTATTTTTATTAATGTAATAAATCTTAGCTTAATGCAAGCCATGTGCATGTTTGCAACCATTACACAAAACCAATTATTACATTAGACCTTGCTCTAACATGATATGACTTTAGTGCAAACTCAGAAATGCTTGATAGGCTTAACACCCTTCTAGCACAAGTGTATTTCAATATTAACACACTTCTAACCCAATGAAGAGAGGGCAAACGTTCATTTAGATCCAGAAACACAGTCAAATAACATTAACATGGTCTTTAGAGAATGAAACCTTCTCCACCACACACTGAAAACCCATCAGGTTTTTACAACATTCACACTACTTTCCTCACCAGACTTTAAAAAAGATTTTTTCAAATGCCAGCTTCAAAGGAAGAAGTGCACCGTGGCTTACCTCTGAGGCCCTGTCCCCAAACTGAGCAAGTACTTTGGTCCGATAATCAGGGATGATGCTCAACGGATTGCTGGATAAGACCACCTTTTCTAAGCATGGGAGGTTTCCTATATTTTTTACTTCATCAATCTGAAAGTTTTTGAATAGAAGGATGAATACAGATTGGCTAAATGAAAATGACCATACAGACTGAGCATTTCTTGGATAAGTTACATACATACAGTAACCAGGAAAAAATCACTACAGCCAGTTTATTTGCAGTTTTACCATCTAAAAGAAATTGCTTGTGTTCTAACACACAATCCAATTTGACACTGAAAATCAACAGTTACCTGTTCTATTTTGTTGTTGCTCAGATCCAAGTTGACTAATGAGTACAGTTTGTTAAGACCACACAGCCTTTCCAGCTGATTTCCTGCTAAATTCAGAGTTTTGATGTTTCCCAGTTTCGTGTGAACACCTTCTAGTGATGTGAGCTTGTTGTAGGATAAGTCCAGGTGAACAAGGTTGTAAAGATGCTACAAAAACACAGAAAAACCACGTCATACAACAATTCATTAAAATTAAACAATATCAAAGGCATCATATTATGGCTTGCTCATTTTTTTTCATCTGGACACTGCCTAGCTGAAAAACATGGTATGAAATTGTTCATTACACAGGAACAAACGTGTAGAAAGGGAATTTCCTCAGTTGCATTCTCACCAACCCACAGATACAGCTGGCAATGAATGAATTTTGTTAAGAACTAAATGTTGTATGTCAATATTGGCAAAGAAATTAAGATATTCAGAGCAAGAAATGCACTATTAATAGAGTACGTGATGTTATGAAGGATAAGCTATTTGGACTTAAACTATTGCCCAAGAGGAAGATGAGCAACAAAATTCTGAAGCAAGAATATCTGTGTTTAAGGTCCTGTGCAGTCTGGAAAAAAATTCACCTTCAGAAGCACCACTTACCTGTAAATTTTCTACCAGAGACACGCCATTGTGACTCAAATCCAGGAATTCAATCTTTGGAATTAATTTCTAGAATGGAAAAACCCGCATGTGTAAAATGCATTTTAGCTTATAAATTGAGGCATACTTTTTTCACTATCAGCTGACCAACAAGCAAAGGAATCATCCAATGTACCATCTCTCTTCTCAGCTTTCAGTATTAAAAAGCATTCCACATGTACTAGAGCAACAAGAGAGTCAAATCTTGCTCTTAAGAAAACCAGGTTACTGTGACGAGCATGGTTAAGTTTTAATTTGAAACCTGGTTTCCCACTGAAGACAAGTTGCTCCCAGTTTAGCACCATTAATTATACATCAAACTCATTAATAGGTGCTTCCATCTTATCAAACAAGTATTATCTATGTTACACAAACCTGGATAAAGACAATAGAAGAAAAAAACAGAGTAAGTTGAGTGATTTGTTTCCATATTTTGATTATAGTAGCCAAGCACTGCAAGGTCACACAAACCTCTTGAAAATGTACTTTAACCCAGAAAGCCTTTTATTTTTGAGGACTCAAACCTTAAATATGATGCTGAGTTTTGACATCAGTGCATTGGCATCCGCTTTATTTTGGTTGTAATCTCACCAATAATTTGCCTTGTAGTTAAGGCCTGGACTGAGACCTGAAGAACCCTAAGCATATATGACAATAAATCCTGGACAAGAAAACTGTGCTCCATGATCTCTAGTTGAGCTACAGGCATAACTATTTCCTGCTTCACAAGAGTAGGTCAAGTAAAAAACTATGGTCATATTTCACACATGTTCTTGTGATGAATGCTAATTTCTTTTTCTTAGTAACTGATATACAATACGTAATTCTAAGGTACTGACAAAATACTCCACAAATTTTGTTTCCACACTCTTCATATTGTTTTGATGCCAAAAAGGCTGCCAGCAAGCCACAGGTTTTTAAATACACAGGAAGCTTCAGCCTTGATAACACTCCAAAGTTGAGCCCAAGAGGTGTTTTGTTCCCTTTTTTAAAAAGAACTTTTGTCAGTGGCCTAAGGCCAATGCAAACAGTAAAAGCATGTTTCAAAAAGTCAGTATTCATGGAACTGTTGCTTACAGAGCACAGAATGACAAACTTCTCTCCTTTAGCAAAGAAAATATCAAAGGAATAAAAGAATGCATTAACTTGTGTAGCTAATCAACATAAAGTGCAACTGAAAATCTTTCAGAAAAGAGATATATAAAGAAAATGCAAAATCCCTGTTGTGTAATGTGCCACAGAAGACCAGTCATACTTTTTTCCCCACAAATGAAAAAATATTTCTTACCACTGAATCATCAATTTGAGAGATGCTATTGTGACTCATATCCAAAGTTGTTAAAGTTCTCCAAGTTGGGATAACTGCTGTCACTGGACAACTTGAAGTTGCACCCTCTGGCTCCCACTGATCAAACTCGGAGGCCTCAGGCACTAGGATCTCCTATTTAAGACAAGCACACTAAAATATTATGCTTACATCTCTAGTGAAAGCTAATAGTTTTGCAAACAATCCAAACAATCTTACGAGGAAGATTTCTAAGCTTTATAATCACCTAGATTGAAGTTGTAGGTCTTAAAATGTGAGCTGACTGGGTCAGAATTAGTTTAGATCTACAGGGAGGGAGTTCCAACACTTAGCAGTCAATTCTAATTGCGGAATGTGAAGGAACAATAGAGGGACTGTGAAAATTATGCTACTGATAGCTTTTGCCAAATCAAAGCCCAGAGAAAAGAGTAAGACATATGCATTCAGTTCTGGATGAATAACAGAAACATACATTCCAATTAGAGCATCAGAAACATCCCTGTGAAGGGACACATGTAGATGCTTAAAGTTGACTCTGAAAGGTTAGTAAACCCTTTCAGTTCCACGGTTTTAAAAGCAGAATCTGCAACACACAGTACAGAAAATTACAAGAACTCCGAAGGGATATTATCACAATGTGCATGTCATTTCTGCATGTGATTTGAACACTCACCAGAAGAACTCACCCTTACCTTCATTGATGTTGCCGAAAATCGAATACTCATTGTGGCCAGAGCATGTTTTGATGAAGTCAGCCCTTTGATAAGCCTTCCCCCACAATGATTGATCTATTTAAAAAAGTTAAGGTCAGAAATGCTAGAACAAACACGAGACATGGAAGAGGCAGCTATAAGCTTCAATAGCAGATTCTCTACCAATTTGGAAAGTAGTTACAGCACTCCCTTAAAATCTCCTGAGATTATCAGGTCAGAAATACCAAGTAAAGCTAAAGCAATAAATTAAGACACAACTACAAGAAAGTGAAATTCAAACATTTCTTTGAACAAAGCTTCTTCTCCATTGACTTTCTATCTGCCCTATGTATTCTTCAAGTTGAAACCACCCAGGCAGTTTAACAGGGCACAGTATTTTACTGTTACAAAAGAGAGAGGTATCTCAAGCTATATACCTCTACCTCCAGACACATTTATTTAGGTGTATGTTCTTTACTGTAAATAAGAAAAAAAATGCCTACAAAGTGAGGATACTAATCTAAGCATTTAATATGCTTAGACTAAGTTTAACATTACAAAAGTCTTTTCTGTAGCTCAACTTGGCTCAGCCTCTGTCCAGCAACCAGGTCCTTCTCTGTAGACAGTTACACACACTGTACTACCACAACAACTGACACGCTTGCTGGTGTATCGGGAAAACCAAACACAGAGCTCCTGCCACCCTTGAAAAAAATTCTGTCCAGATTACCACTGTTAATTTTTGGACAGTGTTTACTACTAGATGAAAATGTCAGTCTGGTGGCCAGTCAATCCAAAACTTTTCATAAGCCTACAATTACAAAAGTCTTCAAGACCGAAACCCCTTTTTTCTCCCCACATTAAGCAAAGCTACACCTGAAACTATCCATGCTCACAGGAAAGAGGAAAATTGATACTATTCTGTAATATCCTCTCTGCAGTATGTTAGACTCACTCTCACTCTTCAGTCCTCTGTAGTTTCTTTCCCACACTAAAATGTCAATAATTCATTGACTTCAGCAATATACTTCAGTTCTTAACCAACTCAGTCTCTCATATCAATGAGACAATAGCGTTCATGTACTAAAAAAAGGTACTGAACCTCTCAAAAGTGGACACAGAATACAGACTGCATGACACAATCAGATATTCTCTCTGGACAGATCTGAAGTGGTCAGGAAATGTTTTGTAAAATACTCATTGAACAACTACTAGAAATCCTGTCATTCGCACTGGAAGCGGAGCAATGAAAAAATTATGCAAATTATCAAACAAGAAGCACTATACCCAAAAGTGTACTTTCACAAGCAAATTTAATATCAGGACATTTTCACAAATATTTGGTGCTTTCCAAGTGAAAAGCACTTTCTAATAAGAGATCCCATTACAACCCATTTGTTAGATCTTCAAGGCACTGGAAAGCAACCCTGGTTTAGGTTTTGTGTATATGCTGGAAATCACATTCTTTTTCAAGACACACACAGTGCAAGCTATTCTGAACACGTGAATTTGGCATCCTTATTTCCAAGACTTGTGAAAAAAACATTGTTTCACAAATGAAACAGTCCTTCTAAACATTGCACTCCCCAATTCTAGCACCAAAGCAAAGCATACAATTACCAATTCTGAGAGATTCTGCAGCAGACCTGGCATTTGCAGAGCCTCTATAAAATTATGAGCAGTATCTCAGTCATACCTCTATTTGATGAAGTGATTTGAAAATTGACAGATCAAAGGGCAACAGATGCTCCTGAATGTTACTGGTTCCAAAAGGTCCCCCTGTTCCAGCAACCTAGTAATCAACATTTATGAACAGAGTTAGTGCACACAACGCAACTTGTCCACATTTCAGATAGCCTTACACAGGCAATAGCACAAATACAGTAGCTTGGAAAGGCAGCCAAAGTTACAACCAATTTTTCAAGTATGGAATGATTCATAAAACTTGCAGATTAACTCTTCAGGGGAAAAAACATTAGTTGTTACAGCTAAGCACTCTGAACTTGAAGCAATGAACTTGAACTGCCACCTTGTGCTTGTATTTTGTAGCACATCGGACATGCAAAAGAGGTAGGCAAGACTGACCAAGGCTTAATTCTCAGCTGACCAAGCCAGAGCTGCATTCACTAAAAACCTCCTTGAAACACCTGGATTCTCCAAGACAGAACTGTCTTCAATTCCACTACAAGGGATGAAGTTCAAGGCATTGACAAGATAGGTTTGAAGAAAACATTAGACACTGGTACACATCTAATAAAAATGTACCTAATATTTCCATGTGGTCATTAGATTCTCTCCTCAGAGCACTTAAGACACAAGTGGTTTCAGTTATGTTTGCTGTGAATATAATTTTGGGAGAAATCTCTAATGTTTCTGGTCTTATATGGATCTTATCTTTTAAATACACAGGAAATGTGTATTTAAATGTGTATTTGTCTGGTCTTATATGGATCTTACAAGCTCTGAAGGTGCCCACTCACAAGCATTCAAGAAGGGCCAGAAATTCTGAAGATGGGTAATTTTCTTAACAACATGCTCTTCTTCCATCAGGGAGCCCTCTGTTCAGAGGATTCTATACACACAGATGGCAGCAAAGGCAATTGAAGATCCACAGGAATACCAGCACAGCTGTGGTTTTGCTTTGTCAACTTCCCAAGTCCTCCAGCAAAGCTTCCCCTGATCCACTACTTTGTCTCCCCTTTGAATACACCACACAGTTAGAAGGAAGTTCTTCTCATGCAATAAAGTGGCTAAAAAGAGTTTTTGAGTTGTAGTAAGCAGTGTTAAAATAATTACTCAGGAAAAGTCTTTCCAATTTACTTATTTGGTAGGAAAAAAATCAAACTGGGTCCAGACAAAAATGATCTGTTCTGAGGCCATTTTACATTTATTCTGCAATGGTATTTTAGCTAGAAATTCGAGGCCATCTCATCTATGAAACTAAGGTTTTTGTTAGTTTGGGGTTTAGGGTTTTTTTAACTTTCTGATACAAAGGTGAGCAAGGGGACAGGATTTATATACATATGCATATATGCAAATGTATAGATATACACTGGCCTACCTATAGTGTCTGCAAAGAATGCAGGGTTGAAGAGTAATATTTATCTGTCTCCCCATTCCTACTAGCACCCAGTAAGATTCTGTGGCTGCACCTCTACAAAGAGCACTGGTGAAGAAACCACATCACATAGGAGAATCAACATCTTTGTTAGAGAACTATGTGTATTGAAGGTTGGCAGAATAACAGCTGTTTAACACTGACTTCTAAATGGTTGAAGGTGTTTAGCACCAGTAAAGTTCTTGTGCATTCAAACTAGACTCCAAAAGTATGCTAAGAATCATGTCAGTCTGGTAGAAACAACATCTCCAGTATTTGTGCAAGCATAGCTCACCTTTAAATACTTGAGTCTACAAGTGAAATCTAGAATATGACCTAGATCTGTTTTGGCATCTCCATTAGCACACGTAGGCTTCCCCTGTAGCAACTGTTGAGTGACAGCATATAACTGCAAGGGTCTGATGGTGAAGACTTCTCCAGCCATTAACAACTGCTCTCCTGAAAAACAGCATATGATGGTATCAAACACAATGCTGCAATGGTTACAAAAGAATAAGTGGTACATGGAAGAGCTAATGTTAGAGATTAATGTCTGCCATTATATTCTAAGCTCATTATTAAGGTACCAAAACAATATCCTTTTTTGCCACTTTAAACTAGAATGGCTAAATTAAGATTTTTTTTTTCTTTTAACACCAGAATAATCTAGATGTTCAAATGGGCACTCTCATCATACAAGCCTGAAGCTCCTAATGCAACTAATGGCAAATTTCCTTCAATCTTAACAGGACTGGAATCAAAGTTCATTCATATAATGTAGGAGTTACTAAATTTTCCAAGTCACCCCTAAGTTCTATAGCACTTAGGACTTTATTCAGAGGAAGCAGTGCCTGCCATCTAACAGACAGACCTTGCATCATTTGCTACACTGCCTAAATGCAGAATTGTAGCCAATGTGTTCTTGGACAGTATGAGGACTTTCACCACACTAATAACAATGCAATCTCCCAGAACAGGAAATGCATTATCTGATAATATTTTTACAATCCCATTTCTTTCTAGGAACACTAGGAAACAGCATCCAAAAGACTCTCTGAAGGCACTGCAAGAGTCAATGTAGACTACAGCAGTCAGAACACACAGATGTGGAATTAATACCTTCCTCCTCTTCCTTTTAGGGACATCAGTTTGACTTTATGTACAAGACATCATCAGCTGTCATGACAAGCAGAGTTCTCAGAAATGCTTTGAGGAGTAAAAATCCCTTTGGCTTCAGTGGGAGCAAGTCCAAGAGTCCAGCTGCACATTACTGGAAGGCTACACTAATATACAGCAGTCAGACATCAGGCACTACAAAGACAGGGAACATTTCTTCAGGAGCTTCCTTAAAATGTTCCAAAATTTCCTGAGTGGACCCTCTGAATACATCTGAAATGGCTTCACCTAAACTTAACTTTGTGCCAGAACAATCTGAAATGGCATGCTGAAATATGCTTCACCTATCACCTCAGCCAACTGGAATTATACTGTTTAGGATGTTCTTCAAAACAAAATTAGTGTGGGTTAATCTATACCATCTAGGATGTTCTTCAAAACAAAATTAGTGTGGGTTAATCTATACCATCTAGGATGTCCTTCAAAACAAAATTAGTGTGGGTTAATCATTTCACACACCTCCTGCTGTTAATGGACCAGTTAGAGCTGTTGCAGTTACAGTAAGTGCATTTCATTTTCATCTGCCAGCCTCAGAAAAGCACATCCTTTAACTGACTAGGTCTCATGTTTCCTGAATTCTAGAAGAACAATATTTAGATATGTAAAGTGATCTCTTGCATTTAACACACACTGTATCAGGACTCACTGATACAAAACAAACTTCCATACAGGTTACACTAAAACATACCAAGACAGAAAGCTTAACAAAAGCTTCTGATCACCAGTACCACATCCTATCCTTTAAGGACACAAACTAGTAGGTTGTTTTCAAAATCTAAATTCACCAGTTTCTCAGATTTGTTTCCAGAAGTAGCTGTGCTACTGTTACAACTCCTCCCAAAATGCAGTTTGAATCAAACTGCAAACATTGAGAAAAAGGTGAAGACAAAGAAGGAGAAGAAAGAGTGTCAGTCTGATATGGAAGATTCAGATCTCTCATGGTCTGGAGATTAAATATCACAGGTATATGAATGAATGCACATAGAGGAAATAATTCCCAGTTAAATTCTTGCAAGTTCTTTACCTTTGTGGAAGAGTTCTTCCGCCAATGCAGCAGTGATCCCATTGATCTCCTGCAAGGAATAAACCATTGTAATCGAGTGTTATTTACATAGTTATGGTTCTAATTTTTCAATGTGTACCTTTGCTGAAGTCTCCCTTTTTTGCTGTGGTACAGGACTTTTTTTAAACAGAAATCAACTGTTATTATGTCTTAGGGATTTCTTTGTAACACGAAAATACTTCATAAGTGACCTAAAATTATTTCATTTGATAAGATTTTAATTTCCAAGATGAAAGACATTGAGCTACACTTAAATCATCACATCCTGCATATTTTAGAGAAGGGCAACACCAGCTAGAGCAACTATTACTAGCCATCATTAGCCCAACGTAAAAGAAAGCTCAGTTTTGAAGAAACTATTACAAGTATAGTTTTCTTCAAATTTTAACATTAAGACTAACCTAATACATCAAGCACTGAACATTTCCTTGGAATATCACTAATACACTGATAACTTTAGATTAACAAGTCTACAGGGAAGAAGAGAGATATAGAAATTAGTCTTCTGGACTTCAACTCTATGATGCTTGCTGCAGAATAATTCAAAGTCCCTGTTCACCATCCTCTATCTTCTCTGCCCTCCTGGACCTACACCAGTGCTCAACCCCCATTCCAGGCACTGACAGCTCCAGGAGGAAAGAAAAAGGCTGAAAACTCTCAGTGCAGGAATTCGTCCTTTCTAAATCTGAAGGCACACAAAGATCAGTACAAGTATTTCCCATCTGGGCATACTACACAAAAAAGCAAACGCTCTGTGGAAGTCCAGAAATAGTTCTGAGCTTTTCCAACAGTTCTCTCAAAGGCCCACAAAAAGAACAAAAAAACTACTTGTGATAGTGAAGCTTCCCCTGGACACATGCAGCTCATTTTAAGGTAGCTGCAAAGGATAAACAGATATTATGGATCACCACAAAATGAATATTTGATGAGTTTACTTCACTGACAAATCCCTCATGATTCATAACAAGGGAATAAATCCACAGGCCATCTGCAGCAGACAGTTCAGCTCATTTGATGAGGCAAGCATTTTAGACAAGCACATTCTTAGTATAACTGAAACCCCACTCACTGAGGATGAACAAAGCCTCCACACCACAGTTTTGAGAACAAGCTAGAAGCTGAATTCCAAACAACATTCAACAATTCCGACTGTCATTTGAATAAGCCTATTACACTCATTGGTATGCACAGACCTAATTGAAAACCATACTCTGTATCCCTTTCGTCATCTGGGACACACAGTAGACATTTTTTTCTACATTTATAATTGAAACAAGGTTATCACTTGAACCGTTCAGTGACCAACATGCCTAAAAAAGCAACTCTATTCCTCTGTCAGATCTACAAGAGACCTCTGTCTTAGCCATAACTACTTATATGCATCAACCCCACAGAAGTCCATTGTTTGCAGGTGTCTCTGAACAGTAGTTTGTGGGTACTCAATTCTTTTCTTTCAAAAGCTTCTATCTGTAAGTTAACAAACCAAATCTTCTAAGATGACAAAGTATAAGACAGTGCAGCAAAATAAGCATCCCCATATCACTGTATACATCCTATTCAATGTCAAAGTAACAATAATATTGTACAATGTTGTCACATGCAACTGCTTCTCTTTACCAAGCTGTACCTGGCTTTTCCCTGTGACACTAAGGCTTCAGAGAGGTTTTAATGTATTTATGGTAGGTATTTCTATGTCATTTTAGTTCTATTAACCTGGGAAATAAAATTAAATAATCCCTACTGGAAATACTACAAATAAGAATAGACAAAAAAAATCACAGAATCACAGAATGGTTTGGGTTGGAAGGGACCTCAAAGACCATCTAGTTCCAACCGCCCGCCACAGGTGACACAGGACATAGTTGGCTTTCTGGACTGCAAGTGCACATTGCTGGCTCATGTTGAGCTTCTCATCCACCAACACCCCCAAGTCGTCCTCCTCAGGGCTGCTTTCAATCCATTCTCCACCCAGCCTGTATTGACACTGGGGGTTGCCCCGACCCACGTGCAGGACCTTGAACTTGGCCTTGTTGAACATCATGAGGTTCGTGCAGGCCCACCTCTCCAGCCTGTCAGGGTCCTTCTGGATAGCAGCCCTTCCCTCCAATGTGTCAACTGCACCACACAGCTTGGTGTCATCGGCAGCCTTCCTAGATAAACTAATGAGGCAATATCAGACATTACAATGCCTCAGGCATTATATTGCCTTAAGCATGCACATGGGCTGTCTAGTATTTTAAAGATAATTTAAAAGATCAAAGTTTTGCAGGAAAGTTATTTTCCAATAGAATTGCTGTGGTAAATATTTAGCTTTTCTGTTGAATAACTAACTTTTTTTGTAAATATTTAAAAGTACTCTAAAGTTCTAAGCAAAAACAATTGAGTTTATACCTCAAGCCAGACTCCCCTAAGCAAAGAAATGCAGATTAAGCAACAACTTTGCTTGTAATACACAACCACAGTATAGAAACAGGGAAGCATTCATATCCAAATAATGCTAGTTTTTTTGAAAAGTAAGAAAGTATGAACATTACAGCAAGAGGAATAAAATAGTCTAACTGAAAAACAAGGACTAGGAAGAATTTCTGCCTGCATAAAAATCTTTGTTGAATTTACAGCACTGAATTAATGAAACAGACATTATTTAAGAGAGAGTGGCAAGAGAACAGAAAAATTATGCAACTTCCTGGTGATCAGGAAGTTTGCTCCATCTGAACAGAATTCTCCCTATGTTATCACACACATTTTTAATACATTTAAAACCTCTAATCCACTTCCAAGGGCTTGTTCATGACAAACTAGTCCTTCTCACTCAAATCTGCAGGGCAATAGCAACACTATGACGCAAACCTGCTACAGTTTATTTAAGTCCAACTCTAAAGTCTCACCAGGATAACTACATTCATGCAACACAACTAACACAGGTTTTTCTTTGTTGCTAAAGCTTAATTAACAAATCTAATGGCTCACTTGTGACAAATTTCTGAAGCCTTTATATGAAACCATGAAGAATCATCTCAGCACATCCCACCCCAAAGCAATTACTGCTCCTCCTTTTCACTGAGTTCTCCAGTGCATTTTCCTCTTTATGAAGCTCATTCTCCCCTTTACAACATGATGCCACACTGCAAAAAAGCCTAATTATCCACAAGAGATGAACGAACAAATTGCAATCTGAATACAAAAGCAAGCCATTGCTTCTTATTTCAAGCATCCTTTACCGTAACATTCTGTCTGCTGGCTGGAGCTATTTCTCCAGAGGCCACTCCATCAGTGTGCTGCTCATGGAGAAGCACCATTTTTCTTCATTTGGGCTACTGGAAACAGCTTTAGCATCAACCACAGCTCTAAGCATTAACTGCTAAGTAGGGGGGTGTGTGTGGATCAATTATGCAGTGTTCCTTCAGAGAGACAGCACTACTGACCTCAGCCTACCAACCAATCCAGCTTCAGATTTATTCACAGCTTCTAACTATCCTGCCAGCATTTATTTTCTCCAGAGAGTCCCTACCCACGCTACTTCCCAGTACAGTATCTACTGCAATAAAAAGTGGTGTCAAAAATCTTAAAAATATGCTTTGTTTGTTACAGTGTGCAAAACACAGAAAAAGAGCAGTTGCAGTCATTTTGTGAAGATTCCATACAGTTGTCTCCAAGTCAGAGAACTAGGGAAAGACACTCAGGCCTCCATTTTATATGCTAAAAACATAACTTACATATAAATGAAAGTGTAGGAACTGTGACAAAACTTTTGGAGCAGTGACAGGGAACTTGACTAGCAGGGTTTGCAGGTAGACCTCTAATTCCTTTTGTCTTTTCTCCACCAGGCTTTTGGAATTTTTTCCAATAATCTTCTTGGGAGGTAACAGATTTTTATCTATTTTCTTTTCTGAAACAAGCTGAAAGACAAAGACCAAAGTGACTACCCAACTCACAACCTGAACTTGCACCAAAGATGCAACAGAACACATTAAGAGAATGTTGCCTGATCCTGGTAAAATCCAAAACCAAAATTACCTCAGTAAATTTACTTCAAAATCTTAGGAATTTTTCAGAAAGAATATTTTATCATAAAATTATGAGAAGTTCAGTAATAAGGTTTTCTGAGAGAATCACTCACAGTACCACAGGGCGGAATGTAACCAAGGTGACAGAACAGAATTACTGGTGCATTTGAGAAAGTAGCCCGATCTTGAACATAGTGGACTTTCCCTCATTTTCACTTGCTGTTTTTAATCAGCACTGGTTAGTAACTACCCCATGCTACTGTCTAAGGACACTTTTATAATCCACCCCTCCCAGAAGAGAGTCTTTGCTCCAATCCAGCTTTCGGTTACCAGATCAGCTCAAACAACTCTTGGCAAAAGGTTTAATGACTCTAGCCTGAAGTCCACTCTTGTTGACACAAGCTTCTGTCCAACGCTAAAGTTGTCCAGGCCAAGCTCCCCCAGTTCAAGAGGAGAGTAACAGAGGCAAGTAATATTGTTCATACAAAAAGGATTTAGTCTGCAGTTCAGATGGTATCTGGCAGATATTCTTGCTCTTTATTGAGAAAAGAATTTACGTCCCATGCAACAGAACTACAAAAACTGTACGATGTTTTGTAATAGATCAAGGCCACAGTTTTAATATCCTTACCTTTTCATGCAGGTCATGGAAATCACTATAACGATGTTTGACTGTCCACTGATGATTGCCAACACTGACCTGAATAATGTATACCTGAAAGGAAGAAATTAAAGTAAGAGAACTGCAAAGCATGTCTTGAAGAGAAGCTGTGAGATGTGCTGATTAATGTAGCACTAAGGTGATTTTACATTCTTAAAGCATCACAGTTAACTAAAAGCTAATCCAAACTCTAAGGTGACTTTGCTGATGTAGGATACCTAATCTCATTCACAAACCTGCTCTGCACAAAAACACACAGATGTTTCTTCATGTAAAGCAATTGCTTTTATTTTTGAAACCCAAAGGTTAACAACCAAGATCTCTAAGCTACTTTTTTCTGAAGATTTCTGCTAAGTCAAGTTGGTATTCATGGCTACCCACAACAAGCCTGAGACAGCAGCATCCTTTCTTCTTTTCCTCCACAACAGGTGGAGGAACTTGGCAAGCATTCTGCTGTCACTTCACAGTTAAGAACAAATTTGGAGCTTAACCTTTCAGAAACCTAGACAAGTCCTTTGGCTGGATGTTAACTTTTATTCCTTTTAGGGTAAAGCACACAAGACAGCTTCCTGAGAGTTACAACCGTGCCCAAAGAATCACTACAGTTATCTAAAGCAACCCAATGTTTCTTTACACAAAACTAAGTATTTCTAACTACGCACGTACCAAACAATTCAAGATTTTCATTGTAGGTGACTTTCCAGATTGAACACTACTAGTTCTGCAGGAACTCACAATCTACCTTTGGATACCCGAAGCAAGCCATCCCAAAGAAACTTTAAAAGTACAAAATAAAACACAAAGTAGAAAACAAACAAGGCTCAGCAAAACCAGTTCTACAGCTACTTGAAAATAACAAATTAAATAAACTGTATTATTGAATCCAACTATATTCCTTGGGAAAAACACCAATTTGTAATCAAACCTTGAAACCGTTTAATACAGTTGAGATCTTGCTTACTACCACAGATCACACAGCTCTGACTCATGGCTGCTATAAGAATGATGCACATCTAGTTGCTAAACCCACTGGAAAAAACAAAAAGCATCAACAGTTTCGATTTGTTACATAAAGGGCCAGTTTTCACTTACTGTTAGTATAGACCAGCACAATACCAAACATTAAATAGAACACCACTTGCATTTTAAAAGATGAACTATATCTCATACCAATCATATTTTTGTAAGCATCTGACACCAGCTTGCTGACCAAAACCAAAGTCCTGCAGTGAACTGAATCAAGATGTCTGACTAGAGCATGCAGTAAGTGACACGTCAGTGTTCGGATGAGTACTGAAAACACAGATGAATGCCTACACAGAATTACAGTCTCAATTAAGGCCTGCCATTTCCCAACACAGTGTGACAGCAAAGCAGACGCAGATCAGGATTATTCACTGTGCCGGTGACAAACCAGAACAGGAATAACCTGAGCACTCAAAAGTTCCTCACAACCCTGAGGAAAGCAAGGAGAGACTCAAAGAAACCAGATGATTAAAGTTAGAACTAAAAAAATACTACATTTAGAAGCCATAATAAAAAGACTAGTTCTTTTTAAAAGCTGACTGTCCTAAATTATGGCAGATCAAGCAGTATAGCTAAATGCAATGCAGATTGAGTACGCAATGCATAAAACCTCAGATTAGACGTTGAAAATTCAGTAAACTTCACAGCTCCCAACTGACAGCTCACAAGACAAGGAAGGAATGCCTCTAGTCTCTGTATACGATACAGTCAGAGTAAACATATTATAAAGGTTTTTGCTGAAAAAGCAAGCACCACGCACTTCTGGAAGCACAGCACTGAGCCAAATGAATAGTCTGGTCAAGAAAATACCTGTTCAAGTGACTGTTTACATGCATTGATACAATTTCTCCAATTAAATCTTTAAAAAGCCATACCATTCCCCACTTGGGATGCAGCCAGAGCTGGCAGTACATAGTCACCTCTCAAACGGCATCAGTATGCAGAATGACAGCAACTGATTTCACATCAATCCACAAGGTGCCATTATCTTGAGGAGTAAATACAAATGCAGTATGTATTGCATAGACTTGTTTCAATACAGAAATTAATCATTTTAAAGCAAAGAAGTGCTAAGTTTCTGAAAAAGTCATATATATGACCTTCAATTGAGTGCACAAATATGACAAGGCATACAGTTTAAGATTCTTCAAGGACTGCCTGTCAAGCCAACTGCTAGAAGGCATACATGGAGACATGATGAAATTCTATCATGCTGTACTGTCTCCCAGACATAAACATACCATGTGAAATCTCCACCCATATTTATGCCACAAATTGCATTTCTAATGAGCTGAAATGCAAGAGTGTTTACATTCACAGGTTTTCCTCCTCTCCATGTCTCTACCAAACTCTGAGCAATAAATTTTGCATGCCTTTCTTACAAGTCAGTTCTTCTGGCTAAGTTCTACTTTGTAAAGTGTTTAGCATATCTGCAGTGCTGTATTTTTTCATGATTTTCTAACCAGTCACTTCAAACTCTTTGCAGCTAAGTATTCACACTGTCGAACAGCATGGCTTCATCTCCCTAAATATTTAAAGGTGAAACATTTACTACAAATTTTTTAAGATGTATAATTTTTAAACCAGCTGTCAAATGAACAGCAGTGATTCCAGACCACCTTTTGTTTACCTCCTGTACACATTACAAAAACCCACCCATCTCACTTTACATGGAAAACTTGCATTTCTACAGTATCCCTCATCCAACTTGACATACTTCAGTACTGTCAACAAAAAGACAAGCACCTCACTTTACAGATGACAGAGCTGCCCACAGGATGCCTGGGACACAGGTGTGACTGCAGCCAGTACGTTCCAAATTCCAGAGCAGTGATGCAGCCACCTCTCATCCTCCCTGCCTCCTCAAGTAGTCAGTTTACACCCATTCAAGGAAGCCACAATATTTTCTTTAAATATCAAAGCTAGTATTTATATTAAAAATAGCTGCATAAGACAGGAAAAGCAGGAAGGCAATTTTAGGCCAAACAAATGCATAGCAGGAAACAAATAAAACACTGGCAGCCTTGAGGCCTTCTAGCAATCAGGCAGTCTTAGGTAAGCATCTAGCTGGACCAGCACATGCAGGAGAAATACCTGGTAAAAGTGCTCATACATTTATAACCCAACAGAAAAAGCATCAACAAGTGCAGTATTTTTTTTTCCTGCTGGATTTATCCATACCTTGCCTTCCACCCTAACAACTCCAACAAGAACCACATTTTTAAAAGTACCTTCAAAGTTACACAGAACTGTGGGCCTCCCTGATATATTTTACAGGATTTAATCTCACAACTGTCAAAAGGATGTCACTAAAATAAGTCTCCTTCTATTGAGATTATGAGTTCTGAAATAGAGTACAATGGGAACCACACATGCCAAAAGAAAAACTATTCTTTTAAAAAACAAGGATGTAAATAGGACCACTGCCACCTTGACACCTACATGTTAATGGATAAAGACACAGTTTGCTACTGCTCTATTTACTTTCTCACCTTTACCAAATTTGACTGACACACCATCTAATTTCTTCACCTCTGCTCTGGTACAGGTCTTTATCACATCCTTAAGTGCCACTAATTTAATTTTGAACACTAAACACAAATGCTAATTTTTGTAAAACATTTCACCTTGTGAATAATTTTATAAAATTTCTGGGTTTGTTTAATGATCTATTCCTACATTTCTAATGGCTTGGCTCTTCTCAAACAAACTGGCTGCAGCCTTGGAGTCCTAACAGTTTTAGGAGCTTTGCACACACGTAAGCCTAATGCTACGACTCCTTCAAAAACACAGCAAGAGAATCAAAACAGGATCAAATACTGGTAAATCTTGCCTTTCAAACACCCTACTTTTAAAGCTTCCAAGAAAAACAGCATTATACTTCCCAAACCATAATCATTAAAAAAGAAATCTGGCCTTGAAAAAATAAGCTTCCTTGGGCTTAGCTGCAGCAGCTTAAAATGTTATCCCCAACTATCAGCTGATCTGCTGAACACTACCTGTGGCAAAGTGATACGCCTGAACTACAGCTCAATCTAGCACATTAATGGTATTACCAAAGGTTGACTATACCACAGTACTAGTTTGCAGGCTGAAGCAGCAAAGTAGCTAACATTTCACCTCCTGTGTCCACAACATCTGGTGGAATAAGGTGGCAGATAACATGGTGACATTTTCTCAACTAAACTTGAATTTTGCATTCACTGGTATTGCAAAATATTCATGAAAATTCTCAACACCAACATGAACACTGCTGAGTCTTGGTTCACACCTGAAATGGAAGTTTCCAGTCACCATGCCACAAGTCTCACCATGCCTCTTGGCTGATCGGGGACTGTGAAACCAAACTCGCTTAAGGGATGAAACACATCCTAACACACGCAGTGGTAACACCTCAACAGCAGCAGTATCGTTTCTGTGAATACACATTATGTAACTAAAGTGACAGAAAGAGCTGAAGTAATTTTCAAGAAAGTATTGTAAGCTTCTAACCAACTCCTTCACTGAACACTCATGACATTTTTCACTGTAAATGTGGCTACCCACCACCTGACAGTCATTCCCACACAATGATGTTTCCAGGGCTGTCAGTTGGAAAGGATTAGGCCCTTCATGTACTACAGCTGTGTAAATGCTCTGTCCTATCAAAAACTCAGAAATCACTCTCCTGTTGCTCTGTTTCCTCTGAGTACCTTTTCAGAGAGAGTAACCTGAAGTATTACTTGTAACTATTACACAACTTTACAAATAATGCCTTTCTAGACCATTGCTCCCCCTTCCCTTTTCTCCTTTAGGTTCCTACAGCAGGAAGAAACCTTATGTCATTATGTGCATTCTACTATTCTACAAAAAAAAGATTATTTAAATCACACTAAAATAAGGTAGGAGCAGAAAACATTTTTTAGTTATATAACTAAAGGGTGATATGCTTGAGATGTTTACAGACTGCAATTATGCTGTGGTTTGTTTTATGATGAGCCTCTTCCTGAAAAAGACCAATTAACTCTTGGTAAAACGCAACCAGTTAAAAAAGTTATACATCAAAAATTTAATTTCTTCCCCAAACTAAAACACTGCTGACAATCTTTCCTCTTTTTTTTGCGACTTAAGAGAAAAACTGTCTATTCCAAATCATCTGATTTCCTCTGAAAATAAGATCAGTTTTTCAAGAGGGAGTTTTACAGTATTTTCACCTGAAGGAAAGATTTCCTACTACATTTAGTCCAGCTTGAAAAGCTACATTTACTCCATAACAATTTCTCATAATCATATGAACATATACATGCACATATATGAGCAAGATCAGACATTTGCAAACTCAGGCTCCACTCAAACACCAGCTCTCCCAAAGGGCCAAATCTACAAGCTGCTCAGGGGGCCAATTTTCACCAGCAGGAGACCCTCAGCCCTGCTCCTACACACCCTGGAGCACCTCTGCTATGGACACAGGCTGAGAGAGTTGGGCTTGTTCAGCCTGGAGAAGAGAAGGCTCCAGGGAGACCTTAGAGCAGCCCTCCAGTACCTGAAGGGGCTACAGGAAAGCTGGAGAGGGGCTGTTTACAAGGGTGTGTAGTGACAGGACAAGGGGGAATGGCCTCAAGCTGAAGGAGAGGAGATTTAGATTAGATATTGGGAAGAAATTCTTCCCTGTGAGGGTGGTGAGGCACTGGCACAGGGTGCCCAGAGAAGCTGTGGCTGCCCCTGGCTCCCTGGCAGTGTTCAAGGCCAGGTTGGATGGGGCTTTGGGCAACCTGGGCTAGTGGAGGGTGTCCCTGCCCATGGCAGGGGGGTGGAACTAGATGGGCTTTGAGGTCCCTTCCAGCCCAACGCAGTCTGTGATGATTTCCCAGAACACACGCCCCTCCGCAGAGGCAGAAACCGCTCAGAAACTTCTGCCAAATTATTCTCGCTTTGGCTTTAACGTGGGTACAAAACCGAGCCGAGAACTGCTGCCTGGTTTCCTCACAGCCGGCGGCACTAAGGAGGAGGCAGCGCAGCACCAAGCCCCGGCCTCAGCCCGCTCCCCCCGATACCCCACAGGCTGCCCGAGGCGGCGGCGAGGCGGGCCCGTTCCCCCACACCTCCCCCCTCGCTGCCACCATCACCCGCTGCCTGGCACGTCCCTCACGGCCTCCCCACTCGCCTCCGCCGCTCCCCCCGCCCGGCCCGCAGCCTCCCTCCGGTCCCGCACCGTGTAGGTCTCCACCAGCTCGGAACCCAGGACTCGGGCCTCCCGCGGGGGCTCCTCGCCGTCCTCGCCCCCCGCCGCCGCTTCCATGACGCCGCGAGACGCACAGGGGACCGGCCTCCGCCGCGCTCACGCCGTCACCGCTCCCCTCCGGCTGCCGCCACCGCCGCCCGCACCGGCCCCCAGCACGGCCCGCGCTCCAGCTGTCGCCATCTTGGCCTACCCCCCCCTCCAGGGCGCGGCTCGCCCCGCCCGCCGCCTCTTTATTGGCAGCTGCCGGCGGTGACAGAGGCGGGGCTTGGCACTGGGGGCGGGGCTTGGCGCTGGGAGAGGCGGGTCTATGGGCAATGGGGCGGGGTTTAGTGTGTCGGGGCGCGCATGCGTGCTGGCTCTCCCAGGCGGGTTCGCGCAGTGCGCTGCTGTGAGGCGCCGGGGGAGGCAGCGCAACTCTGCAGCGCCGTGCGGCGCTCTGCGGTGCTGGGCAGTGCAACACGGTGCTGTGCACTGCAATGTAGTGTATGTGCAATGCTATGCTGTACAGAGTAGCGCTGGAGAGCCCTAGGCTGTGCAGTGCACTGCAATGCAGGCGGCGCAAAGACGTTAAGGCCTGTCCAAGGTGGCTGAAGGCAGCTACAGACTGGTGTCCATAACATGCACAGTGCAGATATGGCAACAGAGGAAGGTGCAATACAGGTGGATACTAGCACTGGGCATTTGAGAGTGAACTGCAGAGAGAAAAGCCAGTCCCCATCTGCAGAGGGCTGCTCTCCCTGATAGTGGTGGGGCTGTGCTGCTGCGCCCGTGAGCACCTGGATCTGGAAGCGGCGCTGGCAGCAGTGCAAAGCGGCACTTCCCCCAGCTGCACACAGTTCTTGGTGGAGATCGGTGGGCACCATGTGCTGCTGAAGGCTTGGACACTGTTGTGGTGGGCAGAGGTGCTGCTGCAGAGATGCTGTAACCAATGTGCCTGGTGCCACCTCAAAAAACAGCCGAGGAGCCGGGCTGATGGGCCAGACCTGCATGGACACGGCCCAGGGCCTCAGGGATGAACCCAGAGTGAACTCAGGGTGCAGTCTGGGGTGACTTCACTGGCGTTAGGAACTTTGCTTACCTCGACGCGCTGTCCCACTGAGCACAGGGAAGACTTTAAAATCTGTGCGCTCTAAAGTGAGCCGGCCTGGAATTTGTAATAGAAGTGGAAAACCCTGAAGGATGGTGAGCGAATCCTCCTTGGCCTCTTCCCTATGAATCCGAGTTGCCCTGAGGAGCAATCATAGGAGGTTTTGGTAAAAAAACGCCTTCCAACAAAACAAAGGTGCCCTCTCTCTGTCCTTGCTTATGCTACCTAAGGAAGGATGCAATTAGCTCCAGTGTAGCGTCATTAATAATAGCAGAAGTGCTAAATGCCCTGGGTGCACATGTGGATTTCAAAGTCACCTGGATGGAAAGTATTTGGCAGAAGGGAGCTGCGGTACAGGGGGAGTAACGCTACAGGTCTAACACCGGTGTCCGGCAGATGCAACCAGGCCCAGGGCAGCAGATAAGCAAACACACCTCTGCAAATGCAGCTGGATAAACACATTTTGATTTTATTTCCACTGCAAAATGCTTTCCCTCGGTCAGGACTTAGCGGAAGGATGATATTGTGTAAGGAGAAAGCACGTATAGTAAAGGCAGCCCAAGAGGGATTTTCTAGCCCTGTCCCGGTACCAGCAGGAGCTGCTGCTGAGCTCAGCGTCTTGATGAGATAATAAGTGATTTCAGAGAGCAGCTTTAATTAAGCTTCCTCTGAATGTCTCGTCCTTAATTAAATAACAATTTGCAGCGCTTGCACGTCTGTTGGTTTTGATAGGTACCCTTCTCCTCTTCCTAAAGCAGTTTCTGCCTGCAGGCGCCGAGGTGGCATGTGGTGTGACAGCCCTGTCCTGGCTCCCGGAGAAGATGCATCAACAGGAGTGACATGGCTGGGGAAGGGGGCTCGGTCAGCTAAAACCATCCAAGAAAGCTTTAGTTGGCAGTAAAAATCTCAGAATCTTTTTTCCCATGGGATGTCAGCGTGCTTTTCTTGAAGGAAACTTGTTTTAACTGAGGAAATTTGGCTCCAGGTGACCATTTAGCCTGTGATACATATTCCTTGGGGAAGAAGCTGCAGTACTTAAAGGGCTTTGAGGGGTGCCCTGTGCAGGGAGAGGGGATGCTGGAGCATTTTTTTGCAGTTCGGAGCCATGGCAGACTGCCTAAGGAGCCCTGCAAACACCTCTGACCTCAAATAAAGTTGAAACTTAGTTGGGCTTCTGCTTTTTATTTCCTTGTATTTGTGTTGAAGGATGCCTCAGCTTGTTTTGCAGTAGGTTGCAACTGCCTGTAAAGGAAAACCTGAACTGAGATTTTGGAGAAAAAAGTGCTTGCCTTGGTACTCAGATTGACTGACAAGTGCAATGGCACATCAGGATGCAGCTGAAGCCCGAGCTAACACGCCGTACCTAACCGCAGCGACAGCCGGTGAGTCGCCAAGCCAGCCATGCGCCCGGATTAAAGGCATTTGTGTCGGCAGCCCCCCTCAGGCTATAGATAGCTGCACTCCGTCTCTGCCCTGGGTCTCGCACAGGGCGGCAAGAGAAGCAGCAGGAACAGATGGTTTTTCCCGAGACATCCCCATATCTGCCGCAGCAGCCTCCCCCTGCACTTTGCACAGCAGAGGCTCTGGGTTTCTCTACAAAACCCCAATTCCCAGCTCTTTTATAAGCAAACAGCTCCAGAGAGCAAGGGGATGCTGGAAGCTTTGGCTCTGAGCAGCAAGCAGGGAGGCAGAGGTTGGCATGACGCCCTTCACCTGTGCCTCCCTCCCTGGGAGGAACATCATCTCTTGCTGCCAGATGGATTCCATCCTTCCCCTCCAGGCATGACTATGTTTTGCAACTCTCCGTTCGCGTAGGGCATAAGCAGAAGCGTGGCTTTCCCATGTCAGTGTGCACAGTGGCAGCGGCCCAGATTTCCCCTCTCTAAGCAGACAGAGACCCTTCTTCCACATCCCGACCTGGATTTTATCCCAGCTGCTCCGGGAGCATGGCTGCGACCCTTTGAAGGCAACATTAGAGCTCGAGCTCCCGCTGTGCATCAGCCCTAGATATATTCTGACGCATCCCAGGGGCTGTTTTCAGGGGGATGACTCAGAGCCGTTGCCTCCCGGGATGGAGGGAGGGGGCCAGGCACAATTCCTCACCCTCTGCCGCGGTGCCTGGCAGCGCCCGGGGCCAGCACCCATTGCTCCACAGGGAATCCTGGGGCGGGGGAAGCAGCCCAGGGCAGGGGTTCACCTCGGGGCAGCACTTCATTGGGGGGGTCTCCGTGGGAGTGCCCGGGAGGGTTTGGGTGATGGTTCGGTGGTGGGGGACAACAGGTCCCCCATCCCAGCCTGTGCCCTCACCTAAGGACAGGCTCCAATGCCCTTTAACAAAATAACCACTACCCTTTGCAGCTTTTTCTGTCTTTTCTATGTTCAAGGCAACCAAATTATTAATATCTTCCAATTCTGAAGACTAACATACTTCAAAAATCAATTCCTTAAATGCAACTATTTTCTTTTTTACCTTTTTTACTATTTTCCTTGGTACCTCGGATTGACTAAGTGCAATGGCACCTTGGGATGCAGCTGGAGCCCGAGCTACCGTGCCGTACCTAACCGTGCCTGCCATCCCCATGCGGGGAGGAGGCAGAGCCCAGCAGAAGCCTGGGTAAATCAAGGTCAGCGAGCACCCACAGGACCGCAGCTCACAGCAGGCTTGCAGCAAGTTAATCTTTTGGAAGACTGCAAAACCTGGGAGGATGTAGTGTGGGGACATGGCTCTGCACTTACCTGTGCCCTCACTTCGTGCTGACACCGCCCCGGGTCACTGGTTAAGACCGCTGTGGCTAGGTGCTACAAAGGGACAGCAGGTTTTTTTGCATGCAACATGATTTCTATTCAAGGGAGAAGGGATTTTTAGAAGAGATGAGACCTAACACAGCTGCATTCATAGTATTTTCTATTTTGCTAACTAATGCCCATATGAACTAGCTGGAGGCAAGACTTCATCACCCTGAGACATTGGAGCCATCCTTTGGACACAAGAGGGAGTCCTGAATCACCAAAAAGAGTGGTTTTCCTTTGGTTGCTGTGGATTAAACGCTGTTCCCTGCACCAAGAAAACATCGGTCATCGCTTGGCGGCCTTTGGTGTGTTTTGCTTTCCACCGTGGTGGGGTAAATCCACAGTAAACCCAGGAGAGTGGGTTTTCCCCATTTGCAGTGGGCATAGGAGAGCTTGCTGGTTGGGTGAAGTGAATCCCAGTTTCCTAAAGGACTGGGAATTATCCCTGAAATCAAGCACAGCTGACAGCCACACCCCCCACACCCCCCCCCCCCCCCCCGTTTTGCAGCCCCAGCTAATGCAGAAAACAGAGGCAAAGCTCCATCTGCTTCCACATGTCTCCCTGCCGCGGCGTTGGGACCACACATTCCCCCGACCTCGGTGCCTGCATGCACACGACATCGGCTGCTCCCAGAGCATCGGCTCCAGCTGCGTGTCCCCCAGCAGCACGTCCCCCCGTGGGCTTGGGGACAGTGGGCAGAGGGGACAGGGAGGCCCTGACACCCCCATTCCCACTGCCCCCAGGGACATTTGCTGCTGGACAGGGATATTTTGGGAAGCATGCCTTTCCCATATTACTCAGTTTAATTAGGCACAGTATAATCTTTCTAATGCAGTTTCCAGGGGGGAAATGCACAGGAGGTGGAGGTGACATGGTGGCACATGTCCAGTCAGGACAGCCAAATACAGCAATATATCAGCAAGGGTCCTGCCGAAACCTGGCTGAAAAGGCTCGCTCGTTCCCACATCAAAGTCACGAGGGAGCCTCCAGTTGCCCGAAGCGGGGCTGGGGCTGGCCCTGGACGTGCCAGCCCCGGGCTTGGCAGTGTCCCCATCCCAAGGCACGCTGGCCAGGCATTCCTACGGGGACGGGGATGGGACGGGGATGGGCGTATGGGGCTGCCGGTAGGCTGGTCACGTCCCCCGGGGGGGGCAGCCCCCTATATCAGCCAGGCTCACAGGGGCAGCGCCAGCAGAGTGTGACCGTGACGTCCCCCGGCCCCTCACCCACCCTCTCCAGCCATGGATGACATTTATAAGGCAGCGGTAAGTGCCTTCCTTTGGGGCTGGGGCTTGGTTTGGGGGGGGGAGGTTAAAGGGTTTTGGGGGATTTTATAGTAGATTCTCCATAGCTATGATGGAATTAATGCAATGGAGAAATGCAAATAATAAATAATTATAGGGTGGCATCTTTTAGTCAACATCTTCATCCAGGATGCAGACCTCTCCCACTGATGGCTCTGATAGTTTCACATTCCTCTTGTAAGCATGAAACTCTCAAATGGGCTGCTAAATTGTGTACGATCACTCTCCTGTGAGACAGAGAGATGGCCTGTAGGTGAAATTATAAATCTAAACAAAATCTTGAAAGTATAAGAAGTGGCTGCTGGTTTTAGCCCAGACAAAGCAGAGCACTGTTTCTCATGAAATGAACATTATTTGTAGGGGTTAAACCTCACCCTCTTCTTTCTCATGCTTTATAAGCCTGCCATTGCTACCTTTTCCCCTTCCTTAGCTGAATATTTTTCTTGTAGATTTAAAAAACCCCTCAGCTTTTGTAAGTTATTTCTAAACATCTTTCTCTACTTTGCCACTCCTGATATCTGTGTTGCAGATATCCAGAATATGAGCTATGCTCTCTGGGAACGCCGAGCATCCTAACGGCTATTTTAACTTACACAGCTGCACGCTGTGCTCACTGTGTAAACCCAAACTATTTGGTCTGTAATAAGGACACTGCATTATTTTGTAACATAGACAGACAGTGATACGCAAGCGGAATAAGGATGAAAATAGATTCTAGATTGTGTGGATTGCTACTGTCCCCCTTGCATAACTGGAGTTAATATATGTATATATTTGATCAGGCTTGATTTTAACCAAGGGCAGAAAAAAATGCATCATACAAGTCCTATTTTAATTTCAAGGGGTTTAGAGGGAAGAAAGATATTGCTTGACATGTAATTGAAGAAAAAAACCCATAATACTCACACCTCTCTTGTCCTTTGGTCAGCCTTGAACCTCGTGAAACGGAACCCCCCTGAGTGATCCCAATAGCGTGAAAAGGCTCAGGAAAGGCTGTACAATACAGCACTGAGTCCCCCAACCAGCATCCCAGAAAGGGAGAAAAATGTGGCCTGTAAAATCAAAGCAATTCCAGGGCTCTGTAGTTAAGCTCTTTAATTAAATATGTTCTCTGTGACTCAAGGCACAGGTCCTGTCCTTATTGTTTAGGGACCTCATGCCCGTTATTAGGGAGAAAGGCTGAAGTGCTTTGCAAGCCGGTGATGCCCACAGCCAAAAGGGTCTGTCCGTCAGCTGGGGCAGTGTGCTTGCAGCACGGGTGGAGAGCCCCAAAAAGAAAGGGTTCCCCACACGGAAGCTCCAGCCTCTCTCCAAATCTCTGCCCCAGAAATGGACAAAAATTCACAGATTAAGGTCATCCCTAGCCGAAGCCTGTGGGCTTTAGTGGAGTTGGACCACGGAGGAATTTGGCTGAGAAAAAGGAACTACAGCAATAAGGAGAAATCCAAAACTTCCTACCTCAGCTACCAAAAACTCACCCCAAACACAGAGCCCTTGACCAGGGAAATGGGCCACGCGAGAGACCTGATGGGCTCCCATAAGGATTTTGCCGCTGGTTTGAAGGTGGGGGCACGCTGGTAAATGTGGCGCTCGAGTCCTGGGCATTGACTGCCAGCATCTTTACAAGGCAAAACAAGTCCATGCCAGGCACAGCTGAGACAAACTGCTTTTTTGTGGATCTATGCCCCAAGATTTTAACTGTAAAAAAACATTTGCCTGGGAAAGAAAAAAAAAAAAAAAATTCAAGAACTTCAGCTTCCCATGCCTGACTTCAAATAGAAACACGGGATGAAGAAGAGAGCTGATAAAAGCAAAATATGGCAATCTGGCATTACTGCGGATGCTGCAGTGCTGTGAGCTTAGTGCTTGCCTTCCCACGCTGGAGAAACCTGTCCCTGAAATGATGTGGAGGGAAAAAAAGGAATAAAGCCGCCAATGGCACCCGTGTCCAGACTGCACTATAAAGAGCTCAAGAGACATCTCTGTAAAAGGAGTGTCGCTCTATAGTTACAATGCATTTAATTTACATACAGTGTAGCTCCACATCTATCATTTCAGTAGTCAAGGAAACTTCAAACGTGAGTATTTTTTTGTTCGCTGCATGCTGATGGCATATATTAGTAGTGTATTTATGCCAAATTCCCTACGAGCAACCAGAAAACCCAATGGATTTTCATCTTGCCCACTCATGCCTAGATAAGGGCGTGCAAACACAAAGCTATTTTGGGAACATTTTTAGGCTCTGTTAAGCGGTGCTAAGAACAGTGCCAGGGACAAGTGTCCAGATAAAGGGCTGCAAGGATAAATACCAAAGCCTGGGAACAATCGGGGAGCTCATCTTTATCTCCAGCACCTCTCTCACCCAGGCTTATAAATAGTGAATGCATCAAGAGGGTCATGTTACCCGAGCGGCAGGACGGTGGCCGTGCACATCCACCGAGGGAGCGTAGCGGCTGCCCTCGCTCTGCCCAAACAATAGCTGTGAAGGGCCAGCAGCTGCCTGCCTGCAGCGGCACCGGGGCCACAGTGGGCTTGGGTTTCCTCCTGCCACCATCCTTAGAGCTTTCTGACTTGAAAGTCTTCGCCTCCTGGTGCACAGGGAGTGGCACAAGGCGCTATGCCTGCTTCCAGCAGGCTCTGTACCACTAAGAAAATGCACTTTTGCTGCCTCTTGCTGCAAACAGGAAGAATTTCCAGGTGGCTTTTGCAAAACTGTTGCTCTTCGGAGCAAAAGCATCATCCTTCCCTCAAAGACAGGATGCCAGGGTTCTGCCCCAACCAAAACATGGCAGGGATGGACGGTTTTGGCACTGTTTGCATGGGGATGGTAGTAAAGAGACATTAGTGGGGTCAGGCCAGAGGTGGTCCTGGCAGGTGATCATATCTGCCTGACTCCAGAGAGGCTGTTGACCAGCATGGGAAGGAAAAGTCAGTGTTTTCATGGATGCTACCAAAGGGGCAGCTGGACACGGTCGTGGGGTCAGCAATTTTAGATAAGCAGTACCTGCAGGCAGGAATGAAGCCAAAGAGAAAAAAATGCACTTAAAGAGGTACAACACAGAGGTGATAAATTCCTCTTTGCTCTCCTCATTGATTATTTTTATTAATTCATGCTAACTAATGAGCTCCTGCTGATCATCTGTGGGGAATGAATTCAGGTAGGGTTTGGGAACAACCTGCCAGCCCATTTCAGCTAACACCTAATGGCACCCTGGCCATTTCTTCGGGGAGATACCCAGAACAGGCTAAAGGAAACAGCAGCTCCCGTCAGAGGCAGAAACCTTTGTAAGAAAAACTGACTCGGATGGAACTAGACCAACCAGCTCTTAATGCTCTGGATAATGCAGAGTTTCCTGAATCTAGGGCTGAAAAACAACTACCAGGGATGGTCTTGTCTGCCTCTCCCTCCCCTGGGACCTCTCCAGCACGTCCCACCTCTGACCTGGCCTCAGCCCACGCATGAGCAGCCCTCAGCAGCACAGCCATCCTGCTGTGAAGCCTGCCAGCAACAAGAAGTTATCCCCAAATGGTTCACAGAGACAAATGCTAGTCCCAGTGGGTCTCCCCTGCTTGTGCAAAAGCTACTTCTGCTGCCTATCAGACGCTGCTGCTCTAGAGAAATGATGCTCGCTTCAAAGGAGTTGGGAATATTTTTTTTAAGGGGAAGAATCTCTTAGACTACAAAAAGTTGTGGTGTCAAAACCCCACTGGTCATACATCCCATAGTTCACGAGGGTGACGGCTGTGAGGCTTGGTTGACCTCTGCAAAGACTGCTGAACAAATAACATGTCTCTTTTAACAATTAGTGATGCTGACAAAGAAAAATGACTTGGTGTCTGTGTTTCCCTAACAGGTTGAGCAGCTGACAGAAGAGCAAAAAAATGGTAGGTGCATCTTTAACGTGACACCGCAGCCCAAAGACGAGCTCCCTGGCCAGCAGCCCAGCCTGCCTCAGCAATTACACCCCAGAAAATGCTTTGGCCAGACTGGCCAACACAGGCCATGGCCCAGGGATTTTGATCCACCAGCATTTCAAGCAAGACAGTCTCTGTGCATGTGCCCAGGTGTCCCCACCATGCCGTGCCCAGGCAGTGCTGGGGTGCATCGGCAGGGGAGGCCATGTCTGGGATGAGCCCTCTGCCCCAGGGCCACCCAGAAAGACACACGCCCCCAATCTCCTCTGCTCTCTCCCCAGAGTTCAAGGCTGCCTTTGACATCTTCGTGCTGGGGGCAGAAGATGGTTGCATCAGCACCAAGGAGCTGGGGAAGGTGATGCGGATGCTGGGGCAGAACCCCACCCCTGAGGAGCTGCAGGAGATGATAGACGAAGTGGATGAGGATGGTGAGAAATATGGGGTTCTTCCACTCTCCCAAGCACCATCCCCATGTCCACAGGCATGGGGGGCATGGTGTGGGACAGGAGTGCTCCGCATCTGTGCAGCACTGGCAGGATCCGTCGCAGCCTGTGGGGAGCAACTGCAGCACTGTGATTTTGAATCACACTAAACACCCATCAAACTTCAGTGTGGTTCCTTTAGGAAATTTCCAAGCAAAGAGAAACTATAAAAATTATGATTCCTGCAATGATCAGGCTGCTGGAACTGATTTGGGGGTGTGTGTGTGTGCGCGCGTGTACTTGGAAATTGCACAGATCCATTTAAAAAACAAAATATAGGCTGAATGTAGAAACTGCCATTTCAGAAATGCCACGATTACAGAATTCTATCATTGGGTAAGTCTGTCACTGCTCAAGTGTACGCACACATAAATAACTGTCAATATTGATTAAATCAGTGTACCAGTGATCACACATAATAAAATCAACTGTGTGCAAGTTGGGCAGAAATACCATACGAAATAAATGGAAAATTTAAAAAAGCAGTTAAAAATCAGGCAAAAAAGGAAAACAGTACTGTACCACTGGTGCAAAACCACACTGCATGAATACCTGCCTTTTGGAGCTTTTAACACCTAGGTGAGATGGACAGGTATCTCCATAGCAGGAATTTCCATTCACTGATGCTTCCTGTAGGACTTTTCATTCATTTTGCCTTGGCAAAATGACTGCAAAAGGTAAAAATCCAGTGATGAAGTCAGTCCACAGCCTAAGTCACATCAGTGTCCTAAAAGCTGCCTCTTGCTGCAGGGCTGCTCTCATGAGCTTTGTTCCTGGGTTACTAAAGAGAAGTGTGATCTCTTGCTTGGTCCACCCACCGTAGCACCAACTGATGGCGTTTATTCTGCCTGCAGGCAGCGGCACTGTAGACTTTGATGAGTTCCTTGTTATGATGGTCCGGTGTATGAAAGATGACAGCAAAGGAAAAACCGAAGAGGAACTCTCAGATCTCTTCAGGATGTTTGATAAGTAAGAGCCACGACTGCAGCCCAGTGGGGTGGTGGGAACAGTGCAGCCACCCCAACTTCCCCTCTCCAGTATGTCAGTCTGCTCCTGAGCTCTTCTGTCCTCACACAGAAACGCTGATGGCTACATCGACCTTGAGGAGCTGAAAATCATGCTGCAGGCGACGGGAGAGACCATCACTGAGGACGACATCGAAGAACTGATGAAAGACGGGGATAAAAACAACGATGGCAGGATTGACTATGATGGTAGGAGTCTTTCTTGTCTGCAGTTCGGTTCCGAGCCCTTGAGCAACCCCCAGGCAGCTCCTGTGGTCTCAGTTGCCATCGGAGACAGGCGTGAGCTTGTGCAGGTAGTGCTGGGTGATCACAGCCCGTGTTTGCACTGGGATGGGGGGTTTCTTATGCTTGTGGAATGGTAGCAAGGGCCTGTGGCTGCCTTAACTCTCCCCACACTGTGAAAGCCACCCTGCACCAAAGCACACAAACCTGCTTTTCACCAGATACCTGCCCATCCCCTCCTGCCCCCTAAACACAAGCACCAGCTCCAAAGGGCTGTATCTATGAACATGATGCTGCTGAAGTGACCCCCCAGACCATTTCCAAGCTGAGCCGGTGGCCGTGTCCTTCCATGGGCACTCACTTCCGGTGTTTTGGTGGCAGCCAAGGGTGATGCTGGGCTCCAGTGACATTTCCAGTGGGAGTCACGAGGAGTCCTTGCCACGGCCAGAGGAGCGGTAGCCATCCCCCCCTTGGCCTCTTGTGTATCAGCAAGATAGAAAAGGAGACAGGGCTGGGGAAAGCTGCCAAGAGCATGCTTAGGAGCTGCAAGGGCACTTTAGTCCCACCTCACACCCCTTGTCTCCAATGTCTTCCCCTTGGCAGAGTTCCTGGAGTTTATGAAGGGAGTTGAATAAATCTGAGGACAGATTGACAGACCGAATTTCCTAAACCCCTCCAGCTCTGCATCTCATCTCCTTGGCTAAGTCCCCTGGCTACCAGCATGAAGACGGAGTGCTGAGAAGGGTGGCCGCTGGGAAAATAAAACGCGTTAATACCGAGTGCCTCAGATGGTCGTTCCTTGGAGGTTTAGCGAGAGCTTGACCCCGGTCGTGTACTCATCACTAATGGGGCCGCATGGAGTGCCCACAAGCCACGTCTGGGAAGGTGCCACCACAGCTGGAGCTTTAAGCTTCCACGGAGGTATTTTGCTGCCAGCCCAGCAGCAAAGCCTGGCCAAAAGGGCCACGGGTGCTCAGTGGGGAGCTGCCATGTTGCATCTCCTCACCCCTGCCATGGTGAGTGGACTCAGGAGTTGGCACTGGTGCTTGCTGGTTTAACTGGAGCCTCCGCAGCATTTTAGTGACGAAATGTGACTTAACAACTGCGTATGCCATCACTGAAATCTGCAGGTGAGGGGCAGTCCCTCACCTCCCTGCTCACACCCCAGCTGTCCTGAAGGGACACTCCTTCCTCTCCCCCACCATCCTGATGGCCACTCTGAGGCACATGCAGAAAGATGACCTCAATTTTCTTTGGAAATGTGAATAAAAGCCATTCCTAAGTTGGACTGGGTTCGTCTTTCCCATCTCACCCAGTCTGACAGGAGGCAGGCGGTGGAGCCCCACAGCACCTCAGGGTCCTCCAGCAGCCCTGGGTAGGAGCCTCACTGCAATAACTGAAACAGCCGATTTTCCCTCAGAAATCCCATTTATTTGGGCTACACGAGCCCTGACTCAAGGCACAACCCTGCTTTGGGTCTCAGCCCCCCCAGGTGTGCAGTGACAGCAGGGCTGAGGAGGACAAGCCGTGCTGTCCCCAAAGGCCCCGGGTGCCATCTTTTCTCGTCCCAAGGAAGCGTGGCATTCCTGCGGCATTAGCAGCTCTCCCTGCACATAGCTGCCTCCTCCCATTAAATTACAGCCCCAGCACAGCTCACACATTGCAGTCATGTTGCTAAAATCAAACGTTTACCCAAGCAAAATAAACATTGGCAGGACAAGGTGCGAGACTGCGTCGGTGCAAGCCTTGGCGATACTGCCCTCAACCCTGGGCGAGCGTGCCGCCGTGCCAATGTCCCCCTGCCTGCTGCACTGTACTTCTGCCTTTCTTCCCAAAACCGGCTTCCCCCCCCCGTGGAAATAACATCCTGAGCAGCAGTATTTGATGTGACACACAATGTCATTTGTAGCAATAATGAAAATGGGCTTGAGGTGAAAACAGGCATGAGGGGGGTTGTCAGTTGTTTGGAAGGACGTGGCTGTGTCTTTCCTCTGGACAGCAAGCGCCAAATGTTTTGCCCAGCCGGGATGTGTGACATCAGCAAAATTGAGGAAATGAACCCCTGCAAACTAGAGCAGCTGATTTTCCTTAAAACCTAGGGTATTTTGGGAACACCTCTAATGCAAACATCTGGAAGACCTGCTCAGAGGGGTCTCCCAGAGGGTCCCAAGCCCTTGATGCCATAGCTCCTGCTGATTCAGCAGAACTGCAGGTGCACCAGAAGCCAACAGGCGCAGAAACGTGTTGGGTCAAACAATCCTGTGACAGGAAACACTCCTGAGCGTTACCGTCTTCCGTTTCCAATGAATCCATAGCCTAGAGACCAAAAATAATCATTTTCCACCTCCCCAGTGTGGCAGCAGAAGTCATCTCTCACTAAGACTTGCTTCTGAGGAAACAGCTGAAATGTTCTACCCCAGGCCTGGAAACCTCCACAGACTTGCAAATACCTGGGCTTCAGCCAAAAGCCAAGGTGACACCAGCTCTCCCCACAGCCACGGCCACCCAGCCCATGGGCAGCCCACACCCACCTCACATCTCAGCAGGCATCACCGACAGCCCCGTTATCTTCCTCTGTCCCGACCAGATCCCAACGCCCAACAAGGACATCTCCAAGATACTCACCGCTGCTTGCTGATAGGCTTTGGCTCCCTAAAGAGTGAACAAAAGAAAAAAATAAGGAACTTTCCCAGCTTAACCCCCTCCCTTCAGCCATCTTGGTGGCTTGGGGGGAGGCCTGGACTCTTGCTGTGACCCCAGGGAAAACGATGGCTGCAAAGAGCCAACCAGCCACACCTCGGCTCTCCCCCCCTTGGTTCGATGGCACAGGCAACAACAAGCCACAGCCTCGCTGCCTACCCACTCTTGCCTGAGAGCAAAACAGAGAAGGTTGTGGCAGGAAAGAAAGAGGACTGAGGTCTTGTAGCAGCTGAAATTTGCCCCTAGAAGAGCTGACACGCTGGGGGCTGTTTGGGCTTTTTTACTCCTTAGATCATAGGTGCCAGTAAGTCAGCACGCTCTGCACGAAGTCAGAAAAACTGCTGCAAGACCTATTTGTCTTAACACACTGACTGTCCTCCAACAGTAAGACAGCAAATGCTGCGGGGTGGGGCACTGCGGGTGGATTTCACTGTTGGCTAAAACACAGGAACAACTGCATTAAGAATGTAACATGGCTTGACAGGCTGGTGAGGACATTAGATGGCTGAAAAACCAGTAACCAGTACAGGATCAGCCTGGCTGAAGCCTCCACAGAGGGGATGTGCCTGAAGATGTGCTAATGATGAATGAGACCCACCCAGGAGTCCATGGATCTATGCAACTCCAAACAAATTTGCAGTTTTCCCTGCATGTGTAGTGAAAACTTTGGTGCCAGAAGCCTTTAAGGAACATGATGCATATCCACAAGCACTCCTTGAGAACAAAATAAAAGTCATTGAAACATCCATCTATTTTTTTAAGTAGGCAAAAAGCCATTTACCACTCTCTAACCCCCCAGCTGAGACAGGAGCTGTGCTTGCAAGCGACGGCAGCCCGTGTCACGGGATGCAGCCACAGTTCTCAGGCCAGTTGCTCCACTTGCTTTCACTGGCAGTGGATTTAATTCCTGCCCTGGTTTGCAGCTTTTCCAGCATATTCGAGGCCTCTCTTCAGCCCTCAGTAAAACTTTGCTGTGTGAACTAAGTGATGGCAAGAAGATCCGAGGACATTTTGGACTCATCCCCGTAATAAAAGCTCTGCAGCTCACCTACAGTCATGCATTCGCCACCAGGGCGGCAGCAGTATAACGTGAGCTAAGGTGTGTGAGATAAACAACATGTCACCACGCCAAAGCCCCTTGTGTAAAAACACCTGCAACAGCCTTGAAATTTGGGCAAAGCAGAACTTAGGTTCTGTTCACTCCTTTTTGCTTTAACACGCTACTGGAAGGCGGTAAAGGGGGACAGAGCAACAAACATCCAGTCTTGCTTTTCATTTTCATTGTGAACGCCAAGGTCCCCAGTGAATATTCTGCCCTGTCAGAGCATTTTGCAGTGCTTTGATTTCTCCTCCCAGTTCTGTGCTCTTGGCTTTCAGTGCGATAGCTCACCTTTGCCAAATGAGCTGATTCAGTATTCAGTTACACGTCCTTTGCTCCCTTTTTTTTTTTTTTTTTAATCAAAGGGTGAAAAGGAGCCAAGCTGGAACTTGATATTGACTCCTTTTAATTGCAAGGGAGAGAAGTAATCTGCAGCAAGTATGACGTACAGCAGCAGCAAGCACAAAATGTATAGTACAACAGTAGCTGAGCAGAGAGACACTCTCAAGCTCATTGGCTTCCTGCAGGATACCAAGGACTTAATCATAAGAGTTTTGAAGTTTTTAAATGTCAAAGATGACAGAGCTCTGCATAATGGGAATAGTTTCAATTGGGCCACAGCTGCCAGTTCTGTCTCCTGGGCTCTGTATAAGTAATCCTCCCAAAAAGGATCTTCAGCCTCACTTGACCAACAGAAATCAAGACACAGAGCTTAAATGATTTCACAAGGCAAGCAGAGAGGATGAAGACCCACCACAAGACCATGTCAGCACAGGCTCCCCTCTGGGCTGGGGCAACCTCTACCACAAGGAAGGAAGTTGTGGACTGAGCTGTCACGGGCTCAGACAAGGCAATAGGTGATTGACTGATGTCTGGACAGCATCCTGCGGGATCACCATGTGTGCAGGGAACAGAGAACAAACCTGACACCGAGCTGCTGTGGATGCTCACAAAATTCCTGTCTCTTGCTACACAATGATGCTTGGATTAAGGTTACGTTCCTCCGTGCTGCATTTTGTCACGCAGACGCTATTTTGGTCAGAAAGCCAGCTAGCCCTTATTTGGGAAGCTGTCCCCCTGAAGGGCAGCATGAAGGGCAGTGAGATGAAAAGGCTGCTTCTGGAGGCAGGCTGGGGGGAGCTGCAGGAAGCCCAAATCTTCCTCTGCTTCTTGTTAACATGCCAACATCCTTTTCTCAGCCTGACCCCTTCCTCTCTTCCCTCAAACCGCATCCTGCGGATGAGCAATGCCCACGCCACCAGCACTCTGGGGAAGACACCAGGAGGGTTGAGAGAAGAACTCCCCCATAGAAAAGCCTTAGTGCTAGAGATTTCAAATGCAGAACTTAGAACAGGTTGGAGATCCGCAGACACGCGGGTGAAGGTGCAGCAATACAAAGTCCTCTGTTCAGAGGCTTTCACTCTTCTTGTCACAACACACATCTGCACCAGACTGACCTTCTTCGCTTACACAGCTGGACCAGCCACTGTCTCCTCCAACACCAGCAGCAGCCCAGGGGACATCTGCAGCAAGGGCTGCAGGAGGATGCTGGGCAGCTCTGGGCCTGCAGCTGAGTCTGCCAGGAGATGTCCACACTACCCTGAACCACAGCTATGCAATCTTGCCTTTGCAGACAAACTTGCTCAAGCAGGGTGGGCACCAGCCACACAGCTTGAGACCTCCGATACCCACAGGCACTTGGGTACCACGGAGGCCAGTGAGATTCAAGCACTGTGGATCTGTCTCTGGGTGACCTACCAACTTGCAAAATCAAAACAAAACAAATAAAACAAATGCACAAACTCTTCAGGGAGGATTAACACCAAGAACCTCTCGCTTGCCAACCTCCTGCCTTTCCTGAGGGCAGCACGGACCAGACAACCTTTTTATCTTGACTATTCAGCAGACTCCAGCTGGTGGTACGAACCCTGTGACTGCACACCCTCTCCAGCACAGCACCCCTCCGGACCAGCATGCTGCCCTTGCACACCAATTAAGTTCTTGCAGCTGACAAACATCAACCACCGCAATGGTCCAAGAGATGGACATGGCAGGAATCAGACAGCTGGGGGCTGCAGACTACCCTCAGACTTTAGAAGCCCTGGACTCCCGAGTTCTAAGTTAGTAAGTCTCTTTATATTGCTTGGTTTAGGGCTGGGTGATATTTTTAATCAATCAAAAACAATTTAAAAAGTGGAAATTGGGAAAGACTTGTGAATTCAAACCATAAAGAATTCAAAATGTTTACCTTGCTTCAAAGTAATATTGCATTTTGGCAATTGGCTAAACTATTTTAAAAAATAATCAATTACATTAATTGGATTTTTTTTTAACCCAGCAGGTGTTTTGCTTCAATAATGCAAAGTCAGAAGATCCTTACAAACTTCCAGCCCTTGTGTCAGCTGGTGGATTTTCACCACCAGGCGGACAAGCGCTGGAATTGCAGCTTCAGGAACAGACCTTTGCCTTTTCACAGGTGGCTCATTTCAGTAACAGAAAAGCACCTCTTGAACCAACTTTGGTTCCAGGTGGGACCTGGAGAGCAAAGCCCCTTCCTGATCTGCAGGACAGCAGTAACAAAACCCTGTCACAGCTCCCCTGATCTCACCAGTCAGCACATTTCATCCAGTGGGTACTTTTTTTTGTTACTGGAATGAAAGATCTCCACTAAAATACAGGGCTATGAAAAATACAGATATTTTATCTAGTCCTAGAACCTTACACACTCTCATGGTAGCTCCATTAACACTTCAATACTTTCAAGTGTTTCAGAATACACCACACACCATTTCCAACACCAATTGCTACAATCTCTAACACCACAGCTGGCACTCGGTACCCTCCCATTTTTTCAGGATTTCCATAGCTGTAACTACCTTACCTGGAGAGCAAAGCAGCAGACACCTAACTGCCCTCGGAAGTCCCATCTGGCTCTAACAGCACTAGGAACTGTCATAAGAGTTGTGGTACATGAGAATTCTGAACATGCATGCCAATATCAAAAATAATTTTACATCCTGTATTGAATACTATCACCTAACAGTCTAAGCAACGCTGGCTTCAATTTACACAAAATTAAACAAGTTTTTTTTCTATTTTAGAGCTTCACTCAATAACCATTCCACAACTTGAAAGCAGACTCTGAACTACTGAAAGCTCATGACCTGTACCAACGATTACAGCAGAACAGCACTGAGGCGGGAGCAGCTGCTTTACATTGTGCCACGTGGAGGCTGACAATAGTAACACAAAACCTCTCCACAGCTCCGGCTGGCTTGATCTTGCCAAGGAACGAAAACACTTACTGGTCACTACACGCAGACTTCACACACGACTGGCATCTAAAATACAACTCAAACGACTTTTAGAGGGTTCTCCTCAAATTCGGGAAGTGAAGACTTTGTTACATCCAATTTTATTTTTACAAAAATGCTGTAACACACATGCCAATAGGAAAATTGGTTCTTTGTCTTAAACCACGTCAGTCCTTTTTCTGCTGAGCAGCCTGCTTGGCATTGTTGGCCTGCATCTTCTTCAGCCCCTTTTTGTTGTGTTTCTTCGCAAATCTCATGTTCCTCAGAAACTTGGGATCAACCTGTAAAATTAAGGAAAGAATAAGTCATCTTGTAGAAGGGACGTATGTAAAAACCTATCTATCTCCAGATTGTTCCAATTATTCCCAAATGCTGGCTGTTATTAATTCAGAATTTTTTCCTCATTTAGTACATCAACAAAATCATTTTATCCATACGTAGCCATCCCTTACACTAGCCACTTTCCTGAATTTCTATAAACAAACAAACCCAAAACCACAGCGATAAATACACAGAAAGGACAATTGAGTAAAGTTGTAAACAAGACAAATTTCATTTCCACGTAACAGTACATTCTGGATCTGAAGTACCATAAACCAACCTTGGCAGGTAAGCACATATCCATGTAACCCTTGGGCAAATGCCATTTCCTCAAGCCTTTCCTTTTTACATTAAAGTAAAGGAATGCCAGCACGGAGAAGAGCAGCTCCCCAATTTTGTCAGCTAATGGCTGGCTAACACATCCTGTCATGGCTAGAACCAACTCCCAAAACTGTCCCACTGAGAAGCGTTTGCTGTTTTACTGTAAACAGCACTTTAACTGGCACACGAGCATCAGGATTTTGCCGTCTCAACTCATGCGTGCTCGGTGGAAGGAGACTCAGAGACTGCCCGGCTATCTGCAGGAAAGAGCAGGACTGAACCCTCACTGAGCTGTGCAGAAGACAAGCACATCCAAAAAGCCGATAACCACATCTACAAGGCAAACAGAATCATAACCCTCTCCGAAGCAAAAACATCCTCTTTTCATTTTCAAGTGTAGAAAAAGATCCTGTTATATCACTTGTCTCATATCAAAAAAAGCAAACCGCTGTCATTTTCACATGCATTGTCCAGAAATGCCAATTCCTCTCATCTTCTGAGTGAAATTCTCTGGATTAGTACAGATGGCATATAACATTGAAGAGTACAAAGAAGTAGGAGAGACCGCAGGATTCAGAACAGAGGAGAGCTAGCCAGCTGACATGTGTTTGTTTCACTGGAAGCAGCAGTCAGTGACACCCACCTGAGCGGGACGCATGCAAAATGGGCTAATAACTAAAAGGCAGTTTTATAGACATACAAGGGCAGATTTCACGTGGGTTAGAAATATCACAGCTGCATGTACGGTTAAGCAAAGGATGAAACAGAAACACACAGTGGTTCTGACCATCTGAAACGCAAGCCTCTGTCTGCAAAAAAATATGTCAGTCAAAAGAATACAAATACTGGGAATATCAATAGGAATACTCACCCCTTTGAGAGATTCGTATCTATGGGATCTGGGTTTCTTGATGCCATTTCTGTGCCACTTACGGGCTATGCAGAAGACAAGAAAACAATTTAAGTTACCATTTCTGCTATTATTAAACAGCTGCATTGGCTTTCCTTTAAGTTCAGCTGATCCTACCAAAATGATGTGGAATAGAAAGTTTTGTAACCCTTCCTATCCAAACTAAACGTAAATTACGAACACACCTCTATTCTCATCCGTCTACACGCTGTGCTCTCAGTTTCTAATCCAAGGATTTCAGGCTCCTTGTTAACTAATACCAACAGCAACACTACTAGCACAATAAAAGGCCTCAGCTGCTCAGAAGTTCAAGCATGCGTGTTTAGTGTTAAGGGGCACCACCACTCACTGTGCAAGACCACGCAGAACCTACTGGTGAACTCTGCTAACTTACAGCATTGATGAAAAACCCCCAAACAGAACTATTTTACCACTATGGCCATCTTTGGATGACAAAGTATCACAGGCTGAATGCCATTCACTAACACGCGTGGTTCAAACGTCTGAAACTTGCCTTTTTCCTGGTTACGTACTATTGTTACGTTGAGCCCAAACAAACCCTGACCCTTGCAGGGCTCTTTTCCCCGAACACACCAATCTCCACATACTGCCACCTCCGTCCCTCGTCAGCCGATCTCACTGCAGCCACAGCAGACGGGTGAACTGAGCAGCCACAGCAGACGGGGGAACCCTCTCTGCGGAGCGCGGCCCCGGGCCGCCTCAGGCGGCACCACCCCTCCCCGCCTCCTCCCGCGGCCGCCCAAGCCCCGCATCGGCCCCGCGGCGCAGGACGCCGAGCCCGGCTTACACTGGTTGTGCGTGGTGTGGTTCTTGGACTTGGCCATGGTTGCACCTGCGGGAGAAAGAGACACCCTCAGTCAGGGGGGCGGGCTGGCAGGCAGGCCCCGGCCCCAGTCCCAGTCCCAGTCCCAGTCCCGGCCCCGAGCGCCCGCAGCCTCCCGCCCCACGACAGCCCCAGGCTCGGACTCGCCCCCTCCCAGCCCGGTGGGGCCTGCTCGGACCCGTCCCGGGGAACCGCCCGCCACCGCCCGCGGAGCGCGGATGGAGCCGGATTGCGCGGACCCGCACTCACCGCCGCCGCCGGGCCGGAAGAGAAAGGCGCAGCGCAGGGGCTGCTGGGAAATGGGGCTGGCGGACCGGAACCCCGCGCCGCTCCGGTGCGCAACAAGCGCCGGCAGCGGAAAGGCTCCGCCCGGCAGCTTCCCCGCTGCCCTTCCCGCACCGCCGGTCTGTGCCGCCCCTGCACCAGCCCCGGCGGCTGCGGGTTCTGCCCAGCCCGGCCCCGCGCGCGGGAAGGGACCCGCAGCGACAGGGCCTGGGAACACCCGGGCCCAGCGACGTGGAGGACGCCGGTCCCTTAGCGACAGGGTTCCCCCCAACAACGCGGTCCCCCAACAACAAGATCCCCCCCATCAACACGGTCCCCGTCACCAACATGGCCTCTCCCGGGCCGTGCGGCCCCCATTGCGCTTGCTGGCACTGCCCGACCGCGGGAGGCGATGGGCTGAGGTGGGCAAACGAAGCTGCGTCTGCCAAAGTGCCAACTGAACCAAGAGTAGTACGGCCATTTTCCTTCGCTGCCAGCCAGACCCGGCGTTCCTGGCGCAGGCAGCCCGGCTGGAGGGGAGCGGCTGCGGCTGCCGGCGGCCGAGGGTTGGGATGAAGGCTCAAGGTAGCTCCTGCCACCCCAAAGGCAGGAGGGTGCTTTGTGACAGGGCCGCCGGGGACCCCCAGCGCTGGCCGCGCCGCTGCGGGGCATGAGGGAATGGCCTAAAATAACCCAGACTGGAAAAAATAGCCCAGAGACCAAAGGCCCTGGACTGGTACATAGGAGAGAGAAATGGACGGGTTTTTCCAGGGACTGATTGCAGAGCAATTAGCCACTCTGCCTCAAGTCTGGATACCTGTGAACAAGCTCTTCCTGTTAAAAAATGGGGGGAAATCGGTTATCCTTGATAGGTGGGTTAACGCTGATGAAACCGAAATGAAAACAGGTGGGAACAAAGAACACTAATGCAATTTAATTTCAGTATTTCTCTTATTTCCAGCTAGACCTAAGCTGCAAAATGTATTTGGCTTTTTTTTTTTTTTTTCTTTTTTCATTCTGGGCAGCTGTTACTAGCAAATAGTGTAAAAATAGATTAAAATAGCAATATTCTTTTACTGGCATTTTGCAGCTGGAATACTCCACAAAATCCTCCTTGATACACAAACTTCTGACTTTTTAAACTATGTTTTTTTAAAATTATTTTCACTGTAGTGAGGTCTTAAAATATTCAGACATCACTGTCGCCAGCTAATCGCAGCCAAGAGCAGAGAGAAAGCCTGGCTTTCCTGATAACCCAAAGAGCCGAGCTCAGCGGAAGATAAAACTGAATCCCAGAGGCACGTTCGCCTCCACTGCATTGCAGAAGGCAGAAAGAAATATGCTGCCAGGTCCCCCGGCCATTAGATTCTGAAAACTCTTCATCTTTTTCACTCTTTTCAGAGCCTTCCTTCATAGGAAGAAACAGAAGGGTTTATTTTATGGTTTCAGCTATTTTTTTTTTCAAGTTCTTTCAGTATCTTGCTGCAATTATTGCTGTCGGAGCTCTCCAGGAGCCTTTTGGAGCTGCTGCTGGGGCCATGTGAGACAAGCAGAAAGACAGGTGGGAATTAGAGAAGCTGTGCTTAATGCCCAGGTGACATCCAAGACCCGTAAGCCAAATTATTAAAATAAAACTGTAGAAGTGCATTCAGTTTACAAGGCTGAGTATAATATACTCGGGGTAATTTATAAACCACTGCAAACCGATGCAGAATATCAGGTAAAAAAGGAGGATCCAAGGCAGGATTAAGACCCCTTGAATTTCTCCTGTGCTCTGATGAGCTGTGATGTCTCTAATTATGGTGTTACTGAGAAAGATTGGCCAGTTCAGAACCTTCAATCATACTTTTAGTGATTACAGACTTAATTAGTGCATGTTAACCCAAGTGTCATCTATTAAAGGAGCTGTGCTTGTTAAATAGGATGGTAATTACTCCAGCTGCAAAACAATTATGAAAAAATCACAGGTTAAAATAAAAATCCCACAGTGCCTTTGACAACCGTGTTATCTCAGTTAATGTCCTTGCATCACATACATTTATGGCGATTGATCTTGGTTAGGTTTGTCATGGCTTTCACGCTGACATTGCTTTTTTTCAGCATACTCCTCTAATCTTGCCTCCTCCCTCCCTGTGAGCTGACATTTGGACTTGAGGTAATGAATTGCTGTAACTCCCCCTTTAATAATGTCAGCGACCCGGAGAAGCTCGGCACCCAGGCCAAGTACTCTGCGGGTATAAATCAGAAAAACCATCACTGATTTCCGGGGAACCACTGCGATCCACCCCAAAAGGGATATGGGCAGGGTTTTGTTGACATCCAACGCAAATTTTGGAGGTGTTCTGAAGTTACATATTCTGGTATGTACATTTAAGGAAGATGTTGCATGTGAGAAAATTCTCCCCATATGTCCCATGGTGCAGGCAGCTGCCACAGCCCATGCTGGAAGGTGGATGAAGCACGGAGCATCCGGCTCATGTCCCTTGGGTGCTGCTGGCTTACGGGCCAGTGACGGCCAGGGACCACTGCTCCAATGAATTTCTTCTGGGGACAACGTGGGGAAGCCACGTGGGGGGACCTTTCGCAGCAGCTGGGAGCACAAGTGACCTGCTGCCATCCCCCTGGGACCGGGAAACAGCCGTGGGACCCCACGGTCCTCCTCGCTCTGTACGTCTGCTCACCCAGCACCGCGCCAGCCCTGCCAGGGCACCTGGCTGAGTGTGCTGTCCCACCTGCAGTTATGGCAAGTGCCTTGATTCATGGTTATAGCAAAGAACCTCCTCGTTAAGTGAGAAAATAAGGCTGCCTTCACCTCTGCGCAGGGCTTTCTGAAACGGGGGTGCTTGCAGGGCTGCCGGTTATCCAGCATGGTGCTGACGCCAGAGCTGAGCCAGACTGAGTTTTACAAGAAGGGCTTGAGCTGAGGTCAAGGCTGGTCATTTCCCAAGACATTGGGAAAATTTTTCCCCATTTCCATGGGAGGAAAAAGAGGCAGAGACACATTTGTCTAGGATGCCGGACAGCATGACAGCATAGCTCACCAGTGCCCTGGTACACGGACGCAGCGTCCTCTACAGCAGACAAAACCAGCGATAGCAGTTTTGGCTGTTATTAGAAGGAGCTCAGCTGACTTTGCTTGACACGGACTATGGAGCAGCGATGCTCTCGGCTGTCCCAGTTGGCTCACAAAAGAAGGTGCCCACCCCCAGCCTGGGCTGCTCCCAGGCCCTTGCCACCCATCACCCTTCCCTCCTTGCTCTCCGCAGGCACCATCGAAGTGGAGCTGCAGTGTGCAGGGTTGCTCCCGCGTCAGGGAGAGCACCTTGCAGGGTATGGACACCTTCGTCACCCTCCTTACCCCAGCGAGCGGAGGCAGGGCTGAGCCACCTGGCAGGTCCCCAAAAGGTCCCCGCATTGGTGGGATGCAGTGACTTTTGGGCAGCTTTAGGGCCGTTCCCAGCTTGTGAGCAGACAGGGTTTGACCGTGCTGTGAGCCGGAGCTAGCGATGCTGGAGCGGAGCGGGGATCACGGACAGTCTGCAGGGACAAATGGCCAATGTGCCTCCAGAGAAGCCACCTGGAGAAGCAGGGACACCCGGGCATGGAGGCACTAGAGGGAGCCTGAGCATAACAGATCCTGCTCTGGGCTCAAAGTTGGAGCAGTGGTCCCAGTCAGGGAGAGGGGACATCTCCGGGGAACAACAGCAAGACACGCAGCAATTTCCCCCCCTGACCTGACATCCTACCTGACCGTGACTTTTTGCCCTGACATCTGTTATAATTTTCTTAAAGACATGAAGAAATACTGTTTTGCTTATAGCAAATGCCAGCCCGCCAGCGGGGAGATGGCTCGCTCTGTGCATTTGGAGGCAACCAGTGGCAACTGCCAGACTGGCGGGTTCAAGAGAGCAGGGGTTCCTGCAAGGCAAAGGGGAGCAGAAGTGCTGATCCGCAGCAGCGGGTGTCCCTACGGGATGTGGGGAGCCAGCGTGGTGCAGCCCTGGGCTCATGGCAGGGACCTGGGAACAGCAGCTGAGGCTTGTGTGTGCTGCTGGGTGCGCTCCAGTTAGCACCAGTTAGGAGAGCTAGGACACTGGAAGAGGCTGGGAAGCTGTAATCTTTTTTTTTTTTTTTTTTTTTTACCCAGCAATATTTTCATTGCATTGGCTTTGGACAAGGAATAGGGTCACTGGCTCACCATCTCGTGTGTCTGAACCCTTCCCTGCAGCCACGCTCACCAAGGGTCAGTGCAAAGAGCAAGAGCGGAGTCTCTGGGTTAGTTGGAGATGGGCATCAGCGCTATGATGGGGCAGGGACTGGGAAACAAATGCTTCGCACTGGTGTTTAGCCACAATGGGGAGATGGGTGTGTTTGTTCCAAGTACATCTGCAAAGCATATCTTCTTTTACAGTGTTTGCACTGGGCCAAAAATTACTTTCAACAGGGGTAATCAAGCTTAGCCCAGCAGAAATCAGAGAAGCAACCAGAAAAGAGGGATGAGCAGGGACCGCCAACAAAAAGAAGAACAAATTATAGCGGCTCCATCACTCCTGGCTGCCTTCAGAGGCTTTCATTCCCCCACGGAGACCATTCCTCAGATCAGCCCAGACCCTCTGCACATTCTCCGCAAGCGTGTTCCCGTAAGCAGCTTCCCACCATGAAGGCAGGAGGAAAAATCAGACAGCAGCCGGCAATGCAGCCCTGACCTTTCTCTCCAGGCCTGCCACCTCCTCCCACTCTCCCCAGAGCTGGCACTACTAACAACTGGTTTCCTCTTGTTATTTTTCCACCTCCGCTCCTTCCTCCAGAGGGGAGGCCGTGCTGGTGGCCCACATACTGGTGACTCACAGGCTGGGACCCGCGAGGAGCCAGCTAAGCCTGGCCAAACTTAGCAACATCTCATTTTCCATTGCCTACACCCTGGACGCTTCTTCTGGCTGGGTTCATCACTGGAGACCTTCTCCAGCTACCTGCAGAGTTGGGGACGACCAGCTCGTGTGTTTCCTTTAAGTTTTGGCAATGCAGGAGCTGGGCTGAAATGGAGCAGCCCTTGATGCAGATAAATTCCTTCCTGGTGAGTGTTTATCCAGCTTTCTGATAGCTGAAAACCACAAGATGTTCTGGACATCAAAGAGGGGTTTTCAGGCTTGGGGAATGTGTAAAGAAATATATATAGAGAGGCCTGCATGGTAGTTGCATTTTTTCTGGAGGCATTTGAATGATTTGAGGGGAGCTTAGGGGTTTAAAAGCTGATTCCCCTCTGGATGTCCCCAAGTCAACAAATGATGACGGCAATCACAAAACCGAGCCCGGGGCACCTGCAAGGTAGAGCAAGATGGTCTGCAAAGGTGGAGGTGCTGTCGTGGCTGGAAGCTGGGAATGGCAAAGAGCTGGATGATGACCAGGGCTACCCAGAGCCTGCGCCGGGCTGGCAGCAGATGAGCAGGCAGAACATGGAGACATGGCTCCTGGGCAGCTCCAAGCCCATTGAGCAGGACTCCACAGCTCCGTGCAAGGCTGAGGGTAGGGGATAACGCCAGGAAGGGAGCAGCCGTGCGCACTCAGCCCAAGCGTACTGGTTTAATGGGGTTTTCCAGAATGCTTTTTGCCCCGGTAACAGACAAGGAAGCATGCCTGCCGCTTCCCAAGGCTGGGGTGAACGTGCACAGCTGCCATGACACCTGCTCAACCTGCACTTCCCAAGAGCCCGGCTGTTCGGAAGGACTGAGCAGATCCACAGGCACAGCGTGCACGGAGCAGCTGATCGCTGCGGGGAGGAGGCACACAGAGGCGGCTGGGAGAAACGGAGAGGGCTGACCTAAATAGATGCTGAGCTAATTTATTCATTTCTCTGCTTTATTATTTAACGCGACTTCGAAACAGCTCAGGACTTCTGGTTCCTCTCAGCTCTGCTGCTGACGTTGGGATGGGGTTATTTTTGACCTGATTTTTGCCTCTGTCATGCTGAAAAGCACAGCACAGCCTTGCTCAGCACCCTGCTATCCCATCAAGCGGGCCAGGCACGCTATGGAAGAGCTCCGACACAGTTGCTTTCTAGCCAGGAGCACACGAAGGACTTATTTTAAGTTATTCTGAGCTTTTGCTTCACCTCCAGCTCGGGAAGGTGTTCAGATTTTTGGCCTGGTTTATGCATCGTTAATAGGGAGTGTAGCTCCAATTTAGGTGGCTGGCAAGAGGATTGGTGAATTCGTGCATCCGCCGCCGTCTCCCCCCCGGGCAGGCTGCCTAACGCAGCCCCAGGCTCTGCAGCACGGGGGCTTTCAAGGATAAACCTGGAGCCTGTCTCGCTTCCAACCAGCCTCCTCTCTCCTCAAATCCTAGCAATCCCCTGAAACATGGTCTGGGAGGAATTTATTAGGAGAAGGACACGGAGGCCCAGCTGTTTGGAGAGCTGCTCGGGCTGTGGTTCACCCTGCAGGCTGCACGTGTCCTCTGCGAGCCCGCAGCACGTTTCGGCACTGCTGAGGTTTAAAAGCCACAAGCTGGGGAGAAAAAAAAAAAATCGATGCCGGTGCAGGTTGTCTAAACCCATATACGGTTTCTGTGCGGGCACGAGGGGGTATGGACGGAGCTCACCAGGATTCAAACCATATGGCACCCAACTTGCGCCGTGTGGGGCCCTTTAATTTTGTTTTTCATTAGGGTTTGTCACTTGATGTATAAATTCAGGCCAGTGTTGTAGCCAATTACCCAGCACCTCTGTTATGATTTTTTAAAATTGATTATTCATCTACCTGCCTGATTCCTTACAGATTTCTAAGCAGTAAAACGAGCCCTAATGCTATTTAGCTCGGCAGCAAAGGCATTTCAGCTCACACCGGCTTCACATCGCTGGAGAGTTTTGTGATGTTGCTGGGGGCGGGACAGTGCAAATTAGCAGAAACAAAGCAGTTAACGAGGCTGCAAGTTAAAGTCTTCGGAACCAGGAGGCTGGAGGCACGGCAGGGAAGCAGCCGGGCGTGGGGCTGCGGAGGTGGGTGCTGCTCCGCCTGGCACAGCCAGCCCCGTCTCCTGCCTTTGCTGGAGAACCCGGGGGCAGTGCGGATCCTGGGCAGGGTCCCATCCTGCCAACCCACAGGGCACGCAGCCTGGCCCACGTCAGGCTTTGATCTGAAGGGGTTTGTGGGGTATTTTTTAATATAAAGTGATACGCTGTTTAGATATGTTGGGCTGAGAGCCTTGCGAGGCCAAAAAGAGAAAGAACATGTGAAGGACAGAGACAGCCAAAGTGATCTGAAGTTTCCATTTCCCTCCTTATACCCTGGACCAGAGTTTGGTGGAGGATGCCCCGATTTTCCTGATGATGACAGAAAGGCACTACGCCATCCCAGACCCTCTGGGTGCCGGGGTTCTGATGCCTGCGCCTTAATTGCATGGGGCTGATTAGGAAGGAGTTAAGACCAATTAAGTGTCATCCTGGGATTTAGTATCTGTTACGTGGACACAACTCCTCGGTGCGAGAGAGGGGAGAGCCCCTTGATGAAGCGGCCACTGGTTCTGGAGCGGGCAGCAGGCTGGTTCTCAGCCTCGAGGCGAGGGATCCGGTTTGGCTGCCGGCTCGCCTTTATCTGCGTGGAGAGGATTATTGGGAAGCCGTGTTGACAAATGCTGCGGCTAAAAAGGAAAATGAACTTCCACACAAAGATGCCTTGTTTGTGCAAAGCGGAGAGGGAATAAAGAAGCTGCCAAAAAAGCTGACATTAAACCCGCTGCTTACCTGCAGCTCATCTGATACCATGACTGAAACCTTTCATTTGCAGCAACGTAATCCAAGATGTTCTTTCTGCAAAGCAAGAAAGTAGGTTATTGCTCAAGCGGAGCTGGGGAGGGGGAAGGAGATAAGCAGGGCCTGATCCTGCCCAGTGCCGTGTGCCCTGCACTCCCTCTGAGCGGTGCTGAAGCTCTGGCTGGCAGCTTGATTTGGGAGTTTTTGGAAAGTGCTTGCATGCAAACCCTTTCCAAACCTTTGAAAAGGAGACCCCAGCCCTGCCTTCAGCTCCTGCACCTCTAACCCAGGGACACGGAGGCCAGGGACGTCAGCCCAGTAATCCTTAGCACTCATGTGGCACATCTCACCTGCAAAGCGCCTCGCCGAGGGGACTGAATTAATGACCCCACACAAAAGAGGGCTGCGCATCCCGAGCCCCGCACCCGTGAGATGCAGCAGTGGCCGAGGTATTTTTGCGCAGCAATGTAAGCCAGCAAACCTCCTCCTGGAGGCTGGAAACCCATGGCTGATGCACCTGGGGCCAGGTCGGTCGGGGGCTCTCAAATCCGCCGTCCGAGGCAGCCCCGGCTCCCTGGAGAAGCTGGGCAGGCAGGGAGGGCCAGTGCCTGCCACACCTGGGGATGGGGACAGGACCAACAGCCAAGCACATCTCCAAAAACCTGGAAAAATTGCAATTGCTTTAATGTCAGAAATACCACCAGGGCAGCTACCCCAAAAAGATATTGATACCTTGGCTCTGCATGCAAACACAACTTCTTTTTTTTTTTTTTCTTTTTTTCTTCTTTTTTTTTTTTTTTCCTGGCTGCAAATTAAGCAGAAGGATAAAAGAAGAGAAAAAAATAGAGGAAGATTTCTCTTCACCCTGAGAACTATTTATCACCAGAGACAGGGAGGGCTTAAATCACTTGAGAAACCTCCAGTTAAGGCAAGACCACGATACTGTAGCCGCTACATTCAGGCACAAGAGCTTTGTTTTCTGTACAATAAACGCATTGTAGGCCTGGACGGTGCGCAGATCGAGGCAAGCAAAAATGCTGAGCAACTTAATTAACCTCCATAGCCCTCCCAGCACCGCGTTGTGCTGCGACCCAGTCCCAGCCATTTCCCATCCCTTCCAGACGAGAAATATCCTGGCATTTTAATGCCCGGCTGCAAGACGGGGCATTAAAACCAGAGGGATCCCCCATTAAAGATGGGCTTTGCGCCAGTGTATTTTATGCGTTGATACACACACCTGATGGCTCCTTATTTTGCTTTGCCCTGGGGGTTTCCATGCAGACCGCTTTGCATTTGCTTTCTGGTTACTCCTAGGAAATGGTTTCATTCCCATTTTGCATCGTCTGGGTGGATGTGGGGACAAACTGCCTCACTCACCACATTGCACACGATAAACGGTCACCTCTCTCTGCCTCGGCAAGCGTGTCCTCACCTAAGGACCGTTGTCCAGCTTGATGTCCTCCTCAAGTCCATTTAAAGGCAAAATAAATACAATAAATACAATTGTAATCATTGTGCGCCTGAAACGCACCGAGAAAGCGACAACTGGTGCAGCCTTGGGATGAGAGAGGAGCGTCAAGCTCGTTTCATGGAGATCGGGAACGGAAGGAGCAATAGCAGCTTGGCCCCATGGTGAGACCCTGCCCGGGTCTGAGCCGCCCGTGGGGCGCGATGCCCGAATGTGGAGGGCTCCAGCTGCTGGGAGGGGGTGATGGCAGGCAGCGGGGGCTGCAGCGTGCGCGTCCCTTATAGCCTTCGTCTCCTTTTCCCCAGGAGGGCAATATGCCGGAGCGCCCAGGGCTGCAGCTCTGAAATGCCAGTTACGGATGTCACCCAAAGCCACCATTCTGGCGTCAAGGGGTGACATTCGTCAGGAAGAGCTGGCGCAAGGTGCTTCCCCAGGGTAGTGGGGACGGGGGACATAAAAATACATAAAATTAAGCCAATCAGGGAAGCACAGCCTCAGAGGCATCTGCAAGAACCATCCTTCCACCCTGGGCTGCGTTAGGGCTTTGCACACTTTTCAAACGAAGCCCGGGCCGGCCGCCCCTGCAGCTGGGCACAGCGGATGCGCCGCCCACGGCTGCGGCAAGGGCTGGGGAAAGGACGCCCGCGGGGACCCTGATCCGAGCAGCTGCCCCTGGATGCAGGACCTCATGCTCAGGGTTATGCTTTTCTCTCCCAAAGTGAACTCCCATGCTGGAAGCTAAGGTCTAACGGGGAAGGGCTTGCTAACTGCCCTGTAAGTGCCGCAATAAATGAAGAATCCATTGAAATAATGCTCACAGGACAACAGCTTCCATTAAGTGAAGCACATTAACGCTTTTTGCTTAATGAATGCGGCAGGACGGCTGAGGGGGACCCTGGGACAGGGGGTTGGGGCCTTCCAGGAGCAGAAACTTTCTGTGTGGGAAGGGCTCCAGCTTTTCAGACCCTCTGCCAGCGCTCCCAGAGAGGGGCAGATGACAGAGCACCTTCGTTTCACTTCACGTTTGCGTTGTTCTCTCAGGCGAGGTGGCTCGGGGCAGGAAGGGCTTATTTGATTGATGTCACCCTTGGCTGGTAGCTCTGAAAACTTTCTTCGTTAACACAGATGGTACAGAGGCAGGAAGGGGAGCTAACGCACTGGCGTTCTCCTTCGACTTGCATTAGGAGATGGGTTTCAAATCAGCCCTTGGGACGAAGACACCTCTTGCAGGATTTACAGCTATGTGACCTTCGCCAGCTCCCCAGGGCAGCACAGAGACCCCTCCACCTCTGGCTGCTGCCTCTGACCCTGTGGGAGTAAATATTTAGGGAAAGAGTAAAAAGAAGCCTCTCCTTTGGCACGTTCCCAGTTTCTAACAGCAAGGGCATTTCCTAAGATGCTTGTTGTGTTTAAGAGTTTTCATGTTTAAGGAACAACTGATTCTGTCAAGACAGTGGCATCCTCATGGATTTCAGGGATGTCAGCAGGGCAGGGTGCAGCCCTGCTGCGGCCAGCCTCGCTCTTACAGCTCCACCAGCGAAGTCCCAGAAGTTTTATACTCTCAGGAGCAGAAGGAGCTGGGACAGAGTCTCGGGCAGGTGGCCAGACTGCTGCCAAGGACAACGTATGGGACCTGGTCTGGTATATGGGCACCTGTATCTGCTGCTCCCAGGACTTACTCGTTTTATGAGGCACGGATATGGGCACTGGAGCCATTTGCTGGCCAGAAGTGGAAGAGCAGCAGTGCAACGGGTGAAAAACAGCTTAGCAGGAGGGCAAACTACTAAATTTCTAAGCATTTGCTGAAAAATCTCCCTTCCCCGACTACCTAGTGCAGAGAAATCAACAGGATGGCAAGTCAGGTCCTAATTTCTGCAAGCTGGTGGAGCTCCCCTACACCCCCAATGCTTCCCTTTGGATCGCCGGCTCCAGCCTCCGGGCCGTCTCGGCTTTCCTGGGCTGCAGAGATAGCTGCAATAGCTGCATGCTTCGCTCAGCAGCAGGGAAATCCTCCCCTCTGCAGCACCAAGCGGATCTCGCGCTATTTCTTTTCCTGAGTTTAGATGAGCAGAAAGCTGCCTGGCTGCGTCTGCCACTTGATTTTTAGGGTGCAGTGTCTGCTGCTTGATTTTAGCCATGGTTTTGTACCGGGATCTTTTCAAAAGGTCATGCTAATTAAGAAGTCACATCCCCATCAAAACCACTAACGCAAATACCTCTTGGTGTGCTCCATGCTCGCTCCTAGGGCTCACTGCAGTCAGACCATCTCTCTTGGAAGGCTGCTTCTAATCCTGGCTGGCAGCAATAGGAAGTTCCACAAACGCTGTCCTCTGATATTAAGGACATAAATTATTGAGCAGCCCAGTAGCACTGCCCTTTCACAAAGTCAGTGCTGAGAAATGACTGACACCCTCCTTTGCACATCATTCAAATGAAAACCTAATTGCACCACGGCCGCATGGGAAGGGGCTGGGATTGGCAAACAGGTTTGTTGTGGAGTTCACAGTTCCCACTAAAAACCCCTGCAGTTTAACACCACTTTGTATATGGGTTTTGGCTGCGTTTCTCTGAACCCCAGCCCGGCACAGACCACGGCACTGCTGAGCCTGGGATGTTTTACGGGTTTAAATAGCCCTTGTGCCCAACCTGTTCTGGAAATGGTGCTTAAGGCCACCCGTTGCAACCTGACTCCAGCTGCCCTGTGGGGAAATGGGCTTTATTAGGGAGATAAGATAAGATAACACAGGGTGGGGGTGGCAACACTTCCGTTAGCCCCGCTGGCACCCCATCCCCCTGACACGCAGCTGTGGGGCATCTGCATAGACACAGGTTTGCTCTGAGTACCGGCAACAACTGAGCTGGTCCTCATAGGAGGGGATGCACTGGGACGCGGGACTGCGGAAGGAAGGAGAGGCACAGCCCTCCCCTCTTGTATCAGCCTCATCTCAAGCAGTCATTTGTATTAAGGAGGGCCTGATTTATGATTTGGCCAGGATTAAAACACATTTCCTTCCACAGTGATTTTATTCAGGCTTTTCAAACCACTTCATGAACTCCAATTAATCCTCAGGAAGTCTCTGGCAGGTGGATGCCTTTAAATCTCCGTTATACCCTTGGCACCCGGCAAACCTGACACATCCAGAGGCGGTGGGGAAGAGAGAGTGCCTGGCTAAGATCTGGGGGCAGGTGATCTTCAAGCATTTTCCACTAAAGCTCCAAATCCGAAGCCTCTTTCAAGTGTTTTAGTGTAAGAAATCAAGCCACGGTGGCACAGAGTCAGGAAGAGCATGCAGGCCAGACCCCAGGAGTCTTTACTCTCTCCGAGCATCTGAAACACCTCTCCTTTCCCCCCTTACCTGCGTCATCATGCTGCCGCCCCTTCAATAGCTGAAGGATCCTAGAAAATTACAGCTAAAGCTTTTTCTTGTCTGCTCCAGCCACCTGAAATAACCTTCTGTTCAGATGGAAGCACTGAAGCATTTCTTAAAACAGCTCTTCCTCCTGCCATTAAATATTTAAGAGAGGAGCACCCGGGGAAACCATGTGCTTTTACCGAGGTAGGATGGCACAGCGCTGGGAACCATGGAGAGCCCGATTTCAATAGTAATGAGATGGCAGGTGCTCACAAAGCACTTAGCCTCCCATTGCCCCCGCTTGCTGCAGTGCTCCCCGCAGCATCCCCAGCATCGCACCCCCCCCTCTCGACAGCTCCCACACCGGCCCTGGCAGCTGAACGAGCACTGAGTGTCTGACCCGGCATCACCCTCCTGCAGATTCCCTGCGGGAATCTGCGCTGCAGATCCGGTGAATGAAATCATATTGACCTGGAAACCAAGTGCTCATCAGGACCGATGGGAACAGAGCGGTACCCGGGCACCGGCTGCGGCGGGACGGGAGCAGAGCATGTAGCAGCCCTGGCCCCGACCGCCGAGGGTCATCATCCCTACCGGCTGCTTTGTCTCTTCATCATCACCTTCCCTACTCCGCCTTATTTTGGGGGGGATGAAGGGTGGCAGAGGGAGGGTGTTGGTAAGTCTCTGTGCTTTGCAGTTGCTGTAGCAACTGTGGTGTCTCTGGCGGCATGAGCACACGTTTCCTGCAGCCAGCCGGAGTGTGAGCTGGTTACTTGCAAGCAGATTATCTTTTCCCCTGCTAGAAAAAAGCCCCCCTCTGCTCCCACCACCAGCAGCCAGAGCCCAGGAGGTGCCGTTGAGGCAGCAGCAGAGGCGCAGGGCGGCCCACGTGCCGAGCCGGAGAGATGCCGCTGCGTCTTCCTGCTCCTGGGCAATCTTCTGCACACAAGTCAAAGCCTCGGCACCTCCTCCAGACCCGGTGGTGCTCCCCCCTCGGCTCCTTGGCAAGGACAACCTGCCTTTCCCTAATCCAGTCGCAAGGCAGGGTGGGTTTCTGCAGCCACCCAGGCTCCTCCCTGGGGCAGCTCAGACCTGAATTCATTTCCACACAAATTAGAGCATCTGCTTTGGGGGGGGGTGGGAGGGAAGGATCAGTCTTGATCAAAACATTCTTAGCAGCAGAGGATCAGCACAAGCTTTGCTAAGTTACTCCCCTGATTAATGACTTTTAAATAATAGAGCCTTTTTTGCAGGCTGGATTCATTTGGTGCCCATTTCCAGCCATCTTGTAAGACTTTGCCTCCTAAATCCTGTTACCCTCCCACTTCCATCACCTTTGTACATCACAAGCCCCGACCCGCTCTCCCTTCCTTTTCTCTTTGAGAAACCAAAGAGACGGAGCTCCTTGAGCCAGCCCTTGAAATGCTCTGGTGCCTCTTCTCTGAGCCTCAGCGACTTGGCCATCACACTGATGTTTGACCTCGAGCCATGTTGCTCCGGCATGCCACCCTTGTGCCAGGACTGTCCTTTGGCCACGTGCCCCTGCAGGCACCCACATCCGTTTGGAGCCCATCAGCCTGGTTTGGGCTCCACCCTGTATACGTGACTCGTCTCTCTTTTCCTGCAGAAATGTGACTTTGCGTTCAGTTCAAATAAAGCATATCCTGCTGGCCTCTGCCCAACACACCCAACAGTTCACATCAGCTGGTAGATACACAGGAGAACAAAGCTAGCAAAGTTTAGGGCCAACGCTCCAGGGTTACTCGCCATCCACAGCTCTGGGTTGCATCTGTTCCGGTTTTGTCTGCAGAACTAAGCCCCAGCCTTGCACAAATGCAGAGACCTGCCCTGCTTTTCCAGAAGGACGTGAGCTCTGATCCAGCCTTTTCCCACCACCTGCCTTTGGGATGGCTGCGGCCGCTGCCAGAGAAGGCAAGAATTGCAAGTAGGGTTGTTCTTCATGAGAGGAGCGCCAAAAAGGGAGTGAGTTGCTCCCACCTTGAGAGTCCGTCCTCCAAGCATTTCCTGGTGGCAACCAACCTATCTACCTACCTTCCTTTTTTCTTTCCTCAAGTGGTCACCTTCACTACAAGATAAGAGATGAGCAATGCTCAGGCAGGGGCTGTTGTCACCCAAAATAGGGTTTTTTTTCACTTCAATCATCATTCGACATGCTGTTTCTTAGCCGGCATTTTTGCAGCTGGAGCATTACGTTCCCTGGGAAGTTTTCTTGAAGAACAGGTTGGCCAGCTGGGGAATGTTTCACTGCTATTTTCAGCCTGGGACGTTTTCCCTTTTTTTCTTCAAAGTACAACAAAAAACCTGTCAACAAGTCACAAAAGAGTGATCTCAGTCTAAAATACGAGCCCTGGCACGGGAGGGCATTTGACTCAGAAGCCACTTCCCATCTTTGGAGACTTGAAGTATGTTCCACTTCGTCATCCCGAAGGTCTTTAAATGCTTATAAAAACAGAGTTTATTTATCCGCAGTCAGAACAGCCTATCTATTATCTTGAAGGCTGAATTCAGAAAGTTTCTTCAGAAATTTATTGGTTTCATTCCTACCAGTCTGAACAGAAGTTTTCCACAGAGTCTGTCAAAATACAAATGACTCAATTCCAATTTCCTCCAGTCTTTAGCAAGACATCGCATTAATTGTGTTAAAAAGCACTTTTATTATTTACTGAGAAAGCAGGAGTCTGGCAGCTCTCCTTGACCACTAGCTATTCACTTTTGTGAAGTCTCCTTTAGCAGTGGTTTGATCCAACACAGTGGTTTTCTCCACCAGCAAACTCAGCAGTGCCTGGAGCCAAAGGGACCAGCTCCAGGCAAGGAATATTGGCTTCAGGTCTCAAGGGCTCCTACTGCTGCCCAGGCAAAGCCTTTCTGTCCCTCTTGAGGCTTCTCACATCCCCACTGTCAGAAAAAATGGAGCGGTGGAGGCACATGGTCAGCCTGAGGCCAGGGAGATCCTGAGAGCAGGCATAAATACATACAGAACGGCGTAATTTCATCCACACCTGTGATGCTTTCAAGAGGACTCAGGGAACCATCTAATAGCTTGTAGGAGTTCTGGTTTTGTCTGATTTTGCATATGGCTATGTTTCAGCCAACAGCTCAACCTAGTGATACTGGGCATCCGCTTTGCAAGGGAAAGGTGGTCATGAAAAGAGCCAGCAATTCCCAGTCCTCCGAGGGGCGAGGAAATTATCTCCCCCCATCTGATCTCCACAGGATGCTCTGGGATCACTCCTGCCAACGTTCGGTCATGCTGGAGCTGCGTGGGCAGCCAGAAACCCAAACTTTCCACCTGCTTCCCCACATCAGCCCTCCCGTTCTCCTTTGTCCAACACCAGAGCATGCAGAGCAGGACGCCCGCTGCGCGTGTCTCAGCGCGTCAGCCAGCTGCAGGACGCACACGGTTCCATATGACACAAGCACTACGGCGAGGTACAACCAGGTCTTTAGCATTTAATGGAAAAACTCAGCTCTACTACATATTTGCTATTGACTGTCCCATTCTAAACAAGGTGAGAGATGTTAAGTGGCATTAAATGACACAAATTGAGGTTGGCCTTTCTCTCCCAGCATTTTTTTCAGCACCCCCAATGCCACGCCAAACTGAGTCCCCGCTTACACTTCAGCTCCAAAAATACTTTAAGGAGAGCCAGCACACACGCGCACAGTCCTCACGTAGAAGAAGCCAGTGCTCTGACAATCGAGACATTAATGCCGAAAGACTGAGCAGGTTTCCCTTAGCTGTCACGGCTTGGCTGTGGGGAGCTTATGAAAAGGAAAATAAACTGGGACTTACTTGAAATAGCCAACAGATCGAAACCTGGAGATTTCTGGAAATGGCTATGCTGGGATGGAGCACGAGTGAAGGGTCTGGTTATAGGACCCCTTATGTAAACACGTAAGAATTAACGTTGCAAATATTAGCAGAGCTGGCAGGATGGCACCCATCCACCTCCAGAACCACCTCCATAAGCACACTCACACCGTCATCTTCCAGCCAGGGAGAAAAGATGTTCCAGCAGAAAAGGTTTGTTGGACACTTGGGTATCTGTGGAGGGATCCACCAGTCAACAGAAACCCAGAGAGCTGAGCTTTCAGACAGGAGGGAAAGCTATGCCACCCAAAAAGTGCAGCCCAGCTCTTGTCACAACCCTCTTTGATCCATCATTGCTTTCACGCAAATACACCTGGGGAAAATAAATTCTCTTAGGCTTGATGATGGGTATCTGATACCCAGATCTTACAGCTACTGGAGTCATAAAGCAGCTGAAGGTACTTTGATCAGAAAAATGCCTTCTCAGCCTCCCTTGCTGCCAGAGTGCCCAGGAGCATCTGGAGGCCTCTTACCTACACAAGTGCAAAGGATCAAACCCATGGAGTGACAAACATCAGGGAAGGCCTTCATTCAGCAAGCACCAGTGCAAACGTGCGCTGGAGGAACATCATTGCCCATTATTTAGTCCAATTTTACTTTCAGGCACTGGCCTAATCATGATTGTTGGAGGCCAGACGGCACAATTCATTGGGCTCCCGGATCTGACGCTCTCACACGTGCTGGTTTAAACCTGTATTATTCACCAGCCTCATCAGAGCCAGCCCTGAATTCTCCTGCCTGGATGGAGAGGAGAATCAGGCATTTCCATTATTTAGCCCTTGGACACCGCCACATCCAGCCTGAAAACAGCCCTGTCACATGCCTTTGCGCGGCTGGGGAGAGCCTCAATTACACGGCGGTGGCCATGCATGGGCCACCAGCTCTGCTGTTTACAGGAAGCACCAGTGCAGAGCATGGAATTAGAAAGACCGCAAGGAAGTGAGGGATTATTTACTGGAGATTAAAGGACACGGAAAAACCACAGGACAAATCAGTGGGGCCTAAGCAATGGTAGCTGCTATTTCAGTCTTCCACAGCTGCTGGCATTCGTACTGGTCATGCTGAGATGGTAGAATTTGGTAGGAATTCAGCAGGATGGTTGGTTGCTCTGCTTGTGGACCAGTAAAACACACCAAACAATAGGCCCTAAACCTGCTGGAAGGATGGAAGGGATGTCTGCTTCTCTCCTTCCCTTCCTCAACCACTCCCATGAGTCTTCCCTCTCCTCTGATGCGATTCCTGCTTTTGGACTGCATCTCCAGGCCAAGCAGCTCCAGCCAGCCCTGCCTGCTGGCAAAGCCAGAGACGAGTCCGTGGGTTAGCCCTGACTAGTCAAGGTAAAGCATCTCCTCAAACCTGGAAAGAAGTGGAGTAGGCATTGAGGTCTGACATCTGAAGGCCTTCAAGACAGCTGCAGTGCCAATGGGAGCTGGTGTTTCTTGGAATATCTACGGAAAGGGAGGAAGCTACCGGGTAAAGGTTAACCCTGATCCTCTGATCCAACTGAGTCCAGCCCAATCCCTCTCAAAAACATTTCTCCTCCAGGCTTTTGCCTTTGTTTTAACCAACCACATCCTCCTTTAGACCTAGAAAGTTCAAACCCATCGGCACGGTCTCGGGTGGGAAACGATGCAGGCAGAGCTTGTGGCCAAGCAGAGACACCTTACAAGTTACAAGACACCCTTGATTAAGTGCCTCAGTCTGAATGCCCATGAGTTCGCCTAATTTTATATGAGGTCTGCGTTTCAGCTAAGACCAGACACCAGGATTTCAGTGACTGCTCACAAGCTCTGAAATTTGGGCTGTAACTGGATCGGGCACAGCATACCCACCTCTATCCGCAGCTGCAGATACACAACTGCTGCTCCTGCGGCTCTCCAGGATGGCCACGTACTCAACCACGCTTTTCCCAGAAAATCCCCCAAGATTTTCCAAATGCTTGGATATACATCCTCTAGCATTTTGCTCCTGGCAGGTAAAGGTGTTTGCAGTGCTGCCATCCTTGTCCCACAGCCACGCTCAAGATTCTTCCCTCATCAGTCTCCTGACACCAGCAGGGAGTTTTGGGGTAGAACCCAAACTCCTCCTCCAAACCCTTTCCCAGGGAGTCAGGTGACTCATTTGCTGTCTCTATCCAAAGACATAGATGTCACTTTGTTATCTCCCCCCTCCAGCCTCTACTGCATCTCAATGCCATGCAACATCAGGCCACCGCCACGTGCCAAGTGACAGCATCCCCCATCCATCCCCACCGCTGATGCAGATTGAGCTCCCACCACCACCACCAAAACAGCATCTCCAGCAGCACGGTGGCCCATTGCACTTGGCACAGGGTGGTGATTCGGCCCTGACTCAACAGGAAGGTGGCCATGGACTGAAACCCCAGCCCTGCTCCTGCGTGGTCCGTGGTTAACGTGATCCTGCTGGAAATGACAGAGCTCCGGCAAAGCCGGTGGGAGGGAGGCTCCTCTTGGTGAGGAGGAGCCCGCGAGAGGCTCCCACTGACATTCCTGCCTTCTTCCTCACTCTGTATCCATGCAGCTGAGTGAACACAAACGGTGCATCACCTTCGTGTTTGACTGAGAGCAGTGCTTGGCTGCTGCCATACCACAGGCTCCGTCTGGAAAGCAAACAGTAGCTCAGTAGGTTTTTCTTTTTTTCTTTTCTTTTTTTTTTTTTTTGTTTTGTTTTGTTCTCCTTACAACAAATAGAAAGAAAGGATGAATGAGCTTATTTTACAGCCTCAGAGGAATACCCAGCCATTGTTAGCTTGACACATGCTGCAAAAAGTGATGGCTAAGAAAAGAAAAGCTTATTCATTCCTGAATGGGTTGGCTGCAAAAAAAGAAAAAACAAAACATACCCCAGCCCACAAGCCCTTCCATGGGCCAGGAGCAGCATTTCTATCAGCTACGTGTCTGATGGACAACCCAGTGAGTTCCAGAGCAGGACTTGACCTGCTGCACGCAACAAAAGGAAAGTGAAGATCTGGGTTGACATCATTTTTGAGGAGTCTGAAGCACACCACGCACCCAGCCCACCCGCCCCTCGCAGGTGCCACCCAGCACCACATCCCCGGCTCTCAGTGGGTGGAGGGGAGACAACGCCATCCCTCTGCAGACACTAACATAGAAACTCTCCAGAATATTTCCTTCTCGCAGTTCTCTGCATCTAGAAAACGTTGCCACAAGGTCTGAAAGTTCTGAGTCCCAGCTGAGGCTCAGGCACCTGCAATGAGTATCTCAGAAGTGATGGGACACCAAGGGTGACAACCTCTGCTTCAGAGAGCCAGCATCGCCAATAAATGGGTTCAACGACACTTTCTCCCCTTGGAGAGGAGGACTGAGAGCCAGGGCATGCAGAGAAAACAGCCATGCCACAGCTGCTCAATTAATTAACGCAATTAATTTTAACCAGGACCTCCTGGGTTATTTCACTGCAGCCGTCTCTGCTGGGAGAGCCGGGTGCTGTCGCCTGCTGCAGCCTTGTCTGAAGCAATAACCTGGCTCTGGAAAGAAAAAAAAAAAAAATCCCATTAATAGAATAACTCCTCAATAATTTCACCCAAACTTCCCACCCAAACCAGTGCTTTTTAAAATATCAGTTAAAAAAAGCAGGAAATGCTAGCGAATATACTCCTTCCCTCTTACAGCTGCAATTCCACTTTCAAACACATCTGACTTAGAGACTGGCTTGGATTTATACGGCTGCATGCTATTTTTCCCACTTTATTCAGTGTTCAAAATGGCTGCAAAAAGGAGCTAAAGCAGAAGCCTGGTGATGCAGTCCTGGATGCCGAGCCATCGCTTCCCTCCATCCTCCCGCCCTGCATACCCGGGGGGTCCCGGGAGCAGCGATGGACGGGACAGAGGCGGCTGAGATTGTGTCTGAGACTGTCTCCTTCCTATTGCTTATGTGTGCATCAGTGGGTGCGTTAATTTAAGGAATAAAAAGTGACTTTTTTTTTAAAGTCTATAAAATCAGGAGACCATCGCCCTTACTAATATCAGCAGAGAGCAATATGGGGCCTGGGCAATTTTATCAGCTGTGGCTCTGACCCATGGTCTGTTGGAGAAGCGATGTGCCACGGAGAGGACGAGATCTCATCTTTTATTAACGGCAGCCGCATACCCGTCCACGGCTGCATAGTGCCCTTAACAGCAAAACCACCGACCAACGTCTTCAAGGGGTTAATGTTCGAACAAATTACAGTGAGGAACAAAAAGGGGATTTTGCTTTAACTTGGAAATCCTTTTTTTTTTTTTAATTTTTTTTTTTTTTTTCAAGCTGTGCTCCATGGTCTGGCAAGAGCCTCCTCCCTGCGCTGGTGCAGCCGCCGGCCGTGCTTCACCATCGGCTGCTTGGGTAGGGGGTGAGAGGAGGAGAGGGCTGGTGCAGAGGGGACATATCCTGACCCAGTATTCCATGGATTCCCCGGCGCTGAGCGGGGAGCGGCGGGCTGCCGCAGGAGCCTCATTATGTAGAGGCACAGGCAGGGGACTGGCTTGGTGACAGCAAGTCTGCTCAGTCGCAGATCAAATGGCTTAATAGAAACTGGATCCAACTGGTCCAGCCTTGCGGGTTTTGATTTAAACTGCAGTTATAAGGTGTGATTAGAGGCGGGGGATGCTCTGCCAAGAGCTCAGATGTGAAGAAAAAACCATATATTAAAAAAAAAATACCCTTCCCCTAAACCTATACGTACTTTCCCATCATTAACTCTTTGCGTGCCACTGCCAGAGACACGAGGAAATCCTGGGCCATCCGAGGACACCTTCGGTGCTGCTGCTTAAATCCGGGGGCTGTAAGAGGTCTGTCAGCACTGCAGAGGAATTTGGCCACTGAAGTACTAACATTTATGGGCTTGGTATTAATAATAACCACAGCAGAGCTTCGTAGGGACCGACCGAACCTTTCCTGCAGCCGCACCTGAGCGCAAAGGAAGCGATGCCCTCCCTGGAGCCCCCCGCGCTGGCCAGCAATGGCTGGAGCAGGGGCTGTGTTTTGGCTGCCTTATTTTTGGGTTACTCCTATACAGTAGAGGAGGAGGCATTGCTTTTCTGGAAACAGTTAAACGAGGTCTCTCTTCCTTCTCTCTAACTAGTTGCCCAAAACTCAATAGTTAATTTGACAAATGGAGACCTTTGGAGATGTTAACACAGTTCAAACCTTCAGCCCATATGGATAAAATCGCAATTCAATAAAATTGCTGGTTCTTTATCTTTGTGCAGCATCATCACGCAGTTAATGTCAAGCTTTCCAGTAAGCTGTAATATATCTTTTAACCTAAGAGCTCTTTTGCATGACACTGAAATAGGTCCCAGTCTATATACATCTGCTGCCAAGACAAATGTATGGTTCAGCAGCAGTAAAGAGGATATAAAAGACTCCCACGTTACAAATGTAGGAGGCAGAGGATATTTTAGCATGGCAGTGGTTACACTTTTGGCAGCTTTGCTATAATAAACTTTGTTTTCAGAGCCTTAAAATATTCCCTGTGCAGTGAAGACTGACATATTTGCTTTCAGCAGAGCTGTCTCAGGGGCTAGGGCTGGTGAACAGAGCTCAGGAACATGGGGGAACACAAAGGAGACGGAGTTAATATCACCCTACGTTTAAAGAGGGTATTTCCTCACAAAATGCAAATATTTACAAATGCCATCAGGTCCTGGTAGGACTATTTCCATGACTGCAGACAGGCACTCAGGAGGTACCTACACGCAGTGTGCCGAACCCCGGGGCTGCTCCAGGAGCTGGGGCCAAGGGAAAGCAGCTGAGCGGGCAGGGCCAAAAATATGAGGGAAAAGGGATGCAAGACACCAACCTCGCGTAGGAAAAGTCTCTGGAGACTTCCACTATCTTGCCATCTGATGGAGATCTCAAGTAGCCTGCTGGGATGCCTCTGCCTGTCTGCACCTGCCTCGAAGCGCATGGACCCCGTACACAGCTGGCAGGTGGACGCTGGCTTCCACATGTCTCCCAAGTCATCCTGGACTCAAACAATCCACTCAGGCACCCGGTTACCTATGGAGAAAATTAGCATGGATGACTCACACCTTGGTGCGCTCTGGGACAGCAAAAGTCGCTGCGAAACTTTGATCCAGGCAATTTTTTGAGCAGGAAAGGAGAGCTTGTCTTATGCAGCTGATGGGAAAAGGAGGCAGCGGGGACAGCATTGTGACTCAAGAGTTGTTGCCTGTTCCTGCCTGCTGTCTGCCTCCCCAGAAGGCAAGGCAGGGTTGTCCTCCAGGTCCGCTGATGCCATCGCCATGATGCTGAGGGCAACGTGCTCCGTGAACGACCATCATTTCCCTTTGCTCTGGGAACACGGCCCGACAAGGGAGGACACAGGAAGATTGCTCTGAAACTTTAGGATGGATTTCCAGACCCTTAGAGCCTTGGCTGCACCAGAGGCAGAGCAGAGAGGAGCAGGAGAGAGGTGGCTTCGCGTACCCCCAAACAACATTTCCCAGGGTCCAACCTGCGGTAGGAAAGGGGTGAAGTCTTTGTGGCCATCCAGATCAGTTTGAACCATCAATTTCTTGCAGAAGGGATATCTGAACATTCAGAACGGGCCACGTTTGAATAGCAAAGCAAACACGAAGCCGTGCTGTGCACAAGAAAATATTGGGAAATGAGTTAATATCAAACCCAAAAGGACTCCGATAAGTGGGTCCAGCAGGACTTCTCTGTGTCAGGTGCAGTCCAGACACCTGGAGATTTCTGTGGGAATGGAGGGCCAAGTTCAGTAGCAGGGTAAATAACCAAATAATACTGTTTTGCAATGTTTTATGTATACAAACAACCCCAGAAATTCAACCCTGCTAGTCACCATTTCTGAGCCAGCAGGAAAAAAAGACTTCTTATCATCAAGCCTCCTTAGAAAAGCTCATTGCTACTTGTGCTGAACTTGGATGGGGTCTCTGCATGGAGGATTTTGAGAGCATGTGACAGCATTATAGTTTTATGCTAATCTGTCCTCATTGTGTGCTATTAAAAATAAATAAAAATCATGGCTCCCTAATCCACAGGTTACTAATTGTGGGAAAAACGTGTTTGTCACAGCCTTAGCAAGTGCTTAAATGTGTCATACTTCTGTATTTATTTATTAGCACGTGGACGTAGAAAACATTCTTACTAACCTGAGTAGCTGGAGTGCAAAGCCCAGGCAGCTCCTCTTGCAGGACAAAACCCTGACGTGTTCAGCAGAAACCCTGCACCAAGCAAGGCTGCAGTTGCAGGGCTGTGCGAGGGATGACCCGACCCCTTTTGTGCACGGACAACCGGCGAGGTTTGGCAGTGCCTCACCAAAAAATGTCATTGCCTGTGGCAGGTTTATTTGGGATTCCTAGGGAATAAAAGAGAAAGAAAGAAGTTGTTTTGATAGCAGATCAAGTATCAAAGGAATCAAAATAACCAGGTAGTTTTGCAACCTGCAGGCTGAGCCCTCTGCCGTGAAGCCAGGTGTGTATTCCAGCCTGGGGTGGAACTGCCCCCGGCTCAAAGAGACAGCGTGACAGCACCAGGGCTCTGATCTTGGCAGATATGTGAGGCCCAGGAGAATGTCTCGATTTCAAACTTCAGAGAAGCCTTTTCGTCTTATTTTCCCTCTCCAACTAGCAAGGCAAGGCAGTTCCTTAGGGGAACACCCACACGGACCGAGGAACACTTTCCTCCTCATCTTTGCAGCACGGGACAAGGAACCAAACGCCCTCCTAGATTGAGCAATGAACAAGGCAGTGAGCGTTTTCTACTGGGACTGCAAGTCCTCCTGCAGGGATGATCCTGTCCTCTACACGCACAGAGCAACGGTGTCCCGCACCCCCGGAGGGAGGACGCGTTGGCCAACATTTTGTCAACCAGTGAATAAAGATGATCTACTCCTAGTAATAAACCTAACCCCAGTCTCTGCTCCACTGAACAAACTTTCCTTTGAGTGTGTCTCACGCAGGAAAGACGCCTGGTTTCAGCCTCTGCTAATCCTTCTGTCCCAGCATACGGCAGGGCATCAGCCACCCACTCCTAATTAACTTGATGGGTAACTCAGCAGCACAAATCACCTCAAGTTACCTTGGCCACAGAGCACAGCGGATCCTTCCACAATGAAACAGCACGGCAGGAATTATCCCAATCCATAATTACTCCGAGCAGACAATAAACCAGCTCATGCTGGTGGAAGTAGCCACTCGGAGGTAATAACCCAGTGAGTAACAATAATGGCAGCAGATACTTGATAAAAAGCAGGGAACAAAAGAGACAGCTTTCTCCATTATACAAAGAAGGGACGTTTTCTGTTTGCTTCCTTCGGTTCAGAAATGCATTTAGCTATCTGCAGAGCGAGACAGTACAGCTCACCCGCACGCACAGCAAAAGTGGGCTTTGGGCTGGGGGAGGAAAGGGTTGTCTTCCGCTAGTGAGATCATAGGCAGGAAAATTAGTTTTCTCCTTTTAATCTTTCTTGGATTTCTACCCAGACATTTTATTTTCTTCAGGAGAAACATCTGCGTATCGGTGAGGAAAAAAACAACGCCAAACCTGCTCTGGGGTGGTTGAAAAAGGGCATTGAAATACAGATGTGCTTGTTCCCCCCATCTATACCCTGTGAGTGCCCAAAACTGGGCAATGGGAGGGATGAGCCACGCTCATCTGAGGAAAATCCCTAAACCCAGGGGCTTGCACGTGCCCGGTGCATGTGCCCCCTGCTTCTGCTCCTGCACGTGGCTTGTGGCCCCTCGCTGCCCAAGCTGCTCACGCCGGGGGTCTGGCCGCTCGCTCTGCAGCTGCTGGCCCGCAGCTCTGCTCCCCTGGCCCGAGCCTGGAGCTCACACGGGGGCCGTCACCCGCCTGCCCCTGCTGAATCGGTCTCTGAGAGTGGGACACCGGGCAGAGAAAAAAAGAAATCACTCCACGCTCCTCAAGCACCACACAGGGCACCGGCATGTCGGGGGCAGGCAGACGGCGACACAGCCCCAAGGATGTTTATTCTTGTGGCTCTGGCTCAGCAGTAAGTTCCTGGCACCAGCGCTCCAGCGATGCCCATTTCACGCTCGGCTCCCTCCTGCTTCCCCAGCAATGCCACCCCCCCGTGTCCCCAGGAGGGCTGCTACAGGCATGGGCACCGATGCTGTGATGGGCTCCTGTGATGAGGACAGGAGCCGGATGAGATGGAAATCACAGCAGAGAGAAATCATCAAGATGGAATAGCAAAACCTGGGGGGATTTGTGTGGGGTTTAAAGACCCAAGTGCCCAGCTGAGCACAACGCGGCGCTGCTCCAGCCACGCCGAGCTTTGCCCTGCAAAATAAATAAGCCTGAAGACAGCCATCTGCAGTGAAGAGCGTACCAGGGGAAGGCTCTGCAGGACTGCAGAGGCTAAGCACTGCTCATTAAAGTGCTGGGGAAATGTGAATGAAGCAGATGAATGGATGAAGAAATGAATGAAGGAGGGAAGAGGAAGTGAATGAATATTGCATTGACTTGGTGCCTTTCATCCTGGGATGGCGGAGCTGTGCAGCGCAGCTGATGGGCAGGAACCGTGTCGGTACTCCCTGGAGAAACCCCCGGTCAAAACAAATCAGATTATTTCCTGTTGACAGAGCCCTTCGGGGGAGGCAAACAGGGAGATGTAGCATATGGATTCATATTACTTGAAGCAGGAGGCTTTCCCCAAAGACAATCCCTCTGACTCCCCCTTAATCAATGTGACAGATCATTACTTTTTGAGATGCTCTTGTTCTTGCTACTCCAGACACCGCGATTTCCATGGCAACGACGTCCCAGCCATCCCAGGCCTTTTCCTAACCTCTGGCATCTGCTGTCAAGTCACACCAGTTTATAACCGGGAGAGACGTGCAGCAGGGCCACGAAAGTGCCTTTTGGCACCGGGGGGGTTAAAGACCCCCTTACCCCGCTACGTGGCCCAATTCTGCGAGCCCCTGGGAACCTCTGGCTGCCAAGTGCGGCACAGGGCTTGCAGGCAGGTGTGAGGAATTTAAGGAGCATATAGAAATGAAAAATAATTTTTCTGGAGATTTATATTGTGCTGTTCTGGAGCGCAATCAGCTGAACCCACCGGCCAGCCTGACTGCGACCAGATTCAGAGTGGTTTAAATGAGGATGACGGGAGGGAGCAACGAGATGCTGCTGCTCCCTTGGTAACGCAGAGCAGGGTCAGGACCGAACCCAGATGCTTCGGGGAGGAAAGGGAATCCAGCTTCACTTGTGGTTTGGAGAATAAAACATGCTCTCTTCTTTTCCACCTTCTGAAGGAAAAACTAGCCTGGGATGTGAGCCTGCTCCTCAAGTGCTGCAGGTTTGCAGGCAAACTGGTGTGACTGCCGCAGGCAGCACACACAGACTCAGAGGAGCATCCAGCCCTGCTCGAACGTGGTGCCATGCTGGAATGCCAGTTTGATCCCTCTTGGCTGTACGGACCTGGGGTGTTGCTGTCCCTGCAAGATCACCCAGCCGCTCCTCTAGCAGCTGGCCTGCTCACGGCTGCAACGCTGCCAAGCGTGGCCGTGTGAGCCATTTTGCAAGAGTTTAGTCGGATATTTAAGGCTGGATGCAAAGCTCAAAGCTTCGAGTAGGTTTTCGAGCTGACCTCAAAAGCACAAAGCCTGCTGCGCATGGGGGTCAGGGTACACAGGCGCTACCGTGCTGAATTAACCGGTGCTGCAAGCCTTGCTCACGTAGTAACCACCTCCGCTGCTGGCAGGAGCTGGAAGCAAATTGTTTGGTTTTTTCCTCTTTCACTTATCTTGCTCCCTCCAGCAAGCAGCTTCCCTTCCAAAAGGCCAGGGAGGATTTAGGGTGGCTGAGCACCACTGCCGGAGCCGGAGCCGGAGCCTGGCCAGACAGAGCATCTCCCACCCCGCTGCTGGGAAGGGGCTGCGGCATGGCACGCGGGGACAAACAGGCATCACGCCTCGCCTGAGACGGCAGATAAAGCATCTTTGTCTGTCCCTCTTCAATCATATCACCCTCCCGATTCAAACACAGGTTCCACCCTGCCGCAACAGGGTTTTTTCCTGCCAGAGGTTTGCAGCCCTGCCTCCGCAACAGCCTGCCTTTTTCATAAGCCGCGTCGAATTTCATGGTAACCCTGCAGAGTTATTGCCCTATAACAAACACAATTACTGCACTAGATTAAGCACATCACTTATCTCGTCCAAATATTAACGAGCACCAAATGTAGGGCACCAGGCCTGCTTCCTTGTCTTCCCGCAGGGAGTTTGGCCACTGGGTTGAGCGGTTGCAGGACTGGACCCAGACAAGGGGATCCATTTGCAGACCGGGCCAGCAGCTTCCTTGAGTGAGGCTGGCTGCTCAGAAACTCTGTGCTGGAGTTTTTATAGTTCCTTGAATAAAGACCATTTATTTAGCTGCCCTTCACACCAGGACAAAAGCGATGCTCTATCCTGCCATAACTCAAGCTGAATTGCTTTACCTGACTGTTACTGCTCCGGACTTGGGGGCCAGAGGCTCTCGGTTGAGGTTTGGACCAGTTCCTTGGCCCTGCACTGCGAAGCAGCTGGCTGGGTTTGGAGGTAGCATCCTGCGCTCACGCCGCGGTGACTTCCCCAAGTACTTCAAGACAAACTGCTCCATGGAGGACCCCAGCCGGGATGTCTTTGGTGCTCATAGGTCTGAGAAAGGATAAAGCTCTAGGAAGGGAAGGAAATGTATTTCTGTAATGCCATCAGCTACCCTGCAGGAACCGTTCATGTTGATGCAGAGCTTAGCACTGAAGTCAAATATATTCAGACAATTTCATCAAAACCAGGGGTTTAAAATAAATAATGTGGTAAAACCTAGATCGAACAAACTATCAATGTCCCCTTTATAATTAAAATAGGGGTAAGAGCTGTAACCCTGGGGTTTATAGGGGGTATAGCCCCTATAGGGAGCTAGGGTTTAGTCCAGGTGAGGGGCTGATCCCTTTGCCAGCTCTGCAAAGGGATGGGTGACCCTGGAACCATCCAGCCTGGAGAACTTTCCGGAAGAGGGCCAGCTGCCTGACATGCTGGGCGATGCTCTGGGGCTGTGTGGGCAGGACCAGAGCAGGGCTGCTCCTTTTCAGCCTAACACCCCCCCAAGCAGCTCAGGCAGAGCCAGCCCAGGCTGTGCAGAGCTGGAGTGCTGCTCCCTCCACCCGCACGGACACCCTTAGGGAGGGAGGAAGAGAGGAAAAAAAATTCAGAAGACAAATTGAGACTTACCTCTGTGTTTTTGCCTGCCACCCCCATCACTCCCTTTCAGCCTAATCATTCTCTTCCTCTTCAATCAAGGCCAATTTGCAAGAGGAGCAGCTCCCAGCCCTGAGTGCAGAAGCCTTTAATTACTGTCATCAGGGAGGCCGTGCCAGGCTCCCCTCTGGTGCCTTTTCAGACTTTTTGGAAGACGGTGCTCCAGGACTTGACGCCCCCAACATGCCATTTGTCAGGCTTTATTTTAAACAAGCACTCACGGCCTGTTAGGAGGCTGGGGAAACAGTTCCTGGCGGTCTATCTGTGCTGCTGCTGCTTCGACAAGGGGATCGCGTCCGGGCAGCGAGCTGATTTCGGCTGCCTCGACTGGGTACCAGCCTGGAAGCAGTCTCCTGCGCACGGCGGCTCGCTACGCACAAACCCCGAGAACTGCGTTGCTCTGTCTCTTCGCTGTGTCTCCTCCTGTTTCTCGACTGGGCTCACATCGGGCATTAAACTGGGGATGGAGACGAGAGTATAAATGGGGTCAGAAAGGGACAAGGCAAATTTGGGGAGACCAGGCTGGTCTCAAAAGCATCCTCTCCCACACAAGTCCTCAAGCCTACATCCCCAGGAGCACATCCCCAACTGGAACGCATGCTCCTTACGTACAGCATGGGTTTTGGTATCAGCCAGGGGTTTGTATTTTATCCTGCATGGGAAAACACCAATTTGGCACATCCAGCAAGCAGGGATGGGAAACCACCTTGCTGCTGCTGCCTGCCCTGCCATGCTGCAGGCAGGACGTAGGGCTGGACAGCCCGTTGGGCCTTAAACACGGCCTGAGCTGACACCTGGGACTCTGCCAACCCAGCGAGCTTGCAGCTTGGGCTCAGCATACACCGAGATACACCGGAAAGGATGCCAGAAGATTTCCAGATGTCCCAGGCCAGCACCCATGCAATGTGCCCTATGAATGACACCCATCAGAGCCATCCTTCTAGTATTTCATCTTTGGAGCATCACCTGTGGCAGAGAAGAGCTGCAGAGGATTTCTGGGGAGCCTCTACCAGTGGGTGGCACTGCAAAACCAGCAGTATGGAAGCAGCAGAGCAAGGACTTGAGGGTGGAACAGCAGCGCAGCCGCTGCACACACACGCGCTGCGCACCTCTGGCTGGACAGCCTGCGGAACTGGATACGAGCATCGTGGGGATACCGCAGCTCGGCTGGCAGGAGGAGGAAACCTGCTTGGGATGGGAGAGTGATGGGCACAGTGGGAGGTGAGGAGGCATCAGCAAGGGGTTTGAGGTGCTGCAGTGGTGCAGGCCAGCAGCAGCATTCCCTCCATGGGTGCTGTGGGGTCAGCCCAGCAAGCAGGAGTGCCAACTGGCTGCTGAGGTCAGGGACAATCCACATGGGACAGAGCCAATTCATGTACACATGGTTAACCTTCTCAAAGGGAGGAGGCAGCTCATCGGCTTCCCCTGCTATCCTTCTGGGACATTCTCTCTGCAGTTAAAGATCCTGTAATACATCACCCCAAAATGTAAGGTCTCATCTCTGGGAACTAGATGGGCTCCTGCCCCTCACCCTGTAACCCCAGTGAAGAAGAACATGGGTGTGGTGCGTAGAAGAGCTTTTTAGCCATCTTGCCTGTAGGCACAAGACCCCTGGAAGCACCACAGCCACCAAAGATGTGCACCAGCCAGCATGACCTAGAGGACTGGGAGCCTGGAGGGAAAGCGTGCTGCACTGCACTTAGGTCATCTCCCAGCCAAGTGGGAATTAATAAGGATCCTGCAGCAGCTGGGTAAACCTGGTGAGTGGTAAAGTGGGCTCTAATCTGGAGGCTGCCCTGGTCTGAGAGTCCATGTTCAGGTCTAAAGTCCTGCTCCAGTTCCAAAGTGGCCATGGCTCCTGTGCCACACCCCCCTCCTGACACAGACATCACCTCCCTTTATGCTGAATCTACACTTGATGTCCCATCTCCAGCATTTTGGTGTTGCCTTGACCAGTTAATTGCCAGAAGGCCTCCAGATTTCACATCCCCATCCAGCTCAAAATGCTCTGACCCATCCAAGACAGCAAACACTCAGTTCTTCTTCACTAACAGACAACAAACAAAGCAGCATCTTTTTCCTCTCTTCCTATAACGTTCCAACAGCAACTGGGAACCACAAAGCATTAGAGGAATGGGCTTTCATAGCCCTGGTCCGACTCTAGGACCATGAAGCTTTGTTCTGGAGGTGGGATGTCTTCAAAGAGAAAGCCAGAGGAATGGGGAGAGGGAGCTGTGAAGCAAGAACCACCTCCCTCGGGCTGTGCAAAGGCAATTTGGCTCTGAAGGGCTGTAATGTCTGCCTGGAGGACGGCAGCACCATCCAACAGCCTCTGCTTCCTTAGGAAGAGCCACTGTTTCCCTGCGGGGCATCTGCACAACCACCTCTGCTAATAGGTATTTTCTCTGGCAGGAGCAAAGGCTTCACCCAGAGGATGGTGGACTAGCAGGAGACACGGGAGCGCAACCTCAAAAGGAATTTGCTCTCATATCAGAGGGTTTAAAGATGTGGCATCAGGGCTTCCTCCAGCATGTTCTTTCTGCAGGGAATGTGCTGACTGGCACGGCAGGGGTGGCTGCAAAATCCTATCTCCTGCCTGCCCACCTTCACGCTTACAGAAATGCCTTGGTACAACCCACTCCAGGCTGGGGAAGAGCTTCGATCCGGCCCTTCTGCTGCAAACGGATCTGATTTGCTCCTAGCGCTGAGCACTCTGTAATTACAGTACATCCCACTTAATTGGGATGTGCTTAATTGGGAAATCCACTTGCCGCGATGTCACCTAGGGAACCGATTTAAGCTTGATAATACTTAAGAGCAATACCTGCTGCTTTATAGGGAAGGTAATTCTCTTACAGGGAGATGCCTTCATGTGGCTGAATCACGCTCCTTCTTCCACCAGCACCCAATGCTCCTGGCTGTTTTCCCCTGCAACAGATTTCAGCCTTCCCCTTAAGTAGGTTACAGTCAGGAAATGCACCAACTGCTACTGCCGGATCCCGGCTGTCCTCTGCACCAGCTGAACAGGTTGCCACCACCACGTGGGCCAGCTCACAGCTGCCCCCTTGGCTGGACCTGCACACCCAGCACGTCTGACCCCCTTCCCTGTTTGAAGATGGCTTTCCTCCCACAGCTGGGACCTTTTCTGAAGAGGACGACATGCTAAGGCTTGGTCAAGCTGTTCTCTGCTGCAGAAGAGAGGCCAAGGTGACCCAGCCATCACCTGAATCAGGGCAGAGCAAGAGCTTTGGAGACAACCAGCATCCCTTACCATTAACCCCAATGCTTGTCGTCCTCCTCCTTCCCTCCAACAACCAAATACATCAAACGCCCAAGTGAAGAGAGCAAGGGGACATGGGAACAGCCCTTACAGACTGAACATTGAGTCAAGCACTTGGAGAGGCCACATTTTCAGCCTGGTTTCCTACGGGAAGAGGGTTTATGTGACCACACTATTTGTGCATGCGCATACACATGTCTTATAGATACCACTGATAACTGCTGAACCTCCTGAGCACCTTCAATCAAACTAGGCAGAGAAGCAGCTTTTCCAAAGATAAAAAAATTCCGACATGTTTTGTAGTAATAAGAGGCGAGAAACCCTCCGAATACCCAACCCCTCACTAGGTCTCAGGGACTTGAGACAGCATTTTTGCAACCCAAAGCCCCCGTGAACCACATTTCCTTGTTAGAGGGATGCTAATTGCTCCAGGACCATTACTCCTCCAATCTTTTGGCACTGCCTTATCTCTGTCCTTTTCAATCAGACTATTTTTATTTTTTTTTCCCAACTGCACGAAAGCACGCTGCTCCTCTTTCTAAAGGCGAGCCCTTGGATGGAGGCTGCCTTTGCTACCGAAACATCTATACCATACGGCAACAACACAGCACAACTTTTCAAGATGCTGTGCTGGTGTTTTTACTCTCACCAACCATGAGGAGCTGGGGGGAGTCAAGCTGAACTCTTTGGATGCGTAATAGTGATTGCCTTTCAGACACTAGAAAATGCAATAGCTTGGCATCAAATGAGGGATTTTTATGGCTGCACATGTTTTGTGCTTCTCTGAACAAGCCAACTTCCAGATTAGCTACACTGGCTTTTTAAAGTGCTATAAAATATGCAAAGGCACTTGTAATGTATAGTGATTTCTGTAAAAACAGGAGGTAAGTGCTGAAATGTCTCTTGATTTATCCTTTTGTCTCTCCTAACCCATGCTGGGAGAAAGGGTAAATGCAATCCTCTGCTCCCTTTTTGGCTTATCGGTCTTACAGCCCAGAGTAGATGGGAGACAAAATGCCAGGTACTACAGCACTTGTGCCTTTCAGCCACTCTGGTAACTGCACAAGAGAAAACCCTCTCAGCTCCTGCGTATCCCAACCACCGCCTCTCCAAGGTGGAACACAACGTGAGCGGCAAAGCCCGACTGCCATGGCAGCCCCCAGCTGGGCAAGGGGAGCCGGGCAGCACCTCCCGCAAGGGTGCTGGACCTCATGCTGGACAGAGGATCCGAAAGAGCAGATCACCACGGTAAACTGCGTTAGGAGCGTCAGGCCTTTGCTCTCCTGCCAACAGGGTCACCCCCTTGTCCTCCTGCCTCTTGTTCCTGCCCCTCTTTTCCTTCACGCTGCTGTAACATAGAAACCCATGAGGCCGTGTCATGGGATCGCTCCCTCCCCTCACTGGCTTGTGTTGGCTTCAATATACATGCTCAACCATTACCAGGCATCAGGTCCTCAACACAGATGTCTCAGGGGCTGGGCTTACTTTTTCCTGAAACCGAGCCGTGCAGAGGCTTGGCAAAGGAAAACATCCCAGCGACCAAGGCTCTTGTTTTCTGAGTCTGGGTGGGAGGAATAAAGTATTAGTTCAAGCTCCATTTTAGCTTGAGGAGAACAGCATCATTCATGAGAGCCAAACAGGTTCTTCCCCTCCCCTGCTACAGAGCCAAGCTGTCCCCTCACCATCCCAGGGCTGTTTCGCTGGTGCCAAGGCAGCGCTGCCACCGGCGAGGGCTCCGCAGCCGCTGCCATGGCTGCTGCGTGCTGTCCAGCGCTTCTGGCAATCAATGCCACAGTCGTTACCGACCGACACGAAGGCGAGGGTCACAGCCCTTATCTGGTATCCAGCTCACTGCAGTCAGGTTTAGACGAGTGCCTCTGGAACACGGAATGAGTATTTATGAGTTGGAAGTTTTGAAGCGCGTGCCTTAGTGCTGTGCATGTTCAAACCCATCCGTCCCCGCAGAGCAACTGCGGCTCTCTGCCGCCAGTATGAACAGGTAAACCCAACCAGACTGCCTCTCACATCCGTTTTTACACATATGAAAGGTTGTGCAACAAGCTGAAGGGTCAGCAGACCTCAGATCTTTAAATTAATCTTGTACGTCTTTATGTAAAAGCAACATTTATCTTTAGCACAGTTTATGGGACGTGGATTTTATGTGCTCTGTTAGTACAAATTAAACATAATTATTTAAAAACTGCCAATAGGGCTCTTTGCAACAAGCAAAATGCATCACTGCATCCTGAAAGCTGTTTAACACAACCAAAGTTAAAATGCAGATTATTTTTAAGATTTTCAGCGCATTTGCTGTCAGATAAGAAGTGCTAAGTCTAGCACTGGCACGCGTGAGCTGGCTGGACCGGGAACCTTCATGCCACCATCAGAATTATGGAGGCTCATTTGAAAACACCTCAGTTACCTGGCTGACATCACATCAGTAAGAGAAATATGATGGGAGGGGAGGAGATGTGCAAAGGCGAGAGTTTCCTCAAACATCACAGAGATGCTCCATTTCCAAACAGATCTGCCCAAGCCATCAAGGACGAGAGCATCTCATCTCAAAGTCACAGCAAAACCAAGCCAGCCCCAGCCCGGCGCCCTCCAGCCTACACTGGATTTGGGCACCCCTTGAGGACTGATCAACTCCTGCACCCCAGCTTGTGCAGGGACATCCAGGGGTGACAATTCAGGTGATCAAAATCACACCAGCCTCCCACTGAGCCAGCTCTACCTGTCGCAGACACACTGGCAAAAACAAACACCATACGCGGGCACACGTGATCTGCAACCGATTTTACAAGATGCGGCATAAACAACACAGTAAAGGCAGGATCAAGCCTTAAGCGTTAAGGACTCCTTCATTTCTATTAGCAGCTCCTGCTACATGGTCCCCGCTCCATCCTCAGGGTGCCAGAATCCTCTGCCCATCACTTCTGTTTGGGGGTTACACCGAGCCAGCGCACAGGGGAGAAGCTGGATGAGCAGCTCTGGCTCTCCTGCTGAAGTCCTGGGATCCGAGCATCTGTCCCTTTGTTTTGGAAAAAACTGGGGATACGAATCTGTGGCAAAACTGAACAGTATTTGCTAATTGCAAATATTCGGAGACCTGAATCCAAACTGGATTGATGCGCTGAGTGTAAACACGGGCAGGGGCAGTGAGAGAGCTTTAGGCACTCCAGCATCTCATGGCTAATTAAAACCGGGAGGAATTTGTCTCAGCAAGTTGTGAGCCGTTTACTCTTCTGGTGTGACTAAGCCACCATGCGGTATCTTAATTTACCAGGAGGGGTGATGTGCTGCCAGCTACCCGTGTTCCTGCAGTCGAGGTGGGCTAATTGAATATCCTTCAATGCTTCGGGGCAATTCCGCTTGCCAGCTTACCTGCACCTTCCCAATCCCAAACCACCTTGCAAACAGCAAGACAACCCAGTGGGAATTTTCAAAGGAGTATTCAAAAAATCCTGACAAAATCCAAGGGCCTGACCAGAACAATGGGTTCTTGTGGTTTTCTGCAAGGTTGTTTTTCCAGCAATGCAAATTGGGTTGTTCTCTTGCAAACAAGCAATGCTGAAATATGCTCTTACCAATTGCGGGACCTCGAGGCTCCCAACCTCCTCTGAGTGCCGTCCTTAACCATGGTAGGAGAGTCGCGGCGCTGCCTTGCCTTGTATTAGAGATGCAAATATCAAGATGAATTTCTCCATAAATAGCTCATTACCAACAATTCTTTCCTTTGTCTCCAGCTCCAGCTAAGGAGAAGGGAGTCACTCCAGCAGTAGCTGCACGTCTAATGGCAAAAAGACGCTTCTCAGAGGGTACAGCTGAGTTACAATAGATGTTGGATTTTGGGAACTGCTCTCTGCACCCCAGCACTCTCCTTGGGGAAGGGTGGAGGAACTCAGAGGTCCCAGTTTCCATTTCATTTCCCATTGTTTCCCTGGGCTGAAAATGCTTTTTTCCTTACATTTCCAGCCCAACCTGACTCACCAGCCGGGCTCATCCAGTTGTCAGTTGGCCCCGTTTGGCAGCTCTGCCAGTTTCGACTCATTTGCCAAAGCATCAGCATGGCACAAGGGGGTCTTCCCTGGGCAAGGATAAGAAACCAGCCACTTTTCAGGGTTTTTTGGGGGGGTCCCCGCAGGCTGGCAGCCTCCAAAGGTCCCCTTCCAAGCACCCGGGAATCCCCACCTGCCCCTGTTCCCCAGGACAGCCCGCACGGCGGGAGGTGACCTTGCCGACTGGGCTGATGCTGTCACCACTGTATGTTGCATGGGTTTGGTGGCACCCCTCTGCAGCCAGCATTAAAGCCAGCCAGCCCCCATCTCCAGAGCAGAGACTCCCAGAGGACAGGCTGAAACTGTTCATCTGGAGACAGAGATCATTTTTACAGGGAAACCCTGTTGGCTTTTCAAAACGAGGTCGGTTTTTACCAACACGCTTCCCCAGCCAAACGCACTTGCGGTCCCGAATGCATCACTAAAAGAAAAGGACTTGCTATGTCAAAACGGAGCTGTGGTTTTCAAAGCTAACAGGGAGAAAGCGCACTGTAAATACCTGGAGGAAGCGTAGGCATGGCTTATTAATAGACACTTGCTGTGAGACTTTAGGCTGCATGACAAGGCTTTCACTGTCCTCCTGATGTCCTCGGGTGCCCTGTTCCTGTACTGAGCACTGGTCGCTTTAACCGTGCAGCACACCCATCAGACCTGCCAACTTACAGATAGGGCACAGAAGACGGGTTAATGCAGCCTGTACGAGTGCTTTAACCACCAGAGCATCCACCATCCATCCTCAGCAAGCGGGACGAAGCTCCTGTCCCCACCGCTGGTTCCTATAAAGGATCCAGCCAGGGATTTTGACGGGGACAGATTAGGGCTCGAGGAAGGCAAGCAAGGATGCCAAGTAGGGTCATTCCCCCAAAACTTGAATCGCAGGGGTTTAACATTGCCTGAACTGCAAGTAGGAGGTAATTTTGTTATCTTTACATCCCAGCTCAACCACCCATTCCCCAAAAGGCTGCACAAAGTACTTGTTCTCTGATTTCTCTCCTGTGCTGCTGCATAGTGCTGCTGTCAAGACAGCTCCTCGGTTTTTCATCAAAAGCAGCTCTCTGATATTTATGGCTATTATGAACTGTACCAGGTTGATGCGTTCCTGCATAGCAAAGCCCTTCCACGCATAGGGCGTATAAATCCTTTGATTTCTTCCCCCGTGAAAACCGTAACAGAAAATTAACACCCTACTTAAGAGACAGAACAGTAACCAGTCCACGTGCTGCCACACTACTGGCATCTCAGCACGGTCACACAACTTGTATTGTTGATACAGGCTCTTCCGTCAAACAGAGTATCAGACAGATGGGCTGCTTTTGGAGAGGGGTTGGCTATTCGCCTAGGGAGGGAAAACAGCCCTCGAACAGCCCTCCTGCCCCAGGTGATGCTGGTGAGAGCTGGTCCATGTGCAGTAAGGGAGCTTCTCAGAGTATCTTCAAACTCATGAGCTCTTTCAGCATTTCTCCTCCCAGCCTGTAGATTGCTCAGAGCCCAGAGATGCACAGACTTGTGTTATTAAACGGCTATTTCTGTTGACGTTTTTATTTTTAGGAAACGTTATGGAAACATTCACTATTACTGCTTGGAGGTAATGGAAAAAAGAGGTAAGCTCCAAATTCTGGGCGATGGGGACCTCGAGGCAGGCAGCCAAGCTGGGCTGGGACGTGGCCTGGCTTCCCTACCGTGTTTACAATCTGCGCCCTGAGCAGGGACATGAATGAATCGCGGCAGTGTCCTCGTCAGCCACGGAGCGTGCAGTGGGCTGGCACTCCCCACCTCTGAGGGGTTAAAAGCATCCATGTGCTGAAGACAGGCTGGGATCAGCAGCAGCCAACCTAAACAGAACTGCGCTCAAAGAGACCGTTGAGCACCCAGGGATGCTGCCCCTGCCCGGGATGCCGACCTGAAGCGATGGGCAGTGATGGATGGTCTCTCCCCTTCGGTTCTCAGGGACAAGGGACAGGAGGCAAGCTGCATTTCTTCCTCAAAATTGGTTTTGTGGCTTCATGCTGAATCTGTGCCTGCTTTCTTCGGCAATAAATGTCTTTAAAGGGTCTGTTTGCTTCCTTGGAGTGCTTGGAGCTGGATTCTCCCTTGCGGGGCCAGCTCTGGCCTCATCCCTAAAAAGGGGGGAGTTAAATAAAAGGTGAAATCTGTGGTCTCAGCACTCTTTTTACGCTCCTGAGCACTTGTGGTATAAGCAGACAATACCTGGGCATTTGTTTCTTTGCCTCCGCTGGATGTCAGGTGGGCTGTGGAGAATATCCTGAAAGAGAGAGAACAGGAGTTACTGCAGACGGAATAAACCCATTGCACAATATGTTCCTCTGACATCTGCTCGCCTGTGGGGAAGCGCTGGAGGGATGTGAGTGGGGCTCTTAGCAGCCCTGTGCCTTTCCACACTTCCCCAGCGTGGGGCTGGGCTGGTCCCATCACACCCCAACACACCGTGGTGCTGCCGAAAGGGCTGGTGGATATGTTCCTCACCTGATTTCGGCAAGGTGGCTGTGGTAACTCACGGGACCTGGAACCAATCATGCCCAGAAAGCCACAGACGTCAACCCAGCAGCCACACGGCAGACGCTGTTAACGTACCTGGCAGTAGATGAAACCCTCTTGACGAGCAGCATCAAGGTCATAGAGGCTCAGCTAACTCCTCCGTACCTTCTGTCCACCTCAGACTGAAGGAGACACAGGGGAAGCAGTGCTGGCAATGTCACCCATCAGGTGGCAACTGCAGTGCTGTCACACGGGCTTTGCTGTCCCCCTGGGGCTCCTACCTGGGCTATCCTCCCCTGCCTGCTATGCCCGGCACAGGCAGCAAGGGGCTGCCCACCACCCCAGGAAAACACCGCTCAGGAGTGACCACCAGTGTGAGAGCTGGCTAAAGAGGGAAAGCACATCTTTTGGGGAGGCTTTTGCATTTTAAAAGCTTTGGTAAATTTTAAGTAACTCCAGTTTTGCCCCTTGCCGTAATCAGCTGAATATTTCTGCAGCATCTGTCAGAAAACCAAGTGTGCCACAAAACCACAAATGTGATGGAAAAAAAAAAAATCATATTTTAGGTTGAAGTCACCATATTCCCTCACTGATTTTCATGTGGTTGGTATCATAAGCCTGGATACCATATTACTTCACAGCTGTACACATAGGGGCACACATGCTAATCAGTAGCTAATGTAAGTAATAGCTAATAGCTCCAGGACTTTGCCCTCTACTCTACACAATCCTGTAGACTCCTACCCACCAGAAAATCATTTTCTGAAGCACTGGCCTGGACCTGCAAGAGGCTGTTGAACAGCCCATCCTCCCTGCAGCCTGCACCAGGCAAGCGCGGGATGCCGATGCCAGAGCAGCAGGGCCACAATCGCCTCGTTGTGCAAAACGCGGTGCACCGGCTGCAACGCAGAACACTTGACCGCAAAGACCTGAGATGTGCTTAATAGGACTCTTGCACTGTTCGCCCGCTAAGAGCCTTAACTTCTTACTGCATTATGCCGGGGTTTAGGCAAAGCAGGGTTCCCAGCAGGGTGCTGGATAGATTTCCTTTCCCATGAAAAGAGACTTACGCCTTCACATTTGTTCCTTGCCCCCAAATCCCATTCTTTCCAGGTAAAGGAGAGAGGAATTCGATGGATTATAATCAAGGAGGTGTTGTTCTGAGCAAGGGCGTGGGGGGACAGGAAGGTTAATGTAGGATGTGGCTGCACTGCCCAAGGAAGAGATGCTCTAGGAAAAGCCTTGTAAGAGGAGAGCTTTATGGCTCTTCTCTCCTGCGTAGCAGGTGGGTATTTACAGGCACACACTGGTTGACTTTATTCCGGCTGGCAGGGGACACTGGACTTTAATACGTCCCCCTCTTACTGTGCAGTGATGCTCAGCAGCAGGAAGCGGCTACAGGAGCAGGGAATTTGCAGCACTTGCGTGAGGAAACCTCACTGCATCCAGGCATCAGGAAGGAGCTGCTGACAGGACCACAGAGCTCATACATATAATAAAATGTAAGTATCTTCCAATATATAATATAACCCTTCCCAGGCCTCCAGCACCATTCACTCCCGAGCCCCAAAACACTGTACAAACAGTAATTAAAACTTCCCAGCCCCCAGCTTTGCCAGCGGCGCTGAATTCATTTTCCAGTGTGGGAAAATAAGCCTTACATGATTAGGAGAGAGAACGCAATTTCAACAGCAGAAGTTACTGGTGAAACATAAGCTGCAATGTGAACCCTGGTCCTTCACTTCTAACAGGAGGCTCTTCAAGACCAGGATGAGCGGTCAGTCTCTTCTCCATCACATATACTACGCGGATCTGTCCCTGTAATGGCCAACACAAGACTAACCAGGTACATCTCTTTGGTCCCAGTGGCTACAATCCAACTTGCTTTGCAGAATTAAAGTCTGCAGGGAAGTGGGGAGTGCTGGAAGAATAAGGCAGGAGATGCCTGTAACAAGCCCATTGTCCAGTTGCTCCTCCTGAACCATCTCTCTACCTTTATCCAGCACTATCAAGTTCCAAGCTCCTCATGCCACCCTGCTGACCACACAGCTGATTTCCTTCCCCAGAAACACGTTACAGAAACATCCTTCAAGAAGGAAAGGGACACTGGGACATGCTAGAGCTTGCCTGCACATGAGAAACACTGACCCTTCGCTTTCTGGTTTACTGAACACAGTAATGAGAGTCCAACATCAAAACAGTCTGTCCCTCTCCTGGTTCCTGCCTGCTCCACGCTTGCCAGGAACCCTTGGAGAAAAATCATGTGGTGTGGTTGTGGGCACAGCCCTTGTGTTCAGTATGAGCACGTAGGAGCTACTCAACAACATGGGCTGCTTCAGGTGCCAGCGGAGAGACAATAAAAAGGCCTATGGCAGGTTGCATCTGATGACAGCATTTTGCTGGAGCCCTTGGCCAACATCTCTCCCTTCCCAAGGTGAAGGTGCTGGTCACCAGTGCCGACCTGGGCAGCGCCTGGTCCCCTCCCTTCCCCTCTGTCCCACCACTGCCTCGCAGGTTTGCCAGCCAGACCCCTCGGGCCTCTTAGCAGCTTAGTGAATGCTTAAGGACCCTTCGGGAGGAAAAAACTATTTAAATGCAAAATTACATTTCTGTCTCAAGGAAACTGAGTATCTCCCCGCTCTGCCACCACTGTAGAGTCCAGACCCTCGGCCTCCAGTGGGGCTCCTCCAAGGCGGACACTGGGCTGTCTGGAAATTCCAGAGAGGCTGCAGGGTTTGGCGAGAGGTCCCACCGCAGAGGGGAAGGGTCCAGACAACCAGAAAGTGCAGCCTCCCCTCCGCTGTCGGGCCGTTTCCAGCCACAAGGCAGCACCACCTGCGTCCGCTCGCTCCAGGGAGTGCTCTCACAGTCTCCCAGCAGCTGGGGAAGCACTTACGGAACCGGCAGCGCTGCAGGGAGGGTTATTTAATTATTTGTAATGGATTTTCCATACCTGTCAATATTTCCAGCCCTGAATTGAGAGGGACAGAGACTCTGCTGGGAGACAGGCTGGCTTGAAGGGCTTTGGTGAAGCTTGTGGTTTTGCAGTTTAGGTCTGGAGAGGGCTGGAGACTCACTCCGTTTCTCTCGTCATCCCTGCAGGCCGATCCCCAAGGAGTACAGGGATCCGGTTTGGGCTTGCTGCGCTTCGTGTTTGAAAGGGACGGTCTTCTGTGAAGGAAAAGAGAGACCTGCGAATCTGATGCTTTCATTATACTTTCTTTGGGGCTAAATTAGTTGGAAATCAGCGCAAGCACAAGGAAAGCAGCCCGCGGGACTCAGAGCACCTAATTCCTATTAAAGAGCTAGGAAGAGCTGGGAGAGAAATCACAGCACGGCAACAGGGAGCGTTCCCTGCGGACGATGTGATTTCAAATGAATGTCTCCATGGAGGGGGTTTCCTGCTCACCCCACAGGCTTTGGGGAGGCCAGGCAGGTGTAGCAGAGAGGGGACTTCCCTGCACCAGCAGTCCTGCTCCACCACCTTTCTAGGACTGGAAATGCTTGCTTTTCGCTTCAAGCCAAAATGACGTCAAGCTACAAATATCAAAATCCTTCAGGCCAAAGCCATGTTCTTTCTCTGTTCCTGCTCTGGTCCAAAAGGTGATTTCCCAGCTCAAGATGCACTATCAGGGCAATTACTGTAAGAGAGCCATCTGAGATGTTCCCAGCAAGGCCCTGCTGCCTGACACAGCTGTGCCAGTGCAGCCCCACCACTGACTTCAGCTCATTTACAGCAGCAGAGCTTGTGGGCAGAAACTGGGCTGAGCTGGAGCCGGCAGGGCACGAGGTTTCTGGTTTGACAATACCCCCATTTCTGTGACTCGCAAAGGCGCTAGAATCACAACAAAGCTGCAAGGAAATGGGAATGTTACTCCAATAAAGTTGGTTTCATGAGAAATGGTTTCCCAGATGGCAGCAGAAGACAGAGGAGAGCAAGCACACCCTCACCCAAAAACACGTGGCTGAAGGCCACTTCTGCCAGGAGAGAAGGTAACACCGAGCTGAGCAAGAGCATTTGTCTGAACTAACAAAGCAAAGCAAAGGGGGCACGTCTCTGCTTTCACTTACCATCCATCCGTGGCAGCTCTGTCCTCCTCTTGGCACACAGTTCTTATCGCTCAGCTGACATCTTATGGCTGAAAACACTAATCACATCCACCTCCTAAGACGAGACAACAAGGAAAGAGGCTTGGCAGGGGACAAAGGACCTCCCGGCAGCCCCTGCAAAGCCAACCTTGTGGCCTGGGGTCCCCCCCCAACACAAATCCCTGTGGTTCTTGTTTGCTGAGCTGGGACAAAGTGGGCACCGGGGTTTTAGCAGATGTTGGTTAGAAAATAACCGTGAGAAAGGAATAAACCAATTAATTGCTGACCCACTGACAGCCAACACCTCTCCCCCCCCCAATAAACCTGTCTCCACAGCTCAAGCAGATTTAGGGTGACTGCAAAGAGCACAGAGAAGGAAAAAAACCCTTTCCCACTCCAGCTAATATTTCCAGATAATCTGTTTGAGGCAGAACCCTCTGCAAACCAGGAAAGCCTTTAAGAGCCGTTAACACCTTTATTCAGACTTCCTCATCCTCCCCCAGACAAGCTGTGATTAATTATCCAATCCACCCCGATCCCCCTGGGAAATGACGCTTGGTCCGGGCATTCATCCGAGGATTTGCAGGGTCACTCTGCGAGAGCGGCTCCTGCTCTCGCCACTGGCTCCAGATAAGCAGGAAAGGGCTGACAGGGAATAAACTGCTTCCAGCCATGCGTTTACGTCGGCAGGGGTGGTGGATGGTGGGAGGGGAGGCTAATGCGGGGTCTAGGTCTTTCACTGGTGTCGGGCAGCACCAGTTGGACTCTCCCTCAAAGCCCATCTCCGAGAAGTCGTCACTGGAAGTACAGCCCGTTTTGTTCCCACGTGGATTTTTGCAGCCTTCCCTGCGTAGGCTATTGCAGCTCATAAAACTCATCTTGGACGTGTGCTGTCCCACCTGTGCCACCTTTATGCATCAAACCCCGGGCTTTCTTGCATTACAGGGTAACTCTCCCACCCCAAGGCTGCATACAGTCCCTCCTGGTGATGCAAAGAGATGATATGAGCTGCTCCAAGGTCACAGTATCACCAAGCTATTCACCAAACCCAACAGTGGCAAATTCCCTTTGTTACAGATGCCACTAAGCCCATGTTTCTCCACCACAGCCCTTCATCCATGGTGGCTGCAGCCCTCAGGCTGTAAGGATTAACATCTAAATGCCTGCTCTGCCCCAAGCCCCTTTACTATGGCAGGGTGGAGGCATGGGTCTTCTGGGGGGACTATGGTAGCGTCACACACGTATTTTATGACTTTTCTCACTATGCAAAGGCCCTACAAATCCCACATCTTCAGGGGAGACCTATGTCTCCCCATCACACCCACAAGACCTACCCACACACAGGCTGGGAGGGTGTGAGTGAGGGGTGCACTGTGGGGCTGGCATGTCCACTTTGTGCAGCTCTGAAGAACCTGTAATTAATGAGTCAACTGCCATGGCAGCCTTCCTTTCAGGTCTTGAGCTGAGGTTCCACGGTTTCATGACACTAGGAGGAGCTCCCTTCCATTAAACCTTCCCCCTTTGCCACCCAGGGCTGTCCAAGAACGCACCCCTGTGCATCGCGTGTTTTTTGCTGGTCTATTTACATCTGCCAAGGGCAAAACCTCAGAGACATCCTGGTCTGCCACCACAAAGCAGTATCTGCAATCACCATTTTCTACCAGCCACCTCTAGAAACCTTCAGCCAGGAAATAAAAGCAGAGAGCAGTAGCAGCTCAAGGGTCCTGACAGGTTTTGCAAATGAAAACAATCTTCCTCTCCTCATCCTCTTCTCCTTATACCTGGGACAACATGCGTAGGGCAATTTTCAAACAAAATGACTTTAGATTCATCATCTCATGTGCTCTTTGAAAAAGTGCCAAAGAAAGAATGAGGAGAAAGAGAGAACATGTATACGAGGTGGGTGCCAGCCCCTCAGGACACTTCACAGCCCCGGGTGTTGGTTAGCATCACACCTACACACTCTGCTTCATGGGCTGGGCTTGGTTTCAATACTCTATTTTTAGCTGCGCTTTCAAGAAAGGGGAAAAAACCATCTCTGAACCTCTGCAGCTTCCTGAAGCCCTTGAGAAAAAGAAAGCTGAGGAACAAACAGGCACTTGGGAGAGATACAGCCCTCCTTCCCTGCTGAAGGCTCCGGCCAGCCCAAGAGATGTCTCTGCCTGTCTTCTAGTCCATGTCCAGGAACAACAGTCATTGAATTGGCTTGACCAGATGCTGGGGAAGTTCATGGGAGCACAAAACACCCATGGCACGCAGATCTGCTCTGCCAGGTCTTCTCCAGGTCAGGGGCCAATTGGGACACTCAGGTCCCTTCTCCAGGAAAGAAACCTCCATTGCAGAAGGTTCCTGGCTTCACCAACAATGCCTGCTGTTGTTGACTAACTGCCCAGTGGAGTCAATATAGTAAGAAAATAATGACCGGGGAATCACTGTGGGGTTTTTGTCTTTGGCATGAGTTGCAAGCATGCAGAAATTGAAAGAAAAAAGAAAACCACCCCAAAAACAAACCACCAACAGCAAACTTTGGGGATTTCTCCATGCAGAGTGAGGGACCATCAATGTACCAGGCTGGGTCTCAACTCAGAAGAGAAGGTTCTGACCAAGCCCAGGACCTCCCTGCAGGAGCTGCTTTGTAGATATGATTTCTGGTGCAGGACAAGGGTTCACGTTGGCTGTTCATCCCCATCTAGACTGACACATCTGAGATCTGAAAGCTGGTACAACTTTGGCCCCGAAGACGCTTGGGCAGCTCTCCTAACTGACTGCTCGTGATCCATTTCTTACCTGGCAATACCTTCACATCTCCAAGAGCCTGCAAGCAGCCACAAGTGCCTGCATTGTTGCCCGTCTCCACTGAGGGCTGTGATGAAGACCTGTACTCTGACAGGCTCCAGTATGGAACAGGGCCATGCTCCGGCTCTGCCTGGGGCGCAGGCACAGGCGTTACTCCTTCTGCATGTTACTCCTCTTGCAGCCGTCCCGCTGGTGATGTGCAAAGCCCAGCCCAGCTATTTCAGCAGAGACAGCATTTTTCAAATGAGTCTATCCACTATTTGGATAGGAGATGTGAGGAAAAACCAGGTACTGCAGGAAGTGGTTTGGGTGATTTAGTAGGTGGCATCTTCCCTCCAAGTTAGCAGCACACTGAAACTCCTCGGCAGGGAGCTCCGGGCTCTGTGCCGCTGCAGGTGTTGCTATTTTAATGACATGCCAAGCTTACTGCTTGTGGTCACCCAAGATCCCGCTTCCTGCAAGTGCGGAGGTGTTTGCTCCAGTGTCCTAAGCAGGCTCCAGTCTTCAGCAATTATGCTTTGCTGAGCCAAGGACTGCAGGAATTTCCCCTGGATGCATTATTCTTCACTCTCTTTTCCCACTATGACTACTGAGCAGTTTTCCCAGGTGCCAAAAACCAGCATATCAAATACAGGTGCCAAAAACCAGCATATCAAATACAAATGTTTCCCATTGCCTTGAAAGATCTTTTCTTGTTTTGTCCCATGCTCCCTCTCTAAGGTCCACCAACCTTAGTGCCTACTTCACCTTCCTTGTGTAATTTCTCTGCTCAGCTGTTGGTTTTGCTCTCCTCCAGCCCGCAGTGGGTTGTGCAGGTCACGGCCATCCATAGCTTTGGCTGAATTAGTGCATCACGCCAGACCCCATCTGCCCTGCTCTCCATCACCACCCAGGAAGGTACCAAGTGCACCTTGGTCCTTGACAGGAGATCCTGGCTGCTACCAGAAAAGAAATAATCGATTATGAGACTAACATTAATGAAATATGAGATTGTGACTTGGGACAGACTAAAGCCATAGAAAGCATTTTAAATAATTCACCATCCTGAAAGTAAAGCATATTAGTGGGAAAGATGTTCAGGTCCTTTCACAGTGGCATTAACTTCTGTGCAACCAGAGCTGATGCTGTGAGCTGACAGCAAAATGGGACTACTGCTCAATAGGCAATCCCAGCATTTCAAAATGTATTTGCAAATCAATGTTTCCCCCCCACCCCTCCCCCAAAAATTATTTGCAAACATTAAAATATTTTGTTTTGGTAATCTCTCATACAAGAAAATGAAATCCAAAATTAAACAAAAACACAAAACGCTGAAACAAATTGCAAAACCCAGAGACACATGCTGGCAAAACATTCAGCCAAATCATTGCCTTCTGCAAAAATGCTTCTATTTTAGCAAACTCACGTTTTTTCGGGGGCAGACTGATCCACTAGAGACTTCTGAACCCACAGCAAGTGGCAATGAAGGCTGAAGAGAGACACTGTGTGGGAGGCACCATTTAAAATGTCGCCGTTTTGTTTTCACTTGAAACCACTCCAAGGGCTGCAGGGAAGATGTTCAAGAGAAAGAATTGTGCTTTGGCTGTCTGGGAAAGTAGCTGCCAGTACCTGGGCAGAGCGTGGGGTTACCCAGAAACCCCCTGCTCGTTCGCAAACGCCGCTGGAAGGGTGAACATCACCTGGGCGTTTATTTTAAATTTATCTCAGCAATTAAATGCAATTATGTTCACATGGCAGATATATTGGTATTGGTTAAGCTAAGCTTAGCCCAAGAGGTTGTTGAGGATGTTGTGCTGGTGGTGCACACTTCAACTGCCCGCAGTGCTGGGGCAGCAGCAGGAAGGGACTGCCACTGCCAGGCAAGGGACATCTTCATTATCTTCATTATTCATACCTTCGCTATGGAGGAAGCTCTTCATAGGGGAAAAGTTTTTCTTTGGGGCTGGTGGACAGGAGTGAATGAACAATGCAGAAATGGCACAGGTTTGCTAGCTCTGACCCTACACAACTCACACGCAGGTACACTGGAGGGCTAGATTACAGTCATGGGTCTGCCCCAGCGGTGTCTTCTCTGGGATGGTAGAACCTTTCCAGCCTTCTTTGGAGACCACGTGCACTTCTGGGCATCTACAGACACCAGTGCAACAACAGCCTTATGCAAAATTCAGACTCTGTTCCTTCGCTTGCTGCTGAAATCCCAGTGGGAAACTCCTCTGAGATGTGACAACTCTCGTGGGACAACACTCCCGGCTACTCCCAGGAGGCCAGGAGGTCCTGCTACTCACAAGGATGCTCTAGCCAAGCAGAGAGAGGAAACACCTATGAAAGAAACACCTTTTGTGACCTTAAAAGGTCACTTATGTTACCTGTCGTGCAATATGCTCAGAACCAACCACAGGTGATTAAACGGTCGGGAGTTGTTAGGTCACACGTTGTATAATTTTCCGCGTACCCAGCAACACAATTAGTTATGATTCATAAATTCCAGCCATGTTATGATTCCCAAACAGATGTGGTATACTGAAAACTCTCTTCTTTGTCTTTCACAACAGAAAACCATGAGGAACTGACACAGGCAGCAAGTGAGACCCTCCTCAGGTGGATACCCATCTCTGGGAGCAGCAGCGAGAAAGTGGGGTCCTGCCTCCTTAATTTTGAGGACACAACAGGGTTCCCCACACCCTTCTTCACCAAGACTCTGAGATGCGTGAGCCACTGCTCATGCTGGGAAGCAGCTGGGGACAGAGCAGTGACACTTGGAGGTGAGGGGAGGCAGCCTAGGAGGGGGCACATTGGAAGGAGACATTATCAGCTGGTGAGGGAGGGAGAAATGGCAAAGGAGAACCGAGGTCCGTTCTCTCTACCTCCATGGCAGCCAGCTCTGGGCTAGGGGCAAGTCACAACAAGAGAGCTCGATTAGAGAGCTTGATTGGCAAAGTGGATGCAATTAAAACCTTGGATCCTTAGGGCTGGTTTTAGTGGCTGCGTTAAACTGAATCAACTCCTGCCTCACTGTGTGCTGTTGAGGAGCTGTTTCTGCTCCTCTGCTTTCTTTGAAATGCTCTTGCTGCAGCTCTTCAAGCCAAGGCAGAATCCAGCTGAGCTGCTGGGGATGAGCAGGAGCAGTATGTGTCTCCCTGAGCATCAAAATGGGAGCACAGAACTGGCCTGAGAAAAGAAGAGTTGGGCTAATCCAGGGAAGGAAAATCCTTGAAAGAGTATCAAACGCAAAGACAAAAATGATGCCTAAGGACGATCCTGAGTGCAAACTCATGCAGGTGGGCAGCACATACGCTGAAGAAGACCACCTGAAGGAGCTCCTGTGTTGTCTTTTTCCAGAGGCCACTTTGCAAGAGAAGGAATAGGGCTAAGTAGACCCCGGATCTGATCCCAACTCATCTTAGGTAAGATGAATAGCTGCTGGTGGATGTGGCTGGATCTCTGGAGAGTGCTGCAGCCAACCCTCAGCACTACTGCCAGGTGAGAAACATCAGCTTTGCCCCAAGAAGCAGTACGAGGTCTTCCGTAGGAAGACCAGAAAACTCTGGGGTCAGAAGAAGCCACTGCTTCCCAAAGCTCACCTGCCAGTGACCCGTGCAGCCCTCAGGCCAGATCCAACTGACCCAAAAGAGAAGCACCAGCAAAGCTGCGGAGATGGTGGCTCCATGCCCATCCATCCTGATGTCATTAAAATTTTGCTTTTGAGATGCACCAGTGTCACCAAGTCCACAGGTATAAAATCCTGTTAAATATTTCATTTTCATCAATTGCTTTTGTTAAGTGCCTGTTGAGGAATTCATGGGAACGTTTTCTTCTTGACACAGAGATACTTTCAATTATGAAAGATGGCTAAAAATAAAAGGAAATTATACTGTTCAGACATCTCTGGAGGTGTAGACAGGAGGGAGAACCGTCAAGAAGAGCTAGGGAAGAGATTTTGGTTAGATTTAAAGAAAGGCTACTTATTTTTACCAACAGATAACGTCAGGAAGAAGCCTGACTTGAGTATCTGGAATCTCATTCACCTTCTCTATTAATAATTTGGCCTCAACTATTTAGGGTTTGAGCCAAAGAACCAGACTTAAGAGTCATGACAATCTCTTCCTCTGACTGCAGGTGGTTGGATCACCCTCCTAAACCTGTCATTTGTACATGTATTTTTTTTAATGCACATTTTCCTTTTTTATTTTTTTTTTAAACACAGGACCTCAGCCTGTGACACTAAGAAGACTCTTTTGGCCTTTTTTTTTTTTTTTTTTTTATGCAAGAGGCTTGGGCTGCTAGCCTAGGGCTTATTATGCACTAAGTCTACAGGATGTCCTGATGTTGATATTACCTTTACATTTGGAGCAGAAATGACCTGGGTGAGAGCAGGGCTTGGACCATCAGTCCCTTATGGGTCAACCCTCTGAGATAAGAGACTTAGTCCTCTGACAGCCTCAACAGGTTGCTTAGCTTCTCCTAGAGACTATCGTCAGAGGGACATGGCTGAGCTGCAGTAACCATCTCTGCACATTTTTAGCCCTTTGCAACATTTCCAAGCTTAAATCTCTTTTACTGGTTACCACTAAAAGTAATAAAAGGTAATATCTTGGGCTCGGAGAGTGCTCTCCCCCAGCTCCCCAAGCTAACGCAGTGGGGTGGAATTGCTGTCTGGCAGTCCTCTCTCAAGATGAGTGCCCAGGAAGCCCACTCCTCTAATTTCTAGGTGATATAAGCTGGGTAAAATGGTTTCCCAGGTTCTGCAGAAAATTGAAGTCTTTCTTACAGGGCATTTTGCAGGACCACTCACTGACCTGGCCAGAAGCCAAGTCACACCATCATTTGATGGACAGCCAGCCTGCCCATCATTCTCATCCTCTACTCAGAGTCAATTTTCAAGTCCTGGGATTTTTAAAAATATGCTCAGTCCACCGAGGCCACAGTGAAGCTTGGGACGGCCTATTTCCCAGGCACCAATAGGTGTCCTATTAAACTGTCTTAATCTCAATCCACAAGTTTTACCCTTTTCTTTTCAATTCTCTACCCCATCCCACTGGGAGGGGGAAGATGAGTTAACAGCTGTGTGGTTGTTTTAGCTGCCTGCTGGGTTAAACCACAACAGAAATAAACCTCACTTCTGGAGAAGCCCAACCTTTCCCAAGCACTGACCCTAAAATGAGTTCCCACCAGATCTCAGAGCTACATTATGTTTCAAGTGCTAATCTACTCCTTTGCCAATGCCTGTTTATCAGCAGTGATATAAAAAGGAAAATGTTAAAATAAAACACTTACGTCTGTTATCATCTCAGGGACAAGGAAAAAGTGAGTGCCACAGAAGACAAAGGCAAGTCCTGTGATGATGCACTTCTTGAACTGCTCCAGCATTGCTCTGATCAAGGCAGCACAACTACCTGAACAACACAGAGAGGAGAAGACATCACATAAAAGTATCAACTTTGGTGCAGCAAGGAATGCCCTGTAACACCAAAGAAAGGTTTAATTACACGGCGCATTGTAACTGACTGATGGGGGTAATTGTGTGTCCCTGTGCTGTCTGACTGCTGACATTTTCTCCACCCCCAATGTGCACAGCATAGACTTTGGGGCTCTGGGTTAACATTTGAATCTCCAGTTCCATGTGAGATGCAAATTCTGCAACAATTTATTTTCAAGTGCTCTGAAGGCTCCAAGGCTGCTGTATGGACTGATGATGTGGGCTTGCCTCTAAGTGAACCATATAAATTTGCCTCCAGAAAACCGGTTGACTCATTCCCCTTCCAAAGGACCATATATTCTCTTGACACATCCTTGGTTTTGTTCAAGCCACATCTTCCAGCAGCACCACAACTCACACGGTGGAGGCTCTTTGCTGAAGACAACATCAGGTTTGAAACAACATCAGCGCACCCATATCTGAACCTGTTCAGCTTCTCTAAATAAAAAAAGAACCCTACAGTTTTGAGTTTTTTAATAGCAGTTTCATCTGCTGAGAACGAGACTCATGCCATGTCTGAGAATACGCCTAGACCCATCTGAACAAACACAGAATTGAGCAGCGGTCACCTTTCTGGATGGTCTTCAGTGGACAAACTGTATTGCCCACAGCCATGAAGAACATCAGCATATTGAGAGACCCATGATGTAAAGGGACAGGGATGTGTCCATTTGCTTAATGACAGCTCAAATCAGCTCAAGCCCTTATGCAGCTCGGCTTTAGAGCACATAGTAAGTGGCCTTAAATGAGCTATTGCTTTCAAAGCAAACCAACTTCCTCCAAGGAAGCGCTACACAGATACCAATTTGCCACTGTCCAAACAAAATACAACCTCCCAGAAGTCAATGTCCATGGGAAAGTTCAGATACATGTTTGCGTCATCCCTTTAATTAAACAATGCATGCTCAGTACAAGCTTCTATCCTTAATAAAAATCAGCGTTACTAACAAAAATGAAGATAAGACATCAAATTGATAGGGGATGAAGTTAAATGAGTCTCCCAGACTGTGGGATGTCACTGCTGAGTGTCACCAATCCAGTGCCATCAATCCAGGATATACAACAATAAAAGGTGACACACAGAGTCCTTACCAACCTGCTCTATCACTTGGGCTGTGCTGGGAACCAGTCTTGCTCTGCCACCCTCCACAATACTGAACTGCAACCTAATTTAATGTATATATAGCATACTGAGTGCTTCTGATCTGCTCTGGCCTTGAGTAGAATGTTTATCTTGCACACCATACAAGTGACCAGTGAAAAGTGGAAAATACGACACTGAAGCTGTAGAAGATCCATGTGTTTGTTATCTCTGTTTCTTCTCCACTGCAAACCAAAGTCACAAGAAGAATTTTAAAATTATCACATAAGGGCACAGTCTCGTTCTGTAGATGGGAGCTGAAAGTCTCTAGACCTTTTTTCCCCTCCAGAGCACCTGTTTACATACACGCCTTTAGCAAAGCGCTCTGCTCTAATTGGATTGGGCTGTATTCTCTGAGCCATATGCACTAATTTTAAATGATCACAGGCTTAATTAGCCACACTCTTCCCTGCATTTTAAGCAGCCATTTTAAGTTAAAAATACTGCATGTGTTTGGTGTTTTTGGAGAATATTCCTATTAACCCAAATGGGAAAGCATCCTCAGCACAGAGCATTTTTCTGCAAAATTACCACTAAGCAGTGAAATGGTCTGGCCGGTCCCTGGTACAACCACTTCTATTAGCAGATGTATGGAGCCCTGGGAGTTTAAGGGGTTATTGCACACACTTTGGCCCCACAGAGTTAGTGTGAACAGCCTCCTTGCACTTTCGCTTGTTCTCAGTTTTCCTTTGGAAAACAGCAGATAATTAGGTGCTTTCCTTCTAAAACCAGCTGATAATTTATTGGGGGGGGGGAGAGGGAGAGAAATGTTCTTTGCTAGCCAGCAGTCTTCACCTGCTCACCATCACATTTGTAATGGACCGCAGAGGAAGACTGTGGAGTGATTTTTGAGGTAGGCATCTTCTCATTGCACATAAACAGCTTTTTATCAGGACTATTCCCTGCACAAGAGGTTTGCTTATGAGGGCTTCCTTCTCTCGTGAGTGACAGTGGAAGTGCAGTATCATGTTGCCCTGGGAGGCAAGAGAAAATAGGAACCGTAATGAAGCTGGATAGCAAGGGAGAGATGTTCTGTAGGAACTGCGCTGTAGCTGGGCTCGTGATCAACAGTGACCTTCAGAGAAGAAGAGGGAAGAATTCAGACCTCCTGTGAAGGGAGGATTATTTCCCATTACTCTTTTTTTATTTCAAACTTGTCATCTCTCTGCCAGATCTAAAGAATAACACTCAAATGAACATGCTTCATCTGTAGTCTTGCCTGGCAAGTCACAAAATGACGGGCACAAAGTACAATTACAAAGTAATCGTGCAAAAAGCCTCTGCCATGGGAAATAACCCAGCATGGCACAAGATCACTTTGGGAGTTCTGCACGCCGTAAGCGTGGCTTTCCTGCGTGCAATAAGCTGGCAAAGCTGCAGCTATTTGATATATGCATGCTCAATTTAGCTCCTGCACAACCAGCAGCAGTATGTGGAGTTGCTCTGGAAATCGTTCCCTGGATGTCCTGTAGCCTCTAGACCATCTCTTTGCTTTGGATTGCAAACCGTGAACAGTCAGCCCTGCCTGAGAAGGGAAGGGATGGGGCTGGCTTCTCAGAGCATGCTGGATTGGGGTTTTCCTCCCAAAGGAACCAAAATCCCCTTATAACTTGTTCACTTGGTGTTGGTCTTGAATAAATATTTTAGACGTTGGGGAAGGTCTCTAGAAATACTGAAGATGGTCCTAGACATGAGAATTGTGCGTGTCACATCTAAATGAGACGTGAAAGACTGTTTCCCATAACTGATGGGCCTTTTTCCATGTAGCAAACATGGTGTCCATCTCCCTACTTTACTGATGTCAGCTTCTGGCTGGAAGAACTCATTTAACTGAGAACACAGCGCTGCATTCACAGACGTGCTGAGGGCACTGGCTTATGTGCTCAGCTTGCTGCCATGTTTTATCTAGGCAGCAGCTGGGACGTGCTTAATTCAGGAACGCTGCTGGATTTCAGTTGGTCCTCAAAGGACCAATAATGCCACCGCTTCAAGGCTAGAGCTAACAAATGGCACGTACTGGGGTACCACAGAGACTGACTGGCTGCTGGGAGAGGCTCTTCGCTCAAAAGACTCTAAGGAGAAAGAGTTGTGTCTGTGTGCCACCAGTTACATTGAAGGTAGATAACTGTTACAGCAGGATTCCCAACTTCTCCCTTTGCTTTACCCTCTTTGTCTTTCCATTCCCTGTGTTTTCCAACAAGATAAGGCAACTTTAATATTACCAATAATATTTTTACCAGCCCTGCAAAGCTCTGTGCAACCTAAGCACCTATTTGGAGTTAAAAATGTCTTCAGATGCACTTTGGGATGGAGGAGATGGTGGAGCATGCCCTCCCATCAGGAGTCATGTGGGAAGGGAATGGTGCAAAAATTGCCTGGTTCAAGCAAGTCCTTTGCAGGGTCTGTGCTCATATAGGCAGGAGAAGGTTTGCTGAACTAGCTGGAGAGGCAGCCCAATGGTGGCTTAGCTCTTGCAGAGATGTATCTGTATTCTGCGACAGACACAGGGGCTCATCGCCAACAAAGGACCTCTTGTACTAAGGACAAGGAAAAAACATGTATGGTGGAAATGGAAGGATAAGGAAGAGGCACCAGAACATGACAGTATGCTCCAGATTCATCGTATGCCAGCTAAGGAACTCCAGCTCCCCAAGTCCTTGGAAAAAACCAGATCTAGAAAGGATGCAGTAAGATTGCACAGCATGTAGTAAAGCATGTGTTTCATTCAGTGCTGAACCGAGCAGAGCACACAGGGTTCCTGGTCGGTGGTGGTGCTCTGGGGCAAGAGCAGCCTTCGCCTTCAGAGACGTCCACCCTCAGCGTCTCCTCAGCAGAGGAAGCCCAGCTCAAGTGCCAAAGCTGAGCCCAGGGTGCCTGCAGGAGGGTTAGTGCCTTCAAGCTGGAGACAGTGATGAGAGGAGCCCAGCGCTTACTCCTGTTTCACTCCCTGGTCTGGAGGAGCGAAGTGCCCTGAGTTGATGCTGACTGGTGAGCAAAGACTGGAGTTAAAACCTTGGCCTGAGCAGGGAAAAAAGTCTTTTTTTCATGAACCAGACTCCAAGGAGCATCCCTTAGAAGAATGCAGCCAGTAAGATGAAATTGCCATTCATGCTTATTAGAGATGTTCAATGAATTAGGAATTCAATTAAGAAAATGTTCCACTGCAGGAAGCTCAAAAATTAAGATTATCATTATTGTAGAGGAAGGAAACATTTTTAATGTATTAATTTTTTAAAATGACATCACTACAGACAATACACTTATTCTTGCAGCATCTAGGCCAGTAAGGACACCAGTTTTCCTCAGCAATGGGGAACAATGGCAAGAAGGTTACAGAGAAGTAGATGATACAAAGGAGGTTTTCTGTGTGACGCAGAGCTCTGGAGGATGCCGGGCTGGATAACGGGCCCTGAACTGTTGTCTGGAAGAGATGGCCACACCAGATTCCTGGATTGGACATTTAGTATGCACCTGTAGCCAGCTCTGTGTCTTTTCACGTCAAGAGCCTGACGTAGTTGGAGGAAACATCAGTGGCCATCATTGGCTCAAACAGGGCTGTGAACTCAAAAAAAAAAAAAAAAAGGTGTTTCTGGGAACCTCCCTCATATCCCCATACCAGGGCAGGGATTTACTGCCTACACGTCTTTTTGTAGTGTGTTTATATAGCACCAGCACCTGATCCAGGGAGCGCGTAGGGGGGTCCCTGCTGCTGCCTTCGTACCTATGAAATAAAGCAATGATTCAGTTCAAAGCAAAAGGTGTTCCCAAGCATCTCCCCAAAATAAGTCTGGATGGGGGAAGTGGGTTGGTTTTTTTGTTGTTTGGTTTTTTTTTTTCCCCCAAGGAAAAGATATCACATGGAAAATCAGAAATAGAATAAATTGCAGGGGAAGGAGAGGAGGAGGAAATCACTCACAGGCCTTTTGCGTTTCTTGTTCCCCTTCCAAATCTTGTGCATGCCACTGTTTTAATTAATAACTCTGTCACCCCTCCTAGAGTTCAAACAAAGGAGTATAAGGAGAATGTATTCCAGGCACGCAGGTACCTCGGGAAATGAAGTGATGGCTTTAATGTTTCGAGGCCTCATTATGAGGCTCCTGCTCTTACTCAAAAGTTGTTCTCTGCTAAGAATTATCTGAACCACTACCTCAGGAAGTCAGTTTGAAGCTGGGCTCAAATAATACTTAAAATGAAAAAAAAAATCAAATACATTGTTTGGAGGTTAATTAAAATAAATGCACGCACACAAACACAACCTCCAGTGACAACATTTCTCTGCAAGGCTGCTTTGTCACTTATTTCTTCCACTTGACACGCCCGCGTGCAACCACTGTCATTCTGCCCCAGCACGAAGGTTGGGAGAGTCCTGCCCCAGGCCAGCCCCAAGAGGAAGAGACAAGTATCAATACCTGCTTTGGAACCCACAGCTTGCTGAGCATCAGTGATGCTCTGCACACAGCAGCAGCACTCAGAGCACCGCGCAGGCAGCACGTTGTCCCCCAGTGATGGCTGCCTGCTTGGCACATTCCCCATTGACTTCATTTTGGAGCAAGGAGGACCACAACTGTGTCCTGCTCTGTCCAGGAGCCCCAGGAGTGGCAGCTCTGCTCAATCTCCACCGCGTGTGATTTGGGTTTGCTGCAGAGCACTGGGCCCGTTTCCCTTTCTCTCTGCAGTTAGGTACCTGCCAAACTCGTGCTGCACATCTCAACGAACTTCCTACCTCCATCCAGTAAGAACATCCTCCTTTTACAGGCTGGCAAAAAGTACCCCCCAAGACCACATGGAAACAAGAGACAATCTCTGGAGGCCCCGCTGACCTCTATTTTTTGAGCAACTCTTTCCCCTTTGGGCAAGACAAAGAGTAACTAGAACTATCTGCAAATAACTTCTGTGGAGGTAGCAAGTGCCTCGTAGGAAGTTGCTAGTGTGATACATTCAGGCTGTCACTGATCATCGCTTTCCTGCACAGACGGTTCAATGATACTGCTTTCCTTAATTGCCTAAACAGTTAAAGTCAGGAGATCAACAGTGCCATGAAGAATTCACAGGGAAAAGAGAGAATATCCATCCACCTAGGAAGGTTGCTCCAAAGAGACAGACCCTGCAACCAGAGCTCAGATGGTTGGTAAACGAAATGACAGAGACACAAAATTCTCTTAAGTTGCTGTTTCCATTTTAATGTGGTTTTAACAGCAGGTTAAGAGTTGATAACCCTGTGCATCCAATGGCAGAGGTTGTGTCACCAGAGGAATTGGCTGTGGTTACCATTTGATCTCCTTCTGGTCATTTACCGAGCACTAGCTCTGCCTTCACGGTACCCAGCGAGGACCCATCTTGTGATAGGGACATCCTCGCTCGCAGCCCCACTGGCTCCTTCTCCCCCACTGTGTGAAAAATGCCCATGAAAAATTGTTTTTGTTGACCTCACAAAAAAGGAACTTTTTGAAAGTATTGAACAAAAAAGGAGATATCACCATCTCCAAAGCCAAAGAATAATATCTGGTAAAAGCAGCAGACTCAGCGTCTGCCCAGACACTCCCCCAGCCAAACCTGCCTTCCAGCATGTGAAGACAATGGTTCAGCAAATTCAGGACTTTCCCCCCAGCAGCCAGGGAAGACACAAACTCATGGCCCACTCCACATGGGGCCGTGGTGGGAACTGTCTCCTCTCCAGAAGCTTCAGAGGTGCTTGGATGAAAGGCACCAGCACAGCTCGAGCCCGGATGAGTTCCTCATCCCAGCCTACAACGTGCTTTATTAGTGGGCAGATTAAAAGGATCAAAAGGATGAGTCAGGGAGAGGATTTCACAACAGACCTGCATGGTCAAATGGCTAAAGACAAGCACGCTGGTGTAGGAGACGGGGCCAGCCATAGGCCTGGGGAGCTGCTAACAAATAAAAAGTCTCTAAATGGATCCAAACATTACAGTGCAGAAAAACAATGGTAATCCTCCAAAACCAGTATATAAGGAAGCACCAGGGACTTCACAGGAAAGACTTGGAGAAACCCATGATAAAAGCTAGAGACACAGGAAAAAAATGGACCAGAGGCTGCTCAGAAGCAACCTCCAGGACAATCATGGGTGGGTCCAGGAGGGGTATCTGGTAACACAGAGTAAAGAAAGAACATGTAACGAGCACCACAGGCAGGACACGGTATCACAGACTGCCTCATGGAAAACTGCAGTGTGGGTTACCATGATCTCCATGAGAAAAGATGAAATGGACTTCAAACCAGGCACAGATGCTGCCCTAACGGAGCTCCAGAAACACTCTGGGGGTGTATGAAAGCGTGAATGCTTACAAACCAAAAACAAAAATGGAAAGACCCAGGAAAACATAAAAGGTAAAACTTGGCTAAGGGAGCAGATGGTATCTCAGAAGGTCTGTTTTGTGAATTACTGTGCACTGCTTCAATTGCCTTCCCCTAAAAAAATCACAGGCCTCACTGTAGTTATTTAGACTGAGCCAGTCCGCAAGGACCCAGAATTTGAAATTGGGATAAAACCCCCCATTTGCTTCCAAACAGCAGAGAAACTAGAAAAACACAGCACAGTCAAATGCAAAACCATTTGCTCTTTCAACACCTACGAGCACATTTTTCTTTTTACGAAAAGAAAACATTTGGAAAACAGTGTCTTCTGCAAAGAATAAAAATAATCCTCCTGTCAGGCACCCCGAGGCATGGCAGTGGTCCCAGAAGCAAATCACCAGCTTCAGATCTGCGTGACGTTACGAAGCTTAATGAGTGTGACATGTACCACCACGCACCGAACACACCTTTGGATAATGCGGTGAGGCAGCAGCCCTTCTCGAAACTGTGAGCTGCAGCTTAATTCTGGCTGATCCCACTTGCTTCAACCGTCACAACGATGACAGCCCACCACCCCACGCCTACTGTGCTGGTGAGCGCTTGAGAAACCCTCCCAAAACGCAGTGCTTTCTTTTTTTGGCGTTGCCAGATGAGTCTCCAGTACATCCCGATCTCTGCCTTGCGGCTGTTGTGCTGAACAGCCTCCAGTATTTCCTCCAGTGCCTGGTAACTGGTAGAAATTGAGGGCACATTTTGGGGTGCCCTTGAATGATTTAAAAATCCTTCATGTAAACATGAAACAAATGTGGTTTTATGTGCAAAATACAACCGTAGGGTGCTTCATTTCATGGAGGCGGGGGGGGGGAAGTGGGTGTGCGTTACTACCAATGCAGCCAGGCAGAACAGTGGCTTCTCATATGAATTGGGATCCCATTTGCATTCAGATTAAAGCAAGAGAAAATTGCCACCAAAGTGGGATTAAGAATATTTATGGATCCTATTGTCATGATGTATGTGCCTCCCAAGTGATGGAAACTGAGTACAAAATTGAGAAACTTCAGCAATCATTGGGGAAAGGAGACAGACTGCGTTGACTTTTTAAGGCTGTATACATTTTTTTTGTATTAATTTGGTGCTCATAGAAGGCAGTTACAATAAAAGGTTTGAAAAAGAAGGTGAATATAGCAATGCTTTGTCTTTCTAGAAAGACCTGACTATCTCAAGATCTCAAAGCACTTTTCAAACTCACGGAGGTCTTAACTCCATTGGGGCAAGAGCAGTAAGTAAGCTTAGGCCACATACCAAACCCCTCCACAGAGCAAGGATGCCAGTGTCTTATATCTGCCCTTCAGGTGCTCTGAACATTGGAGCACTCTGCTTTTCTTCTCGTAACGCAAAAACCTGTACCACAGAACTTGAATTTCTAACCTCTAGTATTTCCCAAGGAATCTCAAGCAGAGCGCGCACCATGGTGCAGATCCACGAGAAGAGAGAAGAAATGCACTTGTTTTCCCCTCTGCATGGCAAAGAATTTGAACACAAGCTTGAGTGGGTAAGAGTTGAAATGCCATTTCCAGTAAATGTCCACAGGAAAAAACCTCACTAGAGAACAGCTATCTAAAATGACTTCACAGGCAGAGAGAAAATAATAGAAAGTCTGAAATGCAATAGAAAACTGGACAGGCAGAGACACAACCTGGGTGTTCTAGATCTGGTTAATTACACACTTGATTAATTTGTATTGCTTCCTTTATTTGAGAGTGGTTTATTTGGTTCAACACCAACCTTTTCTTAATCAACTGTAAGAAAGTCAAAATGAGCCTGATTTAAAATTTAATGGCTGTCTATACACCATTCTTCAATATAACTATTGTAACCTCACTTCCATTTCTACCGGTGGAGCTACACGTGTTGGCAACCCTTTTAAAATTGAGCTAATATTCCAGCACAAAGCACTTTCAAGAGAGACCTGTGTACCTTCCTATTTCCAGTGGTGCTGAAAACTTTATCAGATTTGCCTTTAAAAGCCTCAACACCGCTGGCTGGATTCGTGCATACCAAGGCACATGCATACTGCTAATGGCTTAGGCAAGCTTCCTCCACAAGCCTCAATGTGCCTTATGAAATCACACACCCTTTTCATTTACGGCCTGTTTCCCAACACACCGGGCTTCCAGTATAGCTTCCACTGTCCTCAAATGGGTTTCCAGCATTGCCCCATCACATGCCTGAAGGATCAAAAGTAATTGTCTTTCCCAGCACTTCTGCAACTCAGATGTAGCTCCACCAAGCTCTTGTTCCTCCAGTGTTTTGTCTCTCAACAGAAAAGGGACACAGGGTAGAGAACAAGCAGCCAGGAGGCCCCCATGATGCCACCCCAACACCTGACGATGTCCAGAAGCAGCTGCCGTCAATCTATGCCAGTGCTCTGCCATGCTGGAGCTGCTGGTGAGCAGCAAAGTCCCGCTACTGCTGCCTTTTTCTCCCACCACCACGCCACACCTCTACCAAAGGACACCACCGGCCTGGCATTTAAATCCACTGTGTTTCCACAGGACCATAAAACCAACGGAAGAACTACAGCCCAACCAAGGTCCCTGTTCAACCCCTACAGAACCACTGGCCATTGTGCCTGTTGGTGGGTTTTGGGTCAGGGAAAAGGAGGCAACTGCATTTGACCGGAGCCCCTGGAAAGCAAAGTGGCTGTTTCCTTCATTATCCACCGCATGGGGTGGCCAAATGTTTTACCCAAACCAGTTGCCTTTCCCCACCATGCTCCTCTAAGCTAAAGCTGGCTCCCAAGGGCCAGGCCACCCCTATAACCTCTACCCATAATGTCTTTTTATGCATCTTCTGTCCAAATCCACACTTGTAGGTATGACATCTGCCCTTGCCTGTTTTGGTTTGCTTTTCAGGTTGCACAGACACTTCCCTGGGCTTCTCCAGCCTCGGGTACTGTGGCAGCTCCCCATAAACATCTCCGGCAGAAGCAGGGGCTGCAGCTGGAGCCGTATCTGCTTGGCCTGAGATCAGATTACAGGAAACAGCAGCCTGCCCCGCAGCGATCATTTCCACCTCTGTTAGTTTTTGGCTCCGGCATCTATTTTGATAGATGCCAAGATGTGAAAGCTGTTAGTAAGGAAATGGAAGAGGGGAATGACCACGCTTTAACCCTTGCTTGGCAGCAACATTAGCCCACGGCGCAGTGTCCATGCACTGGTGTTGATACATTTAACTAAAAAACAGAAGGAAAAAAAGGAGGGGAAAAAAAAGAGCAGGAACTACTTGTACAGAAAAAGCAATCACTAAGCCATGTTCCAGTGATGATCCATGAACACAGAGCAAAGCACGGCTCAAAGCACCGGCACTGCAGCTCTCTGCAAAGACAGAGCAGGGAGAGAACGGCCACCACCCCGCACGCTGCACCCCACTGACTTCTGCCAGCACGCTCCCCCCTCACACCCACCCTGGCCCTGCAAAAACAAACGTCCACAGAGCTCTGTGTCCACCATCAGGCAAACACACACACAGTTTTGTGTTCCCTTCATATTTGCCAGAGAAGCATAAAGTTTTACCGTCCACAGAAGACGATCTTAAGGCACAAAGCCATGACAAGAGGAGCCCGAGGGTTGAAGTCGGGCTTTACTTTTCTGCTGGCGTCACACCAAAAACCATTCCACCCCCAGCATTTCAAATTACTACAGATAAAGCAGTGACAAAGATGCAAAACTGGTTTAGAAAGTACCTGATAATTTCCCTTTAAATTTCCACTTCAGAGCAAAAACCTTCTTGCTTTGAAATAAATGGCTCTGGACAGGTGGAGGACACACAATGTGTCATTCTCTTAAATTCAAGTTTGAACTAAAAAAAAAAAAAAAAAAAAAGGGAACAAATTCTGAGAATTTACAACCAAACCAGTATTTAATGCTCCTGCCCATCTCAGTAGCTGGGCATATTCCTCCCTGCACTCAAGGATCCTTTTATCTGCTCTTCCTCCATCACAGCTCTACTCTGCAAAAACCTAAAGAAAAAATATACAGACTTCCTGATGCAAATAATCGTATGGGTGGGTGGGGGGTTTCCCTAATTGATATAGTTGAAATTTATTTTGCTACAAACTTAATGCAGATTACACTGAAACAAGGGAATGAAACCCAGGACCACAAACTTAAAAGAGGAAAACCAGGAAAGCAAGGGAAAAATGACGATCTAGATGATCTTTAAAGTCCCTTCCAACCCAAACCATTCTATGAAAAATACACTAAAAGGTAACTGCCTAGTAAGGGAGACTGAGCAAATTCCATCTAAATTAACTACTGGTGGAAAGCAAAACTAGATCAGTTAAATCACACTTAATTTCTTTGTTGGGACCCTTCTCCAGAATGAATACATGGGCTGGATGTCAGGACCTTCAGCACTGGGATCGAGCCACTGAACTGCCCTTAGTTCCTTTGCAGTCCACGGCAACTGGGAGTGCCAGACACTTCGGCTTCCACCACATAAAGAAAAAGTACAGAAAATGTATAGAAAAGCCCAAAGAGGCTGTTCATTTTTGTGCCTCGCTGGCTGCTGAGCACAACACTGAAAACAGAATGGGAGACTATGACTTGGCCATAACAAAGGCAGGAAAGCACTTACTCAGCACCCAGCTACTGCCCAACTTAACATGCATGAGGGACCTACTGCCTGCTGGAGCAGGTGACCCCACAAAATTGATGGCTCTGGCAGAAATGTTTTGGCAGGCTCTTTGACCCCCATCCCCCAGCTAGCACTCACTCCACGCATGGCAAACACAATGAGGCCCTCTTGCTGCTTGTGGCCTGAGTGGAGATCCAACAGCGGGGATGACCACTGGCGCAGAAAATGGAGAAGAGCATCTGTGACTCCTGGGAAACTCTGCATCACCGTCACCTCCCCAGCACTGCCCTTCCTATCTGCCGCCTCAGTCAGAGCAACACATTCATGAGATGAATGGCTGTTGAGTCAAGGCTGGTTGCTCGTGGGGTATCAGAGGCCATCAGTGGTGCAGAGAAAAAGCCTCTCGTGGCCTTCTTGGTGAGCAGAACTTCAGAGAGAAGTCATCTGCTCGAAACAGCACGTGTGCATGTCACCTGTCAGCCGGCGCGGGGCACGGCAGGCTCCATGGGAGGATTACCAGCTCCACTCGGATAAGAGTAATAAAACAATGCAAACAAGAACAGGGCTTAGTCACTTGTTCGAGTCTCATGCCTTTTTGTTTTTACAGATGTGCAGTTCACGGAAATGAGATGATTAGCTCATCAAAGCATCTGTCAAGGGGAGAGACAAACCAGCTTTTTACAAATGCATCCAAGTGACAAGACCTGTCGGATATGGGCTGCGGGGAATCTCTCTGAGTCTTATTTTTGGATCTGTTATAATCAGCCTTACCAGCTTATTAGTTATCTCCAGCACATCAATGGGGAAGCGAAAGATAAATATATAAAAACTTGTCAAACACGGCAATCTGAAAATGGTGGGGGTTTTTGTGAAGGATGTATATCCTTGCACTTATACAGCACTTTCTTTTAACAAGAGCTGTACCGCCTGGCTTTTGCTCCTGGAAGATTTAAATCACTTGCAAAATAATTGAAATGGACTAAGTTCTTTTATTTTTGTATTCTTAAATTGGGACACCTTAAAAGGAGTGATTTCCAGGTATCTGGTGATCAGAAGGCTTTGCAAATCAGCAACAAAACTACTCAGATGCTTAACACTGGACACCTGCTTTGCTGCTTTTCCAGATCAGGTGAAAAAGCATGGTCAGAAGTTTAAAAGTCCTCAACTAGGGCTCAAGGGATTCAAATTAAACACCAATCTCTACCTTGGGCTTCCTGGCCACCTCTGAACAAGCCACATCCACTCTCTGGAAGATGGGGAAAGGTCCCCCATTTGCTGTGATGAGTGACACCTCAGGACATCCCCACTGTCTTAGGCACAACGGTAGGTCGTGAGCATGGGGAGGTTCTTGGTCCATCCAGCTGGAGCCGCACTGATGATTGGGATATATGGTGGCAATCAATGGCAAAGGAACATTTAGTGGCCTCAGCCATGGAGCACAAAGGAAGTTGGTTTTTTTTTTAATAATAACAAAAGGCAAAAGAGCTGGGACTGAAAGGGAGATTACTCATTTGTTCTTAGACCTTTGTTGTTAATCACGCCACACCTACTATGAGAGCAGCAGCAAGCTGTCGGCTTCACCACCCAGTTGGCTTGGTGCCACTCAACGGTCGCTCAGCCCGCGCCATCTCTTCATCTGGGACCAACCCGGCTGGCGCAGCGAGGAGCGAGAGCTCAGAAACACAGCGCTACAAGTCTGCACAGCTCTGGGCACAACCGAAATTTCACGTGTGCTCAGCAGGCGGTGAGGAAGTGAGTCCAGCCAGAGAGAGATGTAATAAGTGGAAACAAACGGAAATGACACAGCCTGGGCATGAAGAGACATGTATAGTCGGCACGGGGGAAAAAAAATGGGTAATAATGTAAAATCAAGCATTAGCTGCCAGTTCTAACTAGCTCCTGACAGCATGACAGCTCCTCGCACACGCAGAGACAGCGTTCAGCCTCAAACAGGCAGAAGCATAAGGCACCGGCCAGTGTGGTGAAAGGGCTAGGAACTTCAAAGGGCTAATCCATTAGTCTTGCTGCCCAGCCTGCTAAAGACACAACAAAATAACCATGTTGAGGAGGTGCAGGCTGGCTAACAGCCTCCTCTTCCCCTTTACCCACTCATGTCACAGGGGAGATGAAGCAGCTGCCACACACTTCACACCACCATGGTTTCATCTTGGCTCATCCTTTGACCAGATGCAACAGTAGATGCCTCCTGGTGATGACCATGGCCCTCTAAAATACCCACAGTGTCTACCATACTCAGATACCTCCTTACTCCAACAAACCCAGCCACTCTTCTCACCAGGATGCTCCACCACGACACAGGCTGAGGTGTAGCACTGCTCTCCCAACACTGCACGTTATCTTCTGAAGCAGAAAAGACAACATCTGCATTGGACACTGCCCATCAGTGCATTTAACAAAGCTTTCCAACCTCTTCTTGCTGCTTTGTGCACCTTTCACTGTTTTTTTGGTGAGCACCGGAGTCTCTTTTGTGTGACAGGGATGATGGGAGGAGGCTTTTGCGTAGGTGGCTGTATAGCCTGTCTGGCCAAATGGCTTTCCTCCCTCCATCCCTATTTTCATCCTTTTCTCCCTGTTTCTATTCATTCCTTTCCCTTTCCTAAGCCTAAGAGCATGTCTGAGAGGTCCTGTTTGCTCTAGGACATACCTGCTTGTGAGCAGACCATGATCAGCAGTGTGGTGGCAAGAAGAAAGGCTCCCTCATCTGGCAGCTCTCCCCAGCCAGCAAGCCCAGCTGCCTTGTTCCTGGGATCTCTTGAATCACAGTGATTTTCTGTCAGGACCTGCAGCTGGAGATGATTCAGTCCAAGCTCATGGGCACCAAGCAGACACAAGAGTTATGTGGAGGCTTTGGCAGGTCCCTCCTAATGACTTCCCTGGGTGGGACACAGAGCACTTGCACCGCGGGTGAGTGGAGGGGGAACGCCGCACGGTCCCCTTGAGCAACACAAACCAGGGCCTTGGACTTTCTCACCCTCTTCCAGCTACACGGTGCCATTCAACCAGTGCCAGTCCTGGGCCCAAATAGACAAGTAAGCCTTCCCTGAGGGTTAGAGATGCTCATAGCTTGTCAAAAGCAGCATGGCCTGCTCCTTCAAAGCAAGAGGAAGGACATGGAAGATATTCATCAACTCCTAACCAGTTCAATCCTCCTATGGGTTGAGCTATTTGTAAGAACTGATTACCTGCCTCTTACCCTTGAAGCACAGCTCCAAGTCCCAGCTCGGGTGCTCCCTCATGCTTCAACATCTCCACCCAAACATACCCTCAGCTTGTTCCAGACCTTGAGACAAGATGTCAGCAAACGTCCTCTCCAGTGGGAGCGCGTGCCCCAAGTTAACAGCTCAACAGATACCCCAGGCAGCCGTGGTGGTACGCAGCAGAAGGAGGAGAGGCCCACAGTACTCGTGATGCCCACTAGCTGCCCCGAAGAGTGTGTGCTGATCACATCAATTAACTGGCAGACAGGAAAAAAATCCCATTTTCCTCTGTTTAAACATCCATGAGTAATACTAGGAGTTACCTAATACGGGTAACTGAAAGGACTGAAAAATCTACAGTGTACAGCAACTCATTGGACTCCAAGAAGAAGTATCAGTAACGTACTTTACATTTTCACCATTTTCTTGCTTATTTCCCTTTTTGTCCTACCAACAAAAAAGAATTGAAATACTACAGCAACTGCTGAGCATCATAATCCTTTTGTAGAAACCACCACATCGGGCCTGCAGTGACACAAAACCAGAGAATCAGATTATATCATTTTTCATAAAGTTGGGAGAGCTGGTCCCCAAGGGCACATACCAAGTCACTTAGCAGCTATCCTGCCATAATAGCTTTCAGCTTTCCAATATAACTTTTCCTGGGTTTCCTCCAAAAACTAATAAGAATAAAGCTGCCTGGAACAAGCTCACTCTATAGAATTTCCCCCACTCACCATTGGACAGCAGATGTGTAACTGCAAGGCTCGTGCATTTGAGGATTTATTGGTTAGCTAGGTGGTCTGGCCAGCAATTCCTCCTGGCGCTTCCCCTCCTGGACCCATGTGCAGTTGGGCAATTTGCAAAGGCAGCAGCGGTAGCCCCAAGCGTGTCTCACCATACCATTTATTACCAGTGCACCTTGGCCATCCCTCCACATCACACAACTTGCAGCCAACCCTCCTGTAAGGCTGAGAATAGAAATGCGATGAACAGCACGAGTGGTACCAGCTTGGATTCATCAAAGGAGCCAAAGTAAATACAGCACCTGGCTGCTACCAAAGCTGGTGGGAATTAGGCACCTCGTTGCCCTAAGTCCAGAGAGAAATTGCAATCCAGGCACTCCCATCCTGACCAACCCAATCCATAGGTAAGTGCTCAACTCATCGCTGTGATTTGGGGATTGAAAATCAACCATCTACACACAGAATTCATACCCGTTGTCTGGAAGCCAAGCAGTACATGAAGTGGTCAAAATCCCAAAGGTAAATACCTTTGCTTTTCAGATTTCACTCTTGGTGACTTCTTGAAGAGTTATTATATAGTTAATATCTGCATGAAGCTTATTCTTAGTGGTTTACTGGAAAATTACAACTTGTCAGCAATTAGCACAAAATGAGTAGGATTTGAAAGCAGGACAGCCCATCATAAAGGCCTTTTTAGACACAGCTTTGATGCTGGTACCTAACAGAGTATTTTAAGAAGGATTCCTAAACAGCTACAGGTCAAGCAGATATTTTATATAATGGATGCAAGAAGGACTGACAGTCTGATTCACAACTGGAATCCAAACAGTTTCTTGCTTTTGCAAAGACAGTCTTTCTCCTTGTCTTATAATTTCCATTTGGAAAAACAAATCCCCTGCAATGCACACCTGGCTTTTCATTTGAGCTCTCCAGAAGGTCCTAGGGAGAGACCATCAAAGACAGCTGAGTGCCTAAATACTCCAGACTCCTTCCGTGCACCTCCTTCTTTAGAAGCCAACTGAAATAAGAGGAATAATTTTACTTTACTCTAGGGGGTCTGCATAAGTCTTCAGAAAAGGTGGTATTTCTTGAAGACATGCATGTGGATATAATCCTTCAGTCACATTCTTTCTGTTGTGATTTGGACAGCTGGTGGGTTTGTTCATCATCTGTCCCATTGGGCAAATAAGGAGAAGATGTCAGAGCTCCCTGGGAGTCCCCTTTGGGCCATGAGGTGATTCTCCTCCATGGCTGATCCTGAAGTTGGGACCCCATCCCCTCCCATAGTAGGGCTTTACATACACTTTGATGCAGAGGAGGAGGCAGCCTAGCAGCACGAGGGCTTGCTCTCTTCCCTGTGAAAACACTAGATAATTAATCTTGCTACCATTACACGGGTAAAGATATGAAAACACACACAACAGCCCAGACATAGCGAGAAGACTCCAGGTGTCCTTCATCCCATTTGCCATTGCTAAAATGTACTAGCTAAAGCTCCCCCTGTTCCACTTCAATCTCCAAATTCTGCCAAATCTCCAGTGCCAGAAATCACTGCATACTTCTTCTGGGATTATGATGCATTCCTTCCTCAGACTCAGAAATCCATTTCCTTCTCAGTGGCAGAGGATTAAATTGCTTTCAGAACCAGCGGAAACACTCTGTGCTCTTACAAATAACGTGTTAGTATTAGGGAAAATTCATCTCTGATCTCATTCATCATTTGCTTCAGTCCTCTTGGTAGGCAATACATCAGTCTTCTGACAGTCAGCACAGACTTCTTACCATCTCAGAGGAAAAAGCTTTGGCATCTGGGTTAGCCACTGCAGCTCCGGGAGTACGGGGTGTCGAGGACAATCCTGACACTGTTCTTGGATGCTAACAATCCAGTTGTAATGACCTGTGATGGCTCTCCCCGAACAGACAACAGTGCAGGCCCTGCAATATTACTCATTTTCACATGGTTTCCTATTAGCAACCTTCATCAGAAACCTGAAGATTCCTCGCTGCAGGTTCATCTGTGTCAGCCTGCTTATGTGAGGGCTCCACGTACTCCCTGAATGACTTTTCTTCCCACATTTCTCATTGTCTGGGAAGTGGTGCAGAAGTGGATTAAATAAGCTATCATCTCGGTTAGTGATAATGAGAAAATTGAAACAAGCTGTTCCATAAATGTGATCATTATCTAGTAAATTAAATGAGATATTCAAAGTGTCCACCCAGCAATGGCGAGGGAACTTCTCTTACTCTGCATTTCTTTTATCTGGGAGAAAGAGGAAATGATCACAACCTCCCACTAACCAGAGACTTCAATGGACACACTGTCATTAAAATCATCTGGCTTTCCACGCTTGCTGCAATAGACACAGCATGGTAACTACCGGCCATTCAAAGACCGAGAAATTCAACTCTGGATATTGCTGGTGCTAATGGCCAGTTAACAGGGACCAGATTTTTGAAGTTTTTTTTTTGTCTTCTGGAGAGCGGGGCTGGGGACACCACGCATCACCAGGGTGAGAATTGCTGTCATGCACATACTGCCTAGAAGTCCACCGCAGACAGCTGGGGGCTGCAGGGATAGCTAGGGGTTGGAAACCTACTGAAGATGCTGGGGAAAAAAACCCAACAAATTCAAAGGGCAAAGTAGAAGAACAGTTTTCTAACAGGTGAATGAAGGAGAGGAGCAGTCAGAGCTTCATACCTGGTTGTTACTGGGATGTCACTAAAGTGTGGTGGGGAGGGAATCAGCCTATCTACCTCCTTCTGTCTTCTACCTATGTGCCTGAAATTCTAAGCCTCAGGAAATAAACGTACTTAAAAAAAGATGTGGAAATCAGGAGTTTGTATTTACTCTCTTGTTTTACCATGCAAAACATTGACAAAAAGCAAAATAATTTTCCATTTTCATTGCAATTTTCTTCATTGTTCTGTTGATCCTGTTTCCTTTCCTGGAGAGGAGGATAAAAACACGCCCCCTCCAAAACAGTTCCTCCCCATCCCTGACAAAAGCTGACTGTTGGGGAGTACCTGCTGCATGGCTGGTCCCTTGGCCCTGGCTCTCTGCTTTGCTCTGGGATGTGGAATGGTTTGCAAGAGACAACACAAGTGGCCTGTGGGGCATTAAGCAACCTGGTCTAGTGGAGGGTGTCCCTGCCCATGGCAGAGGGGTTGGAACTAGATGATCTTGAAGGTCCCTTCCAACCCAAACCATTCTATGATTCTTTCCCAGGGCAGGGGGAGCTCCCATACCAGCAGCCCAGCACACCTGGGGGTGGCTGACATGGCCCCAGCCCATGCCAGGCCAATTCACTCTCTCCACCGCAGTTACTAGCACACCCCAACATGGGGTTGCTCACACATATGGGATCCACGAGGGATCTGGCCTCTGAGCAGAGAAGTGATCTCACAACAGGAACCATGCAGAAGACGTGTCCAGCGAGCTTGTATCTAATGGTGCTTCAGCCCACAAACACTTGTCCGATGCTCTCACCAAAGCGTAACAGCTCCGGGTATTTTGTAGCTTATACAAGAATCTCAACAAACCACAAACAAGTGACCAAACTGTGAAATGCAGAGCAGGCCCACGATATTTCCAAGCAGCCAAAACTGCCTTTGAGGAAGCATGCTGCTGGAGGAGGAGAAGGTTCTGGGCATTCTCCTTGAGAGCGCTTTGTTCCAGCAAGCCCCCTGCTCTCCCTTCCCAACAGATTATCCTTGGGATGGAGTAAAGATGCAGGCAAGGAGCACAATGCATTAATCCAGAGTCCGGAGAGCTGTCTGAGCTGAAGGAAAACCTCTGTGGCAGTGGTGGAGAGCAGGAGCTGCAAGCTCCAACTGGCCATTGGAGGGCAAACTGCTCCAAGCATTGCTGTACAGTTCAACACTGGCACTATTAACTTCGCCTGCAGCCGGCCTCCTTTCTTGAAAGACAATCCAGGCCTGCCTTCCAAGGAGTTTTAATTGTTTGGAAATTTTAGAAAGGCTCTTATTTCAACCAGACAGAAGCATTGGAAAAGGCAGCGAGCAAAGCAGGACACGCTGGGAATGTCCTGCAGCTCCCGGGCCAGCACAGGAATTCCTCTTTTCCCCAATGGCAGAAACATGACAGCAGGCTTTCAGCATAACCCAGTCAAAGCAGGCTGCTAGGAAACGTCCAGACGGTTAAAAATGGGGATTGTGCTGATCCGGCGTTAACTCTTAACAGAGAAGGCTGTTAACACCTCGCTGGGTGCAGGGAGGCACTCTGGAAGGGATTGCTGGGCGCAGACATCACCACCGGTCTGCTTTTATTTAGCAGTCATTGCCCTGAGCTGCCTTCGATTGCCCCAGCTCCCCCTCGTGTTTTCCTTTATAGCCTGTTTGGTTTCCTCCTAAGAGCGCAGAAATCAACCCAGAATGGCCAGTTTCATGGCTGGCCTGTTTCCAGCATGCTTTCTGGCTGGCCTGCGGTCCTGATGGCAAGAAGCAGCATCAATTAACAAGGAGTGGATGCTGTGAGCCCATCACCCGGAGAGAGGCAGGCTGTCAGAGCATGACCTGAAGATCTCTTTACCCCCTTGGTTTTGCCCAGCAGCTTCTCCTTCATCTGTCTGCACGTGCATCTCCATTCCTTAATTTCATAGCTTTTTAGCATGGAAAAGCAGCAAAGTGGCTTCCTTGCAAATATTTTTGCGCCCTTTTATTTATTGGTGAATTTTAAGATGAAGATCAATTGAGTGTCACGTGCCTGGGCCAGTTCCCGAGTGCTTTATTTCTTTTTAGCACTCTGTATGGCCCACGCTGTACAGCAATGTTCTAGCTGGGAAGTGGTGAGAATTATTAACACCAAGAAAAGATAAACTTAAGAGCAGAGTGCAGGACAGCCGGCGAGCTACTCACTACCCATCTGCAGATAGTGCCTCCAACAAGCACCCCTTACTGCTACGTGACGCTAGGACGGAGAAAAGCCTTTCTCATCCTGAAAAATGAGAAATGTCCCCAATACGCCTCCTTCCACTAGGGAGAAGACAGGTCATGCTCAACAAGCAGTGAAATACTTGGAATTTAGTTACAAAATTGAGAAGCACATGGACTCGTACCTGTTCTCTCCAGCCAGCCACCACTGGCACTTGAAAGCACTCAGAGGAAACGAAAGGAGTTGCTGTATTTCTCCATTCCTTGAAGCATCATGGAGCAACCACTGGGCAAAACTCACTCAAATGGACTATCATGGAAATATAGTGGGGTTTGAAGTCAAAAGGCATAGATTGCAACCAGGTTTTGACAGGAAAGTTTCGAAGACCAGAGGGAAACAAAGCCGATCTGTGGCTGACTGGCCTGCTATTGCACCCAGAACAAAAAACAAGCTATGAAACCTTTGAAAACTGCCACAAAATGAACTCAATATCTACCACCACCTCTGCTTGGCTGGTAACAACCCACCTTCTCCATGCGGTAGGAAGGACCAAATAGTTCAGGCTGTAATTATCTCAGTGACCACATGGACCTGGAGGTGCAAACCTGGTGACACTTCTTGCAGACCTGGCAACCTTCCCAGTGCCATTAACAGTTTTGCTTGAGTAAGCGTCCGTGAGGGTCCAGCAAACTCCAGTAAGCACCAGCTCTGCTTTGCAAGCAGAGACCTTGCCAGAGCTGAAAAGAGAGGTACCCGTGCAGAAAGGCAGCCCCGTGAGGAGCAAAACTACTTGGCATTCAGTGCAGGAGAGCAAGGAGAAACTGAGCACCAGCCGCAAGGGCAGCTGCCCTGCGCTTGAGCTGCTCCTGGCTGATGCACAGCTCAAATCCGCCTTTAAATCCTGACAGCGAGGAGCTCAGGGCCCTGCTAATCCCATGCTCTCACATCTGCACAGCTCCATTACGCAGGGTGCAGCTGCTGGGACCGCTGTGTATTTAGTACCCACACTTCCAAGGTGGCTTTGGTCCTTTTGGACTTCCCAGCCCTTTGCTGTGCCCAAAGGCTAAAGCCACAGGACAGCAACACCCGTATTTTGTGATGGAGCCTCAGAGTGCACATAAAGCGTGATCCACAGCCCCAGGGGATGAGGGCCAGGCTTTCCACAACTGAGCCCCAGCCTACACACCAAACCACCAAATCATCGGCCAGGCATGAGCACGACGACGTCTGGGCATCACGCACAACCAGATCGCTCGGGCGTTGCAGTTTCCAGGCTCAGGCACCCGGCTGCTGCCAGAGGTGGGCAGCTAAGGCCAAGGCATCGTCCTCGTGCTGACCAGCACAGCACAGCAGGGTTTTGGTAGCAAGTCCTGGCAAGCCATTAACCTTCACAACCAACGTTTTGCCGTGGTTTCTGCAACACCATGGACCAAGCAAGACAGGACGCCTTTCTATTTTACTGCTCAAGCAGTAACGGGTGAGTGACGGCACCTGATCCCAGACCACAGTTAAAGAGAATGCTTCCAGATCATTGCACAAATAATAGCAATATTCACGGAATTACAGGAAAACATTGCTTTTCTAACTCCAATTCCAGGTTGAAAGGCAGTATTATTAGCAGTCACACATGAGCTCAATTGCTTTGATTAAAGAGCAACTGTCTAATCTCTGCCTGGCCTCAGTCCTGGGTTTTAATGCCTGATTAACTACCTCCTGCCAGGATTATTTTGCATCTTTGCATATTTTGGAGCTCTACGTTTCCATTTATCACTACAGACAAGGAACTGTTTAAACCAACGCTCATTGGCTCTGGCAATTTGAAGCACCGCGTGTGAGTTTGTGGCCATGTGGTGGCTACGACATATTGCAAGGGGCTTTTAGGGCAATCTGCCACTTCTCAGGGACCAAACCCAGGACAGCACACTCTCAAATCAAGGCAGGGTGTCACTGTATGTCTCAGCCCTTGTGAGAGAAACCAAACGTCACTTCCAGGAAATCAGCAAGTTACCACCGGCTACAGAAGAAGTGAGTGGAAAATTGACTCCCCATCCTGGGAACATTCAGGCTTTTCAAACAAAATTTAAAAAAAAAAACCACCACCACCACCACCACCAAACACAAGAAAAAAACAAAACAACACCCCCCCCCCCCCCAGGTTTTAGGCGTTGAGGTTTTTATTTTCCAGCACAACTTAAAATTGCTGTGGGAAATACAAAACTTACTGTGGAAATTGTTTACGTATCACATTCTAATATTCCTTCTAAGAAAAAAATCAAAACTGGCTGGAAAAACTTCCTGACCAGCTGTAATTACCTGCCTCCTAAATAGTTTATTCTGAGCAGTTGGATCTCATTTACAGGCACTTGTCCAATCTGTATCCCACACCTCAGTCTAGCATCTTCCTCCTCTACTACTATGAGTCCTCACATGCCATTTGAGATCTCTCAGGACCATCTGAGATCTCTCTTCTCCTAAAAGAAGACACCAGCTCAGTCTAGTGGAGTACAAACCACACCAGCTTTTGCTTCTCTCCTCCTGACTGTAGCCCTAATTGTCCTGATGCTGATCCCAAATCTGCTGTTCTTCAAGAGCAGCCCATGCTGGGCTTCTCCCTCGGGCCAGCAAAACTGCGATGTGTTAACCCCAGGGAAGAGCAGCAGCTATTTTGGATAAAGGACTTTAGCTGGAGAACAGCCGACAAACCCTCTGGTAAAAGACAGCCAGATTGTCCAAAGTTTAGGGCCAAGAGGGTTTGCTGTGAGCAATACTTGATGCCTTCGATGACCATTGCTTCTACACAGTCCTCTCCAGTTCTCTCATCTTCTACGTACTACTAAGTACCGTATTTAAAGACATCATATTTGCTGCAGCCAAGGCATTTCAGTGCAGAACAGGATTTACAGATCAGGCAAGGTGGGATGGGATGAAGGAGAATGGGCCTTAGTCACTGCCTCAATATCAAAGAAGCAAAGAGAATATTTTCACAACAGTGCCCTTAAAAGCGAACAAAACATCCCTGTTAAATCGGGTAACTGGGTCACAGTACTGAGCCGACAAAACGCAAAGCCCTGAAAGATATCCATGCTTTGAGGTGGCGGCGTGGAAATCTTCACACAACAGCTCAACAAGTAACAGCAAAATGAAGCAAAGAGCATATCAAGTGATTCATATACAGCTCCTGCAGGTCCACACCACGCTGCAGCCACCGGAAAAGGCTCACTCGTGTGTTAAGGCAACTCTGCCTACGGGTTGCCCCAAGCCTTCAGCAATTTTTTTTCCTTTTGTTTTTTCCTTTGCATGTGTCTAATTATTGGGGATGTTCATAGAGAAACGAGATTTCTGATCTCTGGAAGCCCATCTGCTCCCACTGTTTATTTCCTGCAGTCGTCACAGTCATCTCATAATGAATACCAGCGTCACAACCACACTGATGGCTCTTCCCACGGGGAATGCGCGGGGAAACCACCCTGGTTGAGAATGCAGGCCCGCAGTACCCAAAGGACCCCGAAGACATGGGAAAGAGCACAAGGTGGCCCCATATTTCATGAGGCTCCCACCAATGAAGGAAAATCTGGGAAACAGGATTTGCTATGGCAACACATTCCTCCAGGCTGAGAACCTGGAGACCCACTCTGGAAAGCACTACTCCAACACTGCACACTTCCAGTCCACCAGACTGCTTCCCACTGGGGTCACTGGTTGGGCCAAGAAGTTGTGCTGGCTTGGTGCTGATGCAACCAGTCCTGGCTGGCCAGAGAGGGCCACAGGAACTGGCTGAAGGGATAAATCTGGCAATGGGTTTTCAAAGGCTCAAGAGCTTTGAGGTGGATCTACCCATGCCCTCCCCTCAGTGTAGGCATGCCACCAGCAACCTCCATGACTACCTCCTCCTACTCCAGCACCTACCTGAGCAATGAACTCCTGGAATAAAGCACTACAGTAAAAAAGTTAAAACTACAAAAAAAAAAAAAAAAAGAAGGATTAAACCAAACTCTGCTCCCACTCTTGACTTGAAAGACAAGTCCTTTCTTTTAGGCTTGGTTTCACTGAGCCTTCCAGACTGCTGTGAACTCAATATAGTCTGCTCCAGGTACTTCTTTCTTCCCACCAAATCTGTGACCTGGCTCTGCACCCACTTTCTGCTCCTCTGAGGAGCCTCCAGCTGATTTCTTGGGCAGTCGGTTCCCCTTCAGGCTGGCCCTGCCTCCCTTCCCCATTAAGCTCGCTGCCCTACAGCCAGCTCTGATGTTTCTCCCCAAGAATGGGCTCCAGGGTTCTCTGGGAAGGCAGACCTTTCCCCTTTCTCCCTTTCAGAGCCAGACCTAGAGCACACACCCGTGGTAGAGCACACCCTGCCAGGACAGAATCACAACCGGACATGGAGCAGACTAACGCATACCATCAGATGGTCGGAGAAGCCAAGTTTCCCAAGGGAATTAATTGTACCACTAGCGCACATGCTGTGGAATAGTTCATGGGGTGGACTCAAAAGCGCAGAGAAAGCAATACTGCACAGGTCTGTGCACAAGCTTCCAAATGAACCATGCTCGCATCTGGTCTCCACCTGTTCTGCATTCCTGCCTGCTGCATGCTTTGAATGTCTGCGCAGACTTTGCAAGGTTAACGGCAAGTAAAACAGAGCTTCGCACCCTCACTCGACACTTGGCTCCGCCAGCTCAAAGGACGAGCTGAGGTTTGTCCCCAGTTTGTATGTACCTGCCTACTCCATCCCATCTGCATAACGCAGCAGTGACGCCTTTGTGGAAGATGGTCTCTCCCTCCTCGAACGCTCCCAGAGATAGGGTGGCCAGCCCAGAAGTAGAGGCAGATTGGGCGCATCCAAAGCCCCATGGAAAGTGCATAGGCTACACCATCCTGGCCTGAGGATTCATGCAGGAGGGATAACACTTTATACTTCGATTTTGCTTTCTACAAGCATAGTGAATTAATAGGGTTTACTGAAAAACACCCAGGAAGAGATACAGTTAGGGTCTCCTTAGAGCATGCACATACTGCTCAACCAGGCTGATTTTGGAGAGGCCCACATGATGGAAGAAGTACAGTAGGTTGTCCCAGGCGAAGCACAGTTTTGGGGATGATTTGCTGTCTGAAATACCAATTGAAGATGTGATGCTACACAGGAGGAAGAACTTGATCAGGGCTCCTCGTGACCCTGACTGGCAGGACGAGCACGTGCAGCGTGGGAGAACAAACAGACAGTGAGAGAGAGAAACTGAGAAAATAAGGCAAATGTATGAGAGACAGATGAGTATCATCAGTCTAACCACACAAACACCATCAGCTGTGACGGGCTTTGGGTCATTTAAGAGGTGGTAAAACAAAAGAACAAATGAGTTTGTTTTCTTTCTTTGCCTTCTTTCTAAGGTAAGGTACCTCTTTCTGGTAAATTCCACCCAGCTCATGCCAGAGTACAACAGTATCTGTGCTCGGCTTCCTTCTCACTTGTAAGCTTCCTTATTTCAAGATTATACATCTTCATTTCTCCACTTTTCCAGAACAAAGACTGTTTTGTTACCGTACAGCTACTTAGTCATTGCTGAACCGAGCCAGAAAACCTACTATGTCAGAAAAAGCATGAATAAAGGATTTGATTAGGGCAAGGGGAAGAGGGAAAGGGGAATAGATACGAGATTTGCATTGCTGCCACACACAGTTATTGGAAGCAGTGGAGACACTTGGACTGCATTTGAAAAGTTCACAATAAGGCCCTTAATTATCAAATCATTGGCTGATGTACCTTAATGTAAATTTAGGGACTTTGGTGGTAGCAAGGAGATTCACACTTGCTAAGGGTGCAGCTCCTAAGCTAGACTATTTCCTAATTTCTTTACCTAATTCCTAATAAAACGCCACTCACAAAGCTAATACCCACCACACGAATGGTCCCGTTCAGCCGCTTAGGACTCGCTGCCTGTGGATCTCAGCAGGGCTCCGAGGCAGAAAACACAGCATTTTTGGCCTTTTATTTCTACAGGCTGCATCGCTACTCACTTCAAGTAGAGAGCTTTCCAAATCCGAGCTGACCCATTTCTGCCTGTGGCATTGAGGGCACCTCTTCCACTAATCTCGTGTGTCAGCGTGGTACGGTTGGTAATACTTGTCTCTGGGACAGCAGGTTAGGGATTTACTGAGTCCCACACATCACGTCCTTTAATTCAGTGTCAACCAAGGATAAGCCAAGGACCTAGGGCAAAGCGTGATCCATTACAATTTCATGCTGGGTGGGTGCTGTATTGTTAGAAACGCAGCTCCGGCTTTCAGATGACAAGCCAAGTCTGAACTGCCGCCCGGCTGTATTTGCTCCAGATTTGGGGAGAACAGTATATTCACATTTTCTCCCTTCTGTCACCCAACAGGACTTAACGTGGCTGAAACTAATGGTGATGCAAAAAAATTTAATCAAGTCTATGCATGGCTATAAAAATCAGAAACAACAGAGTCGCAAACCAGAACGCAGACAAAAAGAGATGCGTTTCTCTCGATAATGCCAAGAGGTTTTTGTCACAGTGCTGCGGAGGGCTGGGCGTGCAGAAGCAGAGGAGAGAGCCGATGGGCAGTGACATTTACACCGCGGAGACGAGTGCTCTGCCCCCAGCGCTGCTTCCCTCCCTGCTCGTGGGACACCTCCGCTAAAGACATCTTTGTCTCTAACTGCATGGCTCCGCTTCGCTCCACTCTAAATGGCAGCAGCCTGGCTGACCTTTCATCTGCTGGCAATTGCTGAACAGACGTACGGCACTGCCCATCCCTCCCCACACAGCCACCCTCCATAACTATTCACCAAGACGTGCGTCACACGGATCCTTCTGGGGAGAGGCAGCCCCTTTCTGCAGCTTTGGACCCGACCTCTGGGCACCCTGCAGACTTCTGGGTGCAGAAAGGAAAGCAGGAGCAGATTTGTCAACGCTTTAAAAAACCCCAGTGCCTATTCTACCCCGGCACATCCTCCAGCTTCTGTAAAAGCCTAGAAGCTATCTGGTTGTTAATGAAAACTGTGTCTTTTCACAGCAAAACACAGCAAGCCTGCGTTAGGACTACAAAGCTTGTTTGTATACTGGAAGGCCAGGAAGAATTATCCCATCTGACTTCCCGTACATCCCAGCCTATTCATTTTCACTCAGTTACCCTGTATTAAGCTTAATTACCCCAGTATTAAGATTAATGGCTTGTGTTGATTACGGCCTATCTCAAAAGAGAGACTATTAGAGCGCTTGAGACAAAGCAGCCTCTGCTGGGGGTGATTTGTCCCCAAGGCTCGCTGTCCCCGCTGCCAAAACCACAAGCCCTGTCGAACTTTCTTTGCTTCATTTTAACCAGCCAGGGATGCTCGTGCTGAATTATCTCCCGAGATTAAGAAGCCCTTTTGTATCTGGCATTTTCTCTCTGCAAAAGTACTTGGGCACAGAAGTCAAATCGCTTCTCGCTTCTGTTTGCCTCGCTAAACAGGTCTCTCACCCTCGATGCCTATTTTCTCCAGCTCTCATCTCTCTTTTCGCGGCTCTGTGCTGTACCTTCTCCAGGTTTTCAAACCACCTGTTAAAAACCCAGCAGCAGCACCGCGTCTGCGGCTCACAGCGGCATGAGATCTTGGAATGTCGCAGCCTTCAGCATCACCGGAGGGAACTTGCTGCTCTACCCACTTTAACCTACAGCAGCACCTTTGCCAAGCAAATCCACCTCCAACCAAGGTGGGTTAAAATAAAATAGAGGCTGATAAAAAGGAGAAAAAACCGCAAACCAGCTGGATTCTCCTTTGCTCCTGTTACACAGGGACTTGTGACGCCTTTCTGTACGGGAACATAACCCTTTAGCGTTAGCTCTAGCCACTTTGGGCTGCTATTAGATGGGGAACATCTTATCATGGTTCAGAGACTGCCTCCAACATTGCTCCTGAACCAGACTTGCTACTTTGCAGCCTGGTAGATAAATGCAGCTATTGCATTCCTGTATTTCTTAGGGAAATCATTTCATCTTCTGATACAGTTCTAACTATCACATTGCCTGTTTTACATAACTTTTAATCCCCTTACTTTTTTGTGATCGTTAATGGGCGTAGTTTGGTGCCAGTTGATCTAGTGTGGCAGCCAGGCAGCCCTGGGAAGGACCACAGACCGTCACGTTGTCACGTACTCGGCTGCTGCGGTGGAAACCGCTCCCTCCCCTCCTCGCTTCTGGAAACAGAAAGAGGATCTAGGTTTCTATGGGGTTTTTTTGGCCTTTGGTCCAAGAATAACTAAATCGTCTGTGAGTGAAAAAGACTTCGCCTAGGTGATGCGATCTTCATCGCTAGAGACTGCAGCGCTGACAGTCTGTCCTGGCAAGCTATCAGAGCGGGGCTAACCAAGTGTAGGTCAGCGAGAAATATGCATTTGAGCCTTGCTTTATCCCTTCTCTTCCCTGCTGCCTGGTGCCAAGACTAGAGAGTCACTTTAGAAGGGATAAACAGAAATAAACATCACTGATCCCTTTTTTCTGCCACAATCCTTCCTCTGAGCTCAGCCCTGTAATGTGCTTCTCTCTCTGAACATAGTGACACACGCACGTACCCAAAGCTGCTCTGGGTTTGGAGCATTTGTGCGTGCTCCTAAGCAGACAACTTGTGTTGTCCCACCTGTACCAGACCCTCTAAGGTTTCTTCGCTCATATTTCAGCCCTTTTCTGTTAATACTGCTGTTCAGCAGGACTTTATTCCCTGCCATGAGACTGAGGCAAGGCGCCTTTCTTTCTTCTTCTCACTCTAGTTTTTTGTTGCTGCCATTTGCTTCCCTCTTCAGACCAAGCTGAGCACCAAGCCAGCTAAGGCCACTGCGACGGCACAAGAAACACATTTCAATCTGGTGAACAAGCAAACACCCTGAAAGCGTGTAGGGAGGAAGATGGGGTGTCTTCCTCCGGGCTTTCTTACAGCTCTGTTGTGGTGCTTTGGCCTGCCCACCAAAGCCTCCTTGAGTTCACTCCAGCCATGTGCTAATTGAGACCAGGTTTAATACAGACCTTAACAAAGGACTGTGAAGGCAAACCAGCCTCAAACCTCAGTTAAAGTCCTTGTTTAAGCATTGAGTTTGCTTAACTCTACCTAGAGGACGAGATTGTCTGGGCCAGACAATCCTACTGCATTTTAATGTCAAAATAATACTCTTCTATGACAATGATATCTTGTTCCCTTAAGGACATGGTTCACAGCATATAAGCCAGGCCAGTGCTTATTGGGTGGGTATCACCACTGCTCTTCTGGGCTATTTATACTGAGGGCCACTGGAAACACTTTCAACTTGTGGGAGCAGCCTCCCCATTTTATTTTCTATCCAACCAAAATGGTGCTAAAAAGCAGCATCCCTGTACAAGTGCAGGCTGCTCAAAGCTGTGGCCCAAAAGGTGCATTACTTGGGAGGCCAGAGGGGCACAGTGGCCACGATCTGGTTCCTGCTCTCCTGCACTCTCCACTCTCAAACAGTCTGGCAAGAGCATCTGTACAGCTCCATAAATTAACATTTGTGAAATGTTTTGAGATCTCAAGATAGGAGTGGCTTTAAAATCACCCAGAACTATTGATGTCTTTTATTATTTATTAATGCTGCTGTTGTGCACTTAGCCCGGAGCTCTCAGAGCACTTTGAACAACAAAGAAAACCACCATGCCTGGGCAGAGGCTCGAGCTCTGCAGCAAGGTGACCCCCATGGGCTGCAGAAGGCCATTTTCATGAGCAGTTTTGCACGGGACCAAGCCAGTGAAGCAACACAGAGGGCATATGCCTCCTGAGATGTCAAGTCAGGTGCTGGCTGCCTGGGCTTGTGGACATGGCTGGTGGGACAGAGGCGTAGCTCCATAGCCGTGTCCCGAAATACAGCCTTAAGATGGCAAATCTTGCCCATGCAGCTCTGCGTCCAGCCTCGGCTCAGCAGGGACAGGTTTGTCCAAGCTGGGAGAGGTCGGCGAGTCAGGAGGGCAAAGCAGCACCCACGACCCCTCTGACCGCAGGCTGGACCTTCCCCAACGGGAGACTCTGCAGCCAACCAGGCCTGTGTTTCTCTGCATTGTGTCTTTAATCAAGGCACAAAAGCTGTTCGTTTAAGTGGGTTTAAATGGTTAAAGGCACTTGTTCTTCTGAAAAGAGAATGGAATTGCTATTGACATCTCCATAAAAGAGAGGCTTTTCAGGCACAATACGAAAGCAGCGGACAAGGAGTCTTCCTCACTTTGCATGCCTGCAATTAGATCTGCAGCCTCCTCCTCTCCTCTCGTTATAGAAATAGGTACCAGTATCTTCAAAGGAACAGAAACTTAACGGTCTCATTGGCAGTTTGATGAATAATTAATGCTGCTGCATTAATCGGGACGTTAACTAAGGCCTGGAGAGATTGTCTTTAACGCAGAGGAGCATCTCTGGGCAGTCACGCCAGGTGCTGGGTCAGGGAGACGCACTATGATCTACACACATGCTGCATCAGTCAGACAGCACAGATGAACAGATGCTAAAATATTCCCCTCGCTCAGTGCCATACACCAGGGGACTTTCTTTAATGAGGGTGGAGACCGGTGGGTATGTCAGGCTTCCTTCATTCACCCAATGAGCCCCCCATGTGCGTGACCCCCTGGGTCACCCCGGCAGAGCTCAGAGCAGCGGTGGCTCCACTGCTGGAGGTCTCACTGAGCTGCAGCAGGTTGTTCTTTCTTGTCCTTTGGCTCAGAGAAGCTCGGCTCACTCTTTGGCATGACCGACAAGGGTCACTGTGACCTGCGAGGAGTCACGTCAGCACTGTGCAATGGCGCTTACCATGGGAGGGCGGCCACCTCCATCCCTGCTGCGTGAAAAAGGGGGTGGCAATTTTAGCCAGCTATTTGGATGTTTCACTGGAGATGCTCTTTAAAAGAAAAGCCTTCGCTTGCTGGGCTTTCTGCAGTGCCTCCTACAACGGGCCGTCATGGCTGTGCTGTAATACAAATAAATAATATCGCACATGACTCACTGGTTCTACTTGTGAAACATGAGGAAAGAAGGTAACAGTCGAACCCGTTTAAACACATTGGCCTGATTGATATTTTTAAGAAAACAACAGCAACGCCGTGCCCATCGGAGCCTTCTCAGATAAATGCTAAACGTGCCATTGAAAATATCATCTGTTCAGATTCTGTTCAGATATAATCATCCTCCATTCACCCTTTCCAAAAATAAAATGGGGGGGAAAAAAAAAAGGAAAAAAGAAATCTTTCTGGCTGAAACATTTGGTTCTTGCTCAAGAATCTGGTCTGAATTTTATAAAGGTTTCCTGGAAGAGGAGATCAAGGGGCTGGTTGGGGGCTCAGAAAAAGCCCTCTGGCAGGATGAAGAAGAGAAAACTGCCAGAGACTGAGACTGATACTTTGTCATTCACTTATTGGGAACACTGCACAGGACTGTTCCTCCTAATTAAAACCAGCGGTGACCAAAGCTCATTTGCAGAGATTGGGCTTTGGCCAAGCGTTTGTGTGTGGATGAGGAAATGAGATCATAAAAGTCACGACCGGCCGCCAAGCTCAGGGTGTGTAATTGCCTCTCACACCTTGCTTCCCAGCCCCTCCAAATACCACCTTTCCTAATAAAAGTGGGAGCGGGGCTCCTCACCTCTATTTTGAGCTGGCAGACTGTGGAAAGGGACCAAGAAAATCCCTGCACTGGGATTGTCCCTGGTACAAGCAGATTAAAACCGATCCGCAGTTGGCCCCCAGCCAGCTGGACATGGCTTCCGTATTTGTGACTTTTATGCGCGATGTTTCTCCTCAGGTAAAAATCTGTGCCACCGTGAGCTTAGCTAAAACACACTTTGAGATCTGTAGGATTAGCCAGAGCAAGGGCTTGCTTTATAATTCAGAGAAGAGCAGTTCTTCACTGCTGAGCCACCCTGCTGACCACGGATCCAAAGGGATGGCTGGAACGTCCCATGTCTGACACCCATCTCTGAGATGACCATCTCCAACGCTGCGGGTGAACAATAGGCAGAGGCACCGACTAATTTTCCCCCAAAAGCTGAACTTGTCTTGCTCTTTTGTCGATGAGGTAGGTAGGACTGGTGGGCTGATGTGAGCAATGCTGCAGAATTGCTGCCTACTTAAATATATATATACATAGGGGGAAAAAAATATATACTGCCTTCGGCAGATACTGTGATTTAAGTCACAATACGCCTACTGGCACATCCACCTCCATAAATTTTCCATCGCAAGCGTCCCGATATGATACCACCAGGTTAGAGCAGTATAATCACGTCGCATCACTCCTACCCCAGAGTAAGCAATGCATCCACGCGCTGGGGCTACCCCAAATACCAAGGTTTAGTTACACCAGTGTAGTTTTGCTGGGAAATTTCTGAGATGTGACCTAAGATGCCATGACTTTTTCTGCAGGAATAACTCAGTGCCTGTCTAGTACCCTCAGCTGTACCCAAATATCTGCTGATAAAAGGTGTCCAACAGAAAGAACAGGAATGTCAAGCCAGTGATTAAGACAACTCATCTCCTCTAATGACATGTCTTCTCATTTGTTTTCTTCTCAAAGAACAGAATCAAAACTTGAATTAACTAATTCCCTCCAGCCATACACCAACAAATTGCACTGGCTTTGTTTCTCCAGCTCACCCTATCCATCTAACAGCCATTTACTCCTGATGTGCCCTAAAAGTTGCTTGTACCTAGGGAGAGGTCCCATCTCCTTTCCCAAGGAAAGCAGAATCCTTTGGATGAGCAAGGGGATGGGCAAGATGGAGGGGGAGGAATGGGAGATCCTGGGCAAAGATTCAAACACAGGCACACTGAGGAATGGCTCCCGGACCCGCTCTGTCCTGAGGCCTCACCTTTGGCATCGGGACTATCTGCCCAAAGGAAAAAGCTCTTCAGAAGAGGCACTTCTAGCCCGGCAGCTGCCTTGCCCTACTTGCACCAGAAGCAGAGAGCAGTCCCCTGCTGCTCCTCCTCCAAAATGCAGCAATGTGGGAGTGATGAAAAGAAAGGACCCAAGGCAAGAGGCACTGAGAGACACAATAAGGAAAAAGCACAAAGGCACAGACAAAACAGTCCTTGTGCTTTATCTCACAGCTTCAGACTGTCCTGCCAGAAGAAACACAGTTATCTCCTCCCCACCTTCTGCTCGTAGTTCTTGTGATATGGGGGAAAAGTTACCAGCACTGTCGAAGCTCCCCAAATGCAGTTGTTTCTCCCAGGAAGCCTCGTACAACCTCCTCTGGCCCTCCACAGATCTCTGCTGCCATCCTGGGTCCCCACAACTACCTGCAACGTGCCCCTCCGGCTCCATGACACAAGCTCCATGCTGTCATGCAAGACCCACCACACTGCTGGTGTCCAGCCCATGCTTTACTGGTTTATTTTCATCTGCCTACCTCTCAGTTTGACTGGGGACTGGTTTTGATTTTTTCATTATTGCTGGATTTTATTAAGTACAAACAAGCCCTCCCCAGGTGTTTCTTGTGAATTCAGCCAGGAATGGGGCTCCTAGACCCCCTCATTCCCGCTAATGAGAAATGCAATGAGCAGGAACGGGCAGCGCTCCTCCAGCTTCACCTCCCCTCCTCTCCCTCCCCATAGTAGCGTGTCCCTCACTCACTTTGGCCAGGCACATCACAGAGGTGAGGAAGGCTGCCTGGTTAGCACCTGGGGAAACCAATGCATCCATAAGCTCACAGCTGAAACGCAGCAATTTCCTTCATCCTTATGTTAAATAGCTCTCCCTCACCTTGTCACAGCCTTAATCCCAGCCTGAGCTGGAGGAGACCCCTGAGACGAAGCAGGGCTGCAGGAACCACTGCTGTTTTGCTGGGAAAACAAATCGGCCTTCAACACTTCCAAAAAGCTGACAACCTTTTACAGACCCTCTGCTTTAACCAGGAATTAGATAAACTTCAGTTGTTTTGTCTGAATGCCTCTGTGCACCAGTATACGGCAATGAACAACGGGAGGATGGAAACAAAATAGATTGTTCACACATTTAGTGTGCACAAACGAGACGAGAGCATGAAATTCTGCCTCTGCTGACTTGCTAAATAACCATGGGTCATATTGTGAAAGCAGATGTTTCATGAAATGAAGACAAGCTTTTCCAGGTGTTTCACAAGATGACTGACCCTGTGGGCCTTCTACATCCTCTGTTTCACTTGCTCCTCCTGTAACATACTTAAAAGTTTCAGGTTCTTCTTCAAATGACTGCCTTTTACTGTAGTGGTCACTGCATGCAACCTGGCCTGACAAGTGTTTTATCGTGTGACTTTGGTGCAAAATGAAATTGTCCATGGGGAAGGCCCTCACCATCCATTTGCTCACAACGTTCAGTGGCTGATGAGAAGAACTGTTGGGGAAAGCCCATGCCACCAGCTGAGGCTCTCTCACAACCATGTTGGAGCAGCTGAGGCTTGCCTAAAACCCTGTGCAAGTTTCACTACGGTTTTTTTTTGAGATTTAGGCTTTCTTAATGACACCCAAAGCCGCAGGAAGGATTAATGTTCCTCTCTTGCAATTCCTCCCCTGCCAGCAGCACTGACCAAACATGACTGCTGGGCAGTCACGTTTGGCTTTATTTCATGGCAGGTGCTGTCAAACAAGGTCATCTTCAGCGTTACCTGCTCAACATTTGGGCACACGTAGCAGGTTCCTTGAGCACTGGAAAGCTGAAGGAGGGTATCATTGCTCTCCTCAAAGAAATCCCACCAGCTGCAAGGACCCATCTACTGCTTTCTGAAAAGATCTTCTGGGACAGAAATTATTCCTGTATGGGAGCTCTGAGGAGCCGAGACTGTCTTTGTGCGACTGTGAATTACTTATGTTCCTCTGGGAAGTAGCATCATTACAAGGAATAGCAATGTTTCCATGGGGCAAGAAGGGTGGGGGACACAATCAGGAGAAATTAAAGGTATTTCCAGTTCTGCTGGTATTTGTGAGGCTCGTATTTAGCTCATACGTAAGCTATGCAGAAATGATGTGGCGGCTGGTGCGGGATCCTTGCAGGTAAGTGCTGGTCTGGGGGAAGGGGATTATAGACACCGGTTAGACAAACCTGACAGCCTGCCCAGTGACATGATGGAGAACTTCAACACTACTGAACGTGAGAAACTTTCCACTTCTGCACAGAAAAAGGTATGGTTTTGGGTCAACAGTGAGGGTTGGCTTGGGGAATCTGAGGTCAACCCCTGCATATGTCCTACTGTCTTCAGCGGGAACGGATGAAAGCCAGCACTGAGTCCTTCAAAAGCCTCCTCTAAACACATGCTGGTAGGACACCCATCAGCAGGTGGTGGAGGTGGGACAGCCCTGGTGCCACATGCTCCCCAGCAAGCAGCTGTGCTTTGCATGCCAGCATTCATTCCCTGCGCTGACCCCAGGAACGGCGGACACCAGCATGGGTCCAAGGTACAACCTCAGGAGGCATCACTGAGAGCAACAGTGCGGGTAACTCAGCTTTCTGCAAAGTCAAGCTAAGGATGAAGAAATTCTCATTACTGCTATTTGAAGTCACATTTTTCAGAGTGTGACTCATTCAGGGTCACACAATAAATATAGGAGAGACCAAGAAATAGGTCGAGGTGCCCTGACTCTCAGGGCCAGGTGCTAACTACTCAACCATGCCTGTCAGATTGGGCACAGAAAGTGCAAAGCTCTGGAGTTATGACAAGGTTTCACAACCTTCCAGCTCAGAGCTTGGAAAAAGAGAGTGGCATTAAAGATGATTAAAAAAAGAAGAGAACCTCTCCCAGCACTAGCAACAAGATTACCTGATGACAAAGCAGAAAGGTGCTAAAAAGTAATATACGCAGGTGGCTCTAAAAAGTTATGAGACAGAAAAAGAAGAGAAAAGAGGAAATGTAATTGAAAGAAGAGCCTCTCACACTAATGTCATTCTTGACATTTGAGCAAGTAATTTTAAAGACGACTAAAATAATATTTACATAAAGGGTTTAATCACTGGATTTTGAAGACAACTCTGTTAGATCATCTCCAGGGAACAGAAGAACGATGGGCTAATTAGCTGTGTTTGCCAAAAATTACTTTGCTTCTTTTTGTTATTATTTGCTATACACTTCTTGCCTGGATTGGGACCTCTCTGTGCAAGATGCTCCGCAGACAGACCGAGCAATAGCTCTGGCCTCCAGATGTTTACTCCTAGTGAGTGTTTGCACTGTGGTGGTTCTCTGAGGCCACAGCCAAGCACAGTAAAATCCCATCGCAAAGGTGAGCTCACCCTCAACAAATGCCAGCTCCGCTCTGCTCAAGAGCTCTCTGTTCACTGGTCTTACCCAGCAAACACAGGTTGTGCTTTACCCAACACTCGTTTGCTGAATTAATTAGAAAAAAAACAGAGCGCTGACCTGAAGCTGCAGTGCAAATCAAACCTCGGTTCAAGACTCAGACAGGTCTTCTTATTATTTCTTGTTTTCATACATTGGCTGGTTTCCTGCTTCTGCTCAGAAATGAAAATTGATGCACAACAAGGCTAGTTTAGTGGGATGGGATTTGTGGGTTAAACAGATGGCTCTGAACATAGCTGGTGAAAATACACCAGTGGGCTCGCGAGGGCCACATCTGCTCACTCCAAACCTCCTACACCCAACGATGTCCATGACCCGAGAAACGAGCAAGCTCTGACTCGAAATGAGTCCTTGGATGATGTCACTGATTCCACAGATTTCATTACCAGGAAAGGGGCAGAAGGGAAGGAGGAAATGGAGGGAAGTGAGAAAGTGAGGGAAGTGTTGGGCAGGATCAGGGAAGGACAAATAACGAGCTCCTGTATACTAGGTGATTCCCACAGTTCTCCAAATAAATGGAGGGCATTCCCATCCATTTACGAGTGATCATTTCACCTGTACCATCAAACCTCATTCCAGGCTCAAATCTTCCCAAAGCCAGTTGCCTGCAAACCTGCAACACTCACCATAGGATTTATTCTGGATAATCTGCCTTTGCAATACGCTACATGCCTCCTTTTGCACTACAGATATCCATAAATGACACGGATAAAGGAACAGTGAGCTTTATGCTTGCTCTAAAGACAGCATAGGGAGAAATTACCAAGTATAACCTTATTTTCAATACAGCCTAGTTCTCAAATCCACTGGGGAGGAGCTGCCAGATACTTTCCTGGTAAAGAAATATGACTAGCATGAAGCCAAGTGTTGATCTAAGGCCGTAGCTGTGTCAAGAGGTTATAAAGCTAAAGATGTGATTCTGGGGGGAGCAATGAATGGGTGATTTAGAACAAAAGATTGTCTTTGAAGTACTAATCGCAAATGAACCAATACTTGCACCAATGCTAGTAGAAAAACTTAAAAGATTCACAAACAGTATCATAAATAAAAGTGCTGGGGTAGCTTTCTGCCTCTTCACAATCCAAGATGATCATTAAAAGCACTCAGGTAGTTGTGAAAATGTCCAGAAGTTTCACAAGACCTCCTTAATTTTGACCAAACTCTTATTTCTCCAAAGATCTTTCTTAGCAACCTGTTACTTACTAACTTTTTTTCTTAGTCCTTCAACTCCAGCTTTAAGGCTTTGATTCATGGAGCAGAAACAAGACCATTTGATCTCACCAGCCACTCACCCTCCAAAACTGCAGAAATTAACTGTAAGTAAACAAACCTTTAGGTGCAAATCATCTCAACTGCTGAGAAAATGTTTACCAGGAACGCAGTTGCAAAAACTGGGACCAGTTTGTGAACAAATGAGCATGTCTCACTGTAAGATCTTTAGGGGAAAGAAAGATGATATAGCATGGAATAGAAAGCAACTTCTTTTGTGGCTCTGAGATCTTTTATGAATATCTATCATGGAGGTATGAGCTGCAAGCAGATTATTGTGGGACACCCAGCTCACGGAAATCAGGGTAGCTGCTCAACTTCCATGGAGCTAGATAGATTTACACCAACTGGAGACTGAGCACAGGCTTTTCAAATAAATCTCGCAGGACGTCACTGCTCTCAAGCACGCTGAATTTCAGTGATGCTTTTCACAACAGGAAGAACATCCTAGTGAGCATTAAACTGAACTAACATTCTCATGTAAAATTGCACATCAAAGGGTCCAGAGAAGCACATCACATACACTAGCTTATCACTAATAAAGGCTGCAGAATTGGACTCCATATACAAATGAGAAATTTGAAGATGATCCAACATAGTCCAACAAGTATGTTTCTACCATCAAGGTACAATCTATTTGCCTTCACTCAGTGGATGCATTTTCTGCTGGAAGAGGACAGGATAGGGAGGAGTGGATTGCTGAGAGCCGATTTGAACACTCGGGATTAAGGTACAAAACAGCAGCTCCTAAGCCAGGAAATTCCAAGCTGGATTCTCCTAAAATCTCAAGAGCATAAAAATGCCTAGCACCCACTGAAATGGTCTGGCACTTCTATGTCCAGGTCCTGTTGGCTCCTCTAAAAGCCCTACTCTTTATCAGATGATGGATTTTTGAATCCTAATCCACAAAGCCTCTCCAAGTCCTGACATGCTTGAGCATTGGTTCACTCAGGCCAAGAGGAAGGGTCTTTCTCTGATACATATCCCAGACACTTCCCACCTTTCTGCTGTCCACACCACATTGCAGAGAGCTTTCCCAGGGAATTGTATGCTCAAGGAAAGGGAAACCAAGCAAACAAAAAAAAACTTTGATCATTTTATTAGAGTACAATCTACAGTATTTCCTTATGCCGAAATCAGGACAGGAAATACAGACGTGATTCTGTGAGTCCTCTCCCAATGTTATCATTTAGAAGGACGGGAACTTTGCGTCGTAGCTAGCCAGAGATGCACGCGGCTTGCTAAGCTCTTTCCTGCAAGATATAAACAAGCCAGCAGCCAAGAAGATTCTCTCTCTGGGTTGTTTATATGCTTTTCCTTTGACCTGGTCACCTCTTTCCTGCACAACTGCTCCTTGTGGGAATGTATTCCCAAGTCCTCCTCACCTACTTTCTTTACGCTTGACTCTCCTGCCTGAAAAACCCAAGACCTCTTGCTCCCCTCTGATGTTGCTCTGAACAAAAAATGGAAACCCCCACATCTGACACTCTCATCTCTCTAGTTCATAGCACAAAGATGTGCCACACAAGTGTGATGTACTGTACCTCAAGTGCCCTTCAGCTGCTGTCTGTACCTCCAGGATGCCCTGTGAGCTGCCGTTCCTGGCTGTGGCCCCCTCATAGGCATCAGGAGTGAGGGCTGTGCATGGGTTGGGGTTCCTGTTCTCCCTGCTCCCCTCTGCATCCTGCAAGACAGTAACAACTTTTTAACATGAGAACCACAGGCAACAGTGAGGGAACAGGCTGAGGCTGTGCCCCTCCTCAGTCCTGGTTTCGGCAAACCCCACCAAACCACACAATCAAGTGATGGCTGGCACATTAGGTGCCAAGGTGCAATCAAGTGGCGGGTGTTTGGGAGTCAGCTTAGCACTGGAAAGCAGAAGCCAAAGCCTGTGCAGATTCGGTTACAAATGGAAGAAAAAGCTTTGAAAGTTCACAAAAAGCTAAAAAACAGCCCACAGTTTGCTTATTGCAATGACAGGCAAGCGCAGGGGAAGGAGGGGCTTTATTTCTCTGTTCGTTCCCAGGGACTGGGTCTGACCGGTCCTTCCAAGCCTGGTGGGTGTATACTGAGACCAGCCAGGTTAGCAGGACAGCTTCATCCCCATCCATTTTGCAAAGCACTCTTCTATCTTAATTCCTCACGCTCCCACCACTCCCCAGCCTGGAGATGGCGCGGCTGCAAACAACGGGGCTGTCGGTAGGTCAAGTGCCTAGTTACCTTGGTGAGACCAAAGCAGATGGACAAAGGAAAAGAGACTGCATGAAGGCAGAGACGTTGCACATGTAACAAGGAAACATTGCCTTCCCAGTGGGAAATGCAAGGTTTGGTCTCCAGTTGTCCCTGCAGAGGGACATGGCCCTGCGGAGAAGGCCCAGGGCAATGCAGGGACAGCCCTGGTGACAGACAGAAAGCGGCACTTGTGTCTGTGGTGCCAGACCAGATGGAGTATGGAGAGGGCTTGTGGATCTGCTGCCCAGGGTGCTTCTCATCCTGCTCCCGTCGTCTGGACCCTCAGTGCCATGAGAAAGAACAGGTCCCCAAAAGGGATGTCCCTTTTGCAATCCCCGAGCTCCGAGAAATGGGAGCCTATGCCAAGGCCAGCCCTGTCCTCTGGCTTGCAGCCTGGGTGACCAAGTGGGTCTTTGCAGATCCAGACCCTGGGTTTCAAGTCCCCTAACAGTCAGGCAGGTCCGTACCAAGGGGTCGGAAATTTCCCACTCTGAGAGGCTGTTTGACCCCACCATCCCTGTGATGGCAGGAGAAGGGTCCAACCTGCCCACCGGTCCAGGCTGCTCCATGAAATCCTCCCCAACGCACGCACAAGGACAAAGCCGATGGACTTTTTTATTTCACAAGTAATTAAATGGGCAGCCTCCCTTGAGCCTCTTCTGTTGCTTCCTGGGCACATCCCTGAAATTAACCTCAGAGCTAATGAAGCCAATTATCAATGGCAGACATGGTCTCCCTCTAATTATTTTCCCTGGAAAGGTCACCCAAAGCGGCACATTGTGAAACCCAGCTAATTGCATTGTCTGCTCACAGTGCGGAGCCGGCTCCTGCGGGGCTCCGCCGGGCTCCGGGGGAGGCTCATGTGCCATCGCCCAACAATTGGAGCCTCCAGCTGGGGAAAAAAGCGGCTGTGAGAGAGGAACCCACTGCCAAAGTCTCCTCGCCACCAACATCGCTCACAGATACAGGCTCTGACTGCTGGCTTATCCCCCTCCTTTCAGATGTGGCCAGCCAGCCCAGCAGTCAAGGCAGAAGATTAGATGAATGTGCCAAGCTATCTGGGTGTCAGAAGAAAGCGGCTGGATGCTTCTCTTTGGAAATTGTTTTGTTTTCATACAACCTTTTTTTTTGAGAAAAGAAAGGGAGGAGAATTTTGGCTGGAAAAATCCAAGTTCACAGCCTAGCTCTTGGACATGGAGAGGGATGTGGTTGGTAGTATCAGCTATAGAAGAACCCAGTGAAGATGCTGCCCCATTTCTAAATTAACAAGGGCGGGTGCGGGGGGGATGAACAAAGGGGAATCCTGGTAATTTTGAAAATTGTCTAGAAAAAACATGGTCAGACCAAACCAAAGGAACGACACAGAGCAGGACAAGAACAGCACAGTTCGCACTGTTTCTGTTTGGACGAAACATATCGCAACAACCAGCCATGTTCCCGAGGAGTTTATGCAGGTACGGAGTCTCCACTCTGTGAGTTTTATAATAGACCTGCCCTGTTTTATTCTCCATGATTACCAAAATATCCCTGAGAAGCTACAGCATATCAAGCATTTGCTCTCACCAATGCACAGAGTAGCTCAGAGAAGGGGAAAGGGCATCATCTTCTCATATTTTCATGCAATAAAAGTATAGCACAATATATTGTGCCCTGTCCTCACTGCCTGCATCTGACAGAAAAGATAGCTTCACTGCAAGACCCTTATGTCTTTGACCCTATGGATCAGAGCTCACCACACCCCACCTTTCCCTACAAGGGAAGGTTTAGGAAGAAAACAGAAATTCCTTAAGCAGCACCTCTCAACCTTGTCTTTGTCATTTGGGATTAAAGACAGCAAAGTATTTATGGCTACAAATGGACGCCATTTGAGAATCTGAGTGGGAAGTAATACTGTGACTGCTTGTCATGTGACCAAGCTGAATCTCAAAGTTTGCTACCCCAGCTCCCCAAAAAAAGTAAAGTGGGATCTTCAGTATTTCTGATGGGCTTTCCTGAGCCCATCAGCACCACCATAATCAGGTTGCTGTGAGACTCCGGTTTGCTTTTAAACACACAAACAAAACTTATCTGGTGAGTAAAGAAGTTGCAATGTCCACTCCTCCAGCAGGAAAATCCAGGATGGATATCCAGCTGCTACCCTGGGTGCTGAGGCTTGCTTTTATCAGAGGTTGCTTTGGAGAGAGAACGTGTTAAACTAAAGGTAGTTAACAAAAAATATGTGATCCATCAAAAGCAATCTCCGGATGCTGCATTTTTGGCATCACCAGCAAGAGGATCAAGCAGCTGGGTGTTAGACCAGCCGTGAGGACTCTGCCCCCTCCTCTCCCCACCATGGCTCGGAGCTCCCTGTGCCTGTGCTTTGATGCGACACAGCCCGTAATCACATTCACATGTCAGGTCACACCAGGCGGGAGATGATGTGTATGACCACATTAAAGAAGGGAATTTTTTTCTTTGAGATTTCTTTGTTGACTTTTATAAAGGCTCCCTCGGGGCTTTCATGCTTCAAAGGAAAAGGGGAGAGGGACCATCTTCACACATCCTAATTAACAACATTTAATAATTGTTCCTGCATGCTGCTTTGGTTCTGCACCCTTCGCACAGCTCAAAGGAAGTAAGACCTTTCTGAAAGGGCTTAGAGAACGTCAGTGTCCTCCGGCCTCAATGAACCTCAGAAAGCCACAGTGCAGAGGTGGATATGTCAAAAAATCCACATGTAATCCCATACGGATACGGCACCGACAGAGGCACACATGGGGCATGGGTAACCAGACAGCTTCTTCTGCAAAGTGTCTTTCTTAAGCTGGAGGATGAAATTTCTTTGGTGGCCTCTCCTCCGTGCTATAAGAGGACAGAGAGGAGCACCTGCTGTGCTCTGATGTCGCTCTGTTTGAAGAAGCCTTTGGGAGGTTAGCAAGGGAACACAGCAGTCAGCGTGCTGGCAACACGCGTCCCTGTCACCTCTGAGGTGCCTGGCATAGTAAAAGCAGAGTCTCAGCACCTCCACGAAATCATTATCCTGTATCCTACAGTGCAGTCCAGGAGGGAATGCCAGGACCTTGGGGGAAGCCAGTGGAAAATGGGTTAGTCAAACACTTGCTATTTTCAAATGACACTAGGAGCTCCAGCTTTGAGTAAGAAACAGAATTTCTCCCAGCTCTATGGCCACTGGAAAAAAAAAAATGTTTTTCCCATCTGCATTTGTAAAGGCAGCGCAGCTCTCTGGCACTGAAGCCCTGTCTTTGGCACCCCTGATGAAGAGCTGCTGACGGCGCAGAATGCAGCCCCCCCGCCCCCGTATTTAACACCTGCACACCAGAGCTCCCGCCGGCTCGCACAGCTTCTTGCTTCAGGGCAAGATATGGACTTAATGCACTGAACTAGCACACTAGGTCCTACTGATTGTAACATCAATTTCTCTTACTCATACAAGCCTGGGGTCTCGTATCTGAGATAGGCACCACAGGCCTCCCCCTAAATTACCTGTTCAAAATCTAGATATCTTTTAAGGAATGAGTTCTGACAACATCGAGAGGAGGACTTTTAGAAACCCATCAGAGATTTGTAAGTTATTTATGACTCTCCACGCCCATGTGGGACTACAGTGTTCATGTAGGCACACATCCTCATACCAATACCCTCATCCTTGTAGCAAAACCCTCTTCAAGACTCTGACCAGTCGGGAACTCCCACATCCATTTTCTCTAAGGGCAAAGCCAAGTGTACAAACTTCCCATACAACCTGAGTGCGATCACCTGGGCAGCTGGTGAGTATACTGTGTCTGTAACTCATGTCCCAATACCCGAACCACAAAAACTGTGCTTCTTCCCCCCTGAGAACAACCATGGAAAACTCTGGAGCTAAATACAGAGGAAATCTCAGCCCTTTCAGCATGCTCGGCTGGAAGAACCAAGGTCCTGTAGTGCAAGAGTCACACCTGGTTTTCCTGCCTTTCCCTGCAACAGTCCACTTGAGTGGTTTCCATCACCACTCAGTGGTGGGAAGGTGGTGCTGGCATTTCACTTAGCAAGACAGTCTGTGCAGGATGGCTCAGAGCCCACCCCGAGTGGGCTGCTTTAAAAGCCTCCTATAAGCCCCCAGTCTTCGTTTGCCTGGAAACACTACGGTAAATATTTGAGCTACAGCCAAGAACGCGAGATGTCCCGATGCCATCCATGAAATATTTAGGAATATTTAGGCAGAAAAGGATTGCAGGCCATTTAAATTGTTAAGGGCAGCTCAGGCATTATTTCTGTGTCTGCCCAATAAAGGAGACAAGTGAAAGAGTCCTGAGGCTGATACCACAAGCAGAAACAAGAAGATTGACAAAGTTTTCTGAGGGCTCTGGGCCTAAGTAGCAAAGCATGAGTATTGATGGTATGGTATAGGGAAGATACAGAGAACCTGCCATGAACACACTGCGTTTAAGCTCATGCCCATTACGGCCTTGGGTAAACCAATGCTACATTTGTTAACCAACATGAAATGCAGGAGTCTATAGGAAACACATGTTTTCCATCCATTCCATGTGCTCCATCAGCTTGATGGAGTTAGATGATGCAGACAGACAGTCTGAGATCTGGGTTAAATAAGTTGAACTGCTTTATTTTTCTCTTGGCATTGCAGTGTGTGCAAGAAATTCTCACAGGGTGGAACATCTGGAGTGCATTATTCATTAAGAGTGAAAGATGCCGTTGTGTTTGTGGAGGAACCAAGCACGCTTCTTGCAAGCATCTGACACAAACCAGAGTGACAATTAATGGCATGGCAGCTTTCTTTAAAGGATATTAGTTCTGCCTCATGTTAAATAAAACTTTTGTCAGCTTAGCTGACAGCACAGGTTTCCGAGAAGGCATTTCTCTAGCCCTATAAAAGACATGAAAGAGAGCTTTTAAGCAGCGCACTAGCATTTGTACACGCAGCAATGGGAATTCCTACTTACAGTAGCAAGATGTAACTCTTGTCAGATTGAGAGCACGGTAGGAATTGATGCTATGACTTCTATCTACACATAGATAATATTTTTCACCCAACAGCTTACTCATAAAGCTAATGCTGAAATACAGTGTAGGTCAGCCAGAAATCTGTGGATTTGAGTCACAATCTGATAAGCTGAAGCAGCAAAAAAAAGGGTTTTCTGTTCTTTAGTGGCTGGTGGCTCAGGCTCATTCACACAGAATGTGGGAGCCCTGGATTGGGTCCCATCTTTCCTTGAGGGACCTTTAGCTCAGCTCTCCTGGCTCCTGTAGCCTAGCCCAGTTTTTCAGACACTTTTTGCTCTAGCTAAGACACTGCATCCTTCAACAACCAACGTGACACTGGTCTGTATCCTGTGAGCAGGATGTTTCTCTCCTGTAAGAACTCACCATGGAAAGCTAGGTGAAAAGGTAGACACAGAACTGCAAAGATAATCAAGACGACTTCCATGAAGGACAGATGGCAACAGCATGAGTCATGAGAGGCTGCACCTGTAGCAAGTGCTGCAAGGGAATGGGAGAACTTCAGGAATGACCCAAGGGAAGCATAAAATAGAGGTGAGACCAAAAGGTGACTGAGGTGCGACAGCCAGGCGATGCTCCTCCTCATGATGATGTCATCACACAACTAACCACACCAGGTCACTTGGAAGAAGACAGGGGAAGATAGGGAACGTGAACTGAAAGGGCAGTGGAGAAAAAGGACTTACGAAGACAAAGCAATGATCCTTCTTGTGCTCTTGGCTGATGATACCAGCGTGTCTCGCACCTCCCAGACAGAAGTCTTGAGTCAGAACCTTTCCAAACTACAGGTTTCTGTATATATATACAGGTGTATCTCAGTATACATTTGCCATGCTATACCAATGTCAAAACCACCATGTCAGCAATGCATTTTAACTCTTAAGGAAACTACCTTTGTTTTCCTTTTCCAAGTATGATAAATTCAAGTAATTTGCTCTTACCCACTCTTCCAGAAATGAGAAAATAGCTTCTAATAAGACACAGAACAATCTTATGTCAAAAAGCATACCCCTTTTACTGTGCTAACAGAAGAGCTACTTCAAGTTCAGACAGAATGAACAAATAAATATGAGTTTTCAGACCGTAATGGCAGAGAAGTGCTTCCACTCTATGTGTACATCAATTATTTCCTTCTATTTAAATCCATGACTAATTGCTCTTGGAAGCAAAATAGCTAACATCCAGTTGAGTACAGGCATCCCTTTTAATGTAATCAAGAACTCATCTAGCTTGAAAATTATGGCAATTATCAATGAAGTGGAGGGTTGTATGGACCTAAGCCCTGCAGCACAAAGTGCAGTGCATTGCGGGAAGAGGGCTTCCAGAGTGGAGGAAGGGGAGTGTCCAGATCATGGACAAAAATGTACAACTTGTGATACAATTCTAGAGAGGACTCAGGAAGATGCAGAGATTGGCGTTTGCCCCAGCCTCAAAAGTCCCCTCTCCATTTTTCAGTAAAAATTAAATATTTAGAGTAAAAATGTTCTTTTGTGGAAACAGTATTTTTCCTTCAAAAGGTAAACTAGGTATAAGACTCCAAAGCCACCATCATTAAAAATACTTTGGGATTTTTCCTGCAATGACATCTTCTGAATCAATTCTTCCTGCTTCTCAACACAACCTGGCTCATCGTGAGATCTTTAAGCTGACCCCCAGAGTTTGAACTGATTTGTACGCAGAGCTTTGTATATCCGTACACATGGAGAAAGGCGCATTGAGGAGACCACACACACTGTACCAGCTTTCTCAAGGATTCCCCTCCCAACCCCCCCAATTACAGCTGCCACACCACCTCACAACATTTCTTTGCCTACTCTTGCATCCTGAGTCGACGAGCTGACGAGCCACGTGCCCAACAGAGCGCAGGGGAGCAGACATAGTATTGCCTCAGGCAGTATTTCCAGATATTTGGCAATGGTTTCTAGCATGCAAACACAATTTTTGTTTTTGCCTTGTTATCATCGCACAGTCCTATCCAAATTTTGGCCTCCCTCGTTTCACTGGTTAGGAACAGGCTGACTTTCAGAGAGAGGAGTCCGGACAGAAGGAGAGAGCTAGAAAGGTTTTCACTGCCCAGTCCCTGACCTTCTCCTGCTCCAGAGACAAACCATCAAAAAGTCACAAGAATCAAAATTACGTTCATAAGGTGGCATTGCGGGTAATTTCTTCTCTTTTAAACATCCATATGTTGGGAATACACCACATATGTTTAACAGGAAACATACAGCTAAAGCCAAAGTGATATGCAGAAAAGGTCCTTTACCCCCTGCTCATCAAGTCCCTGCAAGAGTTGAGGATTATAAATGGTTTCTATTATTGACACTTTGCATTAGTCCTTTTGGAGGAGGCTCAACATAATGGGAATTAGATGTGTTGCTAAAAAAATAAACAGAGATGTCCATGGATGTTTTTAATGCCTCTTTACACTACATATCTCAATGCAAGACTTTTGAGACAAAGACACAACAGTAAGAAGTGTTGTGTATAAAAACATATATTCTAATCTCCACAGACCAAGTCAGATCATCAGCGGGTTCTTATATTTAACAAGCACCGCACGAAGCCAGAAACGAAGAGGCATTTGATTAAGACAACCAATTATGGTTTGGCATGGGCACTACGAAAAGCTTAGAAGTAATTGGCTATCAAGACTTTTTTCCTGAAAGAGAAATACTTGTTGCCTGTCACACAGAATAGCGACTCTGCAGGCTCACATGCTGTTCTGCAAAGATGGGAGGCAGCAGGATGAGGAAGACAACTGCCTTACCTTCAGCAGTTGTTCTCCGTGCTTTCTCATCCTTGACTAGCTGTTGGCCAACATCAATGTGAGACACAGAGAGGAATAGTACGCTATTACAGTATTTAGCTGTTGACAAAATAGCAAATCACAACCTGAAACTCCAGGGTGCATCTTCTAAAAAAATCCCATTTCTTAGATAAAATTTCAGTTTACAGTCAGAACTAATTTCGCATAACTCTGCATAAGCCATGACTTACCCACACCTGAAAGAGAATCGTAGGGTTGTTTTCTGACCAAATACCCCATTAGAACTGTACATTGCCGGGTTTGCAAATCTTCCTACAAACAGCGCATGTTCAAGGCAAAAAGCTTTGACATCTGAATATCTAGGAAAATTCAAAGTTTAACCCCAAGTGCACTGCTGAAACAATGAAGCAGTTATGCACCTCACCTCATATCTTTATAGTTAAAAAGTTATTCAGCAGGACACAGAAGACCTTTTGCTCTTTATAAATAAAATAGCTAAGAAACATGAGTTACTAAAGTTAGGTTTCTGAGTCTGTACTCAAGCCCTTAAATAAGTGAAGGATAACTCTTAAGACGCAGGAAACCTTTGGCCCTCTCAGTAAGATGCAGCATATTTTGCTTGCCAGTTTGTACATGTTTCAACAGCCTTCTGCCACGGTTTTGCGCTGCTGGAATTTCAGGTTTAAACAAATTCAGGGTGCCACAGGGAAAACTAAAGCTGATGTAGAAACAGCAAAGCCTGTTCATCTCCAAAAATCACTCCTGAGATAGTCTGTGAGCAGATGCAAAGATATTTTTGGAAGCACTAAGTAGGGAGGTGAGGATGCAGGAAAATGGGTGAGAGGGTGGGTTTATGTTCATTCCTTCATGCACACACATGGGATTCCTCTCATGCGAGTCCTAACTGGGCAGACACAGACCTCAGGCAGAAATGGATGCTCCCAATCCCTTTTGGGTCTGCCAGGCTGTCAGGCAAGACACTTTGCAGTTTATCCCAGTCCAGCAGAGTAGCTCATCCGAAATGAAGGGCAGGGAGGCAGCTCAGGAGATCATCTACTCCAACTCTACCCACTGAGAAGGTAGGACTGGGTGCCAAAATTCCTGCTGAATCCACAACAGCCACCGGGCTCAGCAGCTTTGCTAAACCGGTGTCACGGTGCCCAGCATCCATCCACACTTCCCGGCTGGGCTGCGATGCACCAAGTCTGGCTCTGTGGGGACCCCGGGGTGTCCAGCTCTGCTGGATCTCCACTGTAGTGAATTATATGAGCCTAGGTTTTGTTTTCTAAATAGGCTTTTGAGCAGTATTGCTCTGGTCTAATCACAGGAGTGAAGTTCCTTTTTGTCCCATGGCCGTGGCTCATTTCCCTCCTGCAGACGTCGAGAACAGCCCCGGGAGGTTTGAAGGGACTGAGCTGCTCTTGCCACAAGCCTGGTCAAACGCAGGTGGCGAACAAATGTACAGGCAAGAAAAAAGAAATACAGAGACAAGGAGAGAGCAAGGGGGGGAGAAAAAAGGAGCAGAAACCAGCAGCAAGGCAGACCATGGAGGGGAAAAAAAACAGATTGAGGAAGAAAGAAAAGGAACAAGATAAATAGTGGGTTGTGGCAGCTGCGTGATGACAGGCACTGGGATGAGCAGACAGATACAAGACCCAGCAGCAGTTGTGAACTAAAAGTTTACAAAGGCTCATTTCTTTCCCGCACTCCCACTTTACAGGACTTGAACTCAGGAAGAGAGAAAACCACAGACTCTGTGTCTGCTCAGCCTGACCGGGACATCCTTTAAGAACCAGCCAAAAACCAAAAGCGCTGCGATGTGTGGCCGAGGGCCATGAAGAGCTCATGCAAGAGAGCAAATCCCAGGAGAGCCACCCATTTCCCAGTGCTGGCTGGCTCAGAAAGAGCCTCCCTGGCCTCCGGGATGTTGGCTGTGGGCACTGAAGAGCTCGTGCAGAATTAGCCCATGAATTGGGCATTAACTCTGTCAACTGGACAAGCTCTCTCTTGTGGCTGGAGAGCCAAACAGCATTTATTTTACTCCATTCAGGTTTGTAGGAGATCCTTCCTGGAGCAAATTAAACACCTTTTTTTTTTTTCTTCTTCTTCTTCTCCCTCCCCACCCCCTCCTGCTTTAAAAAAAAAGAAAAAAAAGAAAAAAAAGTCAATGCATGGGCTGCTGTCACATGCAAAAGCCAAAGCAAGGACATGAGCATTGCCTCAGGACCCAGAGGTGAATTTTGAGCCATTTCACTGCAGCAGAGAAACTGATAAGAGAGAAGTGGCTCACAGCCAGCAGGATTTATACCTGCACAAGCAACAGCCAGCGGATTTCCAGTCCATCACCATAACTGCTCCAAGCAGTATATGCCTATTCATAGGGAACAGGGAACATGGACCTGAAATGCTGGATTTGCTTCTTTTCTTCATTAGTGCTTATTTTGACTTTCTCTCCCATGTAAATGGGCAAGTTCCACTGCTGGCAGCTTAAGACACCATTTATTGCCAAGAGAAAAGATTAATGATCCCTTGCTATAGGCTTTATATTCAAAGCAGAAGGAACAACATGGTTCAAGACTACTAATGCAGCTGGCTGATATAAAAAAAAGAAGAGAAGAGAAGAGAAGAGAAGAGAAGAGAAGAGAAGAGAAGAGAAGAGAAGAGAAGAGAAGAGAAGAGAAGTCAAGTCTTCTCTAAGCTGGCTTTGATGCCAAACAAAAGAAAGAGCTAAAGGTTTTTCCCCAAATAAAGTATCCTTTCATGAAACAGAAATCCCTCAATGGGAAAAGATGTTGGTAAAAGTCCTGGTGTGGGCAACTTTCTGAAAAGCTGTCTTTAGGTTTTGCTTTAGTATAAGCTACAAATCTATTTCCACAATGCTGTCCCGTGGAGGGGGAGCACAGGAACCACGAAGGTGCGGTTCCCACAGGTGGGACGACTTTCCTAAGCTGCACAGAGAAGTCAAACACAAAGCAAGCAGATGTTTGCACCGAGCATTTCTCTGTGCCCAGGTCTGCCTGAACGAAGGGAGGTGGCTGCCTTTCCCCTAGGAGCTCTGCTCCCCTCCCACGCTACCATGCAGCCGCTGCGCTGGGTTCCTTTCAGTGACAGGGAGTACTGACTTCAGAATTGGTTTCCCAGCTCTTAAGCCAACACACAATCTTGATCCTTTACATTTAATGGATTTAAAATAGTCAGGTACCCTTCTGGTCCCAAATGCATGTGCATTTCTTAATGCATTCAGCCTAAACTAACCCAGCTCCAATTCCTGAAAATATTTAAGGATGCACTCAATTTAAAACATATGAGAAGTCTCAGTGAGGTCAATGGGACTGCACTTGAACATAGCTGCTTTCTAACAGCCCCCAGCCATGCCTCTCCTCCCCTACACCCCACAACGAGGGCCAGGAAAACTCAGTAACAGCCAATTTTTTCCCCAGAAGAGCTTTCTCTGTGAGCACAAAAGGTAAACGGGAAACAGAGCAGCGAAGCGATTTGCCCCAACATCAGAAAGCAAGTCCCTAACGCAGCCGAGTACCAACAACGCAGGGTCCAACGGCCCCAACACTCAAAGGGCCTGCTGCAAAAGCTTCAGCCGCAGCAGTGGTTTAACCGGCCCCCTCCTCAAAACAGTCGTAAGAGGAATTAAAGGCAAGTGGGACCCGATTAGATTATTCTAACAGCCTCTTCCAAATAAATACAAACTAAAAATAGCACCAGAGGACAGAGATCGCATCTCGCCAAGAAGCAGATAAGCCGCCCTCGCTGTAGGCACGTAAAAGCAGGCCAGACAGATGTTTACGCCGTGTGATTTAGCCCATCTGAATTTGTCAATTTGTTTGATAACTTCATACTCAAGAACGTTTCTTTCCTCATTACAGATACATCCTGGTTTCCAGTAAAAAGTGTTGCTGGCACCGGAATTCCCCACATGCTGTTTTCTGCACAGCAGAAAGCAGAGGAGTTTATCGCACAGAAAGAAAAGCCGTAGATGGATGGCAGTTTTCAATGAGTTTCTGGTGGGTCTCCCCTTCCCTTCTTCCACCCCTTAAAATGTGATGGCTGTGCCCATGCAATACGGACAAGCTGGATCCTTTCTTTCTCCAGGCTCCCAGCTGCAAAGCAAATATGCAATGCCAGCGCAGAGCTATTCTTCCGCTGCCGGTGCTCTGCAGGGAGACGGGATCCAATTTACCCCAGAAGCTCTGCTGCTGTGTTTCAGCTCTACAGGGACACTCCTTAATCTGCATGAGGAATCCAAAGGACTTGAAACAATAAGAGAAAAGGAAATCATTGTTTTAAGACACGTACTGAAATATCATTGTGTGGATTTACTTAACAGATGGGGAATGCAATGGCCAAATCCAGGCTCCCCCGGGTTAGTTTCTCAGAACCAGGCTGCCCTGTCCTTTCTGTGGGTAGAAAAATAGGAGGGGGATGATTTACAAAAGCCTCCTCACCCGCACGGAGAAGTGATGGCAGCTGGGGTCCAGGGCTGTTGAAGACCCTACCTGCACCAGGGATTTTGCAGAGCTTGGAGAGGAAGGGCACCATGTGCATGGCTGTATTTCTACACTATTCAAAGAATTCAGAAACCTTTGGGGAAAACATTCACCTTAAAAAAGGTAGTAAGAGACTGAAAATGCAGATGCTGTATCCATTTATACATTGACCGACAGTGGCTCTTGGCTTGCTGGGCCTTGAAGGCCCATGGCTAGGATGTTCACAGCACACAGGGGATCAAAGCACCCGCTGGATACTCAAATGCAGTGGGGGCTGGATGCCTGGGCCCCTCTGGCTGCTGCTGGCAGACCTGGCCTAAGTGACTGTCCTTTCATACAGGAGAGGAGGAGGTTTGCACGTCCCGTTAGTCCTTCCAGACTTGCCACCCAGCGTACACTGGCAGGAACAAGGTGCCAGAGCATCACTCAGCCATCAGCAATGCTGCTGGGGGAGAGTCCAAGGAAGTGTCCTCAGGAAGATCTGATTTGGATCGGAAGCATGGTTTTGAAGGAGAAGTTCTTATCTTTTCCACTTTCTGCACTTTGGCTCCCACCACACAGAGGGCCAGGCTGTGAGAATTGGGTTTCATTACAGGTGCAAAGTACATATGATCAGCTAACGGGTCCAAGATCTGACCAGAACTAGTTAAAGCAAACCCCAAAACACGTACAGCACGGAGATCAAGTCTTCACCACTAAATACTTCACTCTCCACATCCATTTGTATGGCACCATTGTATGGCACCCCCACCATGGTGGTTCCAGCTGAGCCCACTGTACAAAACATCCCTGCCATCAATGACTGTCACAGGACAGGATTGTGAGGATAACCGTGAGACTACAGGCCTGTTTTTAAGGGCATTTTATTTTATACTTGAAGGCCAGACATCGGTTCTGCAGGGAGCCCAGCAACTCTGAGGTTAGACAGTGCAACCTCCATCTGCTTTGGAGAAGCAAATCCATGTGCAGCCCAGCACCACCAGAGGAAAAAGTGAGCAGGCTCCCGGCACCATGGTGTACCAACCCATCCCAAAGATCTCTGCTGGTCCTCACCAGCCTCCCTGGAAAGGCTGTGGATACCAGAGCCACAGCTCCACAAAGAGCACACGCGTACCCCACAGCTAGCCCCTTTATGCCAACACGCACATCACCGCTCCACCTGAATTACTGCAATCGCAAGCGTCCTTCAGTACCAGAGCCCATCTCAACACCTCCCTAAGCTCCAGGGCCAGCAAAATCCCTTGACACATGTGGGGCACTGGATAGGGTGCGTGGCTAGCAGGACCCACCTCTGGCTGCAGATATTTGGAACCCCCTCTGGGAGATGCCACACAGCCAGGACCATCAGAGAGATTTAAGGCAAGAGCTCCCCCCAGTCCCGCTGGGAGCTGGGCACCTAAACCTCTGCCACAGGGAGCTTTGAAAACGTCAGCCCAGGTTCGTTTCAGGAGCGGGGTCTGGGATTCCCTCCTCCTCCCTCTCTCCTTCGCTTCAGCAACACAATGTCACTCTTTCTCCGTTTCCGAAAGGGGGTCTTGCAGGGCTCTCTGCATCAGAGATCAGGAGCCGTTTTGAAAGGAGGAACCCGCAGTTTGACCCCTGCTCTATTGAGAGACCTTTTGTGCCTCTGCAAAGCTCTCCGCTCTGCATCGGCCCCGCGGCCGGAGGAGGGAAACGCTGCAGGAAGCATGGATTTATTCTGCCGCTGACAATCGGGAGCAGCAGTGTCCTCTGGTGCCTTCATTGTCCAAAGGTGTTTGAGTGTAAAGCTCACACATAATAGCAACTTTCCAGCAATGCCTGTTGAAAAAGCCCTTTGGTGCTCGCCAGCCCTGCCAGGAATGCAAGACCTCAGGTGTCCGGGCTTATCTTCCAACCAAACTCATTCATTTAACAGCCAACTCTGCTTACTCCTTGTAGTTAAAAGAAAGCCCCAAAACAAAGGCTCAGCGGCCGCGTGCTCCTTGGCCATTCAGTGCTGCCGGTGCGGGAAGCAGGTGTTTCGAGATCTGCATTCCCACTCCAGTCTGAAGAGGCTGGAATAAGATATTGCCTTTTGAAACGTTCGCTAAAAAAGAAAGAAAGAGGCAGCACGGCATCGCTTTGCAGGCTGGGGGCAGGCGAAGGGCTCAGCTAATTCATAGCACGAGCTGGCTGAGTACTGCGAAAGGCATTCCCACGGAAATTTCTGCAAATATGGAAATGAATCTAGCTGAGCGTTTTTTACACCTTTTTTTTTAATGGGCTTTCTGCAAGTGCTTGGGGAGCGTGCACCTTTCACTGCGAACGTCTGTGTACTCAGTCTGCTGGTAAACAGGCGTTTGCAATGGAAACAGCCAGCTCTGCAACGCCTGCAATGACAACGGGAAGCACCCAAGTACCTGTCCCGTCAGCATCCCACTCTGTCGCCAAGGCACTGATAAGACTGGGAGCACTTGGCTGGCTCAGGTGAATTACGGCCACTTGGCTCTGAAGATCCTCACCCAAACTTAGAAAAACATTCTCCAACGTGCAGACTCTTGGCTGGGGAAAAAACCAACAACTCAACCAAACAAAACCAAAAACCCCACCAACTCAAAAAAACAACCAAACTTGCAAAGGAAAGTTTTTAGTAGGAGCAAAAGGTAATGTTTGTCACCTAAGTAACAAACTGCAGCTTGAAATCATCCAAGCACAGGTCAGGGTGCCAGCGTGACCTCCGTTTTGCCCGAGTAATGGGAGTAGCTGGGGAAGGTGCCATGAAATCGTGCTTGAACATGATGCTGAACTGCTTGCTCTGTGATGACTCTTTGAAAATGTGCCCTGGCCACGTGGCAAACATGAGTGGGATTTCCTGGACCCTTGTTTTGTTTTTTTAAAAAAAAATTCTGTTCCACCCGAAAATTACAATTTTCTCTCCCTTTTCTCACTCATCAGCCAAGCAGCAAACATGGGGCTAAAGCACTGGTCCAGCTCAACCAGTTTCTGTGCTGTAGCATCCTCCAGGCATTTGACAAAGGCTCCTTGTCCTGCCCTTACTACACATGGGAGAGGCGGGCAGCGCCCACATCAGCGTTGGATGAGCCCAGCCCCACCGCCCGGATCAGAGAACAGCAGCGCCTTCAGCTCAAAACAGCCCAGACAAATTTCTCAGCATCTCTGGCTCTTAGCTGTACCTCAAGCTATCAAGCCTGCAAACCTCGCAGTGCAATGGGGCCCTTCTGAAATGTGTACTCTCTCTTACCCAACAAGGTTAAGATAATAGCATCCCCCACCTCCCTTTTTAATAAAGCTGCCAGTTTCAAGGATGCATCACAGTAATTTCTTAAAAGCTACAGGCCATCAGTGCTGCCTAAGTGCTCTTTTCTCGGAGTATGGCACTGGGGGACTGCAAAGAACTCACTCGCAGGCTAAAAATATTCCCTCCTCATTATATACTCTGGTGGATTACTCAATAATTACACTTATTAGATCTGAAGGTAATTACCGTTTTACTAGTCAGGTGTCCCTTTTGTTAATACACAAAGTCAGCCACCCCACCATTACCTATCGGTAATGCTCCCCATGCCAGCAGCCTGTGGGTCCTCTGCACTCACGCCACCACGCAAGGAGGGTGCTCAGCCCCCCAGTAATCACTTCTAAACACCTCCTCCTCCTCCTCCCGCAGGGGTAAGGCTTGTGTGTCCAAGCCACAGTCAGGATCATACGAAACCGATGTGACTGTCAGGAGATGAAGGCTCCTCTCCTCTACCCAAGCCTTCCGGCAGCAGAGCAGGGACGTCAGCCCGAGATACACGGTGCCTGCAGTGAGCACTTCGTTCCACGGGTGATGCTTGCAAGGTGACACAGATACAGCACACTGGCAGCTCTGTGTGTGTGCGCGACAACCACTGTCCGTGCTGGAGCGAAAAGGAGCCACCGTGCACCCACCCCCATCGTGAGGTCCCATCAGGACCAGGACTTGGGAACCGCATCACCAAAACTTCCCCACAAGCCTGAGCACCTTCAGGAGCTACTTGCAGCAGCAAGCTGGTGGCTCGTGGTTGGATTTAGGCTGTGACTAAGTGGTTTTCCAAACGATGGCCAGATGAAGCCATTCCCACCTCCGATGTGTTTACTACCATGGCTATGCTGGAGCTGCCCCATCAGCTACCAACCAAACCAGCCTACGGGGAAGGAAACAGCCACGCCAGGGGCTCGACAACCCCTTTGCCAGGAGAGCTGTAAAAATCACTCCCGGTGAGCGGCAGTGATGTTTCTAGATGGCCCAGCCAGATCAGGAGCAGGACATCTGTCCATAGCCTTGATTAATTTTTACCCAAGGGGCCACCAGCTCGGAGCTTCTCCCACCCTCCCAAGCAGAGCCATCAGCTCGGTGCCTGTTTCTGCTTTGGTCCTCGTGTTGCCGTTTCACGGGACGGGTCTGTAAGAGCAGATAGAGGGAAAAGGCTGCCACGCTGCTGGCGGAAAATATGCAGGAATGAGAGGTCAGCAGTACAGTCCCCTCGAAATCCCGAAGACATATTAAAGGCTTTATTGTTTGGCATCTAATACTGGGGGCTGCTTTGTCTCTTCTCTCTGCATTTAAAGCTACACTCACTTCTGGGGTTTTGTCCAAGTCTGATCAGTTACCAAAAGGCATTTTTATTCTCTCCACAGTCATTTCCGGGAAAAGTAATTAATTTATGTTAATTTGGAGAGAAAAGGCATAGCAATGAACTTTTCAACTAATCCAGAGATAAATGGTAATACATTAAAAACTTACTGGTGATAAAAAGATAAGACACATAAGTTATGATCTTTCCACCATAAAGTACTGCTTATTGAAAGAAGCAAATTCTTTTGAGTAGCTTCAACCCTTTTCAAATAATCCAACTTAAAACAATAGTCCATTTTTAAGCCGAGCTAAAATGCATTGGACTTGTTCCTTCCAGGCCAGACCATCTCCAGTTCAGTGCAATTCAGAAGCAAGAAATTCCCTTGAATACTGCCAGGCTGGCTGTGCCATAGCTATGCACGGGAGATTTTGAGAGGCTGGGTTGGATCCAGGTGAGAGGGAAGGAGAGAAAAAAGAAAAGGATTTTACTTTCCACCTAGTATCTCATATTTCTCAAACCTGAGATGCTTTTTGCCTTTTTCTTTCAAAACAAAAATCAGTTTTCAGCAAAAAATTATTTTTTTTCAAAAGCTATTTTTTACTCAAAAAATGTTTAGAGAGAACATTTTGATATGCTGTACCTACACAGTAATATTCAGAGACCTGAGTGGTAAACATCAGCTCCTCCTCCTTGGTGAGAGGTTATCCAGCACTGAGGGGACATCTCTCATTGTGTTTCACTCTCAGTAGAACAATAAATGAAACATGGAAATTATTTCTTTAATGGCTTCCTCTAAAAATCAATGGCATTCAATCCAGTTCCAGCTGGACGTCCCTTTCTATTTTCTCCAAGCATCGCATGTCTGCTTTGAGTTGATGCAGATGTAAAAGAAGAGCCAGGATGAGTCTTACTTTCCTTTTTAAAAAGCTTTTGTCCTGACTCGGATGGGGAAGAAGGTTAGGAGAACAGTGTTCAGGCCAGATTTCAAAGCTGGTAAACACAGTAAAAAAAATAATCCCAGGGAGTTGCAACTCTGCCACTCTGAGCCTGTCTGCTGATCCAGGAGCTGGCTACAGCCTGGCCCATCGTCCAAAGCCACTCTAGGAGATGCTAATTAGACACTTTTCTAATTAGACACTTTTGATGGTGTTGCAGCTGCACCTCCAAATTTAAAAAAATGCAAAAATGAGAAAAGTGCTCAATCACACCAAAGCAAAATGACTTTGTGCAATAACTGGATGCATATCAAGAACAACGGAGAGCATGGACAGAGCTAGAGCTAGTGTACAGCAGGGAGAACAAGAGAAGAAAAGCACTGGGGAGAAAAAATTGTTGCACAGCAGGAAAAGTTTGGTTTTGTAGCCTCCTTACCCCTCTTTCCCTGGTAGCACCGAGGTATCTGCCAGCTACTTTAAATCTCACTTCTGGGGTAAAAGCTAAATTACTGACGGCACAGCATGGGAAACGGAGACGGAACAAGTGGAAGAGCTACTGAATCAGCTGCACTGGGAAGGAACGGCACCAGCTGCCACCCAAACCCAACCCTGTCCAGGCGTGGAACAAAGCCCTCAACCACCAGACACCAAAGCAACAACCCTTGCGGCAATTAGCAGAAACCTGCAGCATTTAGGGACAATCACAGGCTTGAGACGCGCAAGTAAAGAAGATGCAGCCCAGACACTGGCTTTATGCCACCTAAAGCAGGTGCTTTTGGGATTCCGCAGACACGCACGCGCTATTACAGCCCAGAAACTGAACGGCAAATCACAAGTTGATAGGCTCCTCTTTTTCTGGCGCAACGGAGGGACAAACCCACAGCCCCGAGATGTCAGATACTTCTCTAGAAGCAAGACAATGAGGCAGCAGTACTGTGGGGCTTAGGAAACAGGCTCCCAGGGTTTCACGTTCAATCCACCAGACCATGGGGCTTCTGCGCGCTCTGCTGCCACCGGCAAGGGACGGGGGAACCGGCATTACTCCCCGCAACGAGTCTGGGCTGTTGCAGCCTGGCTCCCTTGGTGGAGGAGCTGCGGAGTCATTTAGGTAAAGGACTCCTCAATGATTTATTGTTTCTTCCACAGGGGAAAAAGAAAAAGCTGCCAACAAGCAGCAGCTTCTGCCTGTAGCGAGGCAAGTGGCAGGGCCAGCGCTCAGATCATCGTGCAGCCAGCAGGCTGGTGCCGGGGAGTACCCATCAACGCAGACGTGCTTAGAGGCATGGCCACAAGCCCTGCAAAGGCAAAAAGTCCTCTCCTCACCCTTCGCTGCCCTTCTGTCCTCCCAAGGAGCATGTGAGTGACCTTAGGAAGGAGCCCATGAGCCGACATATCAGAAAGACATGGCTGTGGGTGCCCTGCTCCAGCTGTACCAAGCACAGCCCCGCTGCTGGGCTGTCACACTTGGCCATCCCCGGGATATGCTGGTGTTTTTTAAAACCTAGGATCTCTGCTTTACCCAGAAATCGAGCTCAAGCCAAAAGGAAGGCTTCTTGAACTCAGTGGCTCTGGCAGCATCGTTACCATGACCCTGCAATCACTCATCTTGCTGGCTCCCATGGCACAGATCAGACCTGCCCTTTGCTGGCTGCGGGAGCAGGATTTGCAGCAGAGAACTTGGCCGTGCATGTCTCCATCATCTTTGGGCTTTGGGGAAGGGATGCACTGCTGCAGCACAGAAAGAGGAGCCCCGTGCCTGCTGCAGCGTGGCAGGTGGACTTGAGAAGGACCCCCCTTCCTGAGAGCCCAGGTCTTCTGAATAATGCCATGTGTGCCGTGCTGGATGAAACCTCTGCTGCGGGGGTACTGCTGTGTTGGCACCTTGGGAAGCTGCTGGGGAGCACCCAGGGTGAAGTGAACACAGACTGATCCAAGTTGCAACCCCACACAAAACGTTCCTCTCTGTGTTTTCTTTGGAACGAAAAACTACGTGGAAAAGGAAACAAAGCAGGACAAACACCACCAACAACTCAATCTACTTGCAACGGCAAGGCCAGGTTGATGTGGGGTAGAAGGTCCCAGCAGAGATTCTCAGTGTTGCAGAGAGGACATTTTAAAAGCAGTCGCACGTGGGGAGCAGGAGAACGGGGAATACTTTCCTGGGAGGACTGGTTCAGGCAGACTCTTCCATTTCTGGCATGGGGACTTGCGACACCTTCTTCCCCAGTCTCCCCACTCCTCACATCACTGAATTGCCACGTTTTTATGTAATAGGTGCAACTTCATACCCTCAAACCTAGCAGAGGAACCTTAACACGTATAATGTGGCATCCTGACCATGGCCAACTTTCAGACTCCTTTGAGTTCCCAGCACCAACCTGTTCCTTAATGCAGAGCTTTACAAGTGGGGAAAGCTTCGCTGCCGACAGGAACAGGACAAAACTCTTTTTTGCACCATGACAGCCAAATTGTTAAGCTGAAGAACATGCAACACAAATGTTTCTTAATGCTAAAACAATGGTTGCAGAGCCCAAGCAGGCAGATGTAGGGTTCCCTACAAGGCCAACCAAAACTTCTGTTTGCTTCTGGGAGCCTTCTGAGGTTCAACGATCTTAAATAAACAGCGCAGCCATTGAAAACCTATCACCAGCTCCCCTGGCAGCCTGCCTGCAGAAAGCAGAAGCTTGTAAAGAAAGTATTGAGCTCCAGCTGGCAGACACAAACCAAACTCCAGCACATTTGTGGGGAAAGTTGAGGGCAACACGGCTGGCTTCTGCGGTCAGGAAACAGAAGCTTTCCCTTGCTTTTAGGTACACCAGCAGTGAATTTTGGGGTCTTCAACCTGCAGCCTGAACAGGGTTCCTCCTGTCCCCAGAAACCCAGGACCAAAGCAAAGGCAGGATATGCCCATGAGGAGGGATATTTATTTGGGTTCCCTCAGAAGTATCGCAGTGGTAATAATGATGAGCCAGCAATTTAAATTAGGACATACAAGGTCTTTTCTTAGAAGAAATGGGATGCTGTTTTTAGAGCATGTAGGACAGCCACTGTAAACAGCAAAACTTCTCCACAACCATAAAACCCCCAAAACCACAGGCAGGAAATTAAAGAGAATTCAGAGGAAAAACAACACCAAACGATTACATCTCTGTAGGGATTATACTGGGAAAAGCTAAAAAAGAACAAAGACCTTGATCTTTCAAACACTCAGCCCGCGCTCAGCCTTGCTGGTAGGAGTTGCAACGGCAGCGCTTCAGACCCCGGCAGTTCAGCTGCTGCCGGGCACGACAGGGCACCAGGGGCCGCGACCAACGACGCGAGGGCAGACAAGAGGGCCCATGAGACCCCCTTTATTTCTGCCTTCCTCTTTATTAATTCCAAAACTGGAATCGAGTCCAAACTAGCCGATGCCGCGGGCTTATTACACTTGCCTGCCTTTTTTTTTTTCCCCCCCAACTTTCTTTTTCTCTAATGCAGCTCTGTAGTACAGTTTTTATTTTAGCTAATGAATCCCTGCCCACACATGCAAGAAACTCCAAAACACCCACAGACCAGAGGCAGGGGAAGGAAATGCTGGAATTGTTTGCTGAAATCTGGCAGAGGCTATTTTTTGCGAGGGGCCAGAGGAACACAGTGTTCTCCAGAGATCCTGAGAAGGGTGAGGTCAGAGACTGGCTTCTGCCACAAGGCCTGAGCCTTAGGAGGGTTTTTTGTCTTTTGCAATTACATAATGTCTTTTCCATGCCTTAAGTTGGTTGCTTCCAGATTGCTGGAGAGAGCTCTGAAATGACACACTCCACAGCTTTAAGGGGAAAAAAAAAAAAAAAAATCAAAATCAACAACCCAAACCACACAACACATTTCTGCTCATATAAAACTGCAAAACCTCGTTTCCTGCCACAGTCCCGTATTGTAACAGATGGAGGAAAGGGGCGGGAAAAGGGCTGCTTTTTTTTTTTTCCCCCCCTCTTTCATTTTTCCATATTATCCATGTGTTGGCAATGCACTGCTGTCAGAGTGGTGGAAAGTTCATTTACGGGAAACCTTCCGAAACTGGAGCAGCTCATAAAACTTTTAATGCAGACCTGGTTAAAAAATAATGACGTGAGACCTGAACGTTTTTTGGTTCAGTTGGGGAATGCATTTTTTAGTCTATTTTTACACTTTGAGCAAATGATGATATTAAGAGCTATTTTAATCATTAAAAGAAAGCAAGAAAGAAAAACCCACCTAGAAGGGCAAAGCAGAGATGGAGCGAGAGGTCAAGAAGTGAGTGAAGCTCCCTGGGTGTCGTGATCCAAGCCAGACGATGAGAGGGGGCTTACGCTATGTAGCCTACACCCTTTACCCACCCTTACCTATGGATAAACTTCTTAACAAGGCCTTTAGCTAACACTGACCAAAAGTAAAGCGGCTACGAGGCAGCCTGGAAGCTTTCGGGAATGAAAAATGGCACTTTGTAATTTTTGAATACAGGCAGAAGATGAAGATGGTTTGGATGGTGGGGCAGAACCACAGGCACCCAAGGACCGATGAGCCCTGCACCAAATTGCAATCTATGCCTCCAGTTGGCCACAGCCTGGGGAAAACCACTCATATCCGGATCCGCAAAATTACTTTGGCTCCAGACCACTACCACTTCAAGCAACTTTTTCAGCTCTTGGAAAAATGACTGTGTTTCCCAAAATAAAATGGTGTCCCCATCCCATCAGAGAGGTGTGAACACCTGTGGATCCAAAAAATCTAACAGCATGAGGAAATATTTGCCCAAGACCCTCTTCCCTCTGAACACCCTCCACCCCTGATCCTCCAGGGCTCCTCTTCTCCCATCCCCTGGCCCTTCCAGCCCTCCCCTGCCTTTTGTGCAGATACTTGGGAGCACAGACTATGGGGTCAGTAAATGGGATTAGCAATGGGAGTGTATTTGCCTAGTTTGAGTATCTGGATAGATGGAACAACTTGGAGACTCTTGGACAAAGCCACAGGAGTGACAGCCACAGAGAGTTGCACCCCTGGGTTAAATGGTTCAGCTGCTTTAAATCCACATGGTCCATGATTTGGGTGAACCTCCCAGCTCAACCCCTCAGGTGAGGAGCAAAGTCAAACAACACCCTGGAAGGGGCAGAGCAAAAAAAAGAATAGGAAACAAGAGAAAGCTGGTCACAAACAGCCCATTCTGTCCTCCAGCGATGGAGCAAAGGCATTTTCTACATAACTTGGACTGTATGAACAGGAAATCTGTGTACTAATGTATTCCCACAGCCACGCACACGAGGGGTCTGTGTGCCTGTGGAGTGCCTACAATGAATCATTCATTGTCCTTCCTCAGGCTTTCCAGTAGGAAGAAGCTACACATTTGACCTTATAAAAAGCAATAATTTTGCCTGGTAAGATGTGGCCAGCAGTAAACCCAGGCCTTGCTGGCAGCCTAAAATACACCGGAGAAGATATGGATTGCTGCTATGCAGCCGAGTGCTGCATCAGCGTTTCCATATGAAACTACTATTTTCAAGGCTGCTACAACTGAGCCAAGAAAGAAAAGAAACAAAAGGAATCTGGCCCCAAAATACTTTCACTTTAAAAATATATAAACCACGCTGCAGGTTTTCATCTCCAATAGAAAAACTTAGAACTGGACATTCTTGTTTTACAACATCTTTGTTCCACAGGAAGAGGACTCCTGTCCTCCTTGTGATCTTTAAGGTAAGCTTGCTTGCCTGCTTTCTCAAAAAAAGGAATCGAATAGTTAATTTTTTGTTAGAAAATTGGTAACACAATCAATCCAAGGCTTATAGAGGTCAGTAGGGCTAAAGAGAGAATGAAGGTGCTTGTCAGTACATCTAGTAAACTTGTCTCTTCGAAAATACTTGCTCCCTCAGTGGCTGCTATGATATTTAGTAATATCATAGCTTTTCAGTAACAAAAACAATAATTAGGTTATGCAGAAGGAATTAGTCATCCCAGGTAAGTTGATTTTCAGTGTCTGCCAGGGAAGAGAGTTAGAAAGATGGGTCAGTGGTTGAGACCACCTGTCTATGACACCTCTACTCCTTCCCAGATTTCCTGTGCAACCCTGAGAACACTTAGAGGATGTTTTTGGCAAGTTCATACAGAACCTGAAAACCTAGCCAAGTCCCGTATACGTCGCTGGATGCCCGGATGCTGCCAGAAACTGAGTGCACATGACTGGCCTTGTATTCCTACTGGTAAACTGGGACTAGGAAACCTTCCCATCCAACAGATGTGTCAGGAGCAGAGACACATCACTTAGGAATCCTACACTGATAGAGGTGATGCAAGTATATCAGACAGATAGAAAGTGGACAACACCCCAAAAATGTGCCCTCTCCCAGCTGACCCAACACTGGAGTCAAGACAGAAAGAGGGACATGCCTGCAGACCTCACCCATCCTTGCTGAGAGCTGCCGAGAAGGACAACGGTATTTCAGGCTCCAAACCTGAACATCTTGTGTTTCATGTAATCTCATTGAAAATATTTTGATTTATGATCTCAATTATCCGTTAACTGAAATCCCACATCTCAGATATCATGAAATTAAGCAATAATGAATAAGAAGCTGTGCTGTTGAGGCGCTTTACAGAGTGATTCATATTAAATAAGAGACTGTGCAGCCAATATAATAGTTTGCCAGATTAACACATGCCTTGCTGAATAGTAAATACTTTTATTTGTGGCTGCTTTGGAAACATCATTGCATTCAGTAATTAGCAAAGTGTGAGACTAATAAAATAGAAAAACAAAAAGGAAAGAAGAAAAACTTTGGGTGTGAGCAGAGCTTGTGCTTTATCCAAGCCTGAAGGAGAATGTGAAGATTTAATTACAGCTAATGAGAACATATTTCAAAGCTGCAAAGCTCTTTTTGCAGTTTAATAATGCATAGAAGGAAACCCTGAAGTGTGATGCTCCCATGGGGGCAAAGTGTGTTTCTCTGGGAACCCATTCAAAACCCAAAGGGAAGTGGAGAGCGATCCAGAGGCCAAAGGGGAAAGGTAAATCCTGCCATGAGATGGTCACTTCTTTTCCAGCTTTTGCACATTAAAATTCCTCTCAAGCTCTTCTGAGAGTTACTGCATTAGGCAAAGCTTATGGTAAGCACAGAACCTGAAAAATTGTCCTCCAAGGAGCCAACATGGCTTGCAGAGCCATCTCTGCCAATTCTGTTTACTTATGAAATATTAACGCAGTATTGATGACAGTTGCTGACTCTGACAGCACCAGAGACCAAAGATCTCTGTAACTTGTGAGTGGTGGCCAGCCCTCTCCGAGTGCCTGGCCAACATGGTGGAGGCCAAAGGCAGCCCTTAACGGGGGGCTTAGCCCCCGCCACGTGTTCTGACATTGCCTGACACCAAACTTGGGTCCCCTTTGATGCCATCGCAGCTCAGCTGGGCTCAGCACTCAGTTCCTGCAGGCAGTGACTATTAGCTGGGGAAAACATATTCCAGTGCTTCAAGCCAGGCAGCACGCAGAGGAGTGGTGTCCTGACCAGCCATGGGCACACGATCCAGCTTGGACCGAACAGCAGCTAGCTTGAACTTTGCTCCAAACCTCAAACCAAGCTCTAAGGCTTAGGGCCCAACCATATTTTCTTCCATATGCATTTTCTTCCTATTGCTCTTGTATTGTGAGTTCTTGTGGTATTTTCAAGTTCAGATCTCATGGCCCAATTTGGGGCCAAAAGAGATAATTGGATGTTTGTGAACTTTTCCACTCTAAGCTTTCAACTTTTACAAGCACTGACACATTGGTAAGATCAGAGTTCCAGCTGACAGTAAAACCTGTCTCAAACCAATTCCTATCCATCATTCTTACTGGCAAACATGGGATACACAAGCATGTTTCCTTCTGATGGCACACGTGAAGAAAGCCTGAGGTCGTGGATAAAGTTAGGAGAGAGAGCACCAGGTGAGGATACCTGAGGTTTGGCTTGACCTTGAGATACTGCACGTGATGTCAGGCAGATCAGATGCCCTCTATGATCACAAATCTTTTGTGTAAATATGAACCCAATCACTTACACGTACTTCCCAGATGAAAAGAAAACCATAAGCGATAATAAGTATTTGTAAAGTTCCTAGTGATCCTTATAAAAGGCACACAGATCTATTTATCTCAAAATGCTCTAAAATTATACTATGTCTACACTACTGGAGGACTAAAATTGGTATGAAATGTTCCCATACAAAGGAGTAACACCACAATAATTAAAACATAAATTACTTTCTATCTGGAAACTACCAGGCAAGTTTTATTTCTCCTCCTGAATGCTCAAATGTATCTCAGCAAATCTCTGAATGAATTTGTTGCTTGAAATTTTGCTGCATTGTATGAGCCTATTTCAATGAATGCCTTGCAAACAGTGAATTTCAGATAGCTCCTAGTCAAATTTAGAAATTTATTCCATATTGAATAATTATAGAAGCCCCAGTACTGCACGTGTTCCCCATTTTGGTAGCTATGTACTAACAGCTTGCAGTGCATCACAGGAAACATGTGATGCAGAGTTCATATTCAGAGCTAATTAGAGCAAACATATTTCATTTGCTTAGAGAAAGTCACATAGAAGAAACACTGCTGTTGGAATGATCACAGAAAGATAAAAAATGCTACAGAAAAGGTAAAAAAAAAAGTGCCCAACAAACATTCAAACAGAACATTCATACAAAAAGCGAAATTAATTACAAGCTGGTTTCTTGCCCCAGTTTACTGAGTGAGGGGTGTTGAGTGAAGAGAGGAAATTAGTTACATTTTTGAGGGTTTGACACAGCCTAAAGAATAATTTTCATGACATCAACAAATAGTTTGATTTGGAATACAAGTACAAAATTCAACTCACTAGCAAGCCTTTATTGGGGTAAAAATGATCATCCTGCAGGTGTGCAGAACTAAAAAAACCAAATTGAACCCTTCCCACTCTTGAATACGAAGAGTAATGGTTATTGAAATCCTTCCACCTTTTATTTAGTAAATCCATCCCTTGAAGCACACTGTGCAGTGGATTGCTATACGCACAGCCTGTCATTGCACATGCCCACGTGTCACGCAAGCATCAGGTATTTGGCTGGAATAACTGTTACTGGGCCACTGCATGGCTAAAAATGGTGGGCAAGGATAAAATAATGCTTTAAGCTCCAGCTAGCAAACCAGCTATCTAGGGAGCCTACGTTTCCTCCCGCAATAAGCATAAGAACTGCAGATTACAGATTTGCATGGACAGATTCCTGCTGCTAACACAGATATCCACGTCAACAGTGAGAATTTTGTCCTAGAAGAGGAGTCTACGCCAACGGGGCCAGCCTGGTTCCCAGGTTGGTGCTGGGGTGTTGGTAGGAGCTCAGAGCAAAAGCGCATCCATCTGTGCAGACACGCCAGACACCACATGGCCCTGAGCACCGCAGGGATGAATTCAACCGGTGGTGAAGATATCACCTCCGTCCTGCTGTCGGTTTTCCAGCGGTGCTGTGAGAACGCTCTGGGGCTGCAACCACACCAACCGACAGCTAATAGACAGTGTCAGTGTACTGGAGCATATGCAATGTCAGCCCCGGGGTTTTAGAACCAGGAAAACTGTGCTGCAAACCACCATCTGTGTGCTGCTCTTTATTTCAGCTCTTAAAGCAGAAGAGATTGCAAAGTCACAAAGTGCCAACCGGTGTGCCCCAGAAGCTGTACAGCATTACAGCAAAGTCATGCATGAGCATTACCTGGGGTAGGGGACAATTTGTTCTTGGCTATGTATGGTTCCATTAAGTGATTATTTTGGAAAATCCCACCTCTACAGAGCATCAAGAGGTACCTCTGGTTATGTATGAATCCTAGGAGGGTGACACCCAGCAACAATCCTTATCATACTAATACGATAACCTGTACCAGAGACAGCAATTCAGAGCAGCATGTCTCACATATCCAGCTCCCCAGCCACTCTGTCAGGATATGGCTGTAGAAACTGGAGTCAAGTCAATTTAAAAACCCCAAGCTCATCAAAACACAAGAGCTTTGCTTAAGAAACCACCAAAATCCTAGGACAGGACTCACACTTTGAGTCCACAGATGAAGACTGGCTGGATTTTTGTTCACTTGCTTGTTCTTCCTCAGGACAAATACATTTAAAACCCGTTTTCTCTTGCCAACAGGTTGCTATTAAGATCCATGGGCAAAACCCTGCAATTTATTGGTAGTCTAACACTATTTGCAAAAAAAAACCCCAAAAAACCAAAACCCAAGCCAAAATTAGATTACAAACATAATAAATTGCCTTCTCAAAGGCCCCCTGTGCGTCCTGCAGCCAGCACAGTCCCAGTGCCACCAGCAGTCCCTTGGCAAGGCTGTTGAGCCAAACCCAGCAATGGCCCACGTGCAGTTCCCACCAAGGACACACAATGGCCATCTACAGCATAGAGTTGATGGTCTGTCCTTGCTGCTGGGATGTTTTACACACCAAGTTCCACCTTTCACCAAAAAGGTTGGTGAGAGATGCTGTACAGAGCCTCCACACCGCAGCTCAGCGGAGAGCTGTGTGCTGGAGAGATGGGTGTTTAAATATTGAAGAACTTAGTAACAAATGCTAGGTACGCAGAGCAGGTAAATCATTTAACAACTTCTCTGTGTTTATTAGCCAAAGCAAATATTCACAGTGTGATGTGCCAACAGCAAAAGGTGTATTTTTCTGTTTGGACCAGACAAGAGTTCTCTACTCAGCTTGCAGCATTGACTTTATTTTCTTTCCCAATTCTGGAGAGGAAAAAAAAAAAAAATATTACACCAAACTGCTAACCATAATCCAGCTGTCCCTGAAGACAGAAGCTACCCCAAGTGAAGAACACATTTTGATTTGCTAATGCTTTCCTGTTTCCCTCCAGTTCGCATTTCAAGTAGGCATCAGTCTCTAGGAAGCTCAGAAATACACTCTTCACCTCTTGGAGCTCAACTTCTCACAGTAACACAGTAAAACACCTCCTGCTCCAGGAGCTTATTAGGTTGAGCAGGACTTGTCCTTGTCAGTCTGCTGCTCAAGTGTGAAAATAATTATTCCTTTGGCACTTTATTCAGTTCCGTTCTGCTCCTTATAATAAGTATTGGAGCTCATTAGCACAAACTATAGTGTCTGAGAAGTATTAATGCAAAGCAAAATATCCACGTGAAACATAAAGAGTTTGAAATCTATGTATAAAGCTCCATTTCCCAAAGTTTCAGTGGGCATGAAAGCCATCTAGGTCTGGAAACTTGGGGAAAAATCTTTCTGGTTTTGGTGTCCATAACAGCCCACCTAAGCAATCCAAACAGATGCTTTTATTTAGGCATTTAAGAAGAAAAACCGCAAAGCTCCAGACAAAATAAAAGCCTCATGAGACTGCATGAAAACAGAGCGGAGAGCACCCTGCCATGGGTCAGTCTCTGCGGAGAGGGAAATGGGGTTCTCAAGCCCCTCTGCCCAAGAAGAGTCCCACTACCTGGCACAGTGCACCTCGAGCATGCGCTATAAGCACAAACAGGCTCGTCCCACCACGGGCTGTTTTAAAAGGAGAAGACCATACGCTCTCCATATTTTGTGTTAGGCATCTACAAACTGACCTCTGCTATGAACATTAGATGCTTTAGCCCCGATGAAGAGGAGAACTTTGGACATACCCTTTTCCAAAACCTTCATCATTGGCCTGCTTAGATGTCCCCATGTGTTGACCATTGTGTGTCCTATTCACACGCTACACGTATTGGAGGGCAATAACGAACAGTTTTAGGGTTATAGCTTCCCGAGACTCCAGATCCTTCCAGTTAAGTACTACAAAGCTGAGGTCTCTTGTGCCTTAAAAGAAAACTGTTTGCAGACAGAGATCAAACACACCATGAACATCACGACTACCCTGCACAGCACGACAACTCGCTTTGTCTTTCCACTGAAATACCTCAAGAGGCAGAGAAGCTGCACTCTCCTTCACACACACACAGACATCACACCACTGAGGGTCCTACCCCACTGACTGTTGTACTATTTCCTTGAGGACTTACTACTCAAGGCTAGGACTCCCCGTACTGGGGAAAACTCCGGCAGTAGCTTCCCAACCTTTCACTTCCATGAGAGCAGCAAAGCTGGGCCAGATCACAAGATAAAGTACAGGACTGTGCCTCTTCACCTTGAAAGTGTTTTCTATCAGCTACAGAGTATGTTTTCTGTACATCAACCTATGGAAACTGCAGCAGGCTGGGCTCAGCACTTGCTCTTGGCCACCAAACCTCCGGCATGTTTTGCAAGGTGCAAGCACAAACCCTGTTGACTCCTTGGTGTTAACGGTTGCCCCTTCCTGTATGGGCTGGCTCGCTGCTGCTAATCAGTCACCCAGTAAAAAGAAAAGGAGCTGGTCTACGTGCTCGGAGGCTGGTGTGCATGTAATTAGCTCACCGACCTCAGCCACTGAACATGAAGGTTAAACACAAGAGCGGATATGAACTTTGGACGCTCATCAAAGATACACTTGGTAACAGGGGGAATGTTTAGAAAGGAGATAAACATCACTGCAAGGAAGGCCAGAGAGAGGGGTCCTAAAATGACTGCTCCCATACAACCTCCCATCTGAAGGAATGCACCCAAAGGGGCAATGACACGGAGGCGTCATTGCTGCCATTCACTTGCTTTACGTCTGAAGCCACACACTGCACTTCTAGAGCCACTTGTCACACTGGAGCTAACCTGAGAGCAGGCAGCATTTGCATTGCAAGAGATGTGCATGACTAGCATCTTCATGCATGCTCTTTACTGCTACCAAATAAATTTTATTTTTTTCTTTGGGTCCCCTTGTTATCTCTGTTCTCTAGCAATTTGCTGCTCCTGCTGGGACATGCAGTGAGTTTGGTCTCAAATTAATGAGAGCCGAGTGGTATGCAATGTCACGACTGGGCTGTTAATGATGAACAAGAGCAGCAGCCCTCAGCCTCTGTAGGCAGGGCAACACCCACGCCTGAGAGATGGTCCATGTTTAGAGGTGCTGGTGAAGAGCTGCAATGTCAAAAATTAGAATGAAAAAAAATTAGTGCATGTGGAAGGGGAAAAAAAAGAATCTATGCTTCCCTTCAGGGTTCCATTTCTTTCCTTTTTTTTTTTCCCTTTAAGTAAAACTAACAAAACAGAATTAAAAAAATGAGGCTAAACTTAGACAAAAAAGGGAATTAAGAAAAACTTTGATTTTCATTACTTATCATCTCATTGAAACAAATGTTGCCTTATGCTAAGAAACTCTCAGCCACAGTAATGGGAGTGCAGAAGGTTCTTCACTTTCTGTCTTCTTTCTTCAGGAGCAAACAGGAAAACGGTGTGTGCAATGCACACATAAACTCTCCCCAGTAACTCCAGTAATAGGACAAAGTAAGGTTGTTCTGAATGACTGTGGGATAGGAAAGAGGACGAGTGTTTCAATCTGATATATTTCAATGACTTTACCAGCCTAAAAGCCCTTCCTCTAACGGAGGTCGTGTCTGGCACAATGTCTTTATCTGATCCTTTATCTGTACAGAGGAAAGAGTGCCAGGCCCATTGCTTCCTACGAGCATACGTCATTGTGGTTAATGTATAACATCCCTCATTATGTCCTCACATACAACGAGGGGTTGACGTGATGCTCTACATGTCCGTTCTCCTCTAACATCAACTCTGAAGGATTCCACCAGCTCCAGCCCCACCTTGAACCAATGCCATCTCCAATGCTCTGTGAGAAATGTGAGCGTTGGCTTGCAACAACTCACGCTGCTTCCCACTTCAGTCATAATCTAAATAATGGCTAAAATAAACAGGTTATGGCTTATACCATCACTGCATCGTCCCGTCCTGAACCAGTTCTTACCCTGGGAAACTCCCGCAGAGTCAGAAAGAGTTTGTCTTGAGCGAGGGCTTTGGACTAGGAGGAAAGGTTTCAACCACCACCATCACTTGGGGATATGCAAAGGGGGGGAAGTTCAAGGAAGCGATGAAAAGGTTTGTTTTGTTTTGTGTGGGTTTTCAGCTGAATGGGCTTGATCCCACAGGAAAGGGACAAAATCTAGGGACCTTACAGAGAATCTATTAAAGCAGTTGCAACGGAGCAAGCTGGCCACCCCTATCCAGAATTAAACGGATCAGTCACAGAGATAATGTCAGCTTGTGTGGTCCTTGATCTCCCGATTACCTCGCCAGGGTGAGGATGTGTTGAAAGATGAGAGCCCCCAGCCAGAAAATCCTCTGGCAGCTCCCTGCCTAAGAATACAGAGTTTTATCTTCCTCTCCAGAGGCCCTGTTTCAGCTTTGCAGAACAAAATCAGCTCTGGCCTGGTAGGAGAAAAGCTCTCCCAACCAGCTAACCATGCCGTCTCCTAAACCAAGGGCTTTCACTAGCCCTGGAGGAACAGAATACACACTGGGTTTCCCTTCTGTCCTTGTGGATTGAACCACCCACCTTGGGCTTCCAACACAAGAGTCACCCTACAACAGCTAGACTTAGTAGTACAGGAAAATAAGGACATTCCCATCTCCCTGCTAGTCAAGCTGCCTGGCCAGAGAAGCAGATTCTGGCTTATGCTGGAAAAAGAGAGCTCTGATGAGGAAAACCATCCCAAGCGGCTCTTTCAAGCCCAAATCGAGGTACTGAGGGTATTTATTTGATTATTACCAACTGCTCTTGTTCACCTTTTACAAAGTTTCCATTGTACAATGCTTTCCTGAAGGCTCAAAGGATTGCTGAGCTGCCTTTAATCAAACCGACAGCGCTTGCATTGCAGGTGGCTAACAGCGTACAGCAACTTGCACTTGTGAATCTCAGAGGGGTTCAATGTGATTTTAACTGAAGGATGTTACAAGCTCACATCTCAACAGCACTGAGCAGAAAAGGAGGTCTGAATCCCAGCTCAGATGATGCTCTGTATAGAGATCTCCCTACATCTGCTACACCAAAAGCGCTACAGCTGGCCACCACCCTGACATCCTTTAGGAAAAGGATCAGGAACTGGAGGGGGGAAATGAACTGCAATAATATTTACCTTTCCAGGACGTGGCTGAAATCCTTTATGGCAGATGGACCAGCAGCTTCATGAGATGTTATCTATTTTATTTTTAGGGGATTTCACATGAAGGCGTAACAACAAAACCGAACCAAAGGAAGAAAAAGAGTCATTTGGAGGAACAAGCAGTTCAACCCAGTCACCTCTTAGCTTGCTCCATAAGGTATTCCTTTGCTTTAACTACATGTCAATCACTTTTTGTGCTGGATTAAACCTTCCTGATCAGCATTTTCAGCACTCTGCTGTCCCACTGAATCCAGGCTTTAAATGCCTTTGTCGATAAAAATGGTTTGGAAGCACATCTCTGTTTGCTGATGGGTCCTGTTCACTCACATCTGTTTAACACCCCAGAAAGCTGTGCAGCCAGATTCCCTCCTTGCCCTCAGCTTCCCTCACTCTCTCCTCTCCACCTGGCTTTACAGTTTGGGATCCTGCATACTGATGGGTCATCCACAGCTCTCCAGTTATGGAACAACTGGCTAGCATTTACTGCACCAAAGAAAAACAGTGTAGCATTTCAAGGTTGTGCCTAGATGAGATGCTGTGTTTTGTACAGTGCAGCTGTTCCATTGTGTAGTTTAGGAAAAAAGTTCCCATGAACCTAAAAACTATAAAAACATTTTACCGGGCCACCTACAGCAGCTTCAGTTGGCATTAATGGGAACGACAGCGATACGTTAATCAAATAATCCTGCTGAATTTAATATGCGGGGTGTGTTCTGCCTTGCAACTCTTTTATTCCTATAATTGGCAGATGAACCAGTTATAGGCTTATGATTTTTTTCACTGCAATAATTAATTCTGTGCAATTTTAAAACCTACTGCATTGCTTTCAAGTTATTGAACTGATCCACACATCTCTACATGATCCTTTAAATACCAGACCAGAGGAGGGGTGAAAACCAAACAACAGCATTCCCCTTGAATGTGTTGGTTGGTGCCTTTAAGGCATCCCTTTTTTATCTGGAAAGGGCAGGCTGTCATTTCCAGATGATCTTAAAAATGATCAAATAATCAGTAGAGTGGTACCCAGGATGTTGTCTTCAAAAACATTTCCTTTTGGATGAAATACTTTGCTCAAGCCATTCCAAACAGTTGGAAATAAAGATCAAGTACATTTTGAACTGTAACATTACTTCAAATAAAAAGTACTCAGTGCTTTGTTTTGCAAGTGTTAAACCAAGATCTCTGCTGATTTCTGATTCATTGAGGAAAGGATAAGGGGATGTTGGGTAGAAGTGACTTTTTCAGGGAGAAAGTGCAGACAAAACCATTGTGCTCAGCTCCTGTCACCTGCTGCAGCCAGGACTGATTTTTGCTGGATTAGTGTCAGATGCTGATCTCCTTAATTACAGTGAGGGCTGTTCTTCTCCGTAGCTGCTTTGTCCTATTCTAGCAGGACTAACTATGGTGAAAGACCGGATTCAGGAGGAGTCGGCATTATCCAGAACCTCAAACTACAGAATAGTTTTTGCCTAGAATCTTTTCACCTAGGGCTCTGAAGGACACCAAGGCTGAACTTGGAGAACGTGGGTTTACCTCTTGGAACCTTTACGTCCACCTTTTCCCTTCTCCACCTCCACCGTCCTTTGCCTGGCTTATCTGATTAGACTCTAAGCTCTGCAAAACAGGATGGATCTCCCACCTCAGCAGCAGCAGTGTTGAGCTCCAAACGTGGCCTTTTCTAAAATGGATGTCAGTATAATGTCATTAATCACCATAGTCAAACGTAAGCGTGCATTTCTTATTTTCTCTGCATTGGTAAATCTTGGTGCCCCCCTCCACCCCAGAGCAGGATGTTCAAACTGATACAGCGCATGGGCCAACTTTGAGAACATGACAAATTTTGGAGAAGCGAGGGTAGACCAGAGCTGCAACTGAATGCCTTCTCCTCCTGCCCCATAACAGACAACACAGAAATTTATTCATTCCCTAGGACTTACACTCAGTAGCCTCTTCACTGTAGCATGATGCGCTATTAAGTAAAGATAATGGTGAATGCAACCGCAGGCAGCGAACAAACAGCTATTTGGAGATAAGTCAGGCAGCTAAATAGGCCCTTATGAGGCCAGTGCCACTGAACCCAGGACTCGGATGCCCAATTAGCTCCATCACAGGCTAGAGAGTTGGCCCACAGCCTGTGTTGGAGGGAGACAGATCTTTCGTTAGCGCACAGAGGCGGCTCTGATCTCTTCCGCAATGCATATGACATATTTGTATGAATCCATTTGGCCTAACAAAGTGGTTATTTCAGCAGTAACACTAATGAAGCCTCATTTACCACTCATTTGCAGCCTGTGTGCCTACACTGTCAACACAACTGCCCGAGTTCCTCCCTCCTCGCCACAACCATCTTTCACTTTTCTCTCCAACAAGAACACCCAGCTTTTCCCCCACATCTCGTCATTCAGCCCAGGGTAACCTCAGCTTTCTGGGGTGCAGTCTCTCCCCTACCCTTCTCCCGAGCAAGCAGCAGTGTGTGCCAGGGCTGGTGCAGAAACACTTCCCTGCTGATCGGGGAGCTGCTGCGGGTGCAGGCGAGGATGCTAATTGCTGCCGCTCCCAACGGGTATGTGCTGAAAACAAAGAGGAGGGGAGAAAGGAAGGGGCAGAGAGCACGGAAAACATCAGGTAGGACCAACATAGTATTACCTTCAATCTTTTTTTTTGCTGACTAGCAATAAGCAAAAATTTTCTGATGGGAGGATCATTCAAGCTGGTTTCAGAAATAACCCCACGGCATAAGAACCCGGGTCTGGAAGCTGCATGTGGCAGCAGCACGCTCAGCATCACCATCCCTGTTCCCTGGGATCCCACCCGGCTGTCCAGGGCAGTGATGTCTCCTACAGCACAAACAGCCCTTTCCACAGAGAAGTCACAGCTCAATTCATAGGCTTTTGTGAAGGCTGATTCAGCTGGGGCTCATTCATGCCTTGTCTTGGCCACAGGAACTAACGCTTCGCTCCTCGCACAGTCCTGCGGCTGTCACAGGGGAGGACACACACGTTATTGCTCCATGGGACCACAGACTCCCTGGCTCAGCCCAATGCGCTGGGCCAAGCAGGTTTGCCCTAACAGAGAGCAGAGGCTCAAGTCACCACGTTCAAGTCACCAAGGGCCTGGGGAGAGTCTCGCATGTGGGAGCGTGCACACGCAGGAGGTGGCTACCAGACCCTTCCACGCAGCCCCAAGGCAGCCTGCAAACCCAGCCGACCATGGACCCTAAACTTCTCACACTGCTTGCTTTTTCTCTCCTCTCCTCCTGATGTCAACTCCTGGTGCGATCCCAGAAATAACATGGACAAATTCTTGGCTTGCTTTTTTTGGCAGCTCCTCCCACCAAGGAAAGAGGGAGATTACACTGCGGGCTATTCAGGCAAGCTGGCACGCCAGCCACAAATACGCTTTCTAGCCCATACGGCTCTAATGATAAATCCTGGCCAAGCTGAACAGACAGTTTCGACTTCAGAGCGTGTTTGGAACGGCCAGCGCTGTGCTAGACAACCCGCCTACACGTTTAGAAGGTGCTATTTATTTATTAAGTATATTTAACGAGTAGAAATAGAGCTGTGTGGTGGGCACAGTGACCAAGGGTGACTGGTGTGGGACGAGAGGCTCCCAGCACTCCCGGCATGTTGAACACACACCGCCTGGCACCACCACCTGGATCGCAAAGATAAGTAGCTGGGTGATCACCTTTTAATCTGTGCATAATTAGCGAGAGGCAGATGTCAATCGGCAGAGAGGCCAAAGAAAACGAGGCTATTTACAGACACTAAGCCACAAAGAAACCTGTATCTAACCTGGCGTGTCCCAAAGACGCAAGCTTAGAAATAACAACGCACAGCGTTTCATCGGGTTGCCGCAGAAGCTGCATGCTGTGTATGGTACACGACAGTATTCACACTCGAAAATGCAGCTTTGTGTTGTGGTAGGTGGTAAATGAAAGAACATTTTGTTACTCTGGGTTTACACAGCATTTACTACACCATGGCACCGCTTCTAGGAGTTTGTTTCCAGTGATAACAATATCATCCTTGGATTTTCCTTTTTTTTTTTTTTTTTTTTTTTAAAAATACAGTGCCCACGCACAACTCAAAGCAATATGAAACTGAGAAACACACCAAACAAGGCTGGTTTAAAGAAAACCAGCAGATTGTTTTTAAATTTACAAATACTTCAATGACTAAAAGTCTGAAACAGTCCCAAGATGATGAAGATTTTTATGGAAAGTACACGGGATCTTTCATGCTCACGCATAATAGATGGGTTGCACCCAAACGAATCCTGCCAGGCCTAAAGATGAAATGTCAAATCATCCCTTGCAGGGCAGTGAACATACAATTTGGTCCCAGCAGGCCTACCTCTTCCCAGCTGAAGCTTGTTTAGACAAAAAGATAAGATTAAACTAGGCCAGTTTACATCCTACTCTAGTTCTACTTTTTTATAAATTCCTGCACTGTTCAGACCTAAGAATTTAATTTACCTGATCACAAAGATTCAAGCCAGACATAACATTTGGATCTGGAAACGGGCAAGGATGTCCCCAAAGAGGAGGTTGGCCAACTTGTGGCCTTAATTCAGAGCCACATCTCATTGCAGTTGGCATTACAGCCAGGATTGAGTAGCACCTCAAATCCTTGTACACGCCAATGAATCCAAACTCTGGATTCACAAACCCTAACAGGACCACAGCAAGTAAACTGGGAAGTTTGAGATCTCCAGAGCCAAACATAAATTAGGGATACGTAGGAGCATTATATCTGTGAGATGCTGGGTTCTGTTGTGGAGCCAAGTTGTCACTCTGGTCCCAGCATTATGGATTACAGCCAAAACCCCTTTCTGTTACTCAAAAAGCAAGCAGAAGACCTACTTCCTAGTCCTTTCTTACAGATCTTATACTTTCTGCCACATAGCCACTGTGTGGTGGATGATAGAGCAGCTTTGTGCTGGAGCCCAGCAAAATCCACAAAAGATGTGCACATTTTGAAACCCAGGGGTATGTCATTACTCATAAAACAATTGCTGGGGGGGCTTCAGAAGACAGGGTGGGAGGGGAATCTGGAGGAGATCGCAGCATCTGGCTCATGGGATACTGAAGTGGAGAAACTTCACTTTCTGCTGAAAATCAAAGTCTAGCTTGTTGCCTTGACCAGCAACCACACGGTCACCAAAACTTAATACCATGCCTCAGAGCAAAGATGTAGGAACATCTACACTATGTCTAGACATAGATTAAGAGCACTCCTCTGAAACAGAGATTGAAATTGAACCTACCAGCCTCTAGACAACCTAGACCCAGCCTATATTACACCAGTTTTCTTTAGGGGGACAGCCAGTAAATAATCCCCATGATGTCAGGCAACGGTGGAAGATTCTGCCAGGCCAGATGGAGTTGTGCAAAAGGCTGCTGACTTGATGATGCTCGTATGAAGAAAGCCCAGATGTTTGTAACTGTTCATGGGCCAGAAACCCACAGCACAGCTCTCCCGGTTAGATCTTCAAATATATAAACGTTCAGCCTTTGCAGTGCTTTTGAAGATGCTGGATCACAACAACTGACTGGACTGCCAGCAAGTAATTCTTGTCGCTTTATAAAGCGCATTAAGCTGCCCAAACAGGAGTCCTACTCTGTGCTACAGCAGCTGTAATCTTATTGAATATCACACACGGATTCCTGCTAAGGAAGGCTGCAAGGACTTCCATTTTAGTCCTCCTCTGCAAATGCCCATAATGTTCCTGAATTTTCTGAGCTGCAACTTTTCACACTGCTTTCTCTGCCAGTGTTGGCTTTCGTTATTTCTTTTAAATATAAACTTGGAGCAAAACCTCTTCAGATGTTTTAAATTACGAATGTGTGGAAAAAATATAATTTTCTACATTAAAAAGAAAGTTTTGTGTGCAAGTGCGAGGGAGACACACAGAAGGAAAGAAGCAGGGAATAGCTCAAAAATGGCAATACTTTGAAACCTGAAACTTGGCATGGGAACAGTTCCTGACAAAGCGTATGCTCTGCTAAGTTTAGAAGAAATTGTGGTTGTAAAATAAAGCTATGAACACTTGAGAGTACGCCCTAGTGCACAGACAGCAGAGGACACTGTTCGTATTTAGCTATTAACGCGCACGGGCTGCACGCACGTACCTGAGAATTACTGCTTGCATCACAAGTAGCAATCGCAAATAAAGACCCTCCGGGACTAAAACTAAAAGCTCCTATAGCTTGGGATAGAAAGAAAAAAACTTTTAAAAAGCCAAGGGCCTATCCTTCCAGTACATACCAAGATATACGAGCAATTTAGGGTGTACTGAACCAGATAGGCAAAGCCTTGAGTTTGGGCCAGTGAGCCACTAATCGCTAATTCACGGCTTCTGCACCAAAAAGCAACCCAGTGCCTCTATCATTTAAAAGCCAAAAAAAAAATCCGACTAGACCTCCCCACTACTGTAAGAGTGGCCTTCCAATTCCACAGCCACGTTCTTCCTGCTTTTCATCCTCCCCGTTTCATTCCGTCACGAGGGGACGCAAGGGGAGAGGCAATGCCAAGGTAGGCAGAGCACAGATGGCTGCCTGGGGAGCCCCTCCCGCGGCAGGGATAATGTCCCCGGGATTAAACCGGGCGAGTGTCACCAGATGCGAGTCCCAGCACACCAAGGACAAGTAATCCTTGCAGCAGGGAGCAGCAATTAGATTAGACACCTTTATTTGGGTCAGGCCAGAGCTGGAATTGTTCCAAGCCTCAGTAACAGGTACAGCAAGCACCCCTGAACGCAGAGTAAATTTTGCGTTCACATTCAGAAATGCTCAAAGAGTTTCGGCATTTGTCCCCAGCCCCATATTATCCACCTGCATGAGAAAAACAGGCTGTTCAAGCAAGGCCGGATTAAACCCAGAGTCACGTGTAGGGCGGCACGGGGGTGGGAAAGGGTCAGCAATACCGTAGAGGATTGCAGCCAGGAGAGATGTTCCTCCTCTGCCTGGGCAAGGGATGAGTGATGCAATTTTTAAATTGGAAGAATAATCCATCACTGGAGACTGGGACTTGGACAACCTGGACAGACCTAGATATTCCTCTGTGCACAGGTGTCCACCTGCAAGTTACAAGTTTCTGCACAATACCGTACTTTTGCAGATGCTGGCCATGTTGATGCAGAGCCAAGGGCTCTGATCACAGCTGATGAAGTCAGCCAGCCAGTGCAAAGAGAAAAGAGCTTGTTCTTAGACACGGAGGATGGAAGCTGCGTTCACACTTGGGACTGAGCTCCCAGGCCTCACAGAGGATGAGCAAGAGCATCTCATTTTCAGTGACTGCTACTTAAAACTCCACTGGAAGCTGATGGAGAGAACATCAAACCTAAGAGTGCACCTGCTTTCCCATCCTGGTGCCGCAGTCGTGCTCTGGTTTTCCTCTGTTTCAATTCACATCACCTACATAGTTGTTTCATAGATGTCCAACGTGCTCCCGTGTATAATCATACCAGTCCTACCAGTGCACATCTTGCTCATGGAGATCTTTTCTCCTCTCACATCACAGTTCTACATCCTTCCTGTTTTTCCATTATTGCTATTTCTCTTTGATCTGTCTAGCTGAACCCCCGAGTGATGCACCCCCACACTAAAGTGCTGTTAGGAGAACGAGTGGAGGATAGGCAGGGTATCGACATCTTAGTATACCAGGAGCTGCTACTTTGATCTCCAAAGAGATGAAACTGAGAGTGTGCTCAGTCAGCACTAGTCCCAGCATTTCACCCCTCCACTTCTCTCATTACCCCCAAACCAACAGCTATGGTGGGAAAATAGGATAGGCAAACACTGTCAACCCTAGCACAAGGCTGAAACTGCACGGATGCCTTCTGAGATATTTGTCCACCAGCTAACAGCTCCCCAGCATATAAACCCAGTATTTGCACAAAGTGCTGATTCTGAGCAGCACTGTTCATCCGTGGATCTCACAGCACTATCCTGAGGAAAGCAGGTAGGAAAAAAAGTAGAGTTATTGCTATTTTAGGTAAGATGAAGCGCTGAGCAGCTCTGAGGTTTCAATCCAGGGGAGCACTGCTCATCGGTACTGGTACCTGTGGTCCAGCCTCAAACTACCCTGACTTCCTCAGTCCCAAACTGCACAGGCACTCAGAAGAGCCTTGCAGACAAGAACGGTGCCATGAAGAGCTAGAAATAACAACAGCTCCATTTCATTTTTATATCCAAAGTATGCGGTACATTGCGGTTGAACAACTGGCTGTAGCAGCACCTCACCGCGCTCTGACAGCCTCCCTCAGATTTAACCTGGGAGACTTCACTTGACCAGCGAGCCTGGCTGGAAGGAGCCTCCCAGCCCTCACCCTGCCTGCTGACATTTCCAACAAAAGGTTCAATTTGTGTAATTCGGGAGATGAGCTCTCTGTTTGCCCACCTTTAAAAGCTGGACTAGAGCAGCCAAATCCATCTCACTCGGGAAATTATGTCTGGACACAGACAGGCAGCGGTGAATACACAAGCTGAAGCTCGGCGTGCCCCTGTAAACACCACATTTCCTTCCTCACACATACACATAAAAAAAACTGGGATGGTTTTAAACAGCCCATGTTCAGAGAGACCTTTCATTTTAGTTATCCTGGGTCAAAGCAAATAACATCACATGGTACCTCAAGGTGGTTTCTTTTGGCTTTTTATACTTTGAAAACACTGAGTGCATTTTTAAGGATCCAAGTAGTGTCCAAACAGGCACTGGCATCACTTCATATTAGTTCCATCATCCTCTGTGCTGCAAGCTCAGAAAGTAAAAAAACCTCAGGTACTGGGGAATGACCTGAACTTTGGTCTGAAGCAAACGTGTGCAGAAGATTGGAAAAAAATTCACATATACAAATTATTTTTGCGTTTGTCATTTTCCAGCATTTTTTTTTCCTTTTCCTTTTTCCTCCTGTTCTGGGGAAAGGCAAGAATAGAAAAGCAAAAATCCCAAGAGAACTACTGTAAAGTATTTTGAAGACAGCTTATTTGGAAGGGAAGTCAGGGACACAGCACACAAAAGCCTGCCCTAATGAGATTTCCAGTCCAATTTTGCCAAATTTAGGACATTTGCATATTGGGAATTTTACAGGCATCCAAACTGGAGTTAATTGAATACAAAACTTGCGTCAAGAAACCCAAGATACAAGTTGAACGCGCTGACCTTACAACATTTGACCAGACCTTAAGTGCAAGAACTGGAGAATTTGGGGAACAGCTTGGTATGTCAAACAAAGCAGGTAAAATGACTTGTCACAGGTTGCGTTATTCAACTGGGGAAATGACTGCAGCAAAGCTTCTCTGGCATCAGGATCTTGGCAGTATCATAGAAAAAGTTTAGATATTAGTGTGGATGATAAGACACATTTAGGAACAAATGGCTTCAGGATCCTTGTGCTCCAGGGATGAACTTGGGAGATGCCAGCAGGAAAATGTCTCCTTTGAGGACAGCATAGACAGCCACGCTCCGCACTCTAGAGACAACAGCCCACATCAGAGGCAGGATGTCAAAGAGGGTAAGAGGGACTTTGGTAACACTATGGATTTGCCTGCGTGGAGAAGGGAGTAGGAAAACAAGATTACTTTGGTGATACTTTCAATCCTGCATTGACGATCCTCTGAGCTGCTCAGGGCAGGAGCGAGCCTTATCCTACACTTGGTGTAGGACTACCTCAGCGTGACCATAAATATATTAAAATATGCAAAATTAACATATATCCAAAGCAAGCTTAGGCCCAGATGCCTTTTCAATGAGAAACTGTGTCGCTGAGTGATTTTGCAGGTGATTTCTTTGATTCTGCTAAATTCAATAGTCAGGTGGCCACCAGCAAGCTTGAAATGGCCAACACAGCCTTGAAGCAAGGATGAATTTCAGGATTGCCCTAGAGAGCTGGGACCACACAATGTCTCTCTCTTCCCACTGAGGACAAAGCTTGCATGGCTCTGCTCCAGCCGTAATGAGAATCACGTTACTGAGATAATACCAGAGAGACGAGAGCAGCCTGGATTCACACCATTTCAGCCAATGGGTATTTTCACCAGGGGACCAGTATCTCAAACTCACACCCCATTTATTAGTCTCTCCTCTCCCATGGGAGCTATTCTGTGGGTGAAGCGGAGGAATTCACACCAGGTCTCTTGCTCTCCCTGCTTCCCATCAGCAGAGTCCTTTTAAAGAGAAAAATCAGGCAACAACTGGTGACGTATGCATAAGCATTTCTGCCAGCATAGCTCTGCAAGGCAGGGATGTGAAGAGGTGCGATCCTTCGCTGATGGAGCTTACTGGCAACAATCCCATGTGTAGATACAGTTATACCAGCAAACTCCTCCCCCTCCCCCCCCCCTTTTTTTTTTTTTAACAAAGATAACTTGTTGTACTGTATGTCTGCGTCTGCACAGACATTTTTTACTTTACATTCTGACAGTACAAAGCACGGCTATGTCCAGATGAGGAAGCATTTGGTGGGTGTAACAGCCTTTGGCATCCTATTTTGGGCAGGTGTTCACAGCGCAGCCAAGACCTTAGATTTTTTGGAATAGATGAATACAACTTAGGTTTATCCCTTGACACATCTCAAAATAGCTTACTGGGAAGACATGAGAAAGGGAGGGCGAGAACATGATTTTCAGAGGTCTAGTCACATGCATAAAATGAAAAGCAACTGCATTTTCAGACCACGTTAGTCTCAAGAAAAAGCAAGCAGTAGGTGTTACTGGTGCAAGTATGGTGGATGGATGGAGACAGAGCAGACAAAGAGAAATAAACACAGCTGAAAGAAATTCTGATTTCTGATCAAGGGAATACATTAATGGAATATGGCACGCGATATTTGCCCAGCTGAGCACACAGCAGCAGCAAGCAGTGCGACCCACAACCGCAAAGTGAGAGAAAGCTGTTGGCAGCAGCAGTCCATAAAAAGGACATAAATAATTAGAGTTCTTCTAAACAAGGTCAAGTTTTAGCTGCTGCTGCTCTTCCTCTAACAGTCAAGGGAGATGGCTCAAAATGATTCAGGAGGAGTTTTGTCCTGGTAAATCTCAGAGCAAGGTAGAAGATTTGAAAAGAATCAGAGCCTACCTCTTTACCACAAACTTTGCTGTTCATTCAATGCAAGCTGAGCCATGACCTCAGCACGTCCTGGAAGATTAGGCTTGTTGCATCCTCAAAGCAGCTTTCCTGATGGGAACGTGGTTGCTGACACCTTGAATTGTTTTAAGATGCCACTACAATTTTTCACATCCTGCCCCGCAACGTGATGGAGCACTGAAGCCCCTGGAGCACTGAACCACAGCGTTTCTCCAACAGTACTGCCCCTTCCACTTCTTCTCACAAAAGGGGAAAAATAAATAGCATTGTTTGCAGGGTAGGGGGTTTTGTTTGTGGGGGGTTTTTTGTTGTTCACCCCCCCCCCCCAAATGTTTCAAGGCAATTTAAATATCCCTCCATTTGTTGTTGCTGCGACATGAATGGTTGATTTGTGGTTTAGGTCAGGAATGGCTGGAATATAATCATCAGTTCTTCAATACTATGGACACACTTGGACATTTGCCTTTGCATCTTCTTCCTAGCACAAACAGCCTTGCCTTCCACAAACTTAATGGAAATAAAATGTGGCAAGGAAGTCAGAAAACTGGATGTAAAGGGAGCAGCCAAGATTATTATGTTAGGATTTCTACTTTGTATTTCAACGCAAACACTCCTGCAGGCATCTGACTGATCACAGACTCTCTCTCCCAAAGCAAAAGACTCTTGTTCTTGTAACCCTTACTTCAGGTAAAGAAACAGCCAGGAAAAATAAATGCAGTGCTCAAGTGCCTGGATCTTCATCATCCACCTTCAAGCCTCCATGCTCCTCTAGAAGACAGCATAGAGAGAATACCTGTTCTTGCTGCTGGCCATTTCATACTGAAAATCCCCACAGCTCCCCTCAGCATGAAGACATCCATCAGAAGAAAAGTTATTTTAGATCTGACAGGCAGTCAGGGGCAGAGCAGGATTGTTACATAAAACATCAGTGGGAGTAAACAGGAACATTACTTATAGGCAGTAATGCTTCCATCTTGAGGGACCCTCACTGTACCACACAGGCTCTGGGATTCCTCCAAGTGATTAAATACATAGATTGGCTTTTTGGAAGCTATTCAAGACTTCATACTACATACCTGTCCTTTCTCCTGTATGTATTTTCTGGTTATGTGTGCTTCTGCCAATGCTATCTGTCTCCTTCCATGGAATTTGAACTTAGCACACAAGGGTCTTTTCCATCTGCAGTCAAAGGATGGAGCAGACAACGTATCTTGGCTTCTAAGGAGCCCTTACGACGTCTGGGTAAACATTTCTCCACTTGAGTACGTTGTCTTACTGCAATGCCACACAACCATCACTGCTGTATTCTGATTTGGAAGCACTTTGTACCTATTTGGCATTTTTCCAACAAAACTATGCAAGAATAAATGACCATTAGTGCCCAATTATAGAATCACACAATGGTTTGGGTTGGAAGGCACCTTAAAGATCATCTAGTTCCAACCCCCTGCCATGGGCAGGGACACCCTCCACTAGCCCAGGTTGCCCAAAGCCCCATCCAACCTGGCCTTGAACGCTGCCAGGGAGCCAGGGGTAGCCACAGCTTCTCTGGGCAACCTGTGCCAGTGCCTCACCACCCTCACAGGGAAGAATTTCTTCCTAATATCTAACCCAAATCTCCCTCCTTCAGCTTGAGGCCATTCCCCCTTGTCCTGTCACTCCCTGCCCTTGTAAACAGCCCCTCTCCAGCTTTCCTGTAGCCCCTTCAGGTACTGGAAGGCTGCTCTAAGGTCTCCCTGGAGCCTTCTCTTCTCCAGGCTGAACTACCCCAACTCTCTCAGCCCGTGTCCATAGCAGAGGTGCTCCAGCCCTCTGAGCATATTGATGGCCTCCTCTGGACTCGCTCCAACAGCTCCATGTCTGTCTTGTACTGGGGCCCCAGAGCTGGACGCAGTACTGCAGGTGGGGTCTCACAAGAGCAGAGTAGAGGTGGAGAATCACCTCCCTTGACTTGCTGGTCATGTTGCTGGTGATGCAGCCCAGGACACGGTTGGCTTTCTGGGCTGCAAGCGCACATTCTCTGCCCTTTGCCCAAGTGAATTTTCAAAGTCTCTCATCGCTCACAGCACCACCTCTGCTAACAACAGCATGTGAAGGAACCACAGCCACGTTGCCTTGCTGTCCAATGTGCTCACATATTGTGCCACTGAACACGTGTATCATCCAGACAAATTCAAGCTACGTTGCCAAAAAGGGACAGTGCATGCTCCACAAACAGCCTCTCAAATTGGCATCCCCTGTATCAACCCTCCCAGCTGAAAACTAGGCTCCATAGGAAATAACCCACTTGCAGGACCTTAGGAAACACCAGGCTTCCTTCCCTTACAAAGTATTATTCTCTTGTTGGCTGACGGCACCTCTTTGTATTGGCAGAAGAGCAGTGCAAACACCGATTCTGGAAGCCAGCACCCACTGTGGCCTCCAGAAGTAAATGCTACTGCCGTAGCCCAAACATACTCCATCCTCTTAACTCATGAACTGATGTATTGATTTGCTATCTCCTGTTTTGTGCCATGTATCATGGGTGACTATCACCAAACAAAATCACTGCTGCAATTGTTGAAAGAGGCTTTGTGTCCAGACCTGCAGCTAATAGTGTCTTCCTGCTGCCTTTTTGGAAAGCATTATGTACCCTCTTGATTCTGCTCCCCAGCTCCTGTTGACTTCAAGAGACATGCACCTGACAAAGTCCTCTCCCTTCTAAAACCCTATGCACAGGATATGGCTGACATGGAGTTGATTTGCTTCCCAGCAGCCCTTATGGTGCTGTCTTTTAGATTTGTGACATCATCAGCGTTGATAACACACCAGTGTTCTAACTCCTACTTGCAGAGCATTAAGACCTTCCTTGCTTCTCACACTACCCCCTGCAGCGAGTAGGCTGGGGTAAGCCAGAAGCTGGTAGGGGACACAGGTGGGACCAAAGGGAGGGTTAGTCTTTCCAAGGTAGCCATTGCTCAGAAACTGGCTGGGCATCAGTCTGCTGATGGAAGGTGCTGAATGACTGCCTTTGTAGCACTTCTTGGGTTCCCCCCTTTTTCCTTCTCTTATTAAACTGACTTTATCTTGACCCAGTAGTTTTTCCTCACTTTTGCTCTTCCAATCCTCTCCTCCATCCCACTGTGGGAGGAAGTGAACAAGTGGCCAGGTGGGTGCTTGGCTGCTGGTTGGGGTCACCGCACCATACCCTAAAACCCCTAAAAGTACATTTTCAGATTAATCTTTACTAGACTTACCTTTTTTTTGTAATCACAACTAAAACCACTCTGTACCAATCAAAAACTCCCTTTAGTTGTGTCTCAAACTGCCCTGCATTCTGATTTTTTTTTCAGATCTCACAGTCCTTCAGACTTTAGGACATACTAATTCAAATAAACATAAGTAAAGCCATGTAGGGGCCCAGGATACATTGTGCCTGTAAGGCACCACAATACTTTTCAGAAGCTTTCTAGACCTCAACCCTTGAAGTTTAGAAGGTAAAGCTTTGGATTTGGATTCCCAAATCCTTCCCTCCTAGGAGTCAAGTCTTCCTGAGACACTGATGAAGCAGAGAAAGGAAAAAGCAATCTCGGTCCATCAGTCTTCTGTGCGGCTCTCAGCCATGCCCATCTCTGGATTTTGTTCTCAAGTGCTGAAATGTTTCAGGCTGTTCAGATAGGGAGAGCTGTGCTTTTGGAAGCTGTCCAAACCATGCATTAGGCTTCTCTTAGCAAATAAGTTGTTCTGTTTGATCCACGGGCAATGTTGTCTCTGAAGGGAGTTAACCAGAACGTAACCAGGACTAGTGCATAGCACTGCACAAGTGACTACAACCAATTTGATCAATACTGAAATAAACACCATGAATTTTATTTCAGCTGAAATAAGTTAACTGAGTCCTGAAAAGTAGCTTTGTAGAGGCAGAGAACATGCTTCTGCAGGTATGCAACTACCCCTGAACCCCACATTTCAAACAAAGTCTTCCCTATCATCCGCTGCAGTATTTCTTATCCTCATTTTCTCCACCAGCTTGTCAGAGCCACCAGGTGACTGTCGCACACACTTTCCCCACACACATCAGTACTTAGCAAAATCTCAACACTTAGACCCACTGCAAGAGTTTCTGCACTTCCCGCAGCATCTTTCCATTATAATACAGCTACCACAATCCTCTGAGCCAGCTCTGGGACACCAGCGCTTCACAGAGCTTCATCTCAACTCTGCGCTCTGACCTAAAAGAAGTGAAGCCTGCCCAGGTTCCCTCAGGAGCTGCTGCCTGACCAACTTGAGTGCAAAGTGATCATCACCAGGAGCTCCAATTACCATCATTTTAACTCTCACAGTCATTCTTCATCACTCGATACACCAAATTGCACTGAGTTCCTGAGCAGGGTCCCCATCACTCCCTCCTCCTCTTCCTTCTGTCTTGGCCTTGCACAAGGCCCTCTTCTGCCTGGTGGGACGTGACCCAAGTCTGTTGACACTTAACCTTGCCTGAAGAGTCTATGACTCAGGATGACAGCAAGCATTTCAGTAGCAGTCCTCTAAAAGGGTACAATAATAATAACCAACAAGACCAAAATAGTTGATCTTCAGAGTGAGCATCATGTCTGCTTCTCCCTGGTTTGCTCATGGAAGCATGAAGAGGTGCCTAACAGCGCAAGGTGGGGACCTAAGCCCTCATCAGTAGGAGCCATGCAAGTAAGTGGAGCGGGAAAAGAGTTTAGTCACCAGCATAAGAGCTAGCCATACTTCTAGAAGTATTTGTGAGCAGCTGTTGAGCCCTCAAATGCCAACTTTACTTCAGTCAGGCAGATGCAAATTTTGAGGACCTCCATTAAGGTTACTCAAGGTACATCCTTTTCCCTCCAGAATAATCAAATGCATATCTGGCCCATCATCTGCATTGCAAACACTACCCAAACGCTTCCAAGTGCTGACAAATATATTCTTCCATCATTGCGCAATCGCTATTTGCTCAGTTTAGCTCCGTGTGTATATAATAGCATTTAAAGACAGAGACAGCCTTCAAAAGCAGATGAATCTGAAATTAACAACAGAGGCATTTTTGCTCTGAGGTCTGGATGAGAGCATAAAATAACTGAACTTTGTTCCTGTGGCTTATTACATCATCCGGCCCCTCTTTGACTGAAAATATTTCTATTCCTCATTCCAGACCATCTGTTCTTCAGAAAACTCCTTCTCTCTATTTACTTGAAAAACAACTAACTGGAGGCAAAGGCACTTTCCCCTCCCCCTCAGAGGAAAATATGTTCATAATTAAGCAAAGAGCATTGCATGTTTATTCCCGCTAGTGCATGTGCACGCATACACATGTGTGTGCGCACGCCTATTTTTAGTTACACTGTCAAAATCGGTCTAATATTTCACAGCAAAGGAGGTCGTCTTGACCCGAAAAAAACACATCATTATTTCTAATTAGGAAATAAAGAAACAGAATTGTCGAAAATATCTCTCTACAGGGGATCCATACTGTGAGATGATGGGACTTTTCCCTGCTGTTGTGTTTTCTTTAGCTTTAATTTACTTTGGTGTGAAAACTGAGCCCAGTGAAACTCGTCAGCCGGCAGGGAAAGGAAGGAGGGGGGTTAGGACAACGGTGCTGCCCTCACCTTCCTGTGTGGGATGGGAAAAGCATTTTGGGTCTTCGTTTCGGGTGAAAAAGTGTACTCCTCCAACAGAGGTTCAACTCATTCAGCACAACCTTGTCTGCCTGTAGTGCAGTCAGGCTGTCCCTGCTGCTACACCTTTTCTTGCACTGGAAGGAGACCAAGCTGAAGTGATAAAAATACTTTCTGTCAGTGTAACCCATGCCGTCAGTGTACGAATTGTTTCCACTAAGACAGCTGAGCACAACTCTAACAAGAGAGGTATTCTCCTCCTTTTGCCATCTATAATGGAGAAATGACACATTCCCCTTTGTCTTATCCTTCCTTATTAGAATCATTTCTGGAAAAAACCCCACTAAACTCCATTTGCTGGGACAGTGCCTGTCATGAGGTGGGGGTCTCGACTGAGTGCATGGCCTCAGGACACAACTTTAGCACACACAACAGCAGGAGCGTGGAAAGAGAGATTGATTGCACTGCACCCAGGAGCAACAACGCCCCGCATGCCTGCCAGGCCATTGGGACACAAATGCTCTGAAGAAATCCTAAATGACTCAGGGCTGAGCTCATTTGAAACAATGACTGCAAAACCACACGTGAAGGGGTGAAACCCCCTCTAACGACCGCACTGATGAATTCTCAGAAATTGTCGGCCCAGGGAAAATGTATTTGTACTGTCTGACAGACGGAAGTCACTTGGACAAGGCTGCCTGGTGGCAATTTTCTCCTCTGGCAGAGCAGAGAGGCAGAGCAGACCTCCAGGATGTGCCTCCAAGGTGGTAGGACCCAGCAGGGTGCACAAGCTCAGGCTCAGCCATTCATACCTTCCTTGGGAGCTGATTTATTCTTCCCAGGACAGAGGAGAGGCTGTCTAAGTTTGAACAGTGACACTCGGTCAGATTTTTTCTTTCAGCTACATCTCCAAGCTAGACAGGAAATTCTACCATGTGGGACATGACTGCACAACAGCCCAAAGTAGCAGGGTTTCTAGGTAGGGTTGGAGAAGATCATTCATACTTCATGCTCACCATAACCTCAGTATCTCTGTTAATAGATCTCTAATCCACTTGGATCTGTACTGAGACCATTAGTAGTTGTATTACGAGGAACTCCACTGATGCAAGTCTACTTTGCTGCTTGTGGTGTATCAAAAATTGCCTCTTTCTAGATACTGGGTCTATTCACATGCTTCTGGGTTGTAATTCACACTTGGCGATACTTGAAACAAGAGAGGTTTCAATGTAACTACTGAGAAGATTATGGTATATAAGACTATAGAAACCTGAGCAAACCGCTGAGGGTTTGAAGCCCATATAGACATGGTACACAAAGAATGGGAAAGAAAACAGAGATTCAGAAAGATGAGATCACTAGAGCTCTGGAAGGAAGGAAGTGCTCTCCTGGGGTCTGCAATCCACAAATCTCCACAAATACGAAGCAAAAAAAGATTCAAGCTTAAACTCTTTCCAGCAATAAAAGGAAAAAGACCTATGAGTTTCATATTCTGAATGAGATCACTGAAACACCAAATAAGATGCAAGTATGTTCATCTTCAAGCCATCGGGCACCCATTTTTTCCCCAGTTAGAACTACTGAACAAATCCTTCCCAAACTCTTGGAGGGATCACAGGGTGCAGAAACATGCTTCTGCACAAACATACCCTTTTGCCTCATTTTGTCAGCCTGGCTGTGAAAGAGGCACTTATCAGTTCACTTGGCACTTCATTAGCCGCCACACGAAGCCCTAGGGACTGCTGCAAGGACAACTTGCAAGAGTCCAGTTTGACATAAGTGCTAGTGACAACATTATCTGGTGGGATCACTCATCTATGACACATATTTCCCAAGTGCAGAAAGAAAACCCACACTACTGGCTTTTAGGAAAAAAGAAAAACACACACCAAGCAATATGCTTTAAGTCTGCATTCATGTTGAGAATGAAATGGGTTCATCATGTCCTGCTTTATCCACAGGGGTACAAAACACAAGTGGTTTGCGTTTCTTCTCTTACCTCTTTTTGACATTGTCAGAAGACCCCATTACGCACGAGGAGTAAGTACATCAGGCAGATAGCCACACTCAATCCATTTAGCTCCATAAAGCAAAGTGGCCATGCTCGCAACAAATTTCATTTCCCATACAGAATGAAACAGATCTTGCAAAGGATATTATTTCAGAGAACGGAGTTTAAAGAAAGTACTTGCCTGCAATCTGTAAGCACCACAGGCACAGGGAGCAGCCTTGGTTTTGTTTCATGGCAAGTTATTGGTGCAAAAGATCTAAGAACAGGGTCTTTAAATTTTAAATCTCCTGATATATCCAGTTTCCAGATAAAATTATTTGCATATAGAAGTTATTGCCCTTTCCTACTGCAGTCCATAGGAACACTGCCCTTGACTTTGACAGGAGCAAAGCAATCTGGTAGTCAAGGAAGATGCTTTTCTACAAATACAACTCACATGTGCAAATATGCTTCTGTGTCCTTAAGCCTGAAGTCTCTAACCCCTTCCTACCTTGTGGCATCAAAGCATTACAACAATTTGACCAATTTGTTTTCCCAAATCACTACACCCTGCTGGAGGGTGTCCTGCTCTGTGCAATAACCCCTCCAACATCCAGCACAGCACCTCTCTGGCTTGATCACACAGCCCAGTCTAGAGGTAAGTAATGCACAGCGGGAGAGGATGTTTTCTTCTTGCTTGTCTGTAGCTTCATCTTTCTACTTGCCTCTGGATAGTGTTACTGAACACTGACTTTTTTTTCAAGCTTAGCCAGAATGGGCACAACTGATTTCCTGATGTCTTGGAACCCATCCAAACCATCCATTAGCCACGAGTTCACAAACCGATACATCTTCCAAAAGGTTCATGGGCAACGGTATTGTTTCTAAAAAGAAGTTAACTTTGGGTAAATGAAAATAAGATTTACTGCTTGGCACAGGTTGCATGCAGTAAATAACTCAGAATTTATGAATTGTCATCTGTAAGACTCCATTCAGCTGCAGCGATAAGGGCTCCTTGGACCACTCAGCGCAGTAACTCTCCATTAAATCACTGTTATTTATGTGCATCGCTGTAGGAGGCCTGGACATGGATCATGTCTCCATGGTGCTAGGCGCTACCCAAACACTATGGCAGGTCATCACTGTCACATTATCCCAATGGTGGTAGTTGATATGGCCCTGAGTGGGGACTCCTACCAGCAACTCCTCCTACACCTCCCCTGCCATCTGCCTCATTACCAGGTCATGTAGAGCATTTGTGAGCCAGACAGGTAGCTCATTCTGGGGAAGGGACTGGTGAGAGACCCTCAGTTCCTATCACCAAGGCACACCGAGGCCACAACAGAGCCCCAGAGATGTATTGCCATGCAAGGCCTTCCTCCCTGCTGCTCCCTCCCACTGGCTGCTGCAGGTTCTTCAAGGACAGGGTTCTGGTTATCCAGCAGAAAACATAGCACCCGAATTTAGAGACCTGCTCTTCCCTCTTGGCACAGAGCCTCGGGCCTTGCTCCCAGACTCCACAGTCTTCTCAGCAGCATCAGTCCTGAGCAGTGAAAGGTCCCTACCATTGGCACTAACATGGATCTGCAGAGGCTCCTTCCTCCCATCGTTTTCTGTTTCCATTATTACTGAATTCCCTCCAAAGAGGGGATTCAGACACAAAGCCTGTAATGTTGCATTGCCAAACGTGTGGTGGATTTCTCACCCCTAGATAGCTCACCAGACCCTCATGGTTCACCACGCACAACTGTTGTCTACAGCGCATGGCCAAAATACATCTTGCCACAAGGGCCAGTAGCAGCACAGGCTTGATGTTAAACCAGAGCCCTGGAGTTTTGTTGCTTCATATGCCTGTGTCCAACACCTGCGATATCTTTCAGCAGTTTCACACACAACTTCCAGAAATATATTTTTAATAACACTGTTGCCAAACAACCTCAAGGGACCAAGTGTCATAAATGACTGAGCCACGATCACTCCCAATGCGTGCAGCCCATGAAGCCGAGCCATCTGCTTCTCAGCACTCTGAGCAGAGCTGACCCTTCAGAAACTCTCCACCCTAGGAACTGCTGGTAGTCTATGGCAGAGGGGAAAAACTTTACTTCCTGCTTGTGGGTTTTTTACATCACCATCAAAAAAAATATTTCTGAGTCTCCATATGGTTTTCAGCTTAAAACATTGATTTTCTGTGGCAGAGGGGGGTGTTAATATGGGACAGAGACACCCCAATGAAACAAAAGCTGTTTACGATTACCCAATACCGTGTCATATAAAGACTGTTGCCACCAATAGCACATAGACATCAGGGTTCGTTGCGGCATGGCGTGTGTCTTTTTTCCTCTCTTCCTAGAGGCTTCAATCCTGACTCAAACATACAGATATTTACATGGTGGGTGAGTAACCACTCAAACAATATGAAAATCGCCACGAGCAAAAGTACTCTGAGCCAGCAATGGGAAAAAAGCTTTTACCAAAACCACATGAATGCAAGAGAGAAGCAGTGCCAGGGTAGCTAGCAGCATCCATGTGAAAATGGTACCCTCAGATGCACAAGTGGGTTGAAGTCTTCCCTGCAGCTACATGCAACCAGGAGACCTGTCTGCATGCAGAGGCCACCTGCTACTGATTCTGCTGCACCAGGTACAGCAATGGTGCAAACTTCAGCAAGGCTCAAGTTCAGACAAAACAGAAACCCATCAAAGAAATGATGTTATCAAGTTGAATTCACATTCTTTTCCTGAGGTCAACAAGGTTTAATTAACAGGTTGATTCTGCTACTGGCTTTGCACACAGAGCTATGGAAAATGCCAGAATTTCACTCATTTTCTGGATGTTATTTGTGGTGGCAGGTAATTCTTAATAACCTCTCAGAGCCATCCAGTGTCTAATTGTAAACATAGTTTCACAGTTAATTTGTAGGAAAAAACAGGTGATTTCAAATAATCTTTTAAAGCTGAAATTCAATCTCACAGACGAAAAGTCCTAAATATCCAGAGTTACTTAGAAGGAAACATTGAGAAGAAAAGCACGGTTGAGCCACTCACCTCCAAAATGCTGGGGTTTTCCCATCGGCTGCATCAAGCACAGGTTCCACTTCAGGAAGAGTTGAACATCATGCAGCAACCAGAGCAAAGCCAGTGATCCTTGGGGGAGCTGCCGGTCTGATACTTGGGAGATCTGGGTTTCCCTTCCACTGCCAATGCTGCTGTTCCTGCATGCTCCCAGCCAGCCACACAATTAGCGCTTCTGTAGGAGAAAAGGGAAAAAAAAAAAAAAAAATTCATGTCTCACTGGTCAACTTGCCTGGTAAGAGCACGAGCCCCTTGGAGCAGGGCTATCCTTCCCCGTGTGCTCTGCCCAGCCTGGATGGCCACTGTCAGACGGAGTCTCAAAACACAAGTGCTGATGAGCAGTGACTGCTAAGTACCATATACGTGTGTAGACAGAGACACAGAAGGGGACGCCCCCGCCAAACATATCTGTGTTTTCTTGGCAGGAATGAAACAGTGTGATGAAGAGTCCACGCTCAGATATGTTAATAGAAATGCCAAAAGGAAGCCCAGCTACTAAAATACCTTTTTGGAGACCCCGCTAATCTCAAGTCTCCTGATTTACACACATACATGTTCCTGCTCCTTGGGAGAGCGGTCACAGACTTTGCTTTTAAGCCCGCAGGAAGTTTCACATTGCACCAGGAACAATAGATTTTGCACACATTATTACAGGCATTGAACTTCAAAATCCTGGTCAAAAAAATGCATCTAACCTGTCCTACAGTTTTAACAAACCTCCAAACAAAGGCCAAGCACGTCACTGTTTTTAACACACTGTAAGGTGCTGACTTGGCGCGTCCTAGAGGGCCATCCCTCATTTCCCAGCCATTTCCAAGGCACCACAAATCCCAACTACCAGGCCACAAGCTGGTCGCTGCCCCATGACACAAGGGGCCCCTGGCTTCCAGGAAACCACTGCTTTGCTAGGGCAGCTTGAAGGGAGATTTTGGGCAGGACCGTAACACCCCACAGCATCTCTTCGGAGACTCAGAGGTATTGGCTACTACAGTTTCATGGTGGCTGCAAATTGACTGCAGAAGACTCTGCTAACAAGGCTTTCCCCAGTGAGGGCAGAGGTGCTTACGGGCAATTGTTGGCCAGCAGACACAGCAGCACAGCACTGAGACACAGGAGCTGAAAACAGCTTCTGCCATTTACCCAGCAAGCTCACAACTATTTTTCCTCTTTGGCAGCTCTTACTAAAACATTAATGATCTCTGATCAGTCCCACTTTGCTTCCACTTTGGGATTAAGCCCTGAGATGTGCAGAATCCGTGAAAATCACATTGAGAAACTGAGGAGGCCGTACCACATCCGTTGTCTGAAAGGCCCAGGATCACCGAGAGCTCTCGCTTGGGGGCCATGAGCTACTAGTGACTCACTGGGGTTTCTACCACAACAGTCTTGATTAATTGATTTACTGCAACAAAGGATCTCGTGTTTATCACATTTAATATGGGCCAACATCTTCCCTGCATATGTTTCAACTCCTACGTTTCAACTTCAGGTCCAACAACTGCAGCTAAGAGGAGTAAGCGTTCTGCAAAAATCCAATCACTTAAAATTTACAGGAGTGAAAAGTTTGTGCTGGCACAATCACCTCCACATTTGGTCTTTAACAGGCTGAACCCTGTGAGCTTTTGAAGCCCTCTGCCAGCCAGCAGTAACGCAAGGCAGGACGCGTGTTGTCAGAGGACTGGTTGTCCCCACAGCACCCATCTGCAGGCTCTCCAGCTCAGACTGCACCTAAGCACCAGCACAGGACACGCAGTTCCTCCTGAAGCAACACCAGATAAGCCGCGAATGCCTTTCTGAAATGCTTTCAGGTAAGCTGCTTCTCTGCCCCGCTTAGCTGTTCCCTCTAAAGATGTGCTTAAAATGACAGCCACTGACATTTATGCCTACTCAAGTCTACATCACCGCGAGCTCTCCTGTACTTCTCCTTCAGGTTCCTCTGCAGGTCCTGAACAGTTCTACAACACTGTCCCTAGGAATTGCAAACCAGCCCCTTGTCTACACTGCTGCTTCTCTCACCTGGTATCATGGCTCAGGGGTGCCCAGACAACACCAACTTGTTCCTCCTGAAGCGCCTGACTGGAGGCCTTTTGTTAGAAACTTCCCCATGCTCTGCCAGCTTCCTTACTCATTTCCCAAATCACCTTTCTCCACTGACCCCGTATTCTTCTCCCCCTCCCCACCCCATCTTGTTTCTCTTTGCAAGGCCCTTTTCTTTGGAAATGACACAATTCCTTTTGGGAGAGATTACCAAGCGGGGTTTGGACATTGTGCGTGGGGTCCCTCAGGAAGGAGCGGTAGGTGGGGTGAAGAAATAACGTATCACCTCTCGTGCTCAGTGGCCCCTCTGTGCGCGGGTGATGGTTAATCACACTGCCTTCAGTGCTGCTCTATCACTAAAGTATCACATCCTTGGTCAAACACGGGGCTGCAGCCACGTGGTCTGCATGTCTTCCTGCACACCAGCCCCTGCACGAGGGGGCACGGGTGGTTGCCAGCCCTGCAGCACACGCAGGCAGTCTCCCAAGGTCTTCAGGGGAAAAAAAAACCTGCCAAAACCTGTTCTTTCACTTATTCCAGCACTTCAAAAAAACAAATACAGAGTGAACGAGACTAGCTGAAGCCACGGGGAAAGGGGATAGATGAGGTGAGCACAAAGAGAACAGTTGCAAGACTGTAAGGACAAATGCCTCACTGGGACAGGCTTTCCATGGGATTGCAACCATGGGAGCAGCATGGGGGAAGAGCACTCTTCAACAACCTTGAGGAAAGGGAAGGATGATTGTGAACAAAAGGTTCATTTCCTTCCCAAACTTTCTATTTTTAGGATTCATTACGATAGCAATGTGTCAGGCTATCTCTCCAGGTTAAAGTTTTTCATCCTTTCTCCTGGGAAACCATTCCTTGTATCAACAGTGCTCAAGGCCATGTCTCCATCTGGCATGAATTCCCACAGCTTTCAGCGAAGCTACAACAACCACCAGCAGCAGATCTGCTCAGCCCACCCTTAAACTTTTCTTAACTTCCTCTGCCGCCTCTTACGCTAAAGCCACTTTGGGCTAGAGCTCCTCTTCCCTCAAAGTGGCTCGCCCATTTAAATGCTTGAAAGTACTTTCAACTTTTCACTATTTCGGCAAGGAAAATTTAGCTGTTGTAGTCACTCCTCCAATCCACCCCACTCTTGCACGCTCAGTCTGGTATGAAGCCTCCTGCTCCTACACATTTTTGAACCTTATGTGAAGCAAGCAGAAACTCCAAAACTTCTGAGGTGGGACCACGTCTGGCACAGGATGTAGTCAAAGAAACCAGTGGATTAACAGCCATTAGGGAACCTCAGCCAGGCTTCAAATATAAACCCCAATACTTCCTGCGTGGCCGAGGAGCGCATGCCTGAGGGACACTGGCCCTTTATGTGCTGTGCGCGCCAGGGTCTCGAGAGTCCAATGAGCTTCATTCAGCAGGAGCAAAAAATAGACAAAGATGAAATCAAATATCATGACATTTTCTCAACGTTTCTAGTCAAACAGAAAATTAAACAGGCTCAGTATTATTGCGAGAATGTTAATTTATGCACCGCTTTGGGGAAAGCGGACTTGGGCACACACACACAGAAGGTCAGGTTTAACACTGTTATTAGTTGTCCCTTCCTTCCTCCTGGAAATCCTCAGGGAGCTACTTCCCAATCAAAGGGAGAGCATTTAACATGAGGAAGAGGTGGATGAAGAGCTGGAGCTTTATGTGGAAGAGGAAAGCAGGGGCATTTCAAATTACTTGGTGCCCCCTAGTTTATCTGTCATCATCTACCCCAAAATTGTCTCAGCTTCCACCCATTCATGCAACAACTTCTGCACATAACACTGTTGTGGATATACTATACTGGTAGATTTTGTTATTTGGTTGTTTGTGGGGCTGCTTTTGGTTTGTTTTTTGTTTTTGTTTTTTTTGTTGTTATGATGCAATGACACTAAAAATCTATTATCCTGTGTCCATGAAACAGGTAGTTCACCCTCTTCAGATATCCAAGGTTGAATCAATTAATAAAACAATGAATTTGAATCAAAATTCTAATAATGAGATGTAAAAGAGTAGGCATTTCTACATCGTACTCATTAAAGCACTGCAAGGGAGGGCAGAAGAGGTGGCCTGAAGAAAATTTTTTCATTTTTAAGTTGCTGTCTAAGTATGACCCTTGTCCCAGGCTTCTTGAAATCAGGTTTTGTGCCACATCTGTACATTAATGTGTACATGGAAATCGCATGCACCCTTTGGGATGGAAGTCTCCTCCTGTGGATCAAGTTGCTGCTTTCACACAACGCAGAACACAGCTGGCAATGCAAAACCAGTGCTGGCTGCTCTGGCAATAAGCAGAGAGGAGTGCTGGGCGCAGAAAGGAGGGGAATTTGGAAGAAGTGCCAAATCGTCCATCTTCACAGGAACCAAACACCAGTTGCAGCTGTGAAAATGGATCTCCACAACCACCAGCATTGTTAGAGGAAGAGGGAATCCTCCTTCCCTGAAATCACACTGCACAGAGTCCATGACCACGGTGTTACTGTGGATAACAGCTGATGTGCAGGTTCCCCACTGAGCTGTGCTAGCTCTGAGCTGATTTTGAGTCATCTTTCTCAGTTTGCTGGCAACTGAAGGAGCTGGATAGGAAAAAAAATTGGGCTGACTGCAGATGAAATGTGAACCTGAAACACTTACTGGAATGAGCACTCATTACATTCAGAGACTCGCAAGAGAATTGAACACCATAATGATTTTTTACAAGTTTGAGCGAACAGATGCATTGCGAACACCTCGCAAAATCCCTCTCCTGAATTCATTTTTACCAGCCCTTGGAAGCGTCTCTTTCTTGGAAGATCAAACATCCTGACTCCTTCCAACTAATTAAATGGATTTCCCTGGGAATAAATTGTTGCTGTCCCCTAATCAGATGGTGCATTTTAAGATGATGTTGGCTTTCCAATGTTGAAGTATCTGATTTCCACAGTGTTTTGGTTAGACTATGCGTCCTGTTTAGGAATCAAGTCTAGTTTGTTAACAAAGTTAATAGCTCACTGGAAAAATTTATGCCACCAATTCAAGCCCCCATTTAATGTTTTTTTCCTTCTCCCTTCATATCCTTATTAGGGTCTTCCTGTTTTTCTTGCTTCTGTGAACAGTGACAACTTCGCACACCGGCATTCCTTATGTTTTTTTGGTTGCTATCAACTGTTTGTGGCCATAGCAAGGAGCTTGGTGTCCTTCAACTCTGTCTCAAGCCCTTTCTCAAATCAGATGTAAATGCTGGATGAAAGCTTCTTCAACATGCCTAAAAGCTAGTGTTTCCAGAATAACAGTACCAGAAAAAAAATTCCAAATACAATGAATAAAAGAATCAATAATGTTTTCTAAAGTCATTCACAGGAAACTACTTAAGTTGTCCTGATATATGTCCAGAGCCGTCAGCGGTGTCAGTACTTTGTCACTACCGCAGGTGATGGAGAGCACAGCTCAAGTCAAATGAGGTGGAGAAACTGTTCCACTTAGCGAAAGACCCTTCATGTACTTTTTAAAACCAGTAATGTGCCAATCCAGCAATTCAGAGTTTTAAGTGCTTTTAGTAGCAATGGGAACAAAGTGTAGAAGGTAACCACAAGAGACATGACAATCTGGACTGACATAATCAGTGGGCCTCTTTGGATCGTGAGTCTCTTGGGAAAATCTCTCATATTCTTCCCAGGTGATATAACCATGAAACAACCCCACCTGGTAACTCACATCACTTCTACCAGTGAAATACCTGTGCCCAAATAGCACACAGGAGCAACCAAGTCCTGAGACACGTCTGGCCACATTAATGCATTTGTTCTCCAGAGGAACTTAGGTTCCAGAGGGACATGGTTCCTTACCAGGAGATTTTTAGGGGTATCACAAACCATGCACCAACTGCTTGCACATAGCCAGTGTCACAACAAGAAAATATTACCAAAGTCTTGTGATACAAGTCATTAACACATTGAAGTCACTAAGGGTGATGGCTGAAATTCTGCTGTAGGTACCAAGTCTGCAGAGCATTACTCCTGGTTTGAGTAGGAAGTCATTTGAGTAGGAGTTGGGCTTTTTAGGTTTCTTGTTAGGAAGCATCTCTGTGCATGCAACACTAGAGGACAGTTATAGGAGACATGATACCAGGGCTAAAAGTGAACATTAAGCAAAGGAGGCTAAGGGCACACCAAGGAAAAGGAGATCCAACTAGAAGCAGACTGCTGAAGTTGCTAAGGCCATAGGAAAGGCCATGAAAGACACGAGACTGCTTGCATGACCAAGACATCAATCATACAAAGTCTACATCTTCAGTAAGCTTTTCAGAAGTGGAGTTTTTGAGAAGGGAAGTAAATTGCCTCTCCCTCTTACATGTATTTTCCTCCAGACCCAAATCGAACATAATATGGCTTCTAGCTCTGTCAAACAGTTGAGGTGGGTCAGCAGAGACACAAACAGAACACATCAGTCCCTCTGTTACAGAAAAGCAGGCTAGTTCTCAAACAGGACAAACTTGGAGTGGTTTTGGTGGGGTTTTTTTCAGGTTAAGTGGGGTTAACGTTTAGATGAGAAGCACATTCCAGTGTGCTTTCACCACTGAAATGGAGCCATCCCTGGGGTGGAGTCCTTCAGCTGCTGGTAGCGCACATGTATTTTGCTCAATATATCCAAAGAAAGAATTATGCAAGTAATCAAACAAAACAGCTGAGGATACAACACAATTTGGGTAGGACACTGAAGTGAAGCGTTCTTGTTCTTGCTATATACATCAAAGTAATCAAAGGATTTTTGCTTTCCCTGAGAACTGATTTGTTTATAAGCTGCACTGATTGTAAGTGGGAAAGAGAAGACATCTCCCTCATCAGAAAGGCAGAAGGCTGATGATACCAGTACAGAGCGAAGATCTCCCTGCATCAACAATCTGTCCTGCCACTCGCACACATCTCCCTCAAAGACCATGCAGCACCACCTCACTGGGTGCCAACCTGAGAGATCCTGACTGCAGATCAGAAAGCTCTGAGGAACATCAACATGCGCTGATATGCACCTGGCAGCAACTGAGTCAAAAGAGATGTCCCTTCCCTTCACATCACCCATGCGATGACTGAACAGTTGGTAGCTGTACAGTGCTATCAAACACACGTAGCAAGATGCCAGCTATTAATTTCTCACATTTTTTTCCCCCCAAACTCCCCTCTTCTCATGCCTTGCCAGCTCACTTTGCCCCTCCTTACAGCAGGCTGAAGCCACTTCATATCCTGCTGGCTTTATTCCAGCTGTCTTGACACAACACAGTTTCTCTTATTTCTAATCACGCATTTCCTGGCGTGATCCCCATTGGAAACCTCCAGTTCTGATAACATTCGATGACCTTTCCTTTATTATTTCCCCATGGCGCTCTTCGGTCCCTGATAGGTTCTAAAATTGGGATTTGCCTTCCTGGAAAGCCAGACACTGGGGTGAATGACTCATGAGCCTTGGCATGCGGCTCTAACAGCCCGGGACACAAAGGCAGTACCTTCCCCCACACACAGGGGATCTAACAGTAGGAAGTATTATTTTGCAGGGCTGTGCTCAGTGATTTCCTAGAAAAGCAACAAAAATGCCACATGTGTTTGTGTTTCCATGTGAATTCAGCACAAGGAAATCCACACAGGCCACATGCGGTTTAGAAATTGTAGGTGTCGTGAGCCTCGTGTCTGCATAATGTCTTGCCATTGGTATGCAGTAAACATTCCACATCTTTAGGGGAAACTCCCACATAGCCAGGAGAAGGAGGGTTTTTAAAACCCAAGATCCTAACTTCAGCGCAAAGGCACGAGCGGACAATAAATTTTACATCTGCAGAGGGAGCGTCCAATTTCACTCGATTATTTTGATACGCTACTTTAGTGAAGCGATTGTGCAAGAGCAATCTTGGACAAAAAAAAAAAGGCTCTGTGACATACAAACTCTGAAGAGGGAAGGATGCCTTAGAGTTAAGGCTCTGCCAATGACAAGGTCACGCTGCAGAAGTCAACGGGGCCAGATTTCTATGCAGCCTTACGGCTCACAATTGGAGCCTTGTTCAGAAAGAAAAATCTGCTCTTATCTCACTACCAAAAATCAATGGATATACCAGAGCACTCAGCTTAGAGCATGATACTAAGCAGTTGCTAAATCATATCCTCCATGTCAGAAGGATGCTGATGGGTATTGCCACTGGAATAATTTTTTGCCTGTCACATGGGATCACAGTCATGTATGTTTCTTTGCCACTCTGCCATCCCCCTCTGAGATGAAGACGGACGTCCCAACGTTGCTTTATTTTTTTCCCACTTTATATTTGATCTTAAGTGAATGTTTTCTAACTTAAAAAAAAAATCTGGTTCAAAATGTAGAATACTTCAATCTGAAAGACAGAGAACATGAGAAGTATTTGAAACGAACCAAGAATGTCTCCAATGAATTAACCCAAACGTTCCCTTAGATTTTCTGCTGAAGAAAAACTAAGATTTTGATTCACATCTGAATAGAGATGTTACCTCAAACACGCTAAGGAAAAAAGAAACAAATGAAAGGTTTTCCCAGCAGAAGAATCTACTTCTCTCAGCAAAGTGGTCGGTGCCATCTTTCAGAGCAGGATGGCCTTGGAGAGATCTGCCCAACCCACTTCACATGCACTGAATGACTCAATACACCCACGTCCCTTCACAGCAGGGACCCAGTGACTGTATGAGTTTTAGTCCTTTTAGGGAAATAAACCTATAGCATGAAGCTCCCCAGCTTCATGTTACAAACATCATATATATATAACTTCTGCATGTCAGCACACAGCAGATATATAGGCCAACACCTAAGCAGCACACACCTCATCCCCCATCCATCCATCTATTCCCAAAGGGCAGAACAACTGTAGAAGCTACAGGAGCTCCAAAGGCACCAGAGGTGTCAGAGCTTCTCCAGCTTCCCCACATGTACAGACAATCCAGACACTTTGGGCCAGAGAGAGCAAGAAACCATAAAAATTTCCACTACAGCATTACTGGAGAAAAAAGCATGCATGATTCAACACACCTCTGAAGGAGGAGTCATGTGGAGAAACATTATTTGAGGAATAAAAAAAAAAAAAAAAAAATAAAGAGCCATGAGGTTATTTATATTGATTCTAGGCTGAACCTTGTAGATTAATTATGGGAGGAAAAAATAGGTATTGACAGTTCAATGTTGACTCTAAGCCGGTTATTAGAACAAAGCAGGCTGAGCCTGATCTTTAGAGGAAACAGCTTCTGATAGGGTCCTGGTGCTATGTTTCTTAGGTAACTGGACTCTGGCCAAACCATCTGGCTCTTCTGCATTTCATTCTAACAAAGAGGACTTCACAAAGACGGGAAGAAAATCCTGTACACAAGAACTGTAAGAATCACGCTCAGAAATGTGACATTCCAGGAGATATTAGATATGTTTTAGAAGGATTCAGAGTTAGAGGAAAGAAGGTAGGGAAAGAAAGAAAGAAAGAAAGAAAAAAATCATTGAAAAAATGCTTATATCTGAGAAAAAAGCAGGACACCCGCTGCACTGCAATGCTGTGGGGTTTTGCATTACTTGATCCTACGTAGGAAACAAGCATTTTACTACTGAAATGGAAAGCCTCTTTCTCCTGGGGCAGAAGAGAATAGCAGTCTCAGGGTCACCATTCCCAAGACAGTGTCTTGGCTCAGTCTAGAAGAGACCAGCTCAAGACGGTCGCTTGCCTGCCTTCTTCCCATCAAAACTAATGAGCTATTTAAGCAGAAACACGACAATGGTTTACCTCCGATGTAGAAGTGTCCAAACAAAATGGCCCCAATCCAACTCACAGCCTGCTCATCTCCAGCCTGTTCAGCCATCAGGAAAAGCCATGGGTCTTCCTCAAAGTCCCTGCACCTCCTTCCGCTTGATCCACTGCTCAGTAACAAAAGCAAAATTGGATTCATAGGGATGTCCGTTGTGGGGAGCAGGAATGTAACTGCGTCCTTAGCATCTACTCATTTGTAGCAGGGTCAGCACACACAGACTCAGAGTCTGCCATGACAAACCTGTGTTGAGCTGACAACCACAGAATATTTGGCAGGGAAAAGGGGTAATTAGGGTTCTCAGCAGATGCTCCTAATCTGCTCTCCAAGGCAGGTGGGAGCTTATTGACAAATTCCTTACATTCAGCTGGGTGTCAGAGGGGTTTCTGCCTATCTCGGGCCAGCCAAGGGCTCTGTCATGTCCTGCGTAACTAAGTAACAGCACGGGTCTCCTCTATCAGCCGGGCATAGGAACAAACAACAGTGGGACAAAGCAGAGGGAGTGACCTCATTTCTCCATCAAATCTCATCTGTTTTTCAGACTCCTACCTGCACTGGATTTGCGGCAGCCGTTCCCACACCACGAACAACCCTGGCCGGTTGAAGTCACCCACAATGGCTGTTGTGCAAGGTGAGAGGCCCCGTTCCCAGAAGGACAACAAGAGCCTGCGGGACAGAGTTTGGGTGCTCTGAGGGAGCCACAGAGTTTGTCCTGCAGATGAAGGAGTGGAGCTTCTCCAGGCCCCCATCCAGGAGAGTTAGAGATCTCCCAGCTGTGTAGATGTGTATGCATTTTAAGCAGCAAATATAAACAATCATAGCACTATGAAATAGCACCTTTCATGCCTGATAGTTATTCTTGGAGCTTCCAGTTTTCATCATCTTGGGAACCTTTTACTGAACTATGGACTCCCAGCGTTATGCCAATGGATTGGGTTAAATAAACAACTCTGACCCCATCATCAAGCTTCCCTTTGCTTTTTCTACTCTTCCAGCCTCCCAGCAACGTCAGGGATTACCCTCTACTCCCAGTTGTTGAGGCAGCTAGACAAAGTACCCTGCCAGCATTCAGCACCCTGTGAGCAGGAAAGGCAAACTGCTGTAATCAGAAGAAATGTGAGATCGATAGAGCACATTATGAGAGTTAAAGCCAACGAACACTTTGCTACAGGGCTGTGTTCCTCAGCTAGCTCCGTATCAGCATTGCCTAGATAGAGCCATAGAAATGCATGACCACCTCTCCTCTCTTCCCTGTGTCCCAGCTTCTCACTTGGTTTGGATCTCAGCAAAACAACTCCTCTGCTGCTTGCTTTCATCATGAGCTCTGCAAGGAACTGAATTTCTTCCACCTCACCTGGGGTGAGGATCAAAATCCAAAGGCAAAACTTTTTGCCTTATCCAGAAGCTTTTTGTCTGGAAGAGTGGTCCTAAAGATGCTGGGAGTAAATTAATCAACTTTTCATTTTGCACTTTTTCAGCTTTGGCTGTCCTAAAATGATAGATTTCTCCAAGTGAAAACACACGTATGAAGATCAGAAATCTTTAGTCTCAATGTAAATTACAGATGCACAGATTGAACCAATCTAATGGATCACTGGCACCAAAAGGAGCCAGTCTCCTCACTCATGCTCCCCCGTTTATCCTCTGCTATGGCTCTGGTGCTCAGCAGACCCTGCACTGAACCAACTCACTCCCCAAATACAGCAAACCTGTGTCTGACAGGTTATCGAGGTGCATCTTCCCAGCACCAGGTCTGCCAAGCACCAGGACCTGTGCCAGGGAGGAGATGGGAAGACACAGCTGGAAGCAGGGAAGGATATAACAGTTCGCTGCTGCCAGAAGGAAGAAATCGGCTTAGCTACAGCATCTAAAATTCACCCTCACAACCCTGGCTACCAAGGTGAGACTGAAATAAAGCAGGAGACAGTGAACAGAGCTGGAACCTACTCACCTCCTGGCTAGATGGTGCAGCACTTCCACAGCCCCTTGAAACCTCACTTTGATCCCTCTCACCAAGTTTCTCCGAGAATGGGGGGAGAAACTGCATTTCATATTATCAGCCCTATCTCTCCTCCTGCCACTAATGATTTTACTGCAGAAATTTAAAAAAAAAAACACCCAGGGCAATGCATAGGTCCAATTTTTAATGGGAATAAAGTATCATAAGTCCCTTTGGCTGCATCACCACAACAGCCCACGTATGCAGCCTGCCATGAGGAAATAGCAGCTCTTTACCGAGCGGTCTAAAGATTAGTTTAATGCTATAAATACTTCCAAACATTGCTGAAACGTTAACTAATCCACTCTCACAGCAGCTCCTTGTGGCAAATAAAGACCATTCTTTCTGTGTTGAAGGGGGGAGTTTAGAACAAAGACTTTTTTTTTTTTATATATGCAGCAGCATCTCCTGATAGCGACTCTGAAAACTATCAATGCTATTAATGACTCCTTTGGGGATGGGCCAGATTCTAGTAGGAGGACTGATATAAGCAAACACCTCGACTGGATACTTTTTAAGGAGGAGACGGGGACCTGGCACTTCTCTCACAGATCCAGACAGTTACCTTCCACCGAGAGGAAGCAGCTATTGAATCACAGTCAATTATTCTGAAACAAGCATAATTTTGCTCTTTTTCATTTCACGGCTGTGATTAAAGGATGAGAGGAACCAACACCACATAACAGGCTCCTGAACTCAGCCAAAAATACAGGATACAGTAGTTAACGGTAGCAAATTGCTTTCTACAGATACTCTACACTGGCTCTTTGAATTATTTTGGTCCACAAGGGTTCAACCACCCTGAAACTACTCTGGTGATCTGTTTTGGAAGAGGTAGGTATAAGTGTCAGTATGCTGCATCTTCACTCCTTAGATTTTAGGAAACAGCTACCTATAGAAACAGCCTATTCTTTATGTGGAATGACAGAAAAAAGTTACGTAACTGTCCTACCCAATGAAATATTGTATATATCTGACAAAACATATATAGACAGACAAAGGGCTCAAAGGGCAAAGCATTCCACATGCTGTATGTTAATTGGGATCAGTTCCTCCCTTTTCAGCTGGCTATCACACTTCTCCTGGGCATCCTGGTATCCGAGGGCAGCCGCCTCTTTGCTCTGCAGCAAGACCAGCCACGCGCACATTGGCAAACCGTCCTCCCTACTTCTTGTCGGGCCACCCCCAAAGCCGCTGCTGAGTAGGGCTTGTTCAAGGCAAGAAAGGAAAGAGTGACAGAAAAGGGGATGAGGAAGCAGCAAAGGACGCTCTCTGTTAGGCAACACCCCGCCGCGGCTGTAGGCAGGCAAAGGACTGCTCACTGTGCACCTTCTGTTTGACCTCAGGAATGGGAACCCACAGGCCTGGGTTCCTTTATTATAAAGGCCCCACTTCGCCTTTTGGAAAACTATCTCCAGACTGTCTCATAAGCCACAGTGATTCACCTCATACTCTGCAAACGAATCTCAGTATGTATGGCGAGGGGTCTACCTGCGAACGAAGAGAAGCTGCCTTTCGCTGTGGTTGGGACTATCAGGGGTCTAACAACCCCTCGTGCTGAGAGGCTGCAAGCTGAGGAAGAGCTCAGCAGATGAAGCCAGAATGGAAAAGGCCTGAGGCAGATGCATCTGCGGCTCTCCTGAACACCCAAGCCCGCAGGGGTGTCTGCTTCTCCCAGCCTCAAGAAGGAAGCACGTGGGCTGAAGCACAAGAACACTACACCAGGAAAGACAGCATGAGAGGTAAAAGCAGCTCTGGGGACCCCTCTCTACTGGATTTACCCTTGCATGACTGAATAAAACAGCTTTGTTCTTAATCATCAGGGAGAAGCGAACACTTCTGGGGCTCCACATCCCTCCTGGGCCCGCTGCTCCCCACGCTCCTGCCAGGCCATAACCAGAAGGTCCTGGCGACAGGACACAGCACCAAGCCATTTCAGTTTGGTTCCCTACTCTTAATGCAGCAAGGGACCCAGCTTCTCTCCCCAGCAGGGATTTGGATAAGCCACACTGAGCTTGGGCTGGGCATCTCAAGATTAAAGGTGGCAAATGTGGCTACACTGCACAGCCCAGGATGAATGTCTGCCCACACAAGTCACCTCTCTAATATTTCTCATTTTTAGATCCAAATCTACTTGTTTTTCTCACAAGCCGGCCATTATCTCCATTTCGTTGTGTAAATTACAGGCAGGAGATAGAACCAACACAGGGCTGAGGTTATACCGAAGGTTGCTCCCACAGAGGGTAGGCGAGATTCCCATCACTGGGAACATGTGCTGTTATTTTGAGGTAGCTGCAGAAATGTCTGTAATCATTTCTGTGCTGGTCACTTCAGACCAAGATAAAGTCGGGGTTATGCAGAGCGCAAGGCTGGGTGGGAAGTGCCTTGCTAGTGCAGCTAGCAGGACACTGGTGCTGTTAGCAGGTAAAAATCTGCTTACTCTTTGCTCTCTTCACTCCAAGACGGGATTTTGGCGCTGAGCGCAACCGAGGAGCAGCAAAGCCCCTGGAGAGAGCCATCTGCCACACTCCAGCAGGAGCAAGTGCTGTCCCCTGCACGGGCTCAGGTGCACCGGCCAGAGATGGGAGGAGGCCAGTGCAGCTCTGGGCCTTTCTTCAGTTCGCTCAGTTATTCCTTTGAGCTCAGACCAAGGTCTAGGCCACAGACAAAGCTTTCACTCCCCTTCTGCATCTCTTCTTGGGTGGCCTTGCATGGTAACACAAGCTCCACAGCTGCACATGTAACCCTGTACAGTTACACTGGCTGCTCTTCCACCCGCTTAGCTTTGCACCCAGCTGCGTCCACCGAGTTATGAAGCAGCAGAGAGACCATCTCTGAGTGGATGCAGGAACCTGATCTACCTTTTCCCAGGTCAGGGCTGCCAACCAGCTGGGTCATGTAGGCTGCTGGGAGCCCCCACACTGAACTGTCCCCAGAACCTGCTGTGGATGTGCCAAAGACAGATATGCAAAGAAATCTCCTATTTTAAACAAAACCATAATTCAACAAATGCACTGAAATACTTTTGTTAAACATTGAATGGGAAAAAAAGGTTTTGAAATACTTATTGTGACATTTTTGAGCTAATGAGTCACCAGGAATACTTTGGGGTATTTATAAAAATCTTTGTTTAAATAAAGGGTATAAATAGAGTTAAGGTTTTTATTTAAAGTTAAGATGGAGGGGTGGGATTTGCAAGTTCTTGTTTGGTTGTTGTTGGGTGGAACTTTTGGGGGTAAATTTTGAGTTGTATCCAGATTCAAGAAAAAGAGAGAGAGAAAGAGACACCAGCTCCTGAAATTTTCCACAGACCAAACCAACTATCCATGAGCATCTCTATTCACCACCTCGATTGCTTGTATTTCCCCATCAAAACTGTCATGTATCAAGCAAGCTTATGTCCACAGTCAGCTAATTAAGGCTGCAGAGGCCTGGATTTAAGGAGGGAAAAGAAAAAAAACAAAAGAACCAACCCCACATGCTAAAGGTTACAAGCAATGAAACCCCGATGGGAACAGAGTCTGGAAAATTCAGCCTCACACTGGCCAAGAGCTTTCCCCTCGTGTAACGTTTCTGGAGCAGCTGAGCCAGTAAACAACATACCAAGCTGATGTGCACCATATGACAGAAACCTGCGAGGAGAAAACTCTCCCGGCCCTCGCCTGCAGGGACACAGGAGCAGGGAAGATGGGCACTCAGTTTTTGGTCCTGCCGACTGCTTTAGTTGGACCAGTTTTTGGTCCTGCCATTGCCAGGTTTGCTGAGAAGAGATGCTAGGTTACTGCCCGCAGGCCTGGGAGAGGAGAGGGACAAGCCACCCCTTCCTGCTGTGAAGATGGCAGCAGCATATTAAGATGCAGCAGAGCCCACAGCTTCTTCCCTTTGCAGTCCGATACTGCAGCCTGAAGCCACCGACAAGACTTTGTCAGAGCAAACGGGACTAGGAAAGCTGGGCTGAGGCTCCACGTCACCACCCAGTGAAGATGGCCAGCTGGCCACCAGGGATGGCAGGGTCACCACAACGTGCCCAGGGAGGTTAACCGCCCTTCCGTCTGCCACAGGCTTTGTTTTCATGCAAAAAACCTCCCCAAAGAGCATACTGCAACTTGCCTTGGTGGATTTTGGATCTTGTAGGTCTAAATATAGGCAAGAAATTGGGTATCTGAACAGCTAACACAGGTCTCCAGGCAGGTACATCTGCTCCAAACACAACCAGCTCCAGAGCTACCACTCTCAGACCAGGGTGTTTTTTGAACAGTATATGGAAATCAAAGCCAATTTATGAAAATCAAAGCCAATCTGTCTGCAGAAGGAACTGCGTTATCTGTGATGAGTTGAACTTCAGAGCTCAGTGATGCTCTCAGGGGATAACCGAAGGACATGACTTTGGCACTTATCTTGTCACTTCTATGTGGTGATTATAAATCCAGTTGGTTGGATTCATATATGCCAGCTGGCTCTCTCGAGGTGAAGGGGTGGGATCTTGTCAGGCATATCAGCTGGGAACACAGATTTAGCTCTAGAGGAGCAAGCAAAGCATTTGGGCTGTGCTGCCTCTAGTCTTGGAGCAGTTTCAGCCAATCCTCCAAAACCAGTAGGAAGTGTCAGAGTCCAGCCCAGTGGAGAAAGCAAACATTTGAGTAAAGCAATCCCAGGAATTGAGGCAAAAGGACGGCACGGCTGGTGTTAGAGTGGGGCAGGAAACAATGTTATCATCCAAGGAGAATGTGGTATTTTGCAATGTTTTCCTGTCCAAGATCAGCGCAAAAAGTCTTAGTAAGAGTTTTTGGCAAACCAAGTTAATAAAAAACCAAAAAACAACAAACCAAGATATTAAGTGTTCGATCTGTACAGGCTTCCCTCCCTAGTTTGCTCTTAAATTTAAAAAACAGAAGAGCCATTTTAACTCACAATTTTTCAGTTTTCTCAGTGTTAAACAATACAAACCAAAAAAAAGACAAACCAGTCCTGACTCCCGCAGGCATCTCCCTGCCCCGTGCCTGGGGTATCACCTGCACCCATTGGGGTCTGCGCTTCCTGAGCAGGGACGTGACTTCTGCACCCACCTAGGGGCAGAGTCCGTCCTTCCCTCCCCCTGCTCAGCAAAGGGGATAAACTTGTTAGAAAGCCACTCACATGAAAAACAAGCAGGAACCATGGGCTTTCTGCTAAAATGAAGCCAGGCAAGCGAGATCTGTAACACAGCTGAAAATTACCCCATAGCTGCACATCTGCAGCTTTGCTGTTGCACCCTAATCCGCAGCCCCCAGCTATTGTGATTCAGTGCCCGTGGGAACAGCAAGGAATGCACTAAGTTCACGGACAAAAAAGTGAAATACAGTATCTGGAACAGAAAGGCCCCATGGAGGCCCTGAGTTGCAACGTTATATCCTGACATTAAACAAATCCTTTGCCCTTACCTGTTTCAAACCCCACACTTCTGCAAGGTTCTGTGCCAATTTTCAAACAAAGGCCACAACATTCGTATGATTTCCCTATGTTTCCCATCTCCACTAACAGACTCAAGTTGCTTCTGTATGTGGCTCTATATCAAGACTTCCCAGTGAGAGGCCACATATATTTCAGTTTAGAAAAAAAAAAAAAAAACCAACAAAAAAACCCAAACCCACACACACCCCAAACTGGAAGCATTATGTGTTTCTTTAACAAAGAGGGTAATCCTCCTACACTGCACTAAAGAAAATATAATAGGAGCTGAACACAAGGGTGTGGGCTTTCCCTCCGCCAAACAGCGGAACCTTAGCCTCCTCACCTCCGCTCCAGGAATTAAAACATGGAGCTACACCAACACCTCCCCGCGCAAGGGGCAACGATGCCCTCAGTCACCAATTCAAACTTCTCTCAGGGAAGAAACTCCACGGGCTAGAGGTGCAAGACCCTCCCAGTGTTACTGCAATAACGCAAGCAAATGGGGTAGAACAAGAGGCCAGCCAACAGAGCAAGAGCATAGCCCGAGTAGATACAGCAAGAGCAGCAGTACAGGGAGGGGAGAGACCTGCAGAACCAAACCCCACACGCGCCATGTGCTTCCGTTTGTGTGGCGACAGCCAGACTGACGGACAACAGCAGAGAGACAACCTGAAATCAAGGAGAGCTCTCTGTCCAGGGAAGCAACTCTGCACACAGCCAATGTTTTGCTCTTCGCATTCGAGCCTCAGGGCTGGGGCTCTTTACTGTAGTGACTTTTCCATAAAGAAAACAAATTTCTCTGCATCATAGCCCCAGAAACAAAACTTAAACCTATTCACCCAAAAGATCAGTTACAGTAAGAAAAATTAATTAAAAGCTGGTGGTTGCTCAGGGCCCCAGCTCAGGGTTGCTGGGTCCCTGCAAGCTGCAGCAGTTGGAACAGAAATTAGAAGATGAGAGCATTTGACCCAGAAATGCATTTTACTCTTTCTTGCACATAGTCCAGAATCTGCAAAATAAGTGCAAAGCTGCAAAATGGCTGTTCTGTCGCACCCCTGCTCCAGCAGACCTGCAAGCAGGCTGAAAGATGCACCGGCACCAACGCAACGGGAAGGGGTACAGGTGCTTCAAAGGCTACGAAAACATGCTGGGGTAAAATCCAGCACATATGGAAGCATGGTGCTGGATCAGGGCTCCTGACCTTCTCTCCACAAGCCACGGCTGCCAGGATAGCTTTTTCCAAATAAGATTTCTACCCTACTCGTTTCGACAACACAGCTTGCACCCTTGGAAAGAAGGGAAAAAGAAAAAAAAGCAGGAAGATCAAAGCTCTGCAAGTCTGTAATATTTTATTAGTTCCTTCCATCTGTCACACACCAATGACTCATTGGGAAATAAGCCCCCTCTTGAGAACCACTACCTTTTCGTTGCCGACTTCGGCTTGCGAGCAGCCGCTATTGTGTGCCTTTATCGGTTATTTGTTCCGTCTGAACGGGTTTCGGCTCCTCATTCACAAACCAGTCCCTGCTCCTTGAATCAGAGGGCGAGGAAGGGGGAGGGATGGAGGAGGATCTTGCTGCGCTTCTGTCATCTCTTTCACGCTCCGCTCGGTGCCTTCTGCATCAATGGAGACCACGGGAATCCTCGGGCTTTGTTCTCTTCTGCACGCGGGGGCTTTTCCTGCTAAAATAGCAGGTAGCAGCAATAACCCTGAGTACATACAATCATCCAAATCCATCTGCCGGGGCGAAAGAAAGACTCAACATGCAGCTTTTGGAGAAAGAAAAGCAATTTGGGGGAGCAGGGGAGAGGAGGGGAAAGAGCCAGATTTCCTGAACACCTCTGAATAAGGTGGAGCAGAGGGAGATTTTTACATTGGGGGAAACTACTTTGTTCTGCTATTAGCGGGATGCAAATGGAAGAATTTGAAAGGCTGATTGCAGAGTCTGACAGTGGAAAAACTCCATAAGATGCTGTGCTATGGAAGTGGAAGGGCTCCCACGCATCCATGGCCCTTCCCACTCCAAAGACACTGCAAGCAAACACCGTCCTGCTTTCTCCAGAGCTCTGAGGTCCCTTCACAACGGTACAGTGCGGAAAGTCCTCAATAGCCCTGGCTTTCATTACCAATTAGGGATGCCCTACTAGAAGTATCTTAAAATGTTCAAGTTTATGTTGATTATCCACTTTCATTTTAATAAAAATAAAACAAAATCAACAAACCAGATCCTACTCAATGGGATCAATCAACTCAAGCATTCAAAAAAAAAAAAAAAATCACACTCAAAATAACTCCTGGTTTTCAGAAGGGTTTGACCTTGTTTCATTGAAATCGAGCTCCTTGCCTGAACACAGGCTCAAGCAAATCAAGAGAATCTTTTGTACCAAAGCCTCTCGAGACACCAGACCCCAGCAGACCAGCCTGCGCTGGGCACACATCCCTCAGTTACACGGGTGGGCGCATACAGACACGCGCTCCCATCTGTAGGTTTCATACACAGCTCTTTTGGCATAGCTACGGCTCCTCAGTGAATGATAAGCCTGCTCTATTCTTCGTTAGGGCTTTTGTTAATGCACTGTTGGCGACTTTGCATGAACGGTACCCACTGTGCTCAGCACCATGCTGGGCAATGGCTGGCTCTGAAAAGGAAATTGCTCCTGCTCCTTCACCCTGGAGAAGGATGCCTGCACGTATCAGCTGCTGCTTTCCTCTGACCCATGCCTCCCTCTTACCCCACTCCATCTGTCTCTCTAATTCAGAGCTTGCATTTCATCTGGCCTGGCATTGCCTTTGCCAGCAACTGCAAGTGTTCAGATGTGGATGGTTGGCTGGTCCGAGTTTCTCAATGGCATGGCAGGTAGAGTAGCTCCCTCCACCATTCCCAGCCCCGTGCTCATTCTCTAGGGCCCCTAGAGAACCATCTTCTCCTGGTCTCATGGTGAGCCAAGACCATCTGGAACTTGCAAAAAACCTTGGGGTCATATCACCTGCTTCAGAAAGTCTTGCTCACAGCACCCTGGATTGCATGTGGCAGAACAAGACCCCAGTTTGTACAAGGACTCGTGCACAGAACCAGACTATTTGGGTCACCTCTTTGGTCTACCTATGAAACATGATGTGGGGTGCAACAAGCTGGAACTATTGCACGTGGCCTCCACCTCCAAAACAAAAGGAAAGAGCTAGTAATGGATTATGGGAAAGCCAAATATTTTCTTCATTCCATCCCAGAAGGAGAAGTATGTTTCCCCTTATTTAAGGGGCACTAAACCCAAAGCATACCCTTGGGGGATTTTCCTTTTTTGGGGGGTATTTCACTCAGACTAGTACCATCTGAGCATCCCCAAGAGGACACAGTCTCTGCCACTCTTCCCTTTGGACACCTGAGCTTCTGCAGAGAGAGGAACCATGCTGCTTTCTCACACAAAAGGCCACAAGAGCCAAGCAGTTAGACCAAAGAAGGACTTTGAAACCAGCACTTTACTGAGGCCTCTCTACCCTAAAGCTTTTCCACTCTCACTTAGCAATTTCAGGGGTCAACTTCCTTCAGACATCATTTGGCACTACTGCCCTGCTTGTGCTCACCTGCTTCCCCCTCGATCCCAGGTATGGCTTCTTCTAAGCACCTACTACAAAGTAGTGTATCTCAAGCTAGTCTTCCCCTTCAGGTATTTTTTTTTTTCCTTCCTTTCTTCTCTCTTTTCCTTTTTCCTCCTTCCTCTATTAACCACACCATGTTCACAGGATACAGGGCAGCTCCAACACTGCGGTAGCAGGTCTGTTTTGCCATAGATATCCCCTGATCCCGGTGATTCTGGATTGTAAGTGGCAGCAAGTCACCCCTCACTGCTTCACAAAACTGTGTAATAAACTTTTAAAAATCAGCGCTACTGCCATCACCATCACTGTGAATTTACATTCAGCTTTACAGAATGGCAACAACTCCGTAAACTTGCCTCTGTCCTACCTCAAAGGATCTGCGTTCATGCTACACCAGCAGCAAGGGGAGAAAAGGAAAGCAAAGGTGCTTGGCCAAGGCTGATAAAAGTCCTCAGCTCCCAACCTTCAAGCTGCTGTCGTCCCCACCAGATCAAGTCAGCGTATCTGGATCTTGAGGCTTGCCCATTCCTTCAGCAGAAAACAACAAGCAAACTTGTGCAAGCTTTCTGTGTATCCCTGCAAATCTTAGGGCAACATTTTGAGCCCTAAAACAATTCAGAAGAAGAATTTTAAACCATCTCCAACGTACAGTGCACCAGCCACAGTCTCGTCTCGGAAGAATAGCTGGCTGGCCCAAACATCAGAGTGGATTATTGTCCTGAGGGTGCAAAGTCAGAGATGAGGCTGCTGCGCGTCATTAAACAAACAGATGGAGAGACAGCCCCAGAGGCTCAGACGGAGCCTGATGCTTTCTGGCTCTGAGAGTGTTTGTTCCAGGAGCAGAAGTGGCTCCAGAGTGTTCTGTGAAAGGAAAAGATGCAGTTACGGGCTGCAGCCTCAGAAACTCAAGCTAATTGATGATGGAGAACAGAGGCGAGAGGGGACAGTGGCCTTTTCCTTATGAGCAGCTCATCGGGCTGCCACAGGGGCTCTGCGTGTTCGGAGTGAATCCAAACTGCCCAGAATGGGCTCACAGGTCCTCAGGTGAGATGGGAGCAGCAGCAATCATACTGAATACCCTCAGGTATTCGGACCCAGCCACTGTTTTTGGTACTAGAAGCTGGAGGCCCTTGGGGTGTGCGTTTCTTAGCATTTTGCTTTGTAGGTCTCTACCACATTTTAAAGTCAGTTTTAGAGGACATAAATGTAAATTACAGCTTTATTTGTAGGAATGTCACCATTTCTCATTACAGTTCAGCTACATTTTCATGTATGAAAGCAAATAGTGCAGTTCTTCCCAAACAGCGTGTCACTGGGCACAAAAACTGCTGCAGCTCTATCAGCGTCAGGACAACAGAGTTACTGGGTGCAGCATCCTTTGCAAGCCAGCACATTCCTGAGCTGCCACAACACACTGCTGTGCTTCGTGTCCCTCCTCCAATCCTTCTACCATACACTTGTTCGACAGTAAGGACTCTCAGTCATAGCCTGAATGCACACAGAAACCAATCCCCCGTCTCAATGAGCAGCAGCTCCCCAGCACACCACCAGTGCAGGGAGCAAGATGAAGCAGGACCACCTCCTCTACACCAGGGCCTTCCCTTTCCTGAGGGAAGCAAAGGAAGGAAGATGCTAGAAACCAGGCCATTTTCTCTTCCCTCCCGAAAAAAGCAATCCTTAGAGCAAGCCTGCTAAGGATGACCAAGCTTGTTCCTTCTAAAAGTTTTCCTGCAGCTGCCTTGTAGTTTTCTCTGCTTCTGTGCTACCCAAAGGTACAAACCAAACAAAAAAAGGAGGCGGCAGCTGCTTCTGCAGAGTCACATCTATCAACATTATCAACCAGGCAGTTGGCCCTGCTGTGATCAGGGGATTGGACTAGAAGACCTCCAGAAGTCACTTCCCACCTGAATAATTCTCTACTTCTGTGACATTCCAGAACTAAAAGGAAGTCAACACGAAAACAACAAAAAAATAGTCCCTGCATAGTTTTCATTTCACTTCTAACTACAATCATTACTTAGAACCTTTCTAGAAGTTCTCCTGGACTTTGTTTTGATCTTCAGGGTTCAATCCCAGAGGAGTCAAAGGAAGCCTGGCATGGTCTTCCAGCCAAACCATGTTCTTGAAAGAGGATAAATAACTTTATTTACCCTCAGTCCTGTTCAATCTCCAGAGAAATGGGAGCCACATCCTCCATCAAAGCATCTCATGGCCAGACCTTCCTTCTAAGGTCAGGACTTTGGGAGGATGCTTTCATCCTGCAAGTATAAAAGCAGGAACCTGAAAGCCCAGCTAGATGGAACTGAGCAAAGTTTTCTTCCAATCTTTTATTCAATATGCGCAAATGCATGACCTCCAGCCCCAGAGAAATCTCATGACTACACTCTGAAAAAGTTACTGCGTGAATAGATACTGCAATTTTAGAAACAGAGAAACAGTACAGCACTCTAGATGTTTCCAGATGGGGATGATGCAACCTGTAACCTGACCAAGAGACTTTTTTTTATTCTTTTAAATGGAAGCATCCTGTTTACCTGGGGGAGAATGATCTCATCCACCTACCCACTTCTTAGCAGCTTTCGTCATGGTTAGAAATCAAGTGATATCTCTGGGATGGCAGTGAACTTCTCACAGAGTTGTTCTGGCTGAATTGATGCTAAGCTGGTATTAATATCAGTTCCTTTATCTCCATTTCTGAAAAAGGCTCCAAGCATTAACAGCTTCAGTAATGATTCATGGGCTTACATTCCCAAACCTTTTGAGAACAGGAAATTAAAGCCAAGATGAACAATACCCACAGATTAAATATATTTAGCTGCTGTGTTTCTTGTTGAGAAACTCAGAGAACTGTTTAGTGGTGCTTTTCATGTGGCTGCTCCATGTGGAAACGATGGCAGCTTGTGTCTGAAGTCATAACAGCAAACTAAAGGGGGAATGCAGGAAGACATTTTATTGTTTTCCTTGTGCTTTCTGCTCTCCAGCAGAGCTCCTTCAGGCAGGAGCTTCTCACTACCTTCCTCAGCACCAGATAAAAACAACTACAGGAACTGTCCCACATGACATGGCAGGGCACAAGCCGTGAGGGAGGGAAACCACATTTCTGTGGGCAAGTTCTTCCAGAAGGAAGACTCTGGAAACATTTGCAGAAGTAGGTCACGTTTGCTCCAGGCGGGCAGCAGCAGACAAAACTGGCCTCCACCGAGTGCCACTACGGCAGTGGCTCCCTGGGAGAGAACCAGCAAAAGCACGCAGCTCCCAGCATCTCGCTCCTCCTTTTTGGGGCTGCGGCATCCTTTTCTGCATTTCATCCATGACTGTGTTGTGTCAGGAATCAAAACCATCCCTTGGAGCCCGTGTTCAGTGCCCTGGCTGCTAGGTCCCTGCTCCTCTGCTCTCTCAGGGTTGCCTGTTGACAACTCTTTCATAGACCCAAGGATCTCAGCTCTTTGTTTTTTCCTACTTCATTAGCTAAACAAACAATGACACCATATAAAATACCACCCGGCTCGTCTGTCTGGGAGACGCAAACCCATGCAAAACTATCTCAGAGACAATTTTAGAAACAGGCTGTGCCTCTGCCAAATGCGAGTGCTTGGATCAGCGTGGCAGCTGAGTGCTCAGCTCCAGTTCTTGGAGAGCCAGCAGCATGCTGAGCCGAGCCCGCTGCAAGAGCAGCTCTGGCAGGGAGCTCGTGAGGACAGGGCACAGTCATCAAGGTAGCAGTATTATAGCTCAGTTCCCTGGTAAGGCTTTCAATTAAAAGGCTATTGATGACCAAAATATCAGCACCAAGTAATTCTTTGGGAATAAATTTGAGTTACAGATATCACCTCAGGCTTGAACTCTTAACAGAAGATAATATAAGGACATTTAAGGCAAACACCATCAAGCTGACCATCTGGATAGGAGAGACATTTCCCCGTAACTTTCAGCACCAGGTGTTTAAACCTAAGCTGCCATAGAAGACCAAGACTGAAGCAAAACACAGGAAGAAGGGTACCTGGGTGGAGAAATCCCTTCACCACACCCCCATCGACCACCCAGCAAATGGTCAACCCATGCACTCAGCCATGGGTTATGGCTCCAGGACTCACCAGGAGCCAGGGCAGATGAAGGCAGTGGATAGATGGAGCTTACTGGTACTTGGAGGAAGAGACAGGAGTGCACACTTTACAGCTTTTTGGAGCAGGACTTCCATCCTTTTTGTTCAATTTGCATCAAACCCTCTGTGACAGGGGCACCACGCACACAAGCCAGCAGGCCCATCTCACAAAACCGCTGACACAGGGTGACAAAGTTGCTCAGATGGACTAGTATCATCCAAGATAGCCTGCAAGGACTCCCCAGCTACAGAAGAGATCTCTGTACAACAAAGACCCCTGCAAAGCCTAGAGACACAGCACTGTCCAGCTTTCACCATCAGGGTTGCTTGGGCTGACAGTTGTCCCAGCCTGTGGTAAAGGGAGACAGCTCTACCACCCGCACAAATCCCTGGGAAACTTCCATCGCTTTCTGGTGGGTTTGAATCAGATCTCTCAGGTTAAAGGCAAGTGGTTTAATCCAGGCTAGGCATGCACTTGTTCTAACGTACATAGCAGATGGCTTTTGCCCCCATGGAAACACTCCAGGACAGATACCATCACCGGTACCTCCCCAGCACAGTGCAGCCCGAGGCACTGTGGTCACACCAGCTCACTGTGCAGAAGTCAGCTTATCTGCTTGTTGGAGACATCTGATGCCTGACTCAGAGCAGTGTACAGTTCAAACCACCCCCACAACTTAAAAATAGGATAAGCAACTTGCTGAAGAGAACCAGCTTTTCTATAAGCAGAATAAAAAACTTACTTGCTGAAGCAGCTAACTTTTGTCTTTTCCTATGCCTAGTCCCACTTTCAGGAGTTCCAGGGAGAAACATGCTACAAGCTAGAAACTCAGACTTGCTATTCACATCTCAATTGAGCTCAAAGCTCTCTCTCCCCAGAATCAGTGAACAGTTTTATTTGTCCCTGCTTGGTTTACCAAGTCTGAGAAAGCTCTTCAAGATTTGCTTCACATAACTCTGGGTCTCCAGTCTCAGCATCTCTGTCTCAGGAAGAAAACACTCAAAGTGATCCTCAGAGACTGCCTGACCATGTTTTTAAAGACAAAACCTTCCCTGATGCTCCCCTGCACCATTAGCCAAGTGGGCACCACATCCTGGCATCTGCTTTGGAAAACTCATACCATCTTCAGGAGGAACATGAGTATGCAGAAACACCTCACTATTGTCCGTGCTGCTCTGTGCTGAGCCGCAGTTTGACTCCTCCAAGTTACCCGCCTCTGGTTATGCTGAGTCCAAAGGATCCTTGTGTGGCCCGTAACAGGGCTGTGGGCTCCTGACCCATGTGATAATTGTAGTTTGCTGTGCTAGACTAGATCTGAATGTCTCTTGTGAGAAGAAAAAGAGGCCATGTTCCCTTTCACGTGGATTCTTCTCCCTTGCAGAGGAAGCAGGGAGGTTGGAGCTGGAGGCTGGTGAGCCAGCCCTCAGTGTCATTCGCAGACGAGGCAGAAAGACACATCTGATGAGAGTCAGAGTGGCCCGTTCCACTCATTCATGCACTTGTCTCAGGCAACAGGCTCAAATCCCTCCAAGAAAAGTCATCCGGGAGCTCAGAAGTTCAAGAGCAGGTGTCAGCCTGCTGAGGTGACCCCACGGGCAGTGGCAGCTTTGGTGAGCAAGGAAGTGGCTTCAAGTGAAGTCAGTCTAGCGGTACCCATCCTGCTGGAGAGGCAGGGGAGTGCTCTTCAAACTCTTGACTGGAAGATACGAGGACCACAGGGAACAAGGGCTCTTCTCAGTGCGTTTCAGGAGAAACGAGAGGTGAACTCCAGATGGGTGAAGACAGTAAGGCTGAGCTTCACCCTGCAGCTGCACTGTCCCTGTGCCCCATTCCACACAGCTCTGGCACCATGCTGTCCCCTCCCCAAAACAAGGCAGTGAGGATTATGTAGGGCAGGTTGCTATCGTGGAGAAATCTAGTCTGATATTGTCACTGTCGAGCACTTCGGCTTGCTGCATCGGTAAAGCAGCAGCACTCACACCATGATCACAGCTTAGCCCTGATGCAGCTCTGTGGGACCCAGGAGAAGACATCTGTATGGCAAGAGCCTGGTGGTACCACAGAGCAGCTGGACCTACCACACCAGTGGGCAAACCATAGCCTGAAGAGGCACTAGGTCCTACAAATCTAGTCATTAAAATCAAAATATGCTTGGTTTTCAGTTATTTTTGAAATGTGTTTTAATAACTTCTCCTCAGTATGTCTTTGCTTGCATAGTGTGACACTCAACAGGCTTACAGGCAAAAAAAGGCAGTTTAACACACTGACTCCTCACACACACACACCCCCAAAACATCTGCGGAACTGATCCTTTCCATGCCGTGAACGGTCAGCAGACAAGCGGAATTCCTCCGCAGTCAGGATACTAATATCCAGCCTCACCATTGCAGCGACCTCCTGCCAGCCGTGCGTTATTAGCGCAGGGCTCATGACACTGCTGAGCATCCCCACCCCTTGCAGCAGATAGCAACAGCATTCACACGCACAAGCCAGTTCCTACTGCCCTTCACTTCTGGGAAGTTTCCTCCACAAGCCTCAAACATTTCAGCAGAGGTACAGATGAATGGATGCTGTGAAACCCAGCTACAGAGAACATCAGTCCCCTCTTCACTCATGCTGCCTTGCTGTAGGAATAGGGAGTATATTTGTAGTGCAGAAAAAGCCAACACAACTAAATCTCTGAATGCAGGAGGCTGCATTTGGTCTCTAGAGCTTCCAGCCCTGTCTACACGTCCCAGTGACATTTGCTGCTTCTGCAGCTCAGCTAACAAAGTTGCTTTCCGCAGTGGCAGCGGGCAAAGTGGCTTCGATTAAGCCACAAATTTAAGAAAACTGACAGCATCATCTAGAAGAAAAATGGTCACTTTGAAAACAAGAACCAGGAAACCAGTTTCTTCTGGCTGATATTGCCATCAGCCACCAATATTACTTTTTGACTAACCCTGTTCCTAAATTCAGATTTGAGCAGTTCGATCCTTAAAAACAAATAAACCAAACCAAACAAAACCCACAAAACTATTTACAGCATTAGAAAAACCACTACAAGACGGAAATCTGCCCATTTATCATTTAGCTCAAGCTTCTTGGCCAGCTGTGAAGACTGACATTTTGAGGTTTAGAAAGAATTTCTCCATGAGAAACCAGCATGAAGCAGATCAACCCACTAAAAAGCTGTAGTATTTTCCTTCTAGTGACATGCAAGGCCAGTTGTGAGGGCTGAGTATTTACAGATATAAAGGTCTCCAGTGTTTCAGAAAGATCCACTTTGGAGAGGTGGGTCGAAGTCATCTGCCTCTTCAGCTGGCATCTCTGTACTTTGCCACTGACTCAATACTTCCAGGTTGGCCCATACACTTAAAATTTCCATTCTTCAAGGGTTTTTTGGTTTTGTTTTTCCCACCAGAGGTACCATATTGTCTCCTTTTTACCTCAAAGGACAGCAAGTAAAAATATAACACTAGAGACATTTAAGACAACTTTATATTCCACATTTTCTTTTCAGATCAGCCATATTGGATTCTCTTGTGTTCAGAGCGGAGGTTTTTTCCCCCCACACCAAACGCAGAAATATCTACTTATGGCAGAAATACAAATTACACAATGAATTCTCCAGTTCAGGTCCTCTGGCCACATACATGGGGGTTGACTTTGCGTTTGTGTACACATGCTCCTCTAACTCAGCCCACAAGCACTACAGTTTTTAAAGTTTCAACGTCTCTCTGACCCTGCAAAATGGAGCAGCCCAGCAAATAAGCATGGCCATGAAAGTCAAGAAACTGTTGCTGGAAATTTTGATGCGTTTGGTCAAATTACGTGCTACCCCATCCCACTCTGGCCCTTTTCCTGCACCTTCAGGAGATGCCTGTGGGAAGCTGGCTCTGGATGCCCACTACTGCCAGCACACACACCCTCTACCCTGTTCTCCAGCAGCTCCCAGCCCCAGGCAAGCTCCACTGCTGGGGGATGCCCAGCCTGGGTGAGGTCCTCTGGGGACTCAGGGTAATGCACCAGAACAAAGCACCCCAGCAGCTCTACTCTACCTCTGCTATACTGGGCAGCCAAAGGCCACTACAGGAATAAAACACATCACGCTGAGACACTGTTAGAACACAAATGCATGCCAGCGAGTTAAAAGCTTGTTTCTCACACTTGGCATCGCTCCCTGCAGCTCCTGAGCTCTCCTAAGAGGAAACTCAGCTGCAATTCAGAGCACCTGCATGCAAGAGCACTAGCTAAGGTTAGTTTTCCTTCCCTCTGTACCGGATGTTGGAGACCACCTTATGCCTTCAGCACAAATACTGAAGACAGGGCACTTGAAGCATGCACAGATGCAAGAAGCCACTCAGTAACTGATCCTCTGCCTCCCAGTGACTGTGCACTCACCCTGAGCACGAGGTAGAGGAATCAGGGAAGCTCAGGGAGTTTTGCCAGACCAAAGACGCTTGCGCACCACTTTCAGGAGCTGAGTATGATCAGGCAAGCAACCCTTCCCCAACCATAACTCTGTACACCAAAACTCAAAGTAATGGCAAAGGCAGCATTCTCCAGCTGATGGCTCCTTCCCTTCCCAAAACGCAAACGCTGCCCACTGATTTGAGAGCCTGCTAGAACAGCAAAGCATTACCGCCTTACGGATGGCTGTCCCAAAGCTAAGTGGCCAAGACACAACCGAGTTCACATCTGCTTTGTGGAGCTGATTACATACAAAGATGCTTAACAGACAGACAGACCGACACACACATTCCTGACAGCGTAGCAGAGCTGCTGCCTGGCTCCAACCCCTCCTTGCCCCATCCCTGCTGAGCAGCTTCAGCTGCCTCCCTTCTTCCAGGGAACCCTCTGTTTTTTGGATAACCTGGAAAGTGGCTTTTCACACAGCAGGCTAGCACACCGGGGCTGGTGAGCACAGCAACACCACACTTACCGTGACTTTCCTGCCACCAGCTCTCCGGGCCCCAATCTCCCCAGGAGCTGGGGAAGCAGCACCAGCCCTCAACCAAACACAACCTCCTCCTCCCAGCTACTGCTTTATGCTTTACTCTTCAATTTGCTTCCAGACCTTGTCCTAAATCAAAGCTCAACTCAGCTCAGGTGCTCAGAGTAACCCACAATCCCCTCCTAGGAAGTATTTTGCTCTGCTGGGGTGCCCCAGCTGTTCCCAATCTTCCCAAAGCCTCCCAGGCACCGCTTGCCCAATTACCCTGCTGATTACTCTGCCTCCTGCGTCTCTCAGAGGTAACTCAAACTACACGTCCCAGGCCTCCTTTGCCTCAAGAAGCAACACTCCAGCAGCAAGCCCCACTAGCCCAAGCAGTGCTGAAGCAGAGGCTGCCCCAAAAGATGATTTTTACATTTTCAGTTGGAAAATTGAAACAGAAAGTACCTGTTGGGTACCCTTGTACAAAGCCTACATTTTTGTGTATTTTAAAGGTACACTTGAATAGTTTACTTTTGACAGTTTTCTAGGAAAAAGCACAATTGAAATGAGGACTCAGTTTTGATGGTCTCTCAGTTTTGCAATGCTTTTCACCAGAAATCACTTCAGAGGAGGCTGGGTCCAGCTCTGACTTCCATTCCACTTTTAACCTTCGCAAACACTTAGCAACATCCTCCTCCTGTAAAAATTCACTTCTTGAGCAAGGACAAGGGCACTTGTAATGGCCTGTGGTTACTCTGGGAGGAGTCCATCCACCCCCACCAGTGTGTACTAGACACATGCCTCCGGGGATATTGCCTTTTCTTGAACAATGCTTAAAGTATTTGGACTCATGCACAGGTTTACCAGAGGGTGGACTAAGGGAGCTGTGACTTGATTCAGGCAGGGATTCATCCCTCGAGCTTCACGCTGACTTTAAGTCTCGGCACCACTTCACGTTTTACTCCCAGTCCCCAGAGGATTAACTTGCTGTGAGACCAATGAAATCACCGTGCTGGCTTTCCCCACGGTCTATCTGCTGTCCACTACTGCCTGGCACCAGCTCCGGCAGAAGCAGGCTAACATTTTGAGGGAAGGGACGATTGGTGCAATTTTACCTTACACAAATATTACGCAAGAACTATACATAAAACATTGAGGCCAAGAGAAACATAAAAACACGGTACATTTGCTATCAGCTGGTAGGGAGGAATTTTTGTGTATTGATTTACTCCCATCCAAGGGGACAGCATTTTCTGGAATGAGTGGTACCCTGAACAGATATTTCAAAGCACAAAGGCAGAGCTTCCCCAGCCACGCCTGCTGGCAGAAGAGGCTGGCTCACTGTGCCACGAGCTCCCTGCACCTCCCCGGCCAGGCAGGGATGATGTGATCTGCACAGCCATTCGGCACTGGGCAGCAGAGTCCGAGCATGCCACAGAGGATCTTCAACACCCTCATATGTAAGGTGGGATGCCGGCACACAAAAGGACAAGCCAAGGACAACTGGTGTTTAGACAGGAAAAAATTCTAAAATTCTACCTGAATGTAGGAACTTCAAAAGTGTGCCTAGTTTTGAAGAGTGATGATAATCCATCAGGATTTGTGTAGAGCCACCATGAGAGGTGAGAACAGGCTCTAAATACAACCCTACATGACTGAATTTTAAGCACTCCAGTTGGACCCTTTTGGCATTACAGTGACAATCTTGGCATCATCACTCCCACAGTTGTCTGTAATTAACAGTTGCCACATTCAAGACTCCTTGCGTTCATTAACGTCCAGGTCCTGCCTGACACCCCACCAAGGCTGCAAATGAGACAGCAGAGTAGGCTAGGAGATGTTTTGCAAGAGGAACTTCAATCACTCTTTTCCCGCCATCCCTGACCATGACAATTTTCTTTCTAGACTGAATGTCTTTTCTATTTGCTCTGGTTTTCTCTGACAGCACTGTTAGTGCTATCAGAAATAACAGCAGTAGGTTAGACAGCAATGTCACGCTGGCATCTGTTTTTACACGCCACGGCTGTAAGGGTACCAGCATTCCCTAGTGCTGCAGCCCCTAGAAATATTTAGTATCTTCAGATGGAAATTAAAAGTCTAATTCTACAAAGAAAAGCCAGACAGGGCGAGGGACTGCCATTCTGATTCACTGTGTACAATCGATAAAGAGAAAAAGCAGGACCTGATTCAGTATCCTATTCAAAGTACAGGATTAGCTTTAATGACACAAGAGTATAATCCAGGGAAATTCACACAGAAGTGCATTCCCATCCCAGGGAAACGGTACTTGCCAATGTCACAGGCTGCTGCTGGCAGAGCTGGGACTGAAAAAGAGACTGTTGGCCAAGTCTGTCTTAACCACAAGGCAGTCCTTGGCTCTGAAACACTAGTGTGAGTAAAATAGTTTGTATTTTACCTCAATTAGAAGTCTTTAGTAAGTTGGAGGATCAGGGGAATGGGGACATTGCATCCAACTTTAAATTGCTTTTAGAAAGCTGTTTCCTCTTAGGCACAAGGAAAAGGGGGTCTTGCAGAACTATTTTCCACTACCTTACAGTTTCATGAGTTCCCTAGCTTTCAAAAAAAAAAAAAAAGGTATTTTACTGAGAATCTTTATGTTTTCACAGGTCTTTTTTGGAGATTTTTGGAAGCACAACTGCCAAACCCACCACTTGTCACTAGCTTGGATATCTCAATAAAGAGCAGAAAGAAATAGAAGCGGCCTTAAAGAAAACATGATAGTGGAAAAGCCTAGAACACCACATGCACGAGGAACTTTGTTCTCAGCCGCTTTAGGTTCATTCCAGGCTTGCCTAGGCTAGGAAGTGCAAAATCTTCCAAGACAGGAGCTGGGTAATTTCCATTCTTGCCCATTTGCTAGGATAGCAGTTTAGCCCCAACCGACTCAGATTTGGGCACTTGAGCTCTTAGTTTTGCAGAGCCCTGGACTCACCTGCACTTTGGGGCAGTCTCACCAGAATTTTGTTTTCATGACTACAGCCTAACCTTTGAAACTTCCTTGCCCTCTGCTTCCTCAGACCCTTGGACTATGGTCATATCTCGAAGCTACTTCCTTTAGCGCCCTGAAGAAGGTGCCAAGAATTAAAACTCAGTCCCATCCTCCCACTATCGCTAATGGAGTAAGACCTTGAAATCCCAGCCTCCAAGTTGCACCAGCCATTGGAGAAAAAAGCAGGATTTCCATTAGATCAACCGTACAAGCTATAATCAAACTGAATATTTACAATGCAGGCCCTCCTTTTCTTTCCACACCGCTTCCTGCTTCAGTGAAATAGTTTAAGTTGGTATTTAAAGTATTGGTACCCTTTTACAAATGTCCCTTGTTGTGTCTGCAACCGACTCTTTATACCTCGTGGCACGAACCCTGAAAAATTGCCTTCTGTGCTCACTCCAGCCAAGTCTGAGAGTAGGAGATGGCTGATAACTGAAGAGGTTCTGACCTGACATATGGAAAAGATCTTGCTACAGCCTTGCTCTTCCATTTGTTATTCATCTAACAAAAACAGTTCCTAGACTTAGAGATCATAAACTCTCTCTGGGTTTGCTCTGTACTACAGCACTTGACTTTCTATAGCTCAGAGCGTGCCAAAGGGAGGGCCTCGGCAGAAAGGGATGTTTATCCAGTTGACAGACTGGTGATCTGACTCAGCTAATCCACACCAGCCCAGTGGAAGCTTCATGCTAAACACGGAATCACTTTAGTTCTTTACTAGATCATCTCAACTCATTGACAGCTGAATAATTCATTTAGTGGTAACCACTGGGAATAAAATCACAGAATCACTGAGGTCAGAAGGGTGCTCTGTAGATCATCTAGCCCAAATCTCCTGTGCAGAGCAGGGTCACAGAGGGCAGGTTGCTCAGGATCATGTCCAGTCAGGTTGTGAACATCTCCAAGGGCAGAGACTCTACCACTGCTCTGGGCAACATGTTCCCATGTTTGACCACCCTCACAGTGAGTTTTTTCTTATGTTTAAATGCAATTTCCTGCATTTCAGTTTGTGTCCATTGATCGGATACCACCACCCCCACCCCATGAGCCTTCCCTTCTCCAAGCCCAAACCACCCAGCTCTCTCAGACTCTCCTCATATACTAGATACTCCAACCCCTTAATCCTGACCCTGCCTTTGACTCATTCCAGTATGTCCATGTCTCTCTTACACTGGGAGTCCAGCACTGGGACATGTCTCACCAGTGCTCAGTGGAGGGGAAAGATCACCTCCTCCACTGTGGACAATGTTCTGCCTAATGCAGCCCAGGATGCCAGTTGCCTCCTTTGCCATGAGGGCACATTGCTGCTCACATTCACCTTGGTGTCCACCAGGACCCCCAAGTCCTTCCTCTGCACAGTTGCTTTCCAGCTGGGCAGCCCCCAGCCTGTACTGGTGCCTGGGGTTGTTGCTCCCCAGGCGCAGGACTTTGCACTTCCCTTGTTGAACTGCATGAGGCTCCTGTTGGCCCCTTTCTCCAGCCTGTCCAGGTCCCTCTGGATGGCAGCACGACCCTCTGGCATATCAGCCACTCCTCACAGTTTTGTATTGCCCAAGCTTTGTATATAGGGCTTCCTTCTAAGGATACTGATTAATGGTAGAGTACTTATGCAAAAAGAAAGAATATTAATTTTTTCCCCCATTTTCACCAATGATATGATCTTATAGGATCTCAAAAAGCTGTGTGTGAAGCCCGTAGATGTGTCTGCACAAACTTCACCTGTGCATGACCAACTCATAGCTCAAAGACCTGAGATCCAACAGCCAATCCCATGCATCCATGCTGGAAAAGGGAGAATCCTACAGAGAGACAATGATATGCGTCCTATCCAGCTATTCCTTCCTTCTTTTATTTGTCTGATAAATTAAAATTATAGAATTAAAAACTCACAGCTGCAACTCAGAGAGTCTAATATCCTCTGTAGATGACTCACTCCCTTGTGTTTTTTTGGGGGGATGTGTTCCTGAGGAAACGAAAACATGTTAGTGTCTTTTTTTCTCTCGCTTCCTTACACAACACACTCACTGTTCTCCTGCTTAGACACTGGTGTGCGTCTCTGTGGATCCTCTCTGTGTCAGGCTACACGTGCTGCCTGGATCATATAGGCAGTGAGAGTCCAAAAGAAGTAACAGTGATGTCATATTATGCCTGCTTGTCGCTGGTGTGGTAGAACTGAGAAGATGAAAATACGCATGAGATGGGCGCAGACTGAAATGAGAGTGAGGCAGAGAAATGGAAGAAAGCATGGTCCTGAGGAAAGAGAGGCCACACGGTGTAATGGGTGAGTGATGACAGCCAAGTGCCAGTTGATTTTTAGAAGACGTTCACTGGGCACACCCAACACTGTGTATTACACGGCCTTGCAAGACCATGAAAAACCGAAATAAGGAAGTCAAGCCGTGCTTGCAAAGTCTTGGTTCCAGTTGTGTAATAACACACTTCCTTGTGGTGCCCTGCCTTCCAGATGGCACATTGCACACCAAGGGCAGGCAGTTGAGAAGAACAGCAAAAAGCCTGACCCCATCTTAAAGTCACCTTGAGGTGAGGGTGAAGAGCACAACCAGAGACTGGGGCCACTCCTCACCCCCCTGGAGCAGGGGGCAGTGGGGGGCAAACCCCATGAAATCATTGTGAACTTATGAACTCCTTTGACCTGCTGAGCTGGAGAATTAGAAAAGCCACAAAGCTGATAAATCAGCACCCAAGAGTCCCAATCTTTTCCCTTCATCCCTGGACGATGCTGGGATTGAAGAGCTTTCGCCTGCTGGAAGGAGCTGGTTTGCCCTAGAGGTTCTCCTGCTCTCTGGCAAAGCTTTTGATGTGCAGACTGTGTCCTGGTGTCTCAGAGCTGATGCAGGCTTGGCCCTCTAAGAGGCCCTCTGAGCTTAGCATGCTGGTCATGAAAGGAGCTGACCTCCCACTGCTGACAGGCACTGAGCTTTTCTGATGTTCTGTATTTTCAAGTGCTTTTGGGACTTCTGCTCTAAAACACTTCCCTTTAATTTCCATTTAATTTCCTTAAAATTGTCACTGGAGCTGTTGATATCTCTGACACGTGTCAAATGCATCCTTTTCTCTGCTCTTTCTCCCCCACTACGCAGTACATAAAGATTTAAAAAAAGGTTTTCAGCTCAGCACTTTGCTACTCTCCTCCACACTTTTTTTGAGCATTCAATCTTTTTTTTTTTTTTTAAATTAAAAACCCCTAACATAGTGCACCTAATTGAACATATAATTGTTTCATGTAGAGTTTCCCCAGAGAATTATATAATCTCAACCTGTCTTCCTTAGGCAGCATATAATCATGCAATCTGATGGCTCTTTGTTTCTCTTCTTTCTTCTTTTTTTTTTTTTTCTCCCCAATACTTGTAATAAGTTTTTCACCTTGTCTAGACGTCTCTGACATACGCTGCCTTTACCTAATCTTCAGCCGGGAGATGTAGCAGCTCTCCTCTTTCCACACCTACATCCCAGATTTCAACACCCCCCCACCTGACAAGTCCTTATTCCAGCATCTCCTCTGCCAGTGCTCTTTCTACGCTTTCCAGCTGTGTATTTCATCTCATAGAGGGTTATTTTTAATTTTTTTTAATGTTGGGACTGTTACCCCATTAGGGTGAAGGTTCCCTTTTCATGGGAAAATACCTGCAATGACCAAAATTGGCTGCATTAATGATCAACAGCTTAGAGCGCTACAGTAATTAACACAATGCCACTAATCGGTAGGTGTGATCAGAAGTTTTCTATTGCAGTAGGCTTGAATAGGGAAAGTATGGATGGGACCGTTTTTTACTGCGTTGTTTTATGAAAAAAAAAAAAAAAAAAAGAAAAAAGTCACGTTTACCCTCCAAAAACTATTTACATATGAAAAGATGGCTGAGAGATTTCTTGGAAATTGTGGCTTGCCTGCCTTGCCTTCCATTGTCTCTCTCACCAGGCAACATCCCCCGTGATACAGCACAGCTGGTGATCTGTCAAACGCAGCCTCCATCCCTGGGGAAGGGGTGAACCAGTACAGCACCATGGGAACTGCAGCTGACCAAAGGTTCCCCCAAAATTCCCACTGAGCACTGCAGCAGTATTTCAAACTCCCATTAAGAGTCCTGGACAGCACACTACCACTGGAAAAGTTCCGTTTTCTATAGGCAAAAGGCCCTGTCTTCCCAACCCCGGTTTGAATGAGTCCAGTCCTTCAGCTCGTGCTAAGACAGAGGTTAAGCTTTGTTCAAGTCTGGCAGGAATCTCCTTTCCCTCGGTTAGCACACAGCTTCCACTGGGGCACAGAGAGCAGAAAGCAAAATTATTTGCAATTGTGTATTTGAAATGTGTAAATAAAATTACCTTGGAGTGAGCTTTTCACCAACAATCTAGCAAATATGCTCCCTGGCAGGAATGTTTGCTGAGACAATAAATCACATTTTTAGCCCTTTGTTCAAAGTAACATTGAAATATGTAGTGGTGAGTATTTACCTCTCCAACCTGATCATCAGAACTACCCTCATCCACTTGGAGATTAAGAACATACCACGTAGCTGATGTGTCCAAACACCAAAACTTTGAATCCAAGCAACAGCTTTGAAGATTGTGTTTGCACATCCTGAAAAGTCCCAAGTACCTGCACCAACAACAACCTTACAAAGCAACCACAAAGCCCTGGGCCACTCCAAATAGGTGAAGAAAGGAGGAAATAACTTGAAACTGGATTTGGTTCCACCCAGGTTCCCTCGCAGGCAATACATCCCACGTTTACACAGGTATTTCTCATATTTTTGAGCTTCCTCAGGCCAGCTGACCAAGCAGTTGCTGTATTTCTTTTGCAACCTGCTTCTTGTTCTACCAGAGGCAAGTTATTGCCAGTGACACTGAGACACATTTAAAGCATCACCTCTAATTCCTTGCTATCTTTCCTGCATTACCCCAGTCTGTCTGGTGTTGGATGTTACACCCTTCAAGCTACAAGCGCTTTGGAAAGGGATTGCCTGTAGTTTGAGGACTTTCATCTTCCCAAGCACATAAATGAGATCCATGAGCATCTTACATCTTAACTTCATTCTGGTCTCTGAGTGAAAATGGCCTCGTGTTTGAGTACTTAGCCTGGGGCGCTGCTGCCCAGAATAAAAGATCCCCATCCCAAGCACCTGCCTGTGCCCAGAGCCACAGCCCCAGGTAACGCAGCTGGACCCGCTCACGGCTCCCACCCACACAGATCCTCAGCTTTGTCCCACAGCTCTGCCTGACCCCATGGAAAACTCTTTTCTGGCCCAATCTAAGGGATGGGGCCACCGTATCCCAAGGCCATTGGGTGAGTCAGATCTACCAAGTGTTTTCTAATCTAGCCAGCCACTGACACTTGCACCCAGTCATGAATTCACAGAGCAGCCTCCAGCAGCAGTATTACTAGCAGTCCCAAACATTCCAAATTCACGTGCAAGAAATCTAAAAGCAATGTAGTGTTTTTTTAAACATATGGTTTTGTTTTTCTTTATTTCCCTTTGAATTTTAGACCCTTCAGGAACTGCAGGTTCTCTCAGCAACCACAATGCACTTTTGAAAGAGACAATCCCTTGATCGAGGACCTTAGGCTTTCAATGAAACTCAACGTAACATTGCAACAGTCTGCTGTAACCCTGATACATATCTCATTTGCAGCACTTGTAAAGAAATGAACCACTTCTACATAATGCTTCCTGGGATCCTGAAGTGGCTGTGAGAAAACAGCAGGCTGCACTTCTATGTCTGTCACGCCACTTCCAGGTGACTCCAGCAATGTGCTCTGCTCTTCAAAGTGCAGAGCCGAGTACATCAGCCCTTGGACCCAAGAGACCTGCCCTCTTGACTTGTCCACTGACTCATTCACTGACTCCCAGGAAGTGACTGGAAATTATTCATTTTATCCCCCTGCAGAACGGGCTGTAAGGGTCACCCCATTGGCAGAGCAGAAGCTCTCTGTGACCTGTGGCTGGGACTCGAACAAGCACCATACCGTTATTCCTTGTTAGCAGTGTTGTTCTCGTAGCAGGACCATGGCACAGATAACAGCCAAGCAAACTTTTGCAACACCATACAACTGTAGTAGGGGGAAACTAACTGAAGCCTGTCTCCTAATTTAGATGCCACAGGGAGGTCACAGAGAAGCAAAACAATGTGATTTCTTGGTGCTGATTTTTCTTTTGATAAACATCAGTTAGAATTTATTTTTAAGGCTACCTGCTGGACGGTCTCCATTTGCTCCTTCCTTTGGTAAAGTATCCGTGAGGCAGCCTCCGCTGTATTCCTCCTCTCTCATCCCGGGTGAAAAACCACAGGTTGTATCCTGATTAATAGGGCTTAGGAAACCTGGGCTTGTACCTTAATTAGTCCCCAGTGTTACAGCTGCATCCTTCCATGGAGCTAAACAGGGGCTGTTCTGCAACAGGAGGCAGTGGGAACTCAACCAAAGCAGACCCAGAAACTCTGGTGGCTTGAAACAACACATGGATGAGACAGTCAAGGGAGATGCCAGTCGAGGTGAAGAGAGGAACAAACCCAATATGGTTTAGCATGACCTGCTGCACATCCAGTGCTTTCCATGACCATTGTTTGCCGCTACCAGCCCATCTGCAATGGCCAGGGCTTTGCCGCGATGCCCGGGCAGCAGTGCCCTGGGCCATTACTATACCACATGAAAGCGCTGTATTTCCCTAACAATGTTTTGTGTGAATGTTACTTCCTCAGTTGGCAGCTCCAATCTGCCAGAACATTAATGAGAAACTAATGAAGAGTGCCAGGCTAATGCAGAAGCAGTAATGAAGATTAATCTCTCCCCAGAGAGGATGACATGCCTTCTCAGAGACCTAGTGCACCACAACAGCATTTGGAGGGTCAAAAGTGGGTCAATGAAAGCTAATTAATAGCAAACATCTCTCTTGTTCTTAATTACAGAGTGGTGCATAGGGATTTCAAATAAGCTGCTTGGTCCATTCTAGCTGCTGAATTCCCAAGCTAGGACCCATGAGCCATGCAGGAATTTGACAGCATAACTGGGCACAGGTCTCTCATTGGGAAATAAGCAGAGCCAGGGAGACTGGGGCAGCCTGGGCTTCATTCACAGAGAGCGGCTAGAAGTCTTGGTTGTGGAAGATGCATCAGATGCTCTCTACGTAACACAGCATGGGACCTCAGTAGGGCCCTGCCTACTCACTGGGGCATCAAGTGATTCCTGAGCAGGGATTTCAGGTCAGGCTGAGATTTCTTTCTCTACAAGCTCCTGGTATCCTCTAGCAGCCTTTGGAGTTGGTTCTCCTACAGTACAATTGCCTGATGCATAATTTATTGCCAAAGGATGTTAGATTTGTACATGGCTTCAAGGCATGGCCTTAACAAGTCTGTCAAAGAGGGTCTCATCAAGGGCTGTTACCTACACACGCATTACTACTGGTGTGAAAAGCTTCTGAGAACAGAAGTAGCATGGGAAGGCACTGCAACACTGGAGAGCCTTACCATTTGGGAATGTGACCGAGTTCCCAAGCCTGCTGCTTCCTTCCACTGCAGTCTTATGTCACTTCAGCCCCCTTGCCTCGATTCCTGGCCCACCACATGAGTGGTAGCACTTTGGTGGCAGAGAGTGTAGCATCCCAGGTAACATTCCTGTCTCTGGCGCTTGTGTGTCTGCACTGCCTCATGCAACAGCCTTTGCCAGGCCTTCAAGACATCACCATCCAACCCATTTGATGAAAATGCTTCCATTCCTCTTTTGCCTACCCTTGATAAACTCATTTAATAGAGGAAAAAAAAAAAAAGCAAACAATTCCCCTGGACCATGTCCATCCTGAGAGGGTGAACTGGAGGAGAAAGCACCAAGTTTTGCTGCTCTAGATGAGCCACAAAAGCAGTGAGCACTTAGGATTCCTGTCTTGCCTGGCTGGAGCCCAAATGGAAGCAAATCCTCTGCAGGCAGGGCTGTCCTGCCAGCTCCACAGTCTCACAGAGGGAAAACATGCTGAGGCTAAAGAAAAATCAATGACTTTGCACATGTCTTTGCAAGGCTGTATTCAGAGAGGTGACTGGCACTGAAATTGCCCTACTTACCACAAAAGCAGTGACAGTGCCACCACCACAGCAGGGGACAGACTGACTCCAGGCCTTGTTTCAGTCCTTGTATTCTAATTGGAGCAGGCTGTGCTGCCAGCAAGCAAACAGGATCCTTTACAAGATCAGAGGTACATGTCTCCCACTACCCCTTCAAAGGTGAGTCAACAACTCCACGACTGCATTTAACTCTTGCCCGGCTGACATCCACAGCACCAGGCCACACACACTCCTGGAAAGAAAGGGGAGGGGGGGCAGAAATCAATAGTCTGCAAAGGTTTACAGCGGCTGCTGCAGTCGGGGACTGGTTCCGCTGGAAGCATCAGTGTCTGGGTGAACTCTTCCGACACGCAGCTTGCCTCATCTTACTGCTGGATAAACAAGAATCACTTTGCACATCAGCACAGCAAACAAAAACCATCCTAATTCTGTCTGACCTCTCATATGGGACTAATTGCCTGCCCACTCACATTTTATGCTAGGCACTGTCATTGCTCATACATTTAGATGTCCTCTCCAAGCGGTATTGGCAAGGACTATGGGACAGAGCTGCCACCCTTAGACCACACTGCAGGCATCGTGCTCCTGGGGCCAGAGGACACTTCCCACTCACACCTCACAGTGAGCAGCTTAAGTCCTTCTGCTAGGCTCCAGCGTGAGTGGAGGACTGAAGTGGGCATTAGCAGGGGCTGGTTCAGGCTGTAGGTCTCTGTCTAGAGACATTCTGTCCCTCTTGCTAGGAACACACTGCCCACACACACAGGGGAAACGCTGCTTCCTTAACGTCTGAATAAAATGCCTTGGGTATTCCGCTAAGCTGAGCATTTAAAGGAAGTATGTACCCACCTCCCACTGACAGCAGAAGGACTCAGGCCCCTAATTCTGGTAGGCTCCTTTGAAAACCCTGGATTTCAATGCTCAAAGGTCTGCTCTCAGTAGCCAAATCATTGCTCATGTCATGCCTATGCTCTTAAATGATTGGCAGTAGAGCTAACTTACACTGATTCAATTTCTTCTGACTCACAGTCATTTATTTGCACTATTTCCAGCACTGGGAGTTGAAATAATGATACATGTTTTCCATACATTCACAAGAGAATTCATAAACACCACAAATGCATGACTTCATGTCCAGCCATGCCAGGCTCTCCTAACTTCTCGACCCAATAAAAACAACCACATCTATTCTGAACTCTAGGCATGTTTGGGGAAATACTAATCCAGGGAAATCCTCTTTTCCCCCATTTTTTCCCCCCAATTTTCACAGCACTGTGAAAGCTTTGAAGGCTGTCAGGCTCAAAGACAGCCCTCCTAGCTGGTCTTGGCTTGTGCCTCCACACTCCTGGCTCTACAGGGCTTTTCTAGTTTTGAGTTTACAACTGCCTGACAGCTGGTACCAGCTAGGACACAGACACTGTCCCCCAGCACACAGCACCAAACAGCTCTCAGCAAGGTCAACACAAGCCATCTCCAGCTGTGACACGAGGCTCTGAGTCCTTCACGTCCGTTCCTTTCAGTATTATCCAAACTTCACCTTGGTGGCCTAACCTCCCATAGACCATGGAGAGTCACTTTCCTTTAACGCTTTGGTGCTTCAGCAGGGATGACTGATAAATAAAAATCAGCAGGGGATTGATCTCAGCTTCTAAATGCAACTGTCAACTAAGCTGTATTTCTAGACTTGTGTTAACTGGTGGAAGGGCCCCATACCCATCATCTTTAGGACTCCAAGGCCACTGAAATCACAGGAGAATGGCACACAGAAGCCAAGGTACTGGGACACTATCAAATTCATCTACATTTAAACTAAACCATCTATCCAAGAATACATCACACTATGTCTGACCGTTTCAGGAGATGAACCAATGGAGATAAAACTGCTAACTTGACTCTCAATGCCCTTGGATTTAGCTGAATGCAGAGTTCAGGGAGCTTCTCCCAGAGCCTGACTCTGAATCACTCTCCAAACTCTGAATCACTTGGTTTCAACTCAGCCATCAGCTCCAGCTAAGAACAAAATGACCGTAGCTCCCGATGCGTAGTTCCCCCAGGGAAGTGCTCATCGGCTGCAAAACCACCTTAGAGCCTTCCCACAAGAGAGGAACCGAAAGCACCCTGGCCACGCTGGGTGGTGCAGTGGGAAGCAGTGGGGTGACAGGGTGCTGCAAGAACAGCTGGCCCTGGGGCAGGATGGCTTTTGATTTTTTTTAATTTGGTTTTATGCACACTGAAGAGAGACCCTCAAACTCCACAAAACTCAAGAAGCTGTAAGCTCTGCTTTAGGCCTCTTAGGCATGCTAACCCTTACAGCAGTCAGTACCACCAGACAAATGGTTTCTTGGGAAAGGAGGAAGGGTTTCGTGCTAAGTAGATCTCTCTTCCTTGTGCCACGGCAGTGGAAAGCTGAGCAGGGGGTAGTTCCTATCCATATAAGCCCAATCCAGGATCAGATTGGACCCATAAAGTGGTTCAGTTCAAGACAAGCTCTGGCAAAGCTGTTCCACAACAGCTCAATCTCCAGCTCCCACTGTCTCACAATTTCTCTAGTCCTTACAAGCAATTGGATTGTCATGGCTGGGTGCAGAAGGGAAGCTGCTTAAAGCCTCCAAGTCCCAGCTTCAACAGGCACTGAAGATAAGCCACGTCTGGGTGGAACGATCCGCCGGAGCCACAGATGTCTTTCTAGCAGCACATGTGGACAGTGGTCTGCCTGTTGCTGTTATGGTGTAGGACTACAGGAGCATCTTACAGTTTCCTGACTGACTTCCAGCTAGTGCCCTATAATCTGTTCCTAAATATCAGTTCGTATCTCTGCCATTTCAGAGATTTTCACTAGCTGCGCTCTGCTAGAGGAATGCAACATGGCCACCAACTTGACACGAAGATCAGGCCAACCCTGTTTATTGAGGGTTTGCCTGGGTCACTTGCATTGAGGATCTCATGGATCTTACCTGTGGAGTTGCAACAAGTCCGCTTTGCCTTTAAAAGAGGGACAGTGCTAAACAGACTACTTTTGTGACCCACTTACATGCCAGAGACTCAGCTACTCTAAAAAATAGGACAATTAGAGAATTTAATGGCTGTGACTCTGCAAACAGCCTTTTGTCATGTTAAACACTCAGCACTAAGCCAGGATCAATGAACTAAGGCAAAATCGTGCCTTGCCTGTCCTAGCTCTGCTGTCACGTAACCAGGGAGACTGGACTGCTGAGCAAAGACGATGATGGTGTGAGGCTGGGATGCAAAATCATGTATTTGGCAGCCATCAGCAATGCTGTCAGCACTGCAGCTCCTTGGAGAGGCTCAGCAGAGAGGCCAAGGCTTGAAGGGCTGCGGCAGAGCCGGGCAGAGTCAGTGCTGACCTCTCCATCGATTCCTCTCAGGTCAGGATCAGGCCCCGACCAAAGCAGGTCACAGCAAGGAAGTCATTTGAAAGGAGGAGGGTCCTTGATGCGTGACCAAGCTCTGACTTTATGGCTGGGACCCCAAAACCATACAGTTGTGCTCGCAGGACTGCGCCCACCCCTGTGCTGGGGCTGAACCCCTGCTCTCCGCACGGCTCGCTGCGGAGTTCATCGCTCTTGAGCCACCAAAGCCTTGGTGCTGCTCTGCTGAAATCTCACTAACTTGGGGAAGTTTCTGCCTCGCTGCAACGTAACACAGAGCCACAGCCTGTGGCCAGACATGGCTGCCTGCACATGGGGGGGTGACCTTGAGTCCCTGCAGTTCTTCGCTTGGTGCTGCAATAATAAACAAAACCCAAACTGTTGCTGAGTACCTCTGATGGATACATAAATCCTACCGCTCTCTTCCAAGTCAACAGAATAATTCCAGGTGATACCAGTTCAACACCTGAAGCTCAGACTCTTCCTCCTTGCTACGTGCCTAAGGCAAAGCAGGAGAACAGCTCCAGCCGTTCCCTAAGCCTCCAGGTAGTAACTGAACTCCCAGCATATGGTTTGTCGAGTAGGGGCAAGACTGGCAGCGTGCTTTAAAGTAAGCTTCTGCTTAAGCACTTACTTAATTGGGACTTTACTGCAGTGCTTAAATACAGTTTAGAGGTTGTTTCTCAAAAGCATCTCAGTGGTTGGAGGATCTCAGTCCCTACGACTCAGGCTCCTAACACACAAGGCAGACCCTAGATGTTCCCAAGGTGAAACTCTCTGCCTCCATTTCCTCAGCTTTCTAGGGGTCATTACAGGAGATCTGCAAGGGGAAGTGTTTGTAAAATACACAGTTGAATAGAATAAATAACAATTAGTGAAATGAGAGGATAAGTATTAAACTGATTAAAAGCTATCCAAGCTGAACAGAATTAAAAATAAACCCAGTTACAAGCCTAATGAACAATTGCTTCACAACTGTTCCTAACTCATCCTTCAAATAAGAAAAAGAAACATTTAATAAAATTACAGATTTTTAAAAATAAAAATGCTTAAGAAAAAAAAAATCAGATGGGGCCTTGTAAGGGTTCATTTAAGTCGCACATTGAAAATAAGTCAGAGCTCCTACTTCCCCCTAGTACGTATCGTAAGAAATCACCAACCACTTTTCGGGCCATTGATAAGCAAGTCCTCTCTCTCCCCTCACCTCCTGGACACTGCGTACTCATTCAGCATTAAGGACATCTAAAAGCAATTCAACCCAATGTGGTGGTGCAACCCCCCATTCTCTTGAGCCGCTCGGTACTTGGCGCAATCTCTCCCCCCCTCTTCTCTGGGTCACATATTTGAGCAGCAGACCAGAGCATCAAGGCTCCCCCTTAACGCATCTGGGTTTTGCTCCCTTGGTAACGACCTGGTACATCTGTGCTGGAACTGTAACATTCTTGTTGCTCCATTACTTGGGAACAATAGTGATAATCAATCACCTCCTGACAACCTCGTACACCTGTGCCTCAGCCACGGCCCAAAAAGGGGAGACGCCAGAAGAGTTCTCCATTTGCGCAACTGGTGGAAAGTACCAGAATATTTCATCATCCGAGCTGGGCCAGGCTGGAAAAGTACCTGACCAAAGTCAATTATCTCTGACCCTATAAAGAGCGCTTCTACGCGAGACCCTTTGGAGCTCTCCTGGATTGCAGCGGGCTGCGACTGGTATCCCACCTGAGCTGAGACACCTCTCAGGAACGAACTTCACGAGAATCATCTGCCAGGGTGAAGCCAGCCTTCTCGAGTCTCAACTATCACCCGTTGAGGAATGCCGAAGCATTGCGAGTATTTACTCTAAACTCGAAGAGGGAAATTTTAACTGTACGCTAGCTTCCTTCGTCCACCTTTCTACTTATACAAAATACACATATTTGCCTTTACGAGTCTGGGCAGCATATATCACTGGGCTCTAATATTTCTGTTTGCATTTCTTTGTCTTATGTTTTACGAATATATAATATATATATATATCTACCTATCTGTACACTTTGATTTAAGATACCTTATAGTATGTTAGTGTGAAACTTGTCATCTGTATTTAAGTCGCTGTTTGATCCTAACATATTTTACTAAATTACTTGTAAATCTTTAAAATTAGTCAAACATTAAGCGCTGCTAAAATTCAACCTTTGATTTACCTTATACTATTAATAAATTCTGAATTGACCAAATCGTAACCATGTCAAACACCTTTCATCCTCAACACCAAATTCACACCTTCTGCTCCATAATCTGTGACCTCTGCATCAACCTTCTGTGCAGGAAAGGAGGGCCACAAGAGGCCAAATGCACTGCCTGGTAACAGTCTCTCCCTTTCCTTGGCTTTTTGTTCTCCGTACGATGGCATCTCCCAGCTTTGAGATCCTACTTATGCTGTGAGCACATGGCACCTCGCGGTCAGGCCACCGCTGATGCTCTTTGTAGGCACAAAAGTTTCCGTTTAGCACAAATCTGATTTTAAATGCAAAAGCAGGTTCTTAAAAGAAAAAGCAGCCCATCAAGGTACCAGACTGTGTGATGGATATCAGCCATGTACTTAAGTGTCTTGCTGAATCAGGGCCATGGCCTATTGATTACAGATGATACATTAATGACGTAATTTTCTCAGAAATGATGATGGAGCCTGTATCTTGGCCAAGGTTATCCAACACATACAGCAACGCAGACTAACAGGAGTTACCCGCCGCCCATGGACAGTCCCAAGAACAGCCCGTGGATTTGCCCCCACTCCCCCCGGCCTGACGGCACACCTTTAGATGCCCTGTGGGTCCAGCACGTCGGGTCCATGGGGTTGGCAGCACCTCGTCCTGCCTGCAGCAAATCTGAGCAGGGAAAATTTGTGCTAATTGCAGACAGATCGTGCAGAGGTTTATAGCTGTGCCTAACCATACAAGTCACTAAATGAGACTTAATTAATAAAAATTAATTAGCTAGCATTAATCAAGTAAAATCAATTAGTGAACACTATAACAGCAGCTGTACAGTGAGTTTGCAAAGGAAAGTCTATTCAAGATCCACACTACTGCTCCGGTGCCATTCTCACTGTCTATATTTAATACCACCGCTGTCTTAATATTCAGGGCCAGTTCCCGACATGGCGTGAATCTGGAGACTGCTAGTTCGGTGCCTGCCAAGCACCGGGCACGGCTCTGCCCCCACTGTCACAGGCAGAGCTGCGGACAGAAGAAACAGCTACCATGAAAAAACTAGGGCTTTTCTCTGTGGTATGTTGCAAAGGGCTGACCCAACTAGAGGCGAGGCCAGCTTGCTGTGTGGTCCCCATCCTTGCATCCCCTCGGCCAACCCTAGGAATATGCACAGCCAGAACATAAACAGCTCATCTGGTTTATCCTGAGCACCATCGTATACCCCTAAGGGGCTCTGTGGCCTCTTCATCTTCCCATGGTATTGCCACACGGGGCAAGTCTGTGCTTACAGCACCTTGTAAATGGAACCAAAGTGGTTCAGAAGGCGGGATCCCACCAGTCTGGACCACTACTCCCAGTTCTGGGGAACGGAAGTTTTGAGGGTGGTAGCTCGCTTCTTTTGCGTGAGCCTAGGAAGCCGGAGCATGCAGTGCGAGGAAGGCAAAATATTAGGGCCATATTGTGCTGTAATGCTGCAGCAGGGGAATACCCACAAACTGTCAATTCAACATCACATTGGCAAGAGCTGGTTTTATTGACATCTGCTGTTTTCATCATTGCATAAGGAAACAGAAAGAAGGAGATATTCAAAAACAGTATCCAGGGCAGGTCCTAGGAGGCTGCGCTCTGTGTGTGCTGGTGTACCCGTCCTGAAGCACCTGAGCCATACGCTGCTGCACCTACTCAAAGCACAGGAGATTTCCCCTCTCCTCCCTCTTGCATCTTTTCCCCAAATCCATTTTCAAGCCACACGGCTTTCTGTCCCCCACCCACGCATGAGCCTATTGCCAGGGTGGGGTTTCATTTGCAATATATAGGGGACAGCAATCTCCCGCAGTTTCCCCAGGAGCAGTAAGGATTGCCCCAGGAGTTAACTCCAGGAGATCCAGGCACCTGGGCAGACAGGCACTTTGCCACCCGTGCCCTTCTCAGAAGCAACCAGCTTTCCCATTCACATCCCAGAGGCTGCCCTGAATTAAAGCTGGTTCATGCTCAGCAGCGGAGCCCCGGCACAGCGATCTGCTGTTTGTCAGCGCAGCACTCGAGTTAATGATGCGGGAGAGCAGTCAGGTGTGACTTCGAAGAAAGGGGAGAATGTGCTTCTAGCTTTTCCATAATAGTTAATCATTAAAACCTTTCATGGTCACAGAAGGTGCTGGCCTCCTTACAAGCTCCCCTTTATCAACCATAATTATTTCCTGATCAGCTCTCGCCTAACTACCTGGCAGACTTATGCACAACACCCTTGAATCACCTGACTGCATTTATTGCCCTATATTCCCGGCCAAATGGGCCTCTGCTGTGTCAGCTGCAATATTTACAGCATGTTATCTCTCCCAGCCCATGCCCAAACATAAAAGCTGTTTCTGCCCCCTGCCCTCCCCTTTATACCATCCCTCTTTCTGTGACGAAGCAAAACAGAGCTGTCATCATACCACCTCAGCAATTCTTTCTCCTCCCCCAAATGCAACAGCCCCTTTTGTGTAGACCCTGAGGAGTACTGCTGCCATCTCCCTAATTCCACTTCAAGTTTTCAATTATGTTAATTCTACAGATATTGCCTAAATATCTAAATTAATGCATTTGTATTTACACTTCTGTCCTTTTTTATTTTCTGACAGAGACTAGCTCACCTCCCTAGAGGAGAGACAGGTGTAAATCCAAGCGACAGACCTAAACCTGTCACCCACACGGTGTGTTATTTGCCATCTCAGAGTCTGCTTACTGGGGAGGAGAGTTCAGGGTTACCAACTTAACTCTGTCATTGAATAAAAATGGATAGAACAACCCTAACAAGTCCAAACAGATGAAGTCAAATCCTGAAGCCCTATATAAGTGGAGCCAGTGGAAATTTCCAAGAGCAGGAAGAGGGCTTGTACTTAGGTAAATAAAAACAATTTAGATATATAAAAGCAAGAACTGGAAATCCAGTCCTTACTGCAGCTCTGATTAACAGGTAGAAATTCACCCGTTCTCAGTGAAGTAGAAGCTGTATAGTCTATAGGTAGCACATGCCTATGTATACATATGTGCTGTACAACACCTATCTGAGCTACCAACAAGAGCTTTACATCAAAACATATATAAAAGCAGACAGATGCCTCCAGACACAGAAGGCAAGAGTCAAGAAATGGGAACATGGTATTTCGTGATCAAATTCATTTTCTCAGTGAGACAGTAACATCTACAAAAAGGAATAAAAACACATTGAAGGGGGATTTCATCTTCACTACTTAAGTTTAGGAAAAAGCTGTTTTAAGGAAATTCAAAACCTCAGAACAAGCAGGGGATGTACACGGAATAACCCCAGGGCCAGATAACATTGCTGTTACTTAAGAGCACCAGTGTCTGATACATGGCTGACTCCGCATGCAGGAGATTGCAAGGTCATTCTGAAACACTTACAGTCCAAAACTCAAACCAATGTTTCCTCTTTCTTTCTAGCATAGCATCCACGTAAACCAGCCAGTAATTGAGAGAGTTCTCAAATATCACCAAGAATTTGGAAATGCTCTGCTCTGCTTGTGTTGCTCGCTGCAGCCAGGTCACTTCCATGGCAGACCAAGCAGATGTGCACCAAAGGGACGCTGGCCATGCTCCAAAAGCACAAATAATACACTGGCAGAGTATAAAATAAGAAGTGTCTATCTGCACGTGCAGTTCTCCACTTTGTGAGCATACTGTGCTTCCTTCTGCTCTCAGTCATCTATCATTTTGCTTGAGGCTGCTGCAGACAGTTCTTTAAAAATGCCAGCTCAAGGCTCAGGAATGGTCACGAAGGCATGCAGGATCTCAGAAAGTATTACTGAAAGGCTAGAGACAAGGAAGGCAAAGCCTTCCTTTTCAAAGCCACTACAATAAAATGACCCTGTGATACACCTAAGTCATGATTCCTGTGGGGGCGTCTCATCACCCTCTCTTAAAAAGGATAGACAACACATGGAGAAGAACAACAGACCGACCAGTGATTTTTACATACTGCACAGCTCCTGTCTCCACGTAGGAGGATGCCTCAGCTCAGAAAAGAGATGGCAGGGGGAGGTGACCGAGGTCTGTAGAGACACAAAAGGGCAGAAAGGTGATTAAAACACAAGTGTTCAGTACTTCTCACCAAAAAATCCCATATAAAAAAAAGGGGGGGCAAAAAACCCCACATCTAGAACTGCTGCAATTACCAGGTCCACCAAAAGTCACCAGGGTGCTGATGCCAAAAGATGGGACAATGGGCCAAAGGTTATGCCAGAGGAAGGATCACACTACGAACACTTTATCTCTTACACTTCCCCTACGCACGCATTACTGGTCACAGTCAGGGACAGGATACTGGGTTAAGGTGAACCTTTGGAGCATCTGTACTGCTCTGGCCAATGTTCATGGTCTACTGGGGCATAAGCCGAGAGCTAATATTGGAAAACAAGCCACCTTCCACCCACAGCAGTACGCATACATGTAGCTCCTGGAAGCTGCTCATTTGATTTCTTGCAACCTTTTATTTCAGACCCTGTTCCTGTTACTTTCTTTCACCTTTTCTTTTTTTTTTAGCGTTAAAAACACATCTGGATTTTAAATTACAGGGAAATACACTGCAATAAGCAGCCTCGCAGCTGGGTGTCAGCTGTCTGTCCACAAACAGTAGCTGCCCCTTTCCTGCTGCCTGTCCATGTGTCCTGACCCTTAAGCAAAGGGATCTCTTCTAGATCGAGCCCAGAGCTTGTTCCCTGCAGTGCGTTCAGCCTTCGGCCTCTCTGCCAAGACAGCCAACGCCAGTAGCAATTATTGAAGTCACTCACTGTGACGTGATGTCTCGTCCATGGGGCATGCAAGTCAAACTACTCCTACAAGACCCACTGGAGTGGGGGAGTCACCATGGAGCAGAGCCCAGCTCACTTTTCTCTGCACAGCACATCTTGCTCTTTCATTACGACAACACCGCAGCTTGACCTAACTGTTGAACTATCTAATGCAACATGCCTACTGTAACCAGCAGCCATGAAAATTAATAGCACCATTCTTTTCATTTTTAATGCAGTTTGAGACACTTTAATCAAATCTGATGAGGGGCAAAGTAGCCAATGATGAAGTTATGCGGACGGGAGGGAGTGCGTTACCTGTGCTGCAGTTGTGCCTTGTGTCAGCACTCCTCTAAGTCTGCTGCCAGAGGAGCTTGAACAACTTTTCAGAGGGTGTCTTGGCACTACCAGACCACACAGGGCAAACCACAGCTGTGTATTTTGGTTTGTGCCATTCTTTTATTCAAACTCACCTACCTGTTTAATTGACATAGTTGGTGTTGAACCTTCTCCCATAGGTCAGAAAGGATGCTAGCATCTTGGTTTTCAGTGGATTTCTGCGCAAAGTTCCCCCTGAAGACAGACTTAGGACCCTGGCCTTTAGCAAATACACGTATCTTCTTGTTCAGACCTTTCTGAGCTGTCGCTGGGACATGTTGCCAATGCTGCAGTTCCTGGTTCACTGCAGGCGTAGGTGGGAGCTTGATGGCTTTTGCCAGCTTAGAGCCTGTGCCCGCAAGCCTCAGGGCATGTGGGGCCCTTCACCACCATCAAGCTTCATCTTGCCCATCCACTGCTCAGCTTCGTTTAGCCACAAGGAGGGAGGCAGGGAATTGTTTCCTGCATTCCAAGAAATGTTTCATGGAGCTGAAAAGGTTTATCAGTGTTTTTCTGAAGGAAGTTTTGGTTCCCAGGTAAGTTTTCTTTCCTAAAATCCAAGTGAATCACATATGCACATACACACACCCCTCCAAGAAATCCCACCTGGTGGGGACAGAGGTGTGGGAAAAGGTGTTTTGGTTAGCAAGACCTGAGCATGTTGCTTAGGTTACCCCTCTCACACACACACCTGCAAAGCCCTCAAATGTCCTCACAGAATTAGCTGCTTTTGGGACACACATTATCTATCAAAAATCCCCAGCTTCCAACAGAAAAAAAAATTTTTTAAAAAGCTTCTGAGTTGCTTTATATTCTGAACCGAGCCAAGAGACAGGGCTGGTGACTGAATCACACCACAGTGCATCTCACGGACCGGTGCAAATCACTGCCTTCTGCTCACACGCATGTCCCAAAGACCCTTCCAGGCGTTCCTCCTTCCGCTCCAGCAAAGCTGCAGCTCCCAGCCCCGCTGCACCCCATGCTAAGCTGCCAGGCCCACTTGCTCCCAGGAGGGGATCCCCACCACCGGCACGGACAGATGCCATCGGTCACAGCCATTCCCTGTGGCACAGGCAATCTGTCAGCCCCAGTGACAGCTCTGTGTTGTGATGGCTCCCAAAGCCAGCAGCTCAGCCAGCACCTGGAGCACAGCTAATGCTGCTGAACGTGGACGGAGCTCTGGGCCTGCCTTTGCACCTCTAAAGTCACAGTGGTCGCTTTCTTGGGAGGAAATAGCTTTCACTCCACTTTTTGGGTCTGTTTTTTCCATTTCACCATGCCTGGCTCTTTCTCATCACAAAAACCCAACCCACCCTTACTACCATATATAAGCCCTATATAAGAATTCCCATCGAAGCCCCTGGACTCTAGCTCCCAGAAGAGAGCGCTGGAAGGCAAAAACAGGGACATAAACTGCATTAATATGATTTATCTTTCGTACAGGGCTGGGCTCCCCCCCTCTTTCAAGGCCATGTATTCAGATAATGAGAAACAGGGCATTCCCACCCCTCACGCACAATCCCCTTTTTATTTCCTACGCAATGAGGAATTAAGACATGAGACTTTCTCAACCACTTCCCACAAGAGCTGTCTCTGGCTTTGACTTTGATAATCCAGCTTGACTGATCTTTCTCTGGCAGCAGCACTGGCGTCAGTAGCCAAAGTGATGGATGGGCTTTACAGCTTAAACAGCCTTTGGGGTAGCTGGTTGAAGATAAGTGCCTAAAACTCTCGATTTATGCTTCCTCAAGTTCCTAAGCCACAGGATGTTCATGAATACCTTTTTTCTTTACTCTTAGCTCTGAAACAGGAGCAAAATAAAGAGAGGGAGACTCTCAAGTAGCTATTTGTATCCATTGCTACAGGAAAGTAAAATACATGACTGGGAAGTGGCAGTGGCTGCCCGTATTTTCTACTGGCCCAAATTCCTGATGACATCGGCTCATACACTGCTTTTCTAGTCTCTCCTTTATCTGAATTTTTACTCCATGCCTCCTGGGCCAGGTATGACAGGACTGAATCCTATTGCCTACAGGTAGAACATGGAGGTAGGAGACATGGGAAGACCAATAGTTGAGCCACCACAAAAGACAAAATGGCATCAGCGTAGTCTCTGTGCATTCTGGAAAGAGGCACGCTAGTGACTTTAAGCTGTTGTTAGAGACACCGCAGCTGTCAGGTCACAATTTCAGCTAAACTCATATTCTGCTAAATCTTTCTCAAGTTATCTCTGTCATCAGAGGATTTGTGATCATTCGGGTAATATAACAATGGCTGAAACTTTAAATGCAGTCAGATTGATAGGCCCCATTAAGACGCTCATCAAAAGCTACTAAAAACCTACTGATTTATGGCTACCAGCAGGAAAGTTTCATTACAGGCGGTTATATTTTTCTTCTTCAGCTTTCAGAGGTGTTTTCGTAGAGGTTTCACTGTTTAAGTATTTAGAGCTCAATGAATACTCAAACAATTGTCTGATTTTAAGCTCTCAGGACCACTAGCGATGACTGAGGTTGAAGGTAACTTAGAAAAGGTCCCAATAGCAAGAGGTGAGCACCAAGGCTCCTACTGATAAGCGCGATTGCTTGGTGCCCTTCAGAGCTTAAATTCGTGACCAAGTTACCGCAGAATAAATGTAAATGCACTTCAGCTGACCCCAGCGACTAGCTGTGTATACAGTCTTAACCCTCCGCAAAGACGGAGTGATCCAAATAACACAGACACGCACGTACATGGACAGCAGTAAATGTAGGCCAGTGCTGAGCTGAACACAGCCACAAACACCCTTCAAAGTTGAAAACAGGAAAGAAAATTGTTCATTTGGTTCTTCCACACTGATACAGACCTATAACCATTTCCAGGGGCAGGGACTGAGAGGGTAGTCTGAGATGTTTTTGTTTCACGTAAATGTAATTTGTACTTAAATGTCTTCGAGATATAAATCTGTGTTGGCCCTCCTGGAGTTCAACAGCCAGGAGACCCTGAGCACAAGCAGACAGCAAGACTAAGCTGTATCTCAACACCTGAGAAACGTTGGGACTGACACACAGTTGTGTTTTATCAAGCAATGTGACATCCAACTTGCTTTCTCATTATAAAAGCAGGAGTACGTTTCTAGGAAAGAGCCAGTTTCGACTTTCTTTGTCCCTGAGGACTTTCCCAACCATCATACAGCCATAGAGTTAAACAGATGTACCAGGGTGAATTCGGGTAAAGAGTGACTCAGGATTTCTGAGGCAGCATCAAGTGCAAACAAGACCTTTGAGATGAATTACTGACTGCCTCAAAGTGAAACAGCACTGACAGATGTACTCTGTGTCACAGGGCAGTCACCTTTTTCTCTTTAGAGGTGATTCTTCCTGGAGATCAGACCTATGAAAGTGGCAACTTCCACCCCAGAAATTATCTGCAGCCATTTCCTCCCAATACATAAGGGAGACAACCCATATGTGTAGTCACATCATGTGCCCCTGTTATCTCTGGGAATTCCAACTTCAACTGGAATTAGAATAAGAAGAGAAACCACCAACATACTGAGTTCCTATGAATTTTGAGAAAACTGGGTGTCAAACAGAACAGAAAGTCTCTGTTGGTGACCCTACTAGGGGAAGGGCTGATAAACTGAGCTCTCCCTCGACACCGGAGAACGCCCAGGACACGTTAGAAAGCAGAACTGACTCCTGCCGCTGCTTGTGAAACTGCTGGTTCCTTCCCTCGTTATTCAGTGATGCACCCTGATGTTCTTCAGGAAATTGGGCTCCTGTCCTGTAGGACGCTTCCTGCTCCCGACCACTTGCGCGAGGCTTGCTGGGCTTGGACTTTAAAGACACTCTGCCTTTATCCACAGCGTGGAGGTGGCTGTGGATTCGTAGTTCAAACTCTGTGGTTTTCTTCTCAGAAAACGGAGTGGTTCCTGAAAACCTCTGCTGGCTTTTGGAGCCAAAACTCTACTGGCTTTCAAAGGGGACTTTTCCTCCTCATTGCTTGCAGTGCCTGAAACCATCTCAAGTCAGTTTCCTGCTGTAAATGCTTTGAGACTCTTCCAGCTTCCTAGAGTGCTCTGAGCTCTCATCTTTGGGATCCCTTTGGAGGCAGGTCTGGAGGATGCCCAGCTAACCACCCACTTCCCTGCCATGCTGGGGGGATCCGATTCAAAGCCTGGCTGTGCAGGAAGCTGATTTTGGTAGGCCTGCAGAATGACTCATGTCTCCACTATCTGTGAGAGAAATTCTTAAACCTTTGCTCACAGTGAGTAGCAGCTGACGCTCTTAATCATCACAGAGAAGAAATGGGAGGGATGGAAAAATATCTGCCTCCCAGCTCTCTTGCTGAGGCTTTAAGATGAGACCTTTCCTCAGTGGGGGCTGGTTCTCCTCCAACTTTGTACATTGTTCCTTTGAAGCATCCTGCTCTTGGATCCTGTTGAAAACAAGGTACTGGTAGTCTTAGTGGGCAAGTTATTATGGTCTTCCCCAAGCAACTAAGAAACTGCAGACAAGCCAAGTGAGAATCCTTCCCATATCTATTATGAAATGACCCTCTGAGACTGGAAATACTGAAACAGCCTAACAGTAGGATAGAGTACCACCACAATATCAAAGCCTCTGAAACAGAAGTTCCCCAGATTTTCCATTCCTCCCTTGTTGTTCAAAGACTCCTCCTCCATCAAAGCTCAAACCCTCACAGGACCAACAGATCATGTGAGAGGCATCAGAGGATTATTAATTTGAAAGAAATGGGTGGAAAGTGTGTCAAGCATGCCCAATCTTTGAACTGGGTACTTTAGAAGATCATTGCAAAATAAAAGACAACTGCACATTCATTTCTCTTTAGAAAGAACATATTGCATAAAGCCACAAAAGTTACATGACCTTCATGTGAAGGAGAACAGAAGGACCAATTTTCACTCACTGTAAATTGACTTGGAAAGGCAACAAAGCGATGCAGTTTTCACCAGCTGAAGATACGACCAAATGTCTGCAGTACACTGAAGACAAAACTATAAGGCCTATTCATTGTGAATGCTTCTGGGCATATGTTAATCAGTGAGACATTTCTTCCCAGAGATGATTATGGTGCAAATAGAAGTTAATGAATTTGGCCTATTATGAAGACTGTGCCTTCCTCTAAAGCGTGCACTGGAGGGTGGGATCTATTAACATCCTCTGGCCGAAGGAAAGCCTACAATCTTGGAATTGTTTCTGTCTGGTAGCTTGCATTTATCTGCAACATCACCTTTACTCTGTCCTCTCCAAACGTCTGTCCAGGAGACAGGCCAACACCAGAAAAAACATTTTTCCCATTGACGCTGTCTGGTCCAGCAGTGTTGAGCAACACAACAAGGATCCACGCTTTGTCCCCATTCTGGCAATGCATAGAAGATACAAATCAACACCTCTGAACTCAAGGTTGCCATTAAAGGATGACACTGGCTGCCTGCGTGGAGTGCTCTGTGTAGGTTCATTTCTTTCTAAAAGTGAAAGAGGATGCTCTGTATTTTCTATAGTAACATAGGGACCTGAAAGGGGAACTTTCTTTTTGTAGAAAAGCCCTGCTGCTCCTATTGTGTAGCAGATGGCAAAGGAATGAATGGTGAACGTCCGTACCATCCCAGTCCGTGTCACTGGCATCTCTAAAATAGCCCAGAACTTGGTGGCATCACCACTGAGGTCATATGCAGCATTTTCCACTCTAAGACTCTTACAAGACTTTATATTGGAGACACTAATGCTCATATTCAGCCTCATAATGTCTCATATTCAGTGACAGAAAAATGGAGATACAAAAAACCACGACCAGTATTCAACTACCCAGCAGCCAAACCAAGAATAAAAAAAGTTCAACCGTAGGTACATCTGGCTACCTGAAACAATGTAGAGCTAAGACTTCCAAACACCCCTTTTGAGAATCTTAAGCAGAATGTGCATGTGAATACATCTAAATGCATTGCCAAAAAAAAAAAAAAAAAAAAAAAAAAACAACCAAAAAACAAACATCTACATGAATGCCAGTTAGATCTCTTATTTCCTCAGGAAAAACTCTTGTCAAGAAAGTAGTGCTGACCTGGTCCCATACAATGCACACGAAAGAGTTTTGATCCCCTCTAGTTTTGATAAGAAAACTGTAAGCAAGGAGATATTTTGTAATCAGAATTACCCGCACACAAACATGCAGCAAGGAAAAGCCATAACATCAAAGGAAACAGATTTATAGTTTTCTTTCATATAACACAAGTCACTACCACAACTCCTCGCGCACTTACAGAAGCACTGGGCACGGCGGGACAGGGGGCTTTCTGACCATAATTCTTAGAAGTACCAAAAGTTGGCTAAGGCAGGATGCTGTATTACACAGACCCAATCAAAACAGCATTTCAAAATAGCTGGAAAAAAACATCTCATGCAGGAGTTTGGCTTACTTCACAAAAAAACTCTTGGTCTGTTTGAGACAGTTAGCTCTTGACAGCCTGACCTTCAAGAGCAAGGCTGCTCCTCTGTTACAGACCTGACGTGACACTTGCTGTTTTTCAAGGTAGGAGAACACAAGCCTTTCAATGTGCCTGACCTCTGCTCCCCCGCTTCATGCAGGCCTTCCCAATTGGGTTCTGCATCCTTATTTTCATTGCAAACCCCTCAAATGTTTTCTGTGCACACAGCTCTTGAACAGAACGTCTTGACAAAGCATCACCACCTATGCAGATGTCTGGTTTTATCACCCCAAAATGTGAGGGCTTGTGATGTGGCTTGGAGGGAGCTGCTTACCTGGACAGCTGAAGTACACATTCAAGCAACATGCGCTGCATCTTCAGATCGGCACCAATGACAGGCAGCTACCAAACTTTGGATGGTATCAAATTAGGTGTCCTTCAGATCCTAAATCACTTGTTCCCTCCCAGAGGTTCACAAGATGAGAAATCTAAAACACAGATAGAAGAAAAAAATAAATTAAAAAGACATGCTAACTGATGCACATGTGCTCAGCCCCACTGCCCAACCACAGTTACCCATTTATTTTGTTTTGGGCCTAAAGTTCAGTCTTTGCCAATAGTTTCCATAACATAAAGGGAGCAGCTTAGAAAACGAGTCACACCATCATGCCACCGTGGCACCTTCCACAGCAGTCAGCTGCAAGCAGCCAACATGGTGGCACTGTGTTTGATGGGACCTGCTGGCTGGCCCCTCTGGTTTCCGCCTTCAGACAGGCAGGCTAGCGTTGGCACACACTGCAGAGGGGCTCACACAGTAACCTACTGTGCTCCATAAAAAGAAAAATCCTGAAAGGATCTCTAACCATACCGAAAACTTCCATTAAAAGCATTTTAACAAGTTCTCCATGGAAAGAGAACTTCTGGGCATATGCTGCTCCAATTTAGATCAGTGTTACGACACCATAGCAATGGAAGAAAATGGGTATCTTTTCCGTAGGAGTTCAGCATGAATGGAGGCAAACCCACCTCCTCCCAGCCTCCCGGAAGAGTCTCAAAGTCCAATGTTGGACTCAAAAGACAACTTTGTTGACCCCAGCTTTGCATCTGCCTATTTCCATCATCTCCACTGGAGCCATTCTAAATTTATTCCTTTCTCTTTAGTTTACAAGTTTATTGGCAGCAGACTGAAAGAAGAAAAGGCCATTACTTCATTAAAAAAAATGGGCTGAGCCCTTCACTTCCTGTCATCTGAGCTTCATCCATCCACACCAGAAGAGTTCATAGGACAGCAAATCTGTAATAAGATGCCCCCCACCCAAATCTTGACTCCAACATCTGCACAAGAGCACTGGGTGCTCTATACAACTTTGACACAACCTGCGCTGCCTAAAGGATCCCAACAGCCATGTCCCAGCACATCTGTGCACTCTTCAGTGGTCAAATTACCCCAGGGAGGTCCTTTTTGTGTTTCTGCATCAGGAACAGCAGGGAAGCAGATAATAAAAAACCCCAGCTACCTCCAGAGGCACGTGCTGTAGCACACAGTGCATCCATGGTCTAGAAGGCTGTTTTAAGGCAGAAACAGTAAATCACAAGTAGCAGGGTGAGAAAGGTGTGAAGCCTGGAGGGCTCTGTAAAACACAAAGGTGGAGGACAGATCCCTGAAGAGCTACAAAGCGCAGATCTGGCTACAAGCAACACTATCTAGCACATACCTACATTATACATCAAAATCATAGAATCACAGAATAGTTTGGGTTGGAAGGGACCTTTAAAGGTCATCTAGTCCAAACCCTGCCTGCAACGAACAAGAAAAAAGCCCTGTACGCATAAGGAGGAATGCTCAAATCAGGACAGAGTTCACAGCAGTTGAATCTCTGCACCTCTGAGGCCGTGGGCTCTGTCCAAGGGAGTTGAACTCGGATGCCTCTAAAGCAGAAGAAAAAAGAAGGCTTGGCTGGGTGGATACCACAGTGACAGCCTAAGCCCTTGGCAGGGGACAGCAGCAGCAAGCGGCGCTGTACAAAGCGAGCCTTTGACAATGATCCTGCACCTGCTGTTAAGATCACCTTGAGGTACCAAAAGAAGAATCTCCAAAGTGCTCAAGGCACAATGTCCCAAGTCATGCTGGTCAGTGTGTCCCATGAAGGGAGCATGAGCTCCCTTGGAGGTTGTTATTACCCTGCAAGTGCTCATGCGATGCCGAGCAGTACAGCCCTCTGAGCAGCGTGTCCCAGCATGACACCGTGGCGCACAGCACGGAGCCCGTTCGATAGGGACTAAGAGCAAGAAAGACCCTGTAAGAGTGGTGAACGTTTCCTCCTTACTTCCTCCTTTCCTCCTTCCATCCAGACTCACACCAGTTGGCAATTTCTGTGTGCACGTGAAAAATTTGCACATGCATCCATCAGGTCAGCTTTCCCAAAGCCAGAGCTTCTCTCACTCTGTAGAAATTAAATCAACACAGCAACAACCAGTACTACAAGCCCCATGAGAGTCTCGGCCCTCTTGGTTCCTCCAGCCTTCAGGAAGGCTGTGAGCCCAGGAGCCACCAGCACGTCTCACATCCACGTCTGGCCTCTCTGCTCACCAGGATTAGCCTCAGCTTCTAAGTTGTCACACCTTGAAAGCAACCTTTTCATCAAGGTAGCCCGGCCGATTTCTGAAGAAGATGCAAAAAGAAGCTAGATCAGAAAAAGGTGGCAGGTATGAAAAGGGGGGCAGGGGGGAGGAAGAGGGGAAACAAGAAGAGAAGAAAGGGAAAAATGGAACAGAGTAATCTTCTGCTCTCCATTCATGTCATGTTCTCACACACTTCATAGTGTTCCTCTCCACAGCCCCCGCATCAACGCAGGCAGAGCACAGAAATCAGGCTGCCGTTTCACATAGTGCTCGAGCATATGCATCGCTGAACAAGAACAGGGTCTGTAACCAAGTGCCTTGCAGCCAAGTCCTTTCCCCATCTTGCCTGCCCTCCTCTTCTATGCAACTTGATCAGGGGACAGAAGCTCTGATGCCCACCATAATTCAGCCCTACTATTATCTGGTCCTCAGGAACTGTCATAGTAAACTCAATGAATAATGGATGTGTTGCTTAACTGAGACTATAAACCAGCTTGTAAAGAATTCACAAAAAGTCTCGGTCTTGCATTGTAAAAAGGAATGTGACATCCAAGAGGAGTATCATTAGCATGGCCTGGTCATGCCTGTGCTCCTTGTTTGTCCAAGTGAACAGAACTCTTTGAGCATGACAGAATCAGACCTAGGGCGTTAGTGTCTTCCTTCCTCATTAGGTCATTGAAAACTCTGTGTTCCCAGAAGTCTCACTATTTACAAAATTGCTCCAAGCAAATGCTTTGGATGGGCGGGAGCACCATGCACACGTTAAATAACCGTGGTCCAGCATGGCTATAGAGAAGCTCTTCTGAAGACCATGTTGGGACCAAACATGGCAATGAGTGGCACCAAGACAGGCTGTGTCCCGGCTGCATTTTCTCAGAGCATCTGCAACAGAAGGCTGATACGGAGGCAGAGATAACAAATCACATCTGCTAGCCAATACTTTAAAAGTGGTGTTTCCTGTATAGTCATCACTGAAAAGTGCCAGGAAAATGGGGTCTTCAAACAAAACTGTTCCCAAACAGAATCTGTCCAAGTCAGTGCAATATGTTTACTTTAAGCTATTTTTTTAATGAATAATATTCAGTAACCAAATAGAACCAGAGATTAATCATCACACAGATGCTACGCCTCCCTGTTAAGATAAGATGATTATTAAAGGATAAACCACAAAGCTACCTTCATTTGGAAAGGGCTCTTCTTCCCATCTACTTTTGATTAATATTGAAGTACAACTTTTTCCAGGTCAGAGAGCACTGTATCCTTCTCTCTAAGTATTACAGATCTATCTAGAAAAGAGAATGGAGCATAAGTGTACTCTGATTTTTGTGTTTCAAGTCCAAGGCTACATACTCAATTCTTTCTCTGTTTCTCTCGCAGTAGGACAATGGTCTACAATGGTGAGCAAAAGTGACATGATATGTCCCGTACCCTTCTTCCCAAGTTTTCAGACGACATCCAAAAGGCATTCTGTTGCTAACAAATGGATTGTGACTCACTGAGACATTCAAAATTACATTCCTGTAATTTCCATTTTTTCTTTGTTCATTCAAATCCAGCCCGTTGTGGCTTGCCCAGCTACTGTTTGGCAAATACTCACTAGCTGGCCTCATATGGCAGTAGAGTATGTTTGAACATCAGCTCAGAATGAGATCTAGCTAGGACAGCGTTAGAATAGACCGGTTTCCGTAGACAACAACAAAGCAAAATGAAGAAGTCCAAATGAAGAAAAGATCTGAAATATCAGTGTCTACTCAATACCAGTAACACAGTCTTGAAAAAACAAAAAGCAAGAGCTCAAGCCCAACATGGGCAATCACAAAAAAGAGCCCAAATTGAGTAGCAGCCAGCCTGAGACTTCCCACAAAACACATAACCAATTTGTGTCATCACAATTATTTTGGCTAGTTATGTGAGCACCACATAGTATGACTAATTGCCATCATATCAGATAACTACCTTTCATGCTTGCCACCTAATCAGCATCAGGGAAAAAGCAGTGTTCAAGCCTGCATGGTTCTTCAGTGTGGTGGGTTGACCCTGGCTGGGGGCCAGGTGCCCACCAGAGCCGCTCTATCACTCGCCTCCTCAGCAAGGCAGGGAGGGGAGAAAGGAAGATGGAGAAAAAACAATCCCAAACTCGTGGGTCGAGATAAAGGCAGTTTAATGTAGCTAAAGCAAAAAGCAACGATTATTCTCTACTTCCCATCAGCAGGCGATGTCCGGCCACTTCCTGGGAAGTAGGGCTTCAGTAAGTGTGCCCCTCACTCCGGAAGACAAACATTGTAAAAAAAAAACAACGAATGCCCCCGCCCTGTTCCTCCCCCTATTCTCAGTTTCTTACTGCTGAGCATGACATCATATGGTATGGAATATCCCTTTGGTCAGTTTGGGTCAGCTGTCCTAGCTGTGTCCCCTCCCAAGATCTTGCCCACCCCCAGCCTGCTGCTGGGGAAAAAGAAATGTTGGAAAGCCTTGATGTGTGCTGGCACTGCTCAGTAGTAGCCAAAACACTGGTGTGTTATCAACAGTTTGCTAGCTACCAATACACAGCACAGCACTATGAGGGCTGCTGTGGGGAGAATTAACTCCATCTCAGCCAGACCCAATACATTCAGTTTCAGTCTCCCACATCTAGATTACCCTGCTGCCATGCCTGCAGCAGCATCCTGCGAAAAGCGCTGGATGCAATCACTGCTCATCCCAGCCTGGGACAGGGAGGACCCTCCCAGCAGACTGCCTGAGCTGGGCAGGGGCTCTGGTACTGAATGCGCAATGAGCTCTAACTTAACGTCCCAGATTTTATTCCAAATCCTGTGATATTTAGACTCCAAGAATATCAGCTGATCACTCAGGAGGATACCACAGGACCTGGACAGTTTTCCCCAACATGCAAACTGCTTCAGGACAAGAGAAGAGGAAGACAGGCATTTCTAGGGCTGGTCAGGAGCGAAGACACTACTAAGATATAGCAATATTTTGCCTGGTGCCTACTCTGCAATTCATAAAATTATTGATCACAATATTTGAATACAGGGCTTTTTAAGAAAAGACCCCCTTCAGGGGTTTTACATTTATGCAGACGTTTAAGGACCACATTATTCTTAGAACATATTTAGGATGTTTTATTAATTCTTTCCTCCAAGCTGGTTACAGGACTCTCCCCAAAGCAATGCTCATACTTTACAACCACCATTGACATGCAAGCTTTCCCAGCTTCACACAGCAGCTTTCACCGGGCAGTGCAGTGAAATAAAAGGCAACATATTTCACCCTCCCTGTGGTAACATCAATCCTAACTACCATCTTTGAGCTGATGGGACTAACTTGAGCCAAGCAATGATTGCTGTTTCCTCAGCAGCCTAGCTCTGGCTCCAAGTGGCCCCGCAGAAACTTAATAACCCCACTACCCACCCAGCTTTCCTCTCCATGTAGATGCCCCAGGAGAGCCTTATCGAGAGGATCATAGTCACGAAACTCCTTGCAGACATACCCCTCAATTAACATGCTCAGGAGCATTGCTGAGTTTACAGGCAAAAGAGACAGAGGAGAAACCAAAATGGTGCTAATACCTGCTCTTGAAGAAAAAAATAGCTCAGAAAGAAGTGATTTGAGGAATGAGAAAGGGCATGGATTTCTGTTCATGAAGATGCTCAAAATACTAAAGAAATTTTGACCAAGGAACTGCATTTTAAAAGAATCTTTATGGAGCTGAAACAGCCCAGATAACAACACGCTCAGCTTGATTTGATTTTCCTAGGACCCTGATGAGTTATATTCTTAGGTAAAGAAGGTGTCAGGTATCTGCTTGGGTTTTTTTTTGTCCTATAGGTTCCCAGAAGAACATCGCTTAAATGTCTGAAGGTCTTGGCATTTCAGCATTGTCTACAGCAATATTTATCTGCCTGGCTTCCTAATCTACATGGCAGTCATGAAGCAGGTTCTTAACATCCATTTGCAATTTCTCCAGAGTAAACACACCAGAAGCTGCTTAATCTTCTCCCTCTACATATCACACACTCTCAGCTATACTTTAGAATACCGTAAATGTTAAGTTTACATAATATATACTGGATGTTACAGATTATGTTACTGTACTCCTGGTACAGCCTGCCCAGGACCCTTCAGCATCCAGGTCTGTTCTCTATTGCACGCAACTTGGCTAAGTTTTAGCTCCTTGTGTGGCAATTTTCCAAAAGAGGCAACTACCTCAAGCTGGATTTTTAAGCTATTTCTATGATTATATCTAAGAAAATAGATGTTTTTACCAGCCTAACCACCTCCCCCATGCCACACAAACTAGACAACCATTTCACTCAGAAATGCTCACATCCGTGTGATTAGGGAGTGTTCTGAGGTTGGCCTGAGGCACACAGCTGTAACAGGCTGCCATTTTCCCTGCTTTCCTTATTCCTCTTGCTGCATATTTTAAGTTTTCCCTTCTCTAAATGAGATAGAAGAGAGGAAATATAATCCATTCCAACAATCAACTGACAAAGTTTGGGATTTTTTGGAAAGGACTAAATGAGTTCTGAAGAACTTAAAAACACTCTATACACTGGTATCGTCCTCTTCTTCACGAGGCTGTACCTGTAATGGAGAGGAATCATAGAATGGTTTGGGTCAGAAGGGACATTTAAAGGTCATCTAGTCAAACCCTCCTGCCATGGGCAGGGATATCTTTCTCTAGATCAGGTTGCTCAAAGTCCCAGATGAACAAATAAATCTAATATATCTAATATTGATAAACCAAACCTCTTCTATATGGTTGTAGGCTGCACTGCAGATCCACAAGTTGGATCTGACTTATTAGCCAGTCTCCATCCTGTCCTCAACAGCGCCAGCTGTGCGCTGGTTTACTTGACTAAATTAAAAAATAAATAAATAAAGTAAAAAAGAAGGAAAGAAACACACACCCCTGTAAGATTTCTAGGAGTTTTTAAATACTCGTTTTAAGCTGTGACCTAAGATCTGAACCTAGATATCCAGAAGATATTCACCTTTTAAGCCACAGTTTCCAGTTCCCTGCATACGGCTCCTTCCTTAACATAAATACAGTTTGACAGTATCTGGTGCATAAATCGATGATGTGGCTAAAGTCTCAGTCAACTCTTCTCAGAATAAATGTTGCCATTTAAAATGTGGCAATCAAGCTTGTAAAGGGAAAGAAAGAAATGTCACTTGCAACCCAAGTGACTCTGTTAACAAGCTGGGTTCCCGCTTCAGGTTTTTGTCTGATAAAGCCACTTATCTGACGGTATAAAAGGTCATAAGTAGTTGTTGGAACAGTGGAAAGTCCACACAAGACTTTTCTGCCATCCTGCAACTTTTGTTTAAACTTTTAGTTGAATCATTATTTCAGTTCCTGGAGCTGAGTCATTTCATCTGCCTTGCACATGAACACCCGCACAACGGCTCTGCGCTACACAGCGGGCACGGAACAAGCAAGCCACCTTGGTTTTACAGAAGCACGTATTTCCCTGCACATGAAAATGCAACGAGCTGCTCCAGTCTTCACTGTGTTTCCGCGAGGATGTGCAACTCCGGGTGAGAGAACCACGTTCCCCATCAAACCTCATCCCAGCAGACCCCAGGGCAAAACCCAGGACTTGACCTCAGTCCCGCTGTGCAGATGGAGCCTCAGAGGAGCGACCTTGCATAAGATGCATTGCTACAAGGAAAAGGGTTTAGATAGGACTAACAACTTTCAAAGGTGTGGAGACTCAGTACCAGTATTTTATGCTAAAATCCTGTGCTCCTGACGCATCTGTGAATGTCCTTTTATACAGCTCAATTAATTAATTAAAAGAGGTATCAACTCTCTGAAGGTTGTTTCTACAGCTGCTTTTGTATGGTATGCGCACGCCATTTGCTGAAATATTATAAGACCCTGTAAACCACAAGCTCTACTAAAATATTTTTTCCCCACTCACGCTTCCTCCCCCTTCTTTATTTCAAGTCTACGTAAAAACTTTTGCTAAAGATCCAAATTCTCCCACTGAAAGCAAGTGCCACTTGTCTGGAAATAGATCTTCGCTCTGCTTCAAAAAGCACCCAGAGCAGATGGCCAGGGACAACATGCTCTGGTATCACAAGCTCACGCTATCTCTGTGATTACACATCAGAGGAACAGTCGGAATGAAGCATTAACTATTACAGGCTTCTTTATTGAAGGGACCAACACCTGGCTGAAGTGCAGAAGAGAACAAGTCACGTCAGTATTGGGGATGCCAAAGTGGATCTGAGCTTAGAACCTCCTAATGTTCAGCTTCAGTGCCAAGCCAGAGTAGAAAAAAAGAGTGTTCCCAGAAAATGCTGTTCAAGAGATCTGACCAGAAACGGGTAATCCAACCTAACAGTAAAACCCTGCAAGTCTTCTCTAAAGAACTGGGAAAAAAGGTCCTTTTAAAAGTTCAAGAGCTGCAGTCCTCATTTCAGAGGATATAGGGCTGCTTGCATCAAGCTTTATTTTTACAGAGCGTGAATCATTTCTCACTCGAAGGGAGCTGGGATCATTCTGCTGTCAGTATCTCTGCCACCAGCAATGCTAAAAATACAAAAAGCTCCAAAGTCAGCCATGGTGTGTTGTCAGCTCTGGACCCTTCTACATGGTCGCTGTATGTCTTGCATCTACTGACAAAGAGCGGGAGCAAGTGCTGACACCTTTCAGATCAGCCTGTTTAAGAGTGCAGGCCTGGGCCCACCCTCTGCACGCACACACTCAAAAAAAGTTCTTGCTTCTCCATTTATCCTCAATAGTAAATATTTGATTTTTCCTCCTGTTCTGACAAAGAATGGCAGACTATAATTACAGCTAATACCATAAAGGTTGCTGTGCTGTCACTCACTTTTGCTCTCAGCCATGCTTGAGAACTGCTTAATTCACACCCAGATCAAGAAGTCATGCAGTTGTGACTTTTCCCTTTGAAAAGGATGACGTGAGAACCAGAAAGCAGCAGAAGATCCTTTTCCAAAACTCCTTTGCCTTTTTATATTTTAATTTGCAGCAACGGCTCAAGAACGTACGTTATCCAAGTTTGTCTACCAAATTGCAGCTAGAGAGCAACCAGTAACAAGCCCTTCATTTTAATTGATTATTTACATATACTTTAACATCCACCCCCTCCGGAAGAGAAATTATCTTGCAACATATGAAGATAGCTGTGCTAATTATGATTTCAGTTGCCATGAAACAGTCTTCAAATGTTGTCCCTCCCATCTTGTTATAAACAAGGTCTTCGGGTGTGGTTTGCTCAACACAGAGCAGTATCTGCGGCTTAACTAACAGTGTATGTTTTCACATACGGTGGGATTGTGCAACCGCATGCCACTAGCTGTTGTAGAGGCCAGAACTAGTTTTTGCACCAACTTAGACAAATTCACAGAGAAAAGGTCCACTGGATATAGCCTCTGATGGAAGAGAGAAGTGTGTTCAGGGAGGAATCGCTCTGACCCAGCCTCCTCCTGGATCTGGTTGCATGGCTGGGATTTGGGAGATAGGCTTTGGCGTCACCTCCTTTGGCCACTGTAATAAGCCAGCTGTAAGTCAGGCTTCCTACCAGATTTGATCTAGCAGCAGACTGATGGAGCGGCCTATTTGTTCTCATCCTCGCTTCCACGTTAAGTACTTTGTCTAGGGGAAATGAAAGAAAAAGAGAAGGCACTTTGTAGTGCTGCTGGATCTGCTTTCAAACAGCTGTAGTTTGGTTGAACATAGAGGTTCAGAACTCACATTTTGTCTGGTTTACACAAGATAATATTTCATTGAATGGCATAGGACTCTCATTTCCCTTGGCAGAGTTGCTCTTTTGTGTCTTATCTCTTAACTAGGTGATAAGTTGATATTTGAAAGTATAAGGGTACTCTCTGTATACTAACAGGAGTTTTGATACCCAAGTGAATTTCAGCTTGGCATGATCTACAAGCAAGAATTTGTCTGGCATCATCAAAGCCAGGGCACAACACGTATCTCTCAGAAGACAAGGTACATGACCCTCCCAGTATTTTCACTTGCCCATCAAAGCAATGGAAAGATAGAGAAAAGATGGCCTCAAATTCATTATTGATATACCACCCTTCTTCCAAATGGAAAAGGGGGCTTCTCTTCACCATGCACCAAACCTGGCCTGCAGAACTACCCAAGTCCTGCCTTGCAGGCCATGGTGACACCAAGCCTGGCTTCCAGAGGAGAACAGGGCAAGGAGCTGCTGTCCCAGTAATGGCCATTTAAAAAAGTAAAACTATTTTGTTCAACTCTGAACTAACAATTTTGGTTTGTTCTTTTCACGGAACAGATTTGGAGAGTTAACACTCAAGCTGCCCCAAAACAGTGTCACTGTTTGTTAGCAAATGAGAGTTTTAAACCCAAATATTCCTACAGCATTAACAGCAAGCCAAAATATGCTTGTCATGTAGGTTAAAAGAAAATGCTGCCTGGACTACAGAGATTGCTGGCCAGGGCGTAGAGGGCTCTTGTATCTCTGCTATTGGTTCTGCTGATCCATACAGGTTTTGCTGCAGAACTTTGTTCAGTGGAGATAAACCACATGCTCTCTGTGCCCTGCATTCAGACTCCTAAGCGCATTGCCCTTCTTATTGTCCCTTGTCTTTGTAAGATTTATATAATAAATTTTGTTGGATCACTTCAACACTGAGTTATGTTCTGCAATAATTGTGAAATCCCTGCGTGGTAGGCTAGACATAACAAAGAGATCACTGCAGAGGGCCTGCTATATATCTTGCCCGATGCCCTGTACACCACAAACAGCATTTATTCCCAGTGTAACTATGCCAAGCCCAAGGGAGTTTCATCTTGGAAGAATTTTTCCAACAAGTCTCACCTCGGGGGGGGGAAGGAAAGGACAATTATCCTTCCCTGTCACCCCCCAAGAAAAACCAAACCAAAACATGTGGTTTAAGGCCAATACAGGGCTCTCCCAACCTTCAAGCTAAAGATTAAAATACTTTAAAAGCAAACAACTATTTGGTTTCTGTATTTCTCCATCACCTTCCAGACAGATAATGAAGCAAAAAAATGGAAAGATTGCAAATACAAATGCTACAGGCTTCTCCTTACATCTGTCCTTCATAGACATTTGCTTCCTTCTCCCCACGCACATTTTTATTTTTTTTAAAGATAAAATCCTATCTTCAAAGCTGAAACCATTACCAACTGCCTCATTGTTTTTGTTTTGTTTTTCCTAGACAAATACTCAGGTCTCAATCCACTGCCTTTAGGTGGAGGTGAGTCAACTCTCATGTGTAAAACAACTTCAGGGGTGGGAGGCACTTCTGAGTTTTTCTAAATAGAGTTCAAGCAGCAAGGATGAGGAACTGCATGCTGGAGCTTAAGAAAGCCCAGTGCTATGGGCTATCTGCTCCTGGAGCAATAGCAATGTCCTGGCACTGTGGAGGTCTCTGCTCTAAGCTGGGACCTTCCTAAAGGAAAGCTGAGACTTCCAGTACCTCTTCTCCCCTTGTTCTGAGAGAGTACATGAGCACAGGTTGTGAGGGTGGTGGGGACAGTGATGCTGTAATTACCCTAGAGCTTGGATCCTGAGACCCAGGACTCACTCCACAAAGAACATACAGCCGGGATCATTAATAACTGAACCAGAGCTCTGCTGTACATTTTCAGAAGATGCTGCATGAGATGAACTCACATCCCAAACACCCAGCTGCAGTCCCTTTTGGTTGTGAGAAAAGGGTTGCTGTTTCCCAAACCCCACTTTCTTGCAAAGCACGGGCCTTTCCTGCTACGCTGTGAGCCCCCAGAGCCATCCATTAGTCTGAAGCGCTCACTGACCACAGAGGAGCTGATAATTGCATGCTGCTATTGGTATATGATTTAGTCACTTGTGCATTTAATAGCAGTCAACTCTGTATTTATATTCAAGGTGGAGATATGGTCCCATGTTAACAGCAGCAGCATCTCCTAAAACAGGGTTTCAAGAAAAACTTTACTATCAGGTCCTGAATTCATTCAAATCAGCACAGCCCATTGATGCCAAGAGAGGTTCAGTTCATGCCAGTTGGGGACAGGACCGATTGCTATTAAACTTGCAACACTCTGGGTCTGTGAACGAGGTTGATTGTGCCCAAACTACTAAGTGCTTCTAGAAGGCTGATGGACTGATGTTATTGATTGGGATGATGTGGCTGCCAACAGAGTGGCTGTATAGAGCATTTCAAAGCCCAATTTTGTTGCAACACTAAGCTGCATTGTCCTGTAAAAGCCTCAGAAAAAGGCTGTGATCAGAGCTTTGTTAAAGTTGGAATCGGTTCCCTCCTAGAAATGCTGCCAAAACCGCCTCCATGAGGCATCTTAGGTAGGTCTTGCTGCTCTTGCCTTCACTTCTTATTGCTTGGAACTGGCTTTTCTCCTCCAAATTTTGTTGACTTGCTTGTATCCCCTCTCATCCCTCTTGCAGCCTCCAGCATCTCAGCCTCCTTAGCCCTCTCCATCCCCACCACCTCCTCATGAGAAGGACAGACCTCTGGCATAGACCACAAACACCCAAGGTCAGTGGGTACCAGCCTGGCCCCCTCATCATTATTGGTATCTGGGGACTGCTGGCACAGGCTATCGGGCATGTCCATGAGTTATCTCCTTGCTGTTTCATTATCAAAATTGGAAACAAGCTTATTTAATGCTTTCCTGAGTTTTCCTAGAGGGCTGATTCTTTGCTGTTGTCCTTAAAGAACAGAAGTACGATTGGGCTTTCCTTGAGTCTGACATTAGGAGGTATATAATAATACAGATTTACATTATTCTGTGTTTGTCCCTGGCCTTTTATAAGCTGCACAAGCACAACAAAACAACACAACAAAACACACAAACATGTTAATTGAAATATCTGTCGTTAAAATTTCAGTGCCTAGGTACTTCCCACCAATAGTCTGCAGTATAAACCAGTGAAATCAGGCTAGTACTACAAAAGCAAACACCACTTTTAACTCTGCAGTCAAACTAAGAGGAAATAGGAGGAGAGCGGGCCAAGCCCCTCCTGGTGTAATCAGGTGCAAAGCCATTCAGGCAGTGGCGTCACAGCTGTTTACAAAGTCCAGCTCTGACCCAGCTCCTCAGTGGGCATCAAATCGGCTTCGGCTTTGCGGAAAAGAGGAGCAATGCTCCAGTCTCTGAGGCTCAGCAAATTTTGGCCCTGCCTAATACTGTGGGAAACAGCTTCCCAGTTGGGACTGCTGGCTGCCAGCTTTCTACCATCTTGGGCACTGTCAGCTGGTGCAATATCTTAACTAACCTGGATGGAGAGGTCTCAAAGGTATTGCGTATCACATGAATACACCAAATCTAGTCCTCTATTAAGGAATCATTTGCTGTAATGCAAACAGGTCCTTGCTCTCAGCAGGCAGCAGTTACAGCGCAGTCCTTCACCTAAGCAGAAACAACAGAAGAAAGGACCTAGATAATCATTGTGGAAATAGTTCAAAACTACCCAAGTGCCTGATCGCCGAGGCCTGAGGCCTCCACTGCTCCCGCTGGCATTCCCCGGCATACCTTGATGAATCCTGTCTCTTGTTCAGACATAGAAATGGTTGCTGTGAAAATAACACTCCAGGTCACAGCAGATCACTTGGCACTGAAAAACGCTTGTGTTCAACTGTTCTTCAGTTCTGTTAGCCTTTTGGCCATCTTCCTAAATTTGACAGTAACATTTGTCATGTAAAATCAATTCTGGATATTTTTTAAATGTCTTTATATGAACATTCTGCATTTTTAAAAGGCAGAACGCTGATGAGAGCAGGGAAACGAGGGACTAATGTACCCCAGTGGAGTTACAGAGAAAGAGATTAGCAAATGCCTGTGCTGCTGCTGTTACAGCAGTGTTGCTGTAGCCCCAGTGCTCTAAGGATGGTTAACCAATTAACATCTCCCTAAACTTTAGCAGCTTCTATTCAGACCTCAAGAAGATCTCCAGGGCCACTTCTTGTCAGCTTTATTCCCAGCTGTAGCAGCTGGTTTATTCTGAGATATTCTTCCCAAAAACCTGGTCTTGCTGGTGCTATCGGAGACAGGCATCTGTTTCACTATTTCCAACATCTTGCATTTCATGGACAAGTTTTACAAGGCACAAACCCCATTTTATCATCCTGGACAACTTCTCACAAACTGTTACACAACTGGAACAGCAGCCAATGAGGGCGATGAACTTCCAGCTGGAGTCTAACCACACAGGTCCACACCTGAGCCTGTCTCCACCAGGACAAGGACATCACCTCCAACGGGAACAAGGTGTTTGCTAGTGCTGGTTCCTCCTCTGGTCCAAACATTTGCAATTTCATTATAAGGCCTGGGAATGGGGATCATGTCACTGAGAACCCCAGCTTCCATTCATGTGGTTAGAAAGAAAAAATGGAAAAACCCCTTACAACCAGGTTTTTGATTGCCAGAGACTTTCAGCACTGCAGGTCACCATTAACAGCTGTCCAGCAGAGACACAGCAGCTTGCTCTGCTTTCTGAATGAGCTGTGCACACAGCACTGCCAAAGCTTTCACTCAAAGCTATTCGCGGGGAAGGGGGTGGCAGCCGCAGCCTGTGGGACAAACACGAACGCCTGCCCTGCTCAAGCCTGTCTCAGAAGCCATTCAGGAGGACTTTATGAGATTAGCCCTTTAGGCAGAGCTGAATTTTAGATATCCTTCTTTGATACTGCAGACATACACCACCAGCTTCTGTCGCTGCCAGTAGAAGCTAATGTCAGGCTTCTGCAGGCAGCCCTGTGGCCTTCTCTTTAAAGATTTATCGGCTTTACACCGTAACACTGATATCAGCCAGCTTTTAAAAACAGCCTCCAAGTGTACAGGCGTGAGCCTGCTCACAGTTACCCTGATTAAGCCCAGAACATAATTCATTCCTCATTGCTAATAGGGGAAACAGAACAAAAATGAAGCTGTCGTAAATAAGCTAAAGGCCAATTTCTGCCCTCAGCTGTATGCAAGCCGGAAGGGGTCATTTGAGGAAGACAAGATAATTGAGTCGGGGGAATGATGCCAAGGATGGGGCTGCATACCTGCCTCTGCGCCTTGCACACCCCCAGCACCACCACCAAGGCAAATTCTGCGTATTTCTTGTGTAATCAGACAGACTCTGGATTAGCCTGCAGTCAAACAGGGACAGCCACAGCCAGTCTAGACGCATCCGTGACAGTGGTACAGGAACTAGATACCCATAAGCAGGCTAGCTGCAGTGGCACAGGATCAGTGCAGAAAAAGCCATCTAAAACCAGCCGTCTTAGGTGAGTTTTTCAACAAGGGGGTTAACTTTTGCGCCAGATGCTCTGCTGACATAAGCAGGCAGAGCTCCATGGATATCGGTGCCTCTGCCGGTGGCTGGCCACAAATGGTTTGGATCCAAATGGCTTTAACCACATCAGCATCTGCTACATTTCAGGTTGGAGAAAGATGACTTGAGGCTCCTCAATGCACCTTTCAAACTACAGTGAAAGGAAGCTATATGGGAAAGACTGATGCAGTATATACACGAAGCAGTGAATGCATTTACTAAAAAAGCTCCCCTTGTGACAGGGTCTTTCTCTCCATGAGGTTGCCTCGCATAGCTGTACTCCCCTTTGGCTTCTCAGCCTTCTTTTTCCTTTATTAAAAATAAATATTCAAACCCTGCAGCTAATTCAGATGAAAAGACTATAAATATTGCATACAGGCTCCACACCAAAACACCATCCTCACAACATTTTCTTTTAGGAAACAACATTTCCAAAACACAGTAGTAGAAGAATTAATTTAGGCCACACTGCTGTAACCCAGCCCTTCTTTCACTCCGCCTGGCACTGTTGTACTTCCCTGTATTTCCCTCCTTGATGAATTACATCTCACAGAAACCTGGCCTAGCTCTTAGCTACTCCCAAACCTGTGCCAGCACAGGAGTGGGATTGGCTTTAATCCACCTTGATGCTTTCACTAGTTGAGGACTATAAGAGGTTTTACCTATCTCAGGGCAACTTAGACTATGCTTCTCATAATCTTGGCAGCAGAAAATAAAGCCAAATTCTACCAGCAGCAACAAGGGAGCAGGGACAACATCTGGCTTCCAGGAATTTGCTATGAGGGGACTGTGTCCTTTCTCTTTCCATTCAGCCAGGTGCTTTAGCCACATTGTAATGGAGAGCCACTCCATTACATCTCATGGGAAACTCATTTTCATGCGAGTTCAAGTTCACTACAGCTGAAGGGAGTTGTGCAAAAGGAGCCTGTTAAAACGTAACCAGTCATCGGATGTGCCAGTTAATCATCTACTTTGAAGCTTGTCCCCTCTGATAATAATTTTCCATGGTTGCAGAATTAAAGCTTAACTGGTCATTGGCTTCAAAAATGACCTTGTCTGACAGGGAATGTAGAAGAGGAAACAACAGTAACATGACCTTCTTGTGTAAATTCTAGATGGGGACAGAAAGGGAGAAAAATACTGCTGGCGATTTCCAATTGACTCAGCGATTTATGTCAACCGACCTGTAACCTCCTCCCCCCACCCCGGTCATCTCCAGGCACCAAAGAAACACCAGCTCTTGCCTCCAGGAGCTGCAGGGCAGCCTCAGTTTACAAAGGCAGCCTGAACACTGTGTTTTCTCTAAGAGCCCTACCAATGTGGTTTATTAGACACAAAAGACGCATTGTGGGGAAAGCACAGAAACATTACAGCTATGGACCTGACCGATGAGGTGCCAGCAGATGCCCTTCTGCAGTGACAACTGTTCGCGCTGCATCCAGGATCAGTAGAATCAGATAAGAGGTTAAAAACATTGCTTCTCCGCTGGCCTTACAGTGTTAATACCATTTTACTGTTCACCCTGCTGTAACTCCAACATCACGTGTAAAACTATTTCAGCCCGCTAATGACGGGATGGAAATGAGTCCTAACTTTTCCTAGACAGACAGACAACCAACACTGCAAAGCAAAGGACAAGATACAAACATCACCAGATGTGAAAACCTCAACTTGCTATGATACCCGTGCCAAACGTCGCCTGACTTATCACTTGACTCCCAGACAAGATGCTGGGGAGTCAGAGCTGGTCACACACATGGTCACCAGAAGAATTTTTTGGGATGGGGCAAGAGAGGAACATAATTCACTACCAGATTTAAGGTAACTCAGTCACACAGTAATGCGGATAAGCAACTAGGCAGATTGTCAAAACAGACAAAGGTCTTAGCATGAGTCCTCTCTTTTCAAAAGCACCTTGCTTAAGACTTACAACTCCACTTCACTGACTGGGAGTGAAATTTAAGCTTAAAATCCCTGAAAACATGATTCAGTCCAATGAGATGATAAATCAACGAGGTGAAGAAACATCCATTCATTTATGTAGCTATTTAGCCCATGACCTAAGATAAAACGTAATTTAAGTTAGTCAAAACCATAGGGAGAGTTAAGCATCCAAGGGGGTTGGTTAAGTAATAATTTATTTTTTTAAAGGTTCTGGATCAAACCACACTGAAATGAGTAGTTTTCAAAACTCCTCACAAATCAAGAGCTCCCCAGCCAGAGCACCCCTTCTTTCCCTGCTTGTGCCCACTGGTGGTCTTGGTTTCACTGGACACTTGTAGTGTGCAGGCTTGGAAGAAACTCCCTCGTGGCAGGGCTCAGCTGAAGTCTCCGAGCTTCTTTGGTGCCCTGCTTCAAGCCAGCTTCCCCAGGTAAATTGCCCAACAGCTGGAAACCTGGTGTTTCTAGATCCACTCAGATATTTTGCCCAGAAAAATGGGATCTCAGGTCACCTGATCAGTAAGATCTTGCTGTTTTGGAGACTGTCCATGAGGAAACTTGGAGCGGCACTTTGGACTCTGCCAAAGTTCAGAGCATCAAACACCTTCATCTCAGCAGCCTTGGTTCCATGGGAAATACACCAACCAACTCCAGTGACATTACTCGCAGACACAGCTTGAGATCACATGAGGAAAAAACCCACAGCAAAAAGGAAGAGAGGATGCTTGGAAGAGTCTTGCAGCTGTGAGGCATTGAGTACTCATTGTTGTGTAACAGGAAAATTCTCCAGTGCCATGAAGAGCACAAAGATGCTGTTTATATTCGCTGCCTGGTTTCAGCAAGCTATTTTGTACTAAATTTCCCTGCTGATCCAGCTGCATTGTCATAGCAGGTGTCTGCTAACATCGATCAGATGTTATTGCATTTTTTGCTTCCACATTCAGGTATAAGAGGCACAATGCATCACTGTACAATAGGAGAGGAAGAAGATGCAGCCTAATTTCCCATAGGATGCAATATTTATCCTGTAAGTGCGGATTAACTGAATAACTTGCTAGCTTTGTGTCAAGCCTTGTAAGAAGTGGTGACTAATCCTAGCTAGTGGGGATTAACAATGTTTGCTGTGGGAAATGTGCCAGACTTTTCAATTATATCATGTCTTACAAAGAGACTACAGCAGTTCTACATGAATACAACTGTGCTCTTGCCACAGCACAGTGATAACAGGGTACGTCCTTTCTATTTTTTAATGACACAGACTAGAACAAGACCCAGCAAGAACATCAGGTGGATGGACAGCAATATCAGAACCTGTTCTTCTCTTAGACTAGGGCAAAAGGAGAAGAAGGATTGGGCATGCAGCCAGGAAATCCTGAAGTTACACCTTAAGAAGCTACAGTTAAGTGTGCATCACCTGTGCTACCCTGATAGGTCAACACATGCACATTCGTGCACTTTCCAGAAGAAGGGAGCACAAGGTGGCCATGGCAGCCTTGAGAAGTGGTGTTGAAGACCAAGGTTCCATGCAGCACACAAGACCACTTTCACAGTTGTGGAAGATCACGGAACTAGGGCCCTCACCATCATTAAGGATAATAGCAGAAAGAGGTAAAAACCGCTAAGGAGGAGTGTGACCACGCCAGCTGGTACAAAAACCATCAGCAGCTCAATTTAGACTTAGTTAAAAGAACACAACTGAAAGAAAATGCAGTATCATAGTTCATTAATTCACCACTTAGGAAGTCTAGCACCTATGGAACCCAACATCTACTGCAGCTGCAAAGCCAAGCACTTATGTTTAAGTCCCCATTTTCAAGCCTGTGCCCTTTCAAGGAACCTGGTCTTGGACTGACCTGCTGACCCATGAGACAGCTACAGACGGCCCCCTCCGTACAAGGACTTAAGTTGAACTAGCTGGTTTAGAGTGAAGGACAGTTGATCTGAGCAGGACAGCTGGGGTGCTGGTCATCACCTTGGAGAGGAGGCACTGAAAGTACAGAGGGGAAGACCAGGACGGTAACTATGGTGAGCAGCACTACTAGGACTAAAACAGAACTGCAAGAGCTTTCTGATACTGTTCCACTCACTTTTTATGGTCAGCCACAACACTGGGGCAAATATAACTAGTATGTACTAAGCAATCCCAGAGGTCCTTGCAAGAAACCTTTCCTACATGTCCTTTTCCAAGCAGCTGCACGGGGTAGCTAGGGTTGCAGAACACGACAGTTACAGGGGTTTGGACACCTGGCTTTTGAAATGTAGTACCCCGTACCACAGCCCAAACAACTTCTGCATTCTTTGCCCTGCTCTTGACCTGTGTACAGTTAAATCCACTATGCTAGTAGCCAGAGGGCAACAAAACACTGACAGGACATGGCCTACAACCATGAATCTATGTGCCACGATACTATTTTTCTGGCCTCTACTTCTCCCCAAAACAGCCTCTCACCCTGCGGCACAGATCATGGCACCTGCAGGCTCCATCCCAGCTAAAGGAGAGTTACTGCAGGGACACTGCAAGCGCTGCAGCAAACCAAGAGCTCCAGCTGGTAAGCGCAAGCGTCCCACTGTGTTCTTACCCAGAAACCCTTCCGCATGCAACTGTGTTGTGCAGAGGTGCAGCTCACTCAGCTTTTTATTTCACTGCCTCAGCATAATAGGGAGACGCAAGACTCCTTACAGCACAGGAAAGAGGTCTGTGATACAGTACTCAAAGCAAGTTGGAGTGATACGGCCCATCTTGACCACTCTGGCTCATTTCCACACACCTACGAGCCAGACCAAGAGCTTGACTCAACACCAGTCTGGAGCTTCCATTTGGTTTCAAAGACCTCTAGATAAAAAGCAAACCAAAATAAATACAAAAATAAAACAAACCACAAAGCCTCAACTTGTAACTATTGCTCTCCCACTTGCTGACCTGACAGAGTCCAATACCCAGGAACCAAATCACTTGTCTTCTGAGTCTAACTCTTCTGCTAGTAAGCCTGCATTCAGATGCACCCAGGGGAGCTTTATGTATTGTACACGACAACCCCCCCCTTTCTGTGCTCTCTTAACGAGCTGCATATTAACCTTGATTTCTCCCACATGTATCAGTAGTTATTACCACTTAATAGTGCTCCAAGGTGCTTGGGAGTAACAGCAGCACAGAGGTAATTAGAGAAAAAGGAACATCTACTTATGAGTAAGATGTACACACAGCTGAACAGTGTATTTTGCAAGGGCATGACTGCCCTGTGACAGCTGTTCCAGCAAACCAGAGATGGGCAAGTCATTCTTCAGATTGGTGACAGATTGGCTGCTGGAGACTGCACCCGCCTCCACAAGGGGCTTGGCTAGAAAGGCAGAAAAACCCATCACAAAATGGCCCCCGGAGAATTGACAAGGCTGTTCTGTGGCACAGGAGACTTTCAAATCCAGATTCTACATCTAAATGGAGAGAGAAGATTTGAAACTGAGTCTTGTGCCTCACCTAGCAGCACTCTAACCAGCTAACTAACAGGGAAGAGCACCACCACACACTGGTTTTCTGAATATTTCCATATGAAATATTTAATTTCTGATTTATTAGTTTAGCTGTAATTATTTGCCAAACAAACAAAAGCTGCAAGCAGCTCAAGACTGGTTGAAAATGCACTTTGGGAGAAAACACAAGCTTGAAGCAGTATGAATGCCAAAGGTGAGTTTAGGCTTCACACGTTTTTTTCTGGATACTGTTCATCACTGGGTCACTGCTGACTGATGCAAGTGTAGCCAGAGACCATCACCTCCACTTTGCAGTCAAGAGAGGAGGGAAACAGGGAAGGGCAGGATGTCTCCCAGGCAGTGCCGCTGCTCCACTGAGCTACACTCAACCAAAAGCTTGGCCTGGTGAGGTTCTCATTGCTCATGTACGGACACCTTACTATCACAGCAAAGACAAGTTTCTTCTGTTTGTAAACAGTTATTTGAGTAACAAAGTTAAACATTTCCATTTATTTCTCTTTCCTACGATCTTACGAGTCCTCCCTGTGATTTTTCAGGTAGCCCTGAAATTTGCTGGCAGCTACAAGAAGCCTTTCAAGGGGCAGGTCTCCAAGGTCACATAAGCCAAAATCAGAAGTGAGGCAAGATGTAGGGGCTCAGGCCGCTGCACTGCCCAGGCCTACCAACTTGACGTCCCCATTGATTTGGCTGCACACAGTAGCAGGGCTGGGCAAGAAAGCAGAAGCCTGAGGTGGGAATAAGTTAGGAGCAGTTGTAGAGAGGCAGACGGGAAGGACAGGGAGATCAGAGGTGTGTAGGCTTGGGGTAGGAAGGTGGTGACAGTGACACCTACTCCAAAAACACTAAGCTTTGCTGCTTCAGATCCTTCAGTAAGATGTAGAAAAGGAAACCTACTGTCAACCTCAAAGAAAGCTTCAGTCATCTCCAGGCTGCTGCAGAGTTGCTCCCACAGCGTTTGGAAGTCCTGTCTCCACCTGTCCGCTCCCGCCTTCCTTGTACTGAGGATTATTGTTTAATGAATCATGCACCAATCTCCCTCCTTGATTTATTTGCCAAAAAAAGATTTACATGGGGTGGCAATTAAAGAGGTAGAATGTGATATTCATCAGTTTGTGTGCCTCTGAACCAGACCACATCCTGGTGCAGCAATTCCTCACTGGCGTTCCAATACTGTGTTAACGGGTGTTTGTACAAAAAAACACAACAGAATTACAGCAACACCCAGTGAAGGAGAACTCGCCTTTCTGCGCCACAGAGACGGGCTCCACAGCTGTGCCCAGGAAGTTGATAGGAAAAGGAGTCATGTACTAAATTTCCACAAAATATGCTTTAATGAATAAGCTCATTAATTTTTTAGAGATTTCAATCAAATGCAGGACTGTAATGAAAATGTTACAGTAGATATTTTACAGATATAAATTGCATATACCAGGTACCCAGTATGCATACTAAATAATTTTTTTTTTAAATTTTGTACTAAAACCCATACTCTCCTGAAAGCGAGTAAAAAAGAATATACTTATATTGTTTAGCTCACTTCCTTATGTAAGGTTCATATTTTCTTCTAAGGCAGTTGTAGGAGAGTTGTGAAATACAAATAGTTTCTCTTTTTACTCTTCTTCATTATGTACAATATCAACTGCTCCCACTCACTAAGATTAGCTATATTTTGTAAACAGCAAATGCACTTTAGCAATGCAGATTTTTTTTTTCAAAGCTTTCTCAATTCTGCTGACCTAAAACTTCACATTGATGCCTTAAAATCACTCTTTCATCTAAGTACCTTCTAAAAGGCCTTATTCCTTTTCACAGCAGTGACCACAGTCTTTAACCTGTACTTTTCATCACTGTTAGAAAAGTACAAAACCCAGACCTACTACACCACATTTCTGACCAAATTACAGTTTCGTCTGAGAATATTTGACTTATGATGACCCAAACATTCTGTGAAATATTCCCTAAACCTTGGCTCTTTTCTCATTTTCCAGGCTTGATGCTCTAACCAATCTAGCACTTCTTGTCCAGAGAGACAGGAGCTGTGTAATTTGTGAACCTTCCTAATGAGTTGGTTTCACACTTGCCTTTCTAGTATTTAGATGAACATTTTAGCAATGTCAGATATTGTTTAAAAGTCTTGCCCTGTACAGTATAAACATTATCTAAAATTATTTTTGTAAAAACCCTGTATGAAATGCCTGTGTCTTTCAGGTCTTCAATATACACTTGATTTCCAAAGTATTGATTTTGGGTATGTTTTAGTACAGGACCTCACTGCTGCTTCTATTCAGCCACAATCATCGTCATCACTGGAGCGTTCAGCTTCTCAGGCAAGAATTGAATGCTTTTTTTTTTTTTGGCACTAGAATAGTTAACAGCTGACATATTTTTGAGTTAGCTATGTCAATTATTATGTCAATATTTCAACTTTTGCACTGGCTTGGGAGTTTAGTGCTGCTTTTGTTGCTTTTCCACTCTCATGTTCTAATCCTCCTGAGCAACACACACGCACCCCCGCACGCTCTCCCATTTGTTCAGCTGTTTAATAAACCATTTCCACTTGTATTGTGTGTGTAATCTATGCCAGAAACATTAGCTGTAGGTTTTACAGCTGTTACTTAGCTGGTATAAATATCATCACTCATTCTTAATTACCATATTTTTGCAATATACCTTTAGCGTCAATGCTTACGCTATTTAAAATATAAACCCGTCCATGCTGATACAGCATTTTCTCATTTGAAGAAAGATTTAATAGATTTTCTTGGACTATGGATGCTTTGAAGAAATTAGTCTTTGAAACCTAGACTATCCAACTGCACTGTTTCTTAATACAACAAAGAACAGGCTGTTTATCTCAACTAGGACTACTCAGAACATAGTTGCTCCCTTCAGCATTGCTTTGATAAGTAGATGGCCTGTGGTGATTTCTTCAATGCGGGCATACAGTAGTTGGAAATGGAGCTGGTTCAATATGAGCACAGCCGCCTTGTCCATCTCTGTGGCAGAAATAAGTTAGAGGCAACAGGTTGGCCCCGACTCCTGTCTTGTGCTAGGATGTGGCACCTTTAGAGCAGATGATGTCAGGAGAAGGATTCTTTGTATTGGAGATGATACTTCTTCATTGCATCACAGTGAAAAGGTGTAAGAAGATGCTGATCCTGTCACATCTTTGCCTAATAAGTCTTCCTCCCTTCATTTGGAAGATACTGAGGTGCGGGAGCATGTCCAAAGGAGGACAACAAAGCTGCCGAAGGGTCTAGAGCACAAGTCTGATGAGGGGTGGCTGAAAGAACTGGGATTGTTTAGCCTGGAGAAAAGGAGGCTGAGGGGAGACCTCATCGCTCTCTACAACTGCCTGAAAGAAGAAGGTTGTAGCCACATGGGTGTGGGTCTCCCAAGGAACAAGTGATAGGAGAAGAGGAAACAGCCTCAAGCTGTGACAGGTGAGGTTTAGATTGGATATTAGGAAAAATTTATTCACCGAAAGGATTGCCAAGCTCTGGAACGGGCTCCCCAGGGAAGTGGTTGACTCGCCATCCTTGGAGGTATTTAAGAGACACATAGATGTGGCCCTTAGGGACACAGTTTAGTGGTGGTCTTGGCAGCATTAGATTAACGGTTGGATTCGATAATTTTAAGGGTCTTTTCCAACCTAAATGTTTCTGTGATTTTTAAGAAAAGGTTTTCTTCCTACTGTTTTCTTCAATATTTTAATACCACTTGAAAAAGCTGAGGATTGGATAAACACTCCTCCTCCTTATGTCCAACACTTTCTCTGTGCTTTGGACTACCTTCTCCTATACCTAGTGGAGGCTTCTTCCTACACACTTGCCACTGCTCTCTGTGATTACATCACTGCACAGATTACGTACTTAAAATACTGTGGATCGTGTTTCCTTACAGACACCATCTCAGTGAAATGACAACAAAGACTGTAAGGACATTTCTGCAGAGGAAAGCTTCCCAAATGGGTCACTGGCATGCCCAATGCTGCAGCCGTCCCTGCTCCTCCCTGCGGACTCGCTCCTGGGTGCGGCCAGACACAGCACGGTCCTCTCATTGCCTGCAGCCGTTCAACACGGCTTTACTGACTTCTGGGCTCTGGAGTCCCACCGCCGGTGGCTCTGGGAGTGAAAAGCAACAAGTGCTCTACAGCAATTCCTCCTCTGGCCGCTCCCTTGTGCGCCACTGTCAACCACCACTGTGATGTCACCGCTATGCAGCACAGGCATCACAGCGACATGTCAGAATATCCCATCGGTACCCGCAGTCCGCCGGCGCCAGTTGGCCTTTGCTTGCTGACTGGCAGGACGCGGCCTGGCTGTCCAGAGCAACGGCCAGCGAGGGAAACTTGGGTCCAATAGGGACAAAAGAAACACGAAGGGAGGTGTTTCATGCAGAAACACCATCCTTTGCTGCTGCGGACAAGCTTGGGCAGTCAGGAGACATGACTTCTCCTGGCCCTCCAGGACAGGGGCAAAGAGCCCCCTGTGATGCTGCTGGACGAGCAACAAAGGAGGAGTGGGATGTCCAACCTGGCAGAGAGGGACACGAGACCAAACAAGTCCCTCCTAGTTCCAGCGAGAGCACAGGTGAAGCCAGTGAATTCTCATCCCTCTGCTTTCCACAGAAACTTTGTAAAATGGTGGAAAGCGACCAGTTTCGGTCCATCTGGTGGAGCGAGGGTGGGAAATGTGTGGCCATCAATGAACTCTTCAAAGAGGAGGTGCTGGGCAGGGGAAGAGCTCTGCGGGTTTTCACCACGCAGAGCATGAAGAGTTTCATTCGGCAGCTGAACCTCTAATGCAGTGGGATTTCCAAAGATCTGCCTCCCTGCCTGAATTCTTGGCAGAAGAAGCAGCAGCTGCTGCTCACAGCCAGGTACAGCAGTTTCTCTGCACATCAACTAATGCTCACAGTAGCATTGGGGAAAAGACAGACCTTCACATGAAATAAGGCCTTGCAATAGAGCACATGGGGATGGTAGCGAGCTTTCTTCTCAGCTCATTTTCAGGAAGGTTTGAGTAAGTCTTTCTGACTAGTAGGAACGCAGATAAAATACGGTTCTGTTATATCCACTGAGTTTGAACCTGTTAAATTAAAAGATAGACTCAGCATATCCTGATTTCTTTTAACATCTTTGCTACGTGTCTTACTGTACCAAATCTGAAACCTTCCTGTGGCATCTGCTGAATGCTGAGAATATACGTTTAAGGACTACAGTATTATGTGTGTGCTCATATCCACACTGAAGTTGCTGAACAGTTGTGGTATTTGGCTTTCTATAATAGTTCTTATGCTTTTGAAAATCCTACACTGGTGAGGATGACTGAACAGAACTGTCACGTAACAGTTTAGCCTGAGCTTTAGGTTTCAAACGCCCCTTAGAGTCCTTTTCATTATCCATGTTCATCTTTTGAAACTCAAAGTCTTAGTTCTTGTAGCTTGGAGTTTTCCAGTATTGAAATGGTACGTCAACTAACCCTTCTCCTTTGCTTTTTTTAGATACTCTACTACTACAACCCCAGCTTTAACAGGGAGTATCCTTAGCTGCTGGAGAAGTGCAAGAGGAGAGTTGCCCTCAAACGGAGAGCCCCAGACACACCGGGGACAGATGCAAGGCACCCCTCCAGAAGCCCAGATGCTCAGCCTGCAGGGCACATGCAGGCATCCCCACCCAGGATGAACGCACCCCCCAAGCGACGGGCTGAAGCACCTCCCGGCCTCGGCAGCGCCCACCCATCTCCACCAGCAGTTGCTCCCACGCTTCCAGAGCCTGCCGGAGCAGCGGGCAGCAACCGCTTCACCCCGCTGGCTGCCTTCTTCCTGCCACCACCCAGCAGCCAAACCCCGGGTGGCCTCCAGCGTCCTGCTCACGCTCCTCCAGGGTTTGCAATGCCCGTGCTAGCAGCAGCCTCCGCTCTGCTGGGGCCAAGGCCACCCCATGGCCTAAGGCTGACAGTCCCCCATTGCCCCACCTGCACCTGCTGCCCCAGACCTGCAGATAGACCGCAGCACGGCACAGCCTGGAGGGAGCAGAGAAGCAAGACCAAGTCAATAGTGTCTAATAGCGTTGCTAACAAATAGAGCTTAATAGAGTTGGTAAGAAACAGAGCCTCGTAGAGTTTGTAATAAACTGTTTGGACAATAAACCTTTTCCAGTTGTCCTGTTTGTACAGCAGAAGCCCAGATTGAGTTTATAGACTTATGAGACTTTCACCTCAAGCACACAAGCACTTTAATGATTTCGCCTAACAATCAAGCTAAAATTTTCAGATTTTTTTAGCTTTTACATTTCTGTTATAGCCCTAACTTTAAGAAGGATCACCTCCAGCTGATTGAAAGGTACAAGCCAAGAGTGGGATGCAAAACAAGAGCCACAGCTGCATCATGCCTGGATGCGGAGCTGGATGAAAAGCGGCCAAAAAGCCACCAAGACCTTGAGCCTGTGTAGGGAACCACTGCTGGGATGGAGAAGGTGTTCATGTCAGCTCCGCTGCAGGATACACAGCTGTCTACTCACAGGAAGTCCATACCTGCTAAGGTAAAGCACCTAATCACTAAAGCATACCCCACATCTGCAGACCCTGTAACGCCTCCAGATGCAGCTGCACCCCCTACATCCCAACTCTGCTGGGGCAGCAGGCAGGCAGAGCTTAACCCTGGGGCCTCATCCCTGCCACCACCACCCAGGCCTCAGCTGGCCTCCAGCATGCTGCCCCAGCACCATACCAGGCTGCCCATCCAGCACGAGGGGCTGGGTTTTCCCACCTTCCCCCCGTGCAGCCCAGCACAGCGGCTGAGCTGGTCCCCTGGGCTGGCCTCTGTCCCTGCTGCAACCCCTGGCAATGCCCATGCTGGCAGCAGCCCTTGCCACAGCCATGCCAATGCCACCCCACGGCCAAAGCCCAACAGCCCCACGTTGTCCCACCCGCACCTGCGCCACCAACGCTGTGGCTGTGGGTAACGGGGCTGGACCCAGCGTGGCACATGGTAGAGAGAGTAGAGCGAACAGAGCCTAACAGCATTGGAAATAAATAGGGTCCAACAGAGCTAGTAAGATATAGTCTGATAGAGTTAGTAATACACAGAGTCTAATACATTTTGTAATAAATAGAGCCTAATAGAGTTAGTAATAAATGGAGCCTAATAGAGCTAGAAATAAACTTGAATAAACCTTTTCCAGTTGTCCTGTCTGTACAGTGGAAGCCCAGATCACATTTTTATTTCACCAAAGTAGAAGAAAGTGGTCCATAAGCAATTTAATGATTTTCCGTAACAGTTAAGCTCTAGATTCTTAGCATTAACAAGCAAACAATGGATAATGTTTACATGATGTATGTATTGAGGATGTTATTCCTAATGGCAACTTTTGAGTGAAAGGGGTATGCTATCAAAAGTTTTGGAGACTACAGCTCTAAGGAATAAGATTTAAACAATTGCCGTGGTTATTTAAGGACATTTTTTCATAAGTTTGCATCAAAACCATGTGTCATTGCCCTTTTTAAGATGACACCCTCCAGAGAAGGCAAGGGGATTACTCAGAGGCAGGTCCTGACCAGCATAGCTGTGTATAAGCACGCAAAGGGGATGGAGGGAGAGAGTCATTTGGCTGCTTTTTGGATGGGAAAGCATCATCTTGGTAGTCTTAGGAACAAAGACCATAAGCACAGCTTGCAACCATCTGACCCCAGGCTATGACTTGCCCTTCCCGGAGCACAACAGGACTGGGTGTGGGCAGTGCTAAGCAAAGATCCAGCAGGAGAACGTGAGCTCTTCAGGAAGTGGTATCTGACTCAGTGAGGCAGCATGCAAGCGCAGCATTAGGGCACTGCACTATTTTAGGGACCAGGTCTGGGATGGAATATAATAGTCCAATGTACAGCCCAAACTAGAGTCACCATCAAAGACCTCGTAGCTGCTGTTGGGAAAAGACCTACTCCCAGCAATTTGATGATAGACAAATAGCTACTGTTTATTCTTCCTCACCTTAGTCACTCCAGAAGTTTAAGCAAGAAGTGTTCTTCACTTCCCATCCTGATAAACCAGGTGATGTTGTTGTTCTGAATGGTTTATCAGCAGTGCCTTAGAGAACACCATTTCAATAGAGAGATAAAGCTTGCCTGCATATAATTTCTTCAGTGATCACTTTGAATATGAAGTGCTACTTAAGTGCAAGATCTTATCTGTGCATAGTCACAAACACATTGGCTTCTTAGCAGGCTTTGCCCAACATCATGCCAACTCTCCCAGCTTTGCTTTCTCTGTTGTAGCCTGTTCCAAAGGGACATAGCAGAAGACTTGCACTACTTTGCTTACCAACTATAAGCCATGTAAATAGATGAGTTCTTCATTTGCATGCACATACATCTGATAACAGCACGTAGGGCAAGTTTATGCTTATGAGGTAGGACTGAGTCTCCACAAATTGGTTGTGAGATAGAAAAGGTCATCATCTGTGCACAGACACAATATAAGCCTTGGACTTGAAATGCATTTATTCTGGGTGCTTGACCTGAAATATCACAAGGGACCTCCTCTTCTGATGTTAGGTTGCTCTACTATCTCAAAATCAGTATCCTCCTGGACACTAGAAAATGGACTCACTCAAGCTTATTAGTCCCTTCCCTGACCTGTGAGTCCCCGCTGTCACCAACCACATACCCTGATGCCTCCAAACCCAAGTTAGTCTCACTGTCACACTGACCAGTGAAATTTGGCACTTGGCACCTTCTTCCAACAGGCACGTAACTCTCAGCCTCAGCAGCTTGGCTATAAGTCCATATCTGATTTTAAAAGAACCACCTACACATTGTACAGAAAAGTTGCTGTTCTCTCTTACAGTCAAGAACGGTGAGGCATGGGGGGAAAGGGGGAAGACCTTGAAGTCTTCTTGTATCTTCCTCCCATATCTTCAGCCTTTAGAAAATTATGTTCAAGGGAGAAATACTACAGCCAGTGTGCCTAAAGAACTTTGCTTCTATAAAGGCCAAATCAAGTCCCACCAAAACATCTCTTTCAGCTTCAGTGGTGGCTGGATTGGGCCCTTAAACTGCAGCAGCTCAAGGCAATGGGGACCAACAGAACAAACTAAGATCATTACTGTTGAAGTGGCCAGGCCACTCTCCATCATATTTGAGAAGTCCTGACAGTCTGGCGAAGTTCCCACTGACTGGAAAATGGGAAACATAACCCCCATGTTTAAGAAGGGAAAAAAGGAAGACCCAGGGAACTATAGGCCAGACAGTCTCACCTCTGTGCCTGGCAAGATTATGGAGCAGACTCTCCTGGAGACTGTGCTCAGGCACATGGAAAATAAGGAGGTGATTGGTGACAGCCAACATGGCTTCACTAATGGCAAATCGTGCCTGACAAACTTGGTGGCCTTCTATGATGGGGTTACAGCACTGGTGGATAAGGGAAGGGCAACTGACATCATCTACCTGGACTGGTGCAAGGCATTTCACACTGTCCTGCATGACATCCTTGTCTCTAAATTGGAGAGACACGGATTCAATGGATGGACCACTTGGGTGGATAAGGAATTGGCTGGATGGTCGCACTCAAAGAGTTGTGGTCAACAGCTCAATGTCCAAGTGGAGAACAGTGACGAGTGGCGTTCCTCAGGGGTCAGGACCAGCGCTATTTAACATCTTTGTCAGCAACATGGACAGTGGGATCGAGTGCACCCTCAGCAAGTTTGCTGACGACACCAAGCTGTGTGGTGTGGTTGACACGCTGGAGGGAAGGGATGCCATCCAGAGGGACCTTGACAGGCTGGAGAGGTGGGCCTGTGCAGACCGCATGGAGTTCAACAAGGCCAAGTGCAACGTCCTGCACGTGGGTCAGTGCAATCCCAAGCACGACTATAGGCTGGGTGAGGAATGGATTGAAAGCAGCCCTGAGGAGAAGGACTCGGGGGTATTGATTGATGAGAAGCTCAACATGAGCTGGCCGTGTGCACTTGCAGCCCAGAAAGCCAGCTGTGTCCTGGGCTGCATCAAAAAAGGTGTGACCAGCAGGTCAAGGGAGGTGATCCTGCCCCTCTGCTCCGCTCTTGTGAGACCCCACCTGGAGTACTGCGTCCAGCTCTGGGGGCCCCAGTACAGGAGAGACATGGAGCTGTTGGAGGGAGTCCAGAAGAGGCCACAAAGATGATCAGAGGGCTGGAGCACCTCTCCTATGAGAACAGGCTGAGAGAGTTGGGATTGTTCAGCCTGGAGAAGAGAAGGCTCCAGGGAGACCTAGTTGTGGCCTGCCAGTACCTGAAGGGGACCTACAGGAAAGCTGGAGAGGGGCTGTTAATCAGGGAGTGTAGTGACAGGACATGGGAGAATGGGTTTAAGCTGAAAGAGGGTAGAGTTAGATTCTATGTTAGAAGGAAATTCTTTACTGTGAGGGTGGTGAGGCACTGGCACAGGTTGCCCAGAGAAGCTGTGCATGCCCCATCCCTGGAAGTGTTCAAGGCCAGGCTGGATGGGGCTTTGGGCAACCTGGGCTAGTGGAGGGTGCCCCTGCCTTTGGCAGGGGTGTTGGAACTAGATGATCTTTGAGGTCCCTTCCAACCCAAACCATTCTATGATTCTATGAAGTTGTAAGCAGATTTTTAGTGATTTGGAAGAGCACTATTGTTAACAGCTTAGTTATACTGTAATAACCATCAAAAAGACATTTACCTAAATTTCCCACTGATACAGATCAGAACAGCATTTAGATCACAGCCCTGTTTCCTATAAGCATATATAAACGTGTATAGAAAAGCACTGTCATGATTCAGTGACTGTTTATATCAAACTGCCTGGGTAAGTACTGACTTTTCAGAAGAATCCAATGAAAAACAAAGCCAAGTGCCAAATATTTGGGAAATATGGGTCTTTAGAAACTAGATTACAACATCCATGTCAGAAATATCTAGAGCTGGAAAAGAGTCAGGTAAATTGCAACATCAATTCTACCAAGTAACCCTTCCTCTCCAAACTCACTTTGATGTTCTAGTCAAATATTTCAGACTGCAGATCAAACTTTTTTTTTTTTTGGCAGAAGTGTTTTTTATGAAGAATTTTAGGAGTCAAGGACTTGGAGTTTTCCTTCTGTAGACCAGCAAGCAGATTTTCAAAATAATAAGCAGCACAGCTATAGAGCAGGGAGCACACATAGCAACCGTCATTGCATTCTTCTCCTGACCGGCTCTGTGCAGGAGGGAGCACTGTGCCTGGGATGGGAGACTTCAGAAGAACACATACTTGCCTCGACAGTCTCTTACAATTTGTAAAATTTTCTCCCTTATCCTAGTATTGCCAGAAAGACCGAGTTAGTGTTTAAACTACATATTATATATACACACACATTCTTACAAACGCATGCTCCTGGTGCCTGTGCGTGCTTTTAAGCACCCACATCAGTCAGCACAACAAGTTTCTACAGCTATGGCTCAGAAAGAATTATTTTGCACTAGAGAAAAAGCTAGACTGTGGCAGCTTTGCAGCTTCTGCCAACTGGAAAAGGAGTTGCTCTCTTCCCAAAGACATGCTCCTAACTCTGCCAGGACAGTCTTTCTGCAAGGAGAGCTTTCTTCAATGGATACTACCAAAAGAAAAAAAAATACTAAAAATGCAGAACATTGACACAAGCCTCCAAAGGATAACCCTTTCTCATGGGGCAGACGCTACTCATCTCCAAAAACGCACACGTAGCTTAGCTGTCTCCTCTCCCTGGAACAGCTAGGCCAGGAGCATCTTGTACCTTTACCCTGACCTCCTCAAGGTGCACAACTCAGGAGATGACCTTGCTTCAACAGGCAGGTCTGACCGACTGCAGCTGGATGCTTGCAATCATAACAGGGCATCGCAGAACAAACCCTGCACTAAATGGCAACACCCTGTGACTAAACAGCTTAAAGCCTGAGGGGAGCTCAAGGACTGGGATCTGACTACTGTGAGGGCTGGGAACCCACCAGGAGCATTTAATTTCCATGAGGTTAACATTTCTGACACAGAAGAGCCTGAACTAGTCAAAAGTTAACAGAGAAATTGATTGTTCAAGGTACAGGGACGGAATGGTAGAGATGGGGCCTAGAAAAAGCAAGAGTGTTTGCTCTGCTTGGGAGACAGGATACTGCCCCAGGGGTTACCACAGTGCCTCAGGCACTCAGGTCTAGTATTTCCAGAGTATATCAGCACTATCCCACAGGGATTTCCTGATTCTTTAGATCATACATTGCAATGTGTGACTCATTGATTTCTCCACAGCATGTCCTAGGCCCTGCTATGGAAAACCAAGGACTTACAAAGAAGAGAAATAATGACACTTTTTCAGTTCTCCTACACTGTTGCAGATAGGCCATTTGCAGAGCTTTTCTCACACACGAGTTAACTACCTCATGCAGTACATGACCTGTCACTCCCTCTGAAAAGCAGGCTGAAGAAACAGAAGGTAACAGACTGCATGCGAAGGAGTACAAAACACCAGGGTCAAGAATGAGAGGGGAAGGGCTGAGAAGCAGGGATTCACAGCTGAGGGCTCTGCTCATGTCATGGATTCACCCTGGGGCCTCGGGCAATGCACTTTGCTCCTGTCCCCAGCTAAGGTCAGGTAGAGCTCTCCATATGACCCGTGCCAGAAGCAAAATACTTAAGGAAAGCAAAGGAGAGAGACTGGCTTGTCTGTGAAGCAGCCACACCACCATTTCCAAGATACTGAGGACCTCAAATGAATGGAGTTCTATCTCTGTGTACACTTAATTATCTCATTTAGTCCTAAGACAAACAGCAGGAAGTGTAAATAACTTTATGGCAACATATCAAACAGGACAAGACAGCCAAACAGTTCCCTCTCCCTCTCTAATCCTGCTAATTCTGTTTCAGGCTGCCTCTAACCACCGTTCCCCCTTCTGGAGATTTTTGGGGGTGAAAGAACATAGGAGGAACAGGTCCTCAGAGAGGAGAGAGGAGTCACAGGCCTCATGAGGTGTCTCTTGGAGAATATAACTTAGCAACACTTGAGTCAGGCCCCACAAACTCAGGCTTTGACTGTCTCATGCTCCAGTACAAAAGAAAACAATTAATAGTTGGAATGCAGAAACAGGATAAGAGAAGCCGTAAATTAGGGAATAGTCCTTAGATATGAACTAGAAAAAGACACAAAGTTTGAGGCAACCTGATAAAGGGAGGCCCAATATGCCAACAAGCCTGGGACCATCTGGGCAGGATGGATAACAAGGTTGCTGAGCTTGCAAAATGGAGATAATGAAGAAGAGGTCACCCAACTCTATAATAATTCTTCTGTACACTGAAGAAGAGGAGAAAGAGGAAGATTTGAGGAGGACGGCCCCTGACGACCACCTGAGAAAGAAACTGCGCAGGCGTATCAGGACATTAGCATATATTCAGGAGTTCCCGGAATAATAATGAATATGTATTAAATTTATTGGAAACCTAATGAATATATAAACTCTTTTGTAATATAAATCACGAACAATTTGTTTCTCATAGAGACGCGCGTTCGTGGAAATATCCCGGTGCGACTCCCAGCGCTGCAATAAAGGATACCTGCTTAATAGTCACATTGGCTATTGAGTGAAATTTCTTTGATTCAGATTGGCACCCCAGATGGGACCCTCTCTGCCCGGCTGCAGGACCCATTGAGATTGGGACTCTCTTGGGTACTCCCGGGGATTTCTCCGGAGAGACTCCTCTCCTCAATCGGATCACTGCGGGGACAGACAAGGACCATCTATTGAAAGGTATTCTTTAAGATATTTTGCTTTTATTTGTATTTGTTTAAGTAACTGTCTGGAGGTATTGGTTGTTTAGGAGTTTAACAGTTACTACTCTGTTTTTGGAACCGGTTGTCTGGTGGCTCCCCGTAGGTCGTTACGTTATAACGCAGGGTTGAGCGTATGCGGGACTGCTAGCGTCTTATTCGCATACATTGGGACAGTAACTGTCTGGAGGTATTGGTTGTCTAGGAGTTTAACAGTTACTGTTACACACACACAGGCACTTGAAAAGTAACTGTCTGGAGGTATTGGTTGTTTAGGAGCTTAACAGTTACAGTTTCAAGAAATTTTCTTTTTCTTTCTTTCTCAAGTATAACTTGAGGTGTTTGAATTTGTGTGAGCGTGTGAGACGTACAATCACATACGAAGCGAGCGTGGAGTCCGGATCCGCGGTTCTGTTATCCCGCATGGGAAACAGCCGGAGAAGGACAAAGCGAATGATTAATCATACCCTTGTGGGTAATTATTTAGATTAATAGTAGCATTTACGTGTAAGTTTGGATGTCCTTTATTGCCGTGTTAAAAGACTAACTAAAAAATTTGAACGATGCAGCCCCTGAAGTAGAATTGCTGATAAATGTGGGAATCAGAATATTGCTTTTGACACCCTAAAATATTGTGAATCAATAATTATTTTTGAATGTTTATGGTATAAACAGAGATTGTGAATTCAATCTGGGACAGACATAGAGTGTGCTAAGTGTAAAGTGTGGACCCCTTGAGAAAAAGGAGCGTGCTACCGAAATAGTAAAGATTATTTGTGGTTGGCGAGATAGTAAAATGGGAAGTAATCAGAGTGGAGAAGTTTTGAAAAAGAGTCCGTTAGGATGCATATTGCGACACTGGAAAGAAACAGGAGGTTCGCCAGGAGGTACGACAGATAAGAAAACTCTAACAAAATATTGTAATCAATGGTGACCAATGTATAAATTGGATAATCAGGAAAAACAGCCCAAGAATAAGAATTTGGAATATAATACAATGTTACAATTGATGTTGTTTTGTAGAAGGGAGAAGAAATAGGATGAAGTACCTTACATTGATTTGTTTTTCACCTTGTGAAATCATCCAGAGTGGCTGAAGGACTGTGGGTTTACCCTGCAAAACCCCCTGGCATTGGCATCAGCATTAGAAAAGTAGGAAAAGGCAGCGGGAGGCTGTGAAGGTGTTGCTCTGCGTGTAGTATGGGACAACGGGGTTTGAAGTGTGAGCGTGATGAAGAGGATGATTTGGAATAAATGAAAGATGTTGGAGGTTGAATGGATGGTTTTTGATAACAGGGAAGGAAGTTAGAAAAGAACAACAAGAAAATGAAAGAGCGGAGACAGGCAGGGAGAGACAGGGAAAGAGAGGGTAACCCGAGAGCTGCACTGCAGGGAGTCTCAGCAAACAGTAACTTCAGGGGAGGACGGCAATACTATGGGGGAGAGGCGAGGCCCCTCCAGCACAAAATACCACTAATACCTTAGGAGATCATCAGTGTGCATATTGTAAAAACTGGGACATTGAAAATGGGATTATCAGAAATTTAAGGACTGTTTTAGGGGTCCTGTTCCTATCAGTCCAAAGGTTCTGGAGGAGGCACGATACGATCAAGAAGCAGCTCCCTTTCCACATCAGTTCCCCTGAACTAAGTCCTGAAGGGGACCGGGGAAACCTCCCCAGCAGAACCTCTGGCTACAGGAGAGCTGGGAAAAAGGAAAATAGATTTTCTTGCAAATACCGGGGCAACTTATTCTGTTAAATACTTATCAAAGAACATTGAGCGATGATACAGTAAACATTGTGAATGCCACAGGGAAAGCGGAACAGCGTGCCTTTTTCCATCCTTTAAATTTTAAGCTCAGAAAACAATGGATAACTCACCAATTTTTATATATGCCTGAATGTCCTATACCACTCTTGGGACGGCACCTATTGAGTAAATTGGAAATGCAGATCACCTTTAAAGATAGGAAAGTTCAATTATTAATTGAATTATTGACCTGGACGGGAGAAGCAAAAAGAGCCTTTGAACAACTGGAAACAGAACTGATGAGAGCACCGGCCCTAGGTCTTCCTGACGTGTCTAAACCCTTCTGGCTATTTTCTCATAAGAGGCAAGGGATAGCCTTAGGGGTGCTGGCTCAGCAACTAGGCCCTTATAAAAGAGCAGTAGCTTACTTTTCCAAGCAATTGGATGAAGTAAGCAGAGGATGGCCTGGATGTCTATGAGCAGTAGCTGCAGTTATCCTGAATGTACAGGAAGCACGCAAATTTACAATGGGCCAGAAAATTACAGTAATGGTGTCTCATACGGTTTCAGCCGCCGTGTTAGAACAAAAAGGCCCCCTCTAGATTTCTGAAATACCAAGCCATACTAGTGGAACAAGATGATATAACTATAGTCACCACTAACATTGTGAACCCAGCTTCTTTCCTTAGCGGGGAAATCTTGGAGCCGGTGGTCCATGACTGTTTAAAAACGATGGAAGCAGTATATTCCAGCCACCCTGATCTAAAAGAGGAGCCGCTCCACGATGCCGAGGACTCCTGGTATACAGACGGAAGCAGCTTTGTGAAACACTGAGAACGCCAAACGGGATATGCTGTGACCACTACCCAAAAGGTAATAGAAGCAAAATCATTACCTGCAGGGACATCAGCACAAAAGGCTGAAATCATTGCCCTAACCCGAGCATTAGAGCTGGCAAGAAGGAAGAAGATCAATATCTGGACAGACTCAAAGTATACCTTTGGAGTTGTACATGCCCATGGTGCTATCTGGAAGGAAAGAGGACTTCTCACTGCTCAAGGAAAATATATTAAACATGCAAAAGAAATTCTAAAGTTACTAGAAGCTGTAAATCTTCCAGAAAAAGTAGCTATTGTGCATTGTAAAGGGCACCAAAAAAGTAACACCAACCAAGAGATTGGCAATAAATTGGCAGACTCAGAGGCTAGAAAGACAGCAGAAAAAGGTAAAGTGATGGCAGCCTTCATTCCGGATGGTAAACTTCAAATTCCAAATTCTGATTTAGAGCCAGATAAGTATTCCAAAGAAGATAAAAAATTAATCAATGATTTAGAAGGTAACAAAGGAAAAGATGGATGGTTTTATGTTCCAGATGGACGAATAATAGTACCCTCTGATTTTTTACGGAAATTAGTTTTAGATGAACATAAGAAAACACACTGGGGTACAGATGCTTTATATAAACAATTAAACCAGAAACTAGTAAGTCGAAATCTGTACACCACTGTGAAACAAGTAACCCAAAGGTGCGAAATTTGTCTAAAGAATAACCCGAATACCTCAAACAAGATTCAGATGGGTGTAATAGGAAAAGGTCATAGTCCGGGGCAACATTGGCAAATAGACTTTTCCGAACTCCCCAGAAAAGGGGGATACAGATATTTGTTGGTGTTAACAGATACCTTCTCAGGCTGGCCAGAGGCATTTCCCTGTAGAACCAACAAGGCTAGAGAGGTAACAAAAACATTACTAAATGAAGTGATACCATGATTTGGGGTACCCGCAACAATATCCTCAGATAGAGGTACTCACTTTTGTGCAAAAGTAGTAACAAAAATCAGTAAAATCTTAGGAATAGATTGGCAATTACACACCCCTCACAGACCACAAGCTAGTGGCCAAGTGGAAAAAATGAACCATTTGATCAAACAACAACTAGCTAAGATTCGTCAAGAAACAAACTTGCAATGGAATCAAGCCCTCCCATTAGCCCTACTAAGAATTTGGACAAAACCCGGATCTAAAGAAAATATGAGCCCTTTTGAAATTTTATATGGGAGGCCATATCAATTGCAATATTCAGGGGAAGATCTTACCCAACTTGGTGAAGGATACCTGTATCAGTACCTAATTAGTTTACAGAGACAGTTAAATATAATCGAACAAACTGTTCTAGCAACACGAGTTAGAGGATTAGATCAACCCATACATCCTTTTAAACCCGGAGACTGGGTTTATGTTAAGAATTTCACAGGTAAACCATTGGAAGAGAAGTGGAACGGACTGTTTCAAGTGCTGTTAACAACCTTCACTGCAATCAAGATCAAAGAGCAGCCTGCGTGGATTCATTATTCAAGGATCAAGAAGGCCCCTGAATCATGGACTGTGGAACCACAATCACCCCTTAAGATAAAAATAAAGAGGACATTATGATCAATTGAACTCTACTCATGATAATAATAGTCCTGAGCCATGTCAATCAGGTAGAAGGATGGAATCAAAATCTACACTTCTCTCTAGTCCAAAACATCACCCAAATCTTACATAAGAATGATTGTTGGATCTACACCCAGATGCCTAAATATTCTGGCCACGGAATATCCTTAATAGGAGTTCCGCTTCCATCTAATGTCTCCTGGACAAATCCGGTTTATTGGGCCAACACCACCCTTAGAAAAGATTCCCAGTACAAATGGAACCAGGAATGGAAGGTAGACGTGATAGCGAATTATACCTCGAGTAATAGCTGTTTGGTAAGTTCAGGAAAGGGCACCTTTGTAGGAGACTATTCAAAATGTAACAAGTCCATTTCTTTAAATATGACATTGATTGATCCTGTTTTTCAAAGGTTGAACTATACTGGACTCCCGGTCCCATTAGGAACAGGATGGTATTGGCTATGTGGTACACTGGCATTGAAGATACTGCTTCTAGGATGGAAAGGAGCTTGTACTCTTGGAGCTGTAGTTCCTAACATTACTATCGTTGACAAACTATACCCACAGGATGAAAGAACAACAACTTCCCTCAAAAGGATAAAGAAAACTCATAATGCTATAGCAGATAGGTTTACTAAGTTCCATAGTTTTGTAAGGTGGTTTCTCCCATGGCTAGGGGTAAGTGAACTAGAAAAAACTATAGTGAACATTTCAGCAGTAATAGAAAACATTGAGAACAAAACCATTGATGCAATACAGGCCTTGCAAATTGAAATAACTAGTCTGTCAAAAGAAGTGATTCAAAACCGAATGGCCCTTGATTTATTATTAGCTTCACAAGGTGGTGTTTGTGCAATCATAAATATAAGCTGTTGTATGTACATAGACCAAAGCGGTAGAATCTCCACAGATTTAGACGAAATCCATAGACAAAGCGAAATATCACATAAAATAACTAAAGACGATACCTCATAGGGTTTTGAAGAAATATGGCACAAGTTAACTTCCTGGCTACCTAATTTGACCTGGCTCCGGCAGCTATTTGGTTTTGTCCTGCTTATAGGACTGATGATAATCCTGACTTGTATATTAATACAATGTGCATTTTGGTGTAGTAGGTGAACTTCAGGAGAATATGAGAACTAGAAACAAAATAAGATAAGACATGCAGTAGAGTCAGGGAAATACTTTAAGAGAACATCGCAAAAAGAGAATGTATTATAGGCCTTCTTGCGAAAGAATTCGCAACTTTAATGAAAAGGGGGGAATGAATAGGGGAATCTAATTAGCATAGAACAATTTAAAAAAAAAAACCAATATAACTTGGCAACACTTGAGTCAGGCCCCACAAACTCAGGCTTTGACTGTCTCATGCTCCAGTACAAAAGAAAACAATTAATAAAATAGTTGGAATGCAGAAACAGGATAAGAGAAGCCGTAAATTAGGGAATAGTCCTTAGATATGAACTAGAAAAAGACACAAAGTTTGAGGCAACCTGATAAAGGGAGGCCCAATATGCCAACAAGCCTGGGACCATCTGGGCAGGATGGATAACAAGGTTGCTGAGCTTGCAAAATAGAGATAATGAAGAAGAGGTCACCCAACTCTATAATAATTCTTCTGTACACTGAAGAAGAGGAGAAAGAGGAAGATTTGAGGAGGACGGCCCCTGACGACCACCTGAGAAAGAAACTGCGCAGGCGTATCAGGACATTAGCATATATTCAGGAGTTCCCGGAATAATAATGAATATGTATTAAATTTATTGGAAACCTAATGAATATATAAACTCTTTTGTAATATAAATCACGAACAATTTGTTTCTCATAGAGACGCGCGTTCGTGGAAATATCCCGGTGCGACTCCCAGCGCTGCAATAAAGGATACCTGCTTAATAGTCACATTGGCTATTGAGTGAAATTTCTTTGATTCACCAGTCTTTCTCCTTACGCAGGACCTCTGACTCTCCATGCTCTCTCTAGTCAGCAGAAAGGCCAAAGAACTTAAAGAGGTAGATTCAGCCCCCTAAAAGCCAACGCTGACTGCAGAAGGTAGACATTGTGGGCAAAAGGAGAACATGCTGCCAGTACAGATAAATGCTGAAGATCAGGTGACAGGAACGTGCCAAGAAGTTCCTTTCTCCCTCAGAGACAAACAGTGAAACTGGGCAGAGACAGCGATGGGCTGATTTGACTTCAGGGAGCTCCTGCTTAACATAGTTTGTCATAGCTCTAGAACAGCTATTTTCTTTATAAAATATTGGGTAAGAGTAGGTGCTAGCAAAATTGAGAGGAGAAAGAAGAAACCTGGGGAAGTACTAAAGGCTCTGATATGTCTCTAGCAAGAAGCAGCGTGCTCTCTTAATAAATCAAGTTCAATCTGCCAAAACTTTTGTTGGTCTGCTACTTTAAATGGATAAATTGTGCAAGTTTTTAATCGCAAAACAGTGATTTAGGAGATGGGAGTTAAACAGACTTTCCTGACCCAGTCAAGTCTGTGTCTGGTCTACAGCAGGGTACTTTGTGGGGAGAAGGCAGGACATTTCTGGCCAGTACCATGGGGCTCAGCAGCACGGAGCACAGCACGGCTCTGTCACAATGGCCTTGTTTCCTATGCATGCTGCAGACTATGCAGTGAGATGAGAGATTTCATCATATGAAACAAACTGTATGAAATTATTAAGACAAACTAGAGCGTCTAGTCCTGACATGGTCCTTAATTCTGAAACCAATATTTATCTTTGTGTGACAGAAGAGGAAAGATTGGTAGGTTGTAATAAAAGGGAAATGAAAGTTCAGGACAAATTCCATTTCCCTGCTGTAGACCAGTTACTGTCAAGATACCAACAGCTTAGAGAGTATGTAAAGTGGATAAAAGTTACAAACATAGCATAGGAAGTTCAGAACGTCCCATCCTGTTCTCAGCTACTCAGACGATACAAACTCTGTTTTCCACACCCTGCTGGGTTACATGGGTGACAAAGTCCCTCTTATTTGCCTGTTGGTCCTTTAAAAACAATTCTCACATGCATGGTGTCACCAATTCCTCGTAATCTCTCTATCCATGCCTGCAGTCAGGATGGGCCACCTGGGAAGACCATCAGAAGTGAGAGCAGAGAATGGATGAGATACATTTGCAACCTTTTCCCTTGTGAATCCTGGTACCACAGGCAACAGCAAGAATTTTGCCTATTGACTTCATAGGTGTGTGGGTTGAACACAGATGCCAGCTAAGCACGAGCAGGGATAAAATCCCAAATTATTCATTCCTTACAATCTTCTGCAACAAGCTCAAGGAGAGCTCCCGCACAGTGGCAGCAGCAGCTCAGGCAGTGGCAATGTCATTTAAGCCACGCGTTATTGACAGGCCAGCAGTGAGACAGTGGTGAGACAGTGGTGCCAGTGGGAAGTCAGGCCTGGACAGATGGGGAGCCTTTAGACTTGTGGCAGTCTCAGACCAGAAACATCATCTCTCTTGGGATGCACCTGAAACCACTGAGCCAGTGGGTGAAGGAAGCAGACAAGGGACATCAGCAAGAATGAGGTGAATCTACTTGAATTTTGCCCTACCTCCTCAGCGGTCTGTGTGTTTGCAGTCGAGAAACAAACAAGGAAGAGCCCTTCCCTGTCATTTCATCTGTCCCAGACACCCACACAGAGTGGGCCCCAGGCCAAAGAGGTCTGGCCAGGTTTGCAGACCCCACGTGAATGCATCAGTCATGATGGAGCAATAGGAGACCTGTCTACGACAGACAGGTACAGTAGTCTCGTAACCAACTTACTCATCTGCTCCTGTTCCATAATACAACCTGTCTGCTCAAAATCAGGTGGAAAATCCAGGGATGACTGGACAAAAGCTTCACAGAGTGACTCACATACATACTGCCTGTGCTGCTCTGAATTTTCTCAAGCGCTCATATCCTGGGAAACTGGGAAAAAAGCTTATTCCAAATATTAAAGAGAACAAGGTTAAACATGCTAGTGCAAATCCAGCCTACACAATTGATCCATTGCATTCAACAGGAGTCTTTTCTCTAGCTTCAGCAGGCTGATTATCAGGCCAAAGTTAAAGAAAAAGGAGAGATCACCACCAACTTCTTGAACTCATACAGTTTAGAACAGTTTTGATCTAGCCATGCTCCCTGATACTGAAGGGGATAGGACAGCCATAAAACACTGTCACGCTTTCAGTACACCACAGCATGTCAGGTCTGTTGTGTCACTCGCACTACAGTCCTGAACACTGGATGTAGAGGGGAAAAGCCATGAGAACCATTCACCTTAAAATACGGCTTCTCCACAGGCCACCAAACACCATTTAACTGGGTGCCTAAATTCACACACATGAGGAACCTCACTAAAAGCAGGTTGGAAGTTGAGCACCAGCTTTGTTAGATCAAGGCTCAAAGGGCAAATTGAGCCTTGTCTAGAAAGTACAATTCTGATTTGATACAGGAGGGCTTCTCCCAGATGAAACTACACACCTCCTAGCTCCTATTCCAGTGCAAATTCCTTGGAATAAATTGAGCCACATGCATGTCTGGGGATGAGGCAGATAAGGGGAATAGGGAAGAGGAGAAAGCACAGAGCAAGTCTACACTGTACAGAGGAACACAGCACAGCAGCGGGATGGTGGTGCTGGGAAGTTGGATTGCCCAGTCCACACATGCTGAGAAGTACAAAAAAAAATATATAACAAAAAATAATATTATATGTAAAACTCTGACTTAGCAAAATCTAGGGATAACATCATTCTGCTGGGTCAGCAGCCATACCAAGTGATTCCTTGGCATGTACGTAGTACATAGGTGGTAGAAGCACAGCGTTACAAGTAAATGCAAGGCAAGCAGAAGGCAGTGGAAGAGAGAGGTACACTGCCATCACAGCCCTTAGAGGAGGGGAAAAAAAAAAAGGATGAGGAGTTGTTATAGTCTGTGCGTTGTACATTTTGGGGCAGCTGTAGTAATCCCTAGGAAGACAGGACAAATTTAAACAATGACAACTACTGAGTGTTAAAAAAGGCCAGTTGAGAACAGTGGTAGAGGATTACATCATGTAACAAAATGGACTCCTCCTGCTGGTGCTCTGCAGAGTCTTGGAAGGTGTCTCCAGCACCTGAGACAGGTGGACACGTAGACCCACACAACAGCCATTCACAATACTGTCCCGAGGGCCATGTGTCCTTCCAGCTCCTGTTTGTCCCCTACATAACTTAAGACAGCCACGTCCTCTTTGCCTCTCCAAGGTCAGGATGGAGGAGGCAACACAGACAATGTGTTCACAGGGACCTGCCTGTATTCCCCTCCCTGCTCTGGCCAACATGCCCCCAGCTGCAGGGGACAGACCTCAGTGATGGCTCAGTAACCTGAAGTGAAGGACTGAGAGGAGCTGGAAGGAGACAGACCCGCAAAGGCCTGACCTTTTACTCTTGATTGCCATTTTTTCCAGAAACTTGCTAAAACTACAAATAAAATGAAGTTTCAGATGGATTTTTGTGCCAAAATGGGAGGAGGGGGGGGGGGGGGGGGGAAGCACCCTTTTTCATAAAAAAAGGGAATTATATGTCCACAAGTTGAAACTTGTTTTCATAAGTACTTTCAGAACAGGAAATTCATGAAATCTGATCCTTTCCCACAAAGGTCTCAATTTCAACAAAATTTTCTAATAAAAACACTTTCACAGAAACATTTGTAGCCAGCTTGCATTTTATTCTATTCCTAGGACATGCACCTTATGGACCTGGAAACAAAATGGTAGTTGTAAGGAGGACAGACAAATTTCTCACTTTAATAAGCAACAGTTTTGCTTAAGGACCTTTCTCCCACCCAACAATTGGAAATGCTCTATTTCACATTTGATTTCTGCTTGCAAAGATTTTCATAACTTCATGGAAAAAGACTGAGGCTGGTACTTGACTATACCTCTGCCACTCCAGGTTCAGAACTGAGCCTCGACTCTTATACATGATTTCACCATTTCACCACTCAAACAAACCAAAAGCCAAGCCCAGTCCTGCCAATATCCAATCTCTGGAGCTATTAACCATTCCCTATTCCTGTGGGCCTTCTCTGCAAGTGAGATTGGTTAATCAACAGCTGCAGGTCTCTATCAGTATTCTTCTGCTCTTCGACACCCTCCCAATGTCTTTGTCCCCACTAGCATCTGAAAGGAGCCAGTACATACAGACCCCATGATCGAATTATTGCCAGGTCAGGAAGGACAAAGTCACAAACATGAGAAGATGGGATTATCTGCTTGGGTGCTGCTTGCTCTGAAAAAGTTGCAAAGTCCAGGACAGTAAAATTTCCACTGAGCTTGCATTTTCTGTGATGTAACTCTCAAATAATTTAAAATAAAAAATGCAAACCTGCTGCTGACAAAATCCCATCTAAACTATGTCACTTGTGACTGGGAGAGTCCACTAATACGGTGAAGAGCTGGAGGCTTTTGTTCAGCAAATAGATTAAGCATGTGCCTGTTTCAATCTCAGCACAAAAGGAAGGGGTAACACTCCTTAGGGAAGCTCTAAGACCCAGCTTTTCCTTTGTGTGGCCCATGCCCACTAGCTTCACCTTCTCTACATTTCAGGTGTCCCAGAAACAGAACAAAGCGATTGCTTCTCTCTAAAGAGCCATCAGCAATAAATACAGCAAGGCAAGCACCCAGCTAAGTAGCCAAGATGCCAATGCAGAAGGCAAGCATGAGCTCTGTTGCTCCACCTCTTTCCTCCTGCTTGCATCAGCCGTGTTACACCTAATACAGGGCTGCATCCAAACAGGAGCTGTCTACAAGTCACACTCCTACAGTTAACAGCACATTAGGATGGAAAGAGTTCAAAATAATCGGTCTCCTTTCAAGAGCAGGATATTCCTGCGTACCACATTCCCACTGCCTCACTTCTTCCATCTCCAAACTGCATCCCAGGCTCAGAACTGGGTGAAGCTCAGTTCCGCACTGGATGCACAGAGTCTGGATGCGGGTAGTTTGGTCATTGTTTCAGTGAGCACAGTATTTATCCCAGACTGAATCACATAACATGGCTCTAAGTATGAGTCCGGAGCTGAAACCAAAAAGGGAGAATTCATTGGGTTTGATGCATTTAATTTGCTGTTATCAGGGCTCAATTCCAAGTCTCTTCTACAATCAGCAGAATCACCAAAAAGTAAGCTCACATGCTTATATGCTCACTTCTCTCCTGTCTTTTGGTTTATGTCAGCTTACTAGTTAATACTTTAAACAGGTTAAAATGAAAACATTTTGAAATTACATGGATGTTTGTCAACACAAGCTTACTATTAATTTGACAAAGGCTGGGTCAGATACAGCCCACATTCAGCTTCCAGTTACATCTTCAGGATAAATTCAGTAGTGGTGCAAGCAGCCATACAGCTTACATCTTAGTTAGATGCAAGTGGTTAAATATTATCACTATCCTGTTAGCAGACAGGAGCGGGAAACAGGGAAGGAGTTTATATTAAATCACTGTAATTTTATGGACGAAGGTAGGTGATTGTAAAAAAAAGACTGTACTAGAGCCTAGGTTATAAGAAAGGATTCAGCATCAGCCTATGACACCGCATTGAGATGACGCTGTACGCACCTGCTTGGGATCTCCCTTAGTATAAAACTGGCTCAGTTGAAGACCATTGGCCTAGAAGTAACACTGACTCCAGATCCTGAGCCACCGCAACATTTGCCCCCTAGGTCCATTCAAGCAATCTGAAACACAGGCAATAGTTGAAGACAAAAATCTCCACTGAAGTATTTTCCACTAGAAACTGGTTTACACCAAATCATCCCCCTGCCAGCACTCAGTTGTACCCTGCTGCTCTGTTTATCAGCACACACTCTCAGGAAGTCACGAAACAGAAGGGTCCATGATTAGATGTAGACCAAACCAGATTCCCACAGGGGCACCATCTCCAAATCCCCTCATTGAGGACAAAATCTTACCATACAGCAAGCTATTTAGACAGCTGAACTAATCTGTAGCACCTTTTTTCCCCCACCTCTCTCCAAATAAGCCCTTCAAACTGCTTAGGGTGCTCTTTGCTGCAACCTAAGCCTGACCAGAAGTGTTGCTACAGGAGCCCTGAGAAGTCTCTGAACCCACTGGCTTGTCTAGCCTCGGGTCCAAAATTGCTGATTCTGTATCCTTTAATCCCCTCCCCAAAAGCAAACACTTCACTATTATATTTTATTAAAGGCACTTTGCCTGGAAGCTTGCTCAGATTCCCCATCCCCAGAGCAAATCTGGGTCTTCCAGGTCCAGGGATAGGAGATGAGCTTTCTGACCCACCTCTCACTAGGAACACTGGCACCCCCATGATTTTTCTTGGGATCTCCTCTCTTTGCTCCCTGCTTCAGGACAATAAGACCCTGAAACCTTGCCCTAAAAGCAAGCAGTGCTTTGTGCCATCCTTGTTCTTCCTTTCAGCAACAAGAGAAGCCTCTCCTGTTGGATCTAACTGGAGACAATGGTTTGGGACCTCCTTTTCCAAGGATGAGGCAAGGCACCTGATTGAAATTGCAAGATTCAGCTTAACACAGCTTCTTGAGGAGATTGGAGTTTAAAGAGACAAATATTCCCATTCAGTTAAACAGGAGTGACAACTAAGAGGAGCTCCAGTTTCCCTTTCATGAGACTCAGCCTTGTGAGCTCAGTGATGGTACAAATACAGCTCTCAATGGCAAGTGCTTGTCCAAATGCTGCAAAAATTGCTCTCAAATTCACTGAATATTCCAGAAGTACAGAAATCCTGGTATGAAATTAAGTATTGGCAAACAAATCCATGCAAATTTTCCTTCAGTTCTTTTTCTAAATCTTAGAAAGGACAAAACACTAGGGAAAAAAATTGAAGCTGTATCCACACAGCTATTAATCTGCACATTTCTCAGCTGCTCAGTCTAAAAACTGTACAGTTACACTTTCTAGGAAAGACATCTGAACTTTAAGCAGCAATATCTCAACAGGATCCAAACTGCACGTGAGATCTATTTGTGAGACTAATCTATCTTAGAAATTTTTGCCAGGGTTGTAATTGTGGAGTTTTGTAGGCACATGTTTGTTTAAATACACTAGCGGGCAAAAGGCATAAGAACAGAGTCTGCAGTGGGGGAGAAAGGGGATCATCTGTCCAAGTAATACTTGTTTTGTTCACTGATAAATATTCTCAAGGCAAACTTTTTTTAATTTTTTTTTCTCCCAGAGACATGAAAGGAACTGGTCCAGCTCCCATTACACTGCGTGCCTGAATTGACCAAGAGGCCAGACCTGCTCCAAGTGAGCCCCATGGAGCACACTCTCAGAAAAAAGGGAAGGTCCCTTCATTTGAACTCTTGGAAACTCTCCGAGTAGTGGCACGCACCAGAAAAAACACAGGCCACAACATCATTCCACCAGAACTAGGCCCCTGGGGTGTCTGCCCTAGCAAATAGCCAACGTCCCTGCCACCTGACGCCCTTTCATAGCTCTCAGAAAACAGATCCTCCAAGCACCTCGGC